>NC_133391.1:8104847-8756722 GCF_047511655.1 Castor canadensis
GATCGGGCATATGAATAGCTCTTATTTGATTTTTTTTTTTTTTGATAGTACTGGGGTTTGAACACAGGGCCTCATGATTGCTAGGCAGGCGCTCTACCATTACAGCCACTCTGCCAGCCCTGAATAGCTTTTCTTGTCTCTGCTTTCAATTCTTTTGGGGGTATATATACTCAGAAATGGACAGCAATTATTGAACCACATGATAATTCTACATTTAATTTTGGGATGACCCATCGTATTGTTTTCCATAGTGGACACAACGTTTTGCATTCCGTCAGCAGTGCACAAAGGTTCCAATTTCTACACATCCATAGCAATGCTTATTATTTTCTCGCTCTCTCTCTTTTTTTTTGGTGGTACTGGAGTTTGAATTCAGGGTCTCACACTTGCTAGGCAGGCACTCTACCTCTTGAGCCACTCTGCCAGCCCTTTTTTATGTTGGGTGTTTTTGAGATAGGGTCTCAATAACTATTTGCCTGGGCTGGCTTTGAACCAGGATCCTCCTGATTTCTGCCTCCTGAGTAGGTAGGATTACAGGCATGAGCCACTGGCGCCCAGCCTTTGTTTCTATTTGAACATGGTTGTTTGCTTTGTGTTGTCGAACTGTAGAAATTCTTTATACATTCTGGATTTTAAATCCTTCTTAGATAAATGTTCTGTACATATTTTCCCTATTATCTAAATTGTTCATTCAATCTGTTGATTTATCTTTCAAAATTATTATTATTTTTGTTTTGAGACGGGGGTTTCTATCTAGCTCAGACAGCTCTTGAGCTCCCAATCCTCTTGCCTTAGTCTCTTAGTTGCTAGAATTACAGGCATGTACTACCATGGCAGGCTTGACTTTTATCTTTTTTAGGGGTGGTACTAGAGTTTGAACTCAGGGCCTTGTGCATGGCCTTGAAGGGGCTATTGGGAGCCTGACCCCTTCCTTTCTCTGTCTTTATTTCCTGGCCATCTTGATGTAAGTGGCCTACCACGTAGTCCTTGATGTGATGTTCTCACTTTCTCACCACAGGCTTATAGCAATGGAGTCAAATGCACTGAAACTGCTGAAACTGTGAGCCAAAAGAAATCTGCTTTAGAGATGATTATCTCACACATTCTGTCACAGTGACTAACACAAAGGGATACATGAAAACAAGAGGCAGGAGCAAGGTGTCATTTCTATCTCAAAGTTGGAGGTGAAGATTAAATAAGAATTGTTTTTTTTTTTTTTCAGCCTGGCATTGGTGGCTCACACCTGTAATCCTAGCTGCTTGGGAGGCTAAGATCTGGAGGATCACAGTTCAAGGCCAGCCCAGGCAAATTGTTCACGAGACCCTCATCTCTAAAATAACCAGAGCAAAATAGACTGGAGGAGTGGCTCAAGTGATAGAGCACCTGCTTTACAAACCTGAAGCCCTGAGTTCAAACCCCAGTCCCACCGAAAAAAGTAACCCGTGCCGGTGGCTCATGCTTGCAATCCTAGCTACTCAGAAGGCAGAGATCAGGAGGATTGAGGTACGAAGGCAGCCCAGGCAAATAGTTCATGAGACCCTAGCTCCAAAATACCTAACACAAAAAGGCTGGTGGGGTCGCTCAAGGTAGAGACCCTGAGTTCAAGCCCTGGTACCGAATAAAAAAAAAAGAAGAAGAAAATAGTATTGTCTTTTCAAAAATTAGCATATATTAGTTATGCAGAAGGGTTTCATTGTGACAGTTACATATGTGCTTCCAATGTATCGTAATTAGTTCACCCCCTCCATCATTCTCCCTCATCCCTCCTCCCTCCTTCTTGGAACAATTTCCACAGGTTTTGTCATTCAGTTTTCATTCACATGTATAAAGTACATATTTACCCTCCTTCACCATACGATCTCCTTCAGCATATGACTTTATGCCTTCTGGGTCATATATTTAGATTTTAAATTTTACTTTTCATTTTTATGAATGTTGTGCATGCACACAGTTTAAGAAACCAACTAGGTCTATAAAGCTTAAAGTGATAACTGACAGGCTGGGTGCTGGTGGCTCACACCTGTAAGCCCAGCTACTCAGAAGGCAGAGATCAGGAGGATCATGGTTGAAGCCAGCCCCAGAAAGTAGTTCACAAGACCCTATCTCAAAAAAAACCTATCGCAAAAAAGGGCTGGTGGAGTGGCTCAAGGTGTAGGTCCTGAGTTCAAACCGCAGACCACAAAAAAAAGAAAAAAGACTACTGACAGTGTTCTGTCATTCACCCTCGTAGAGGCAACCTCTCCAACTCTCAACTTTTTTATATTTTGGTACTTATCCCCACATTTCTACAAAACAAGAGTTGTATCCCTACCTCTTAATTTTTAAGGTTTGAATGACTAGAGGTCACTCACGTTATGAGATACCAACTTTCTCCTATGAAAAATGAGGGTGGAATGTCATCCACACACACCTGTCTCTTTCCCACACATTTCTGTGTTCCCTCCCTTCCCAATATACTTCATTTAAATCACAATTTTTTGGTGTTATTGGGATTTTAACTCAGGGCCTGGCACTTGTGAGGCAGGTGCTCTACCACTTGAGCCACTCCACCAGCACTTTTTTGTGTTGGGTATTTTTCGAGATATGGTCTTGAGAACTGTTTGCCCAGGCTGGCTTTGAACTTCGATCCTCCTGATCTCTGCCTTTTGAGTAGTGGGATTACAGGTGTCAGCCCCTGGTATCCAGCTCTAAATCACAATTCTGGTTAGCTCAGTACTCACGACTTATATTTATAGTCCATCCTTGTGATAATTGAGCCATGCAGGACACTGATTTCATAGGGTATGGTCCACAGTTGCTTGGCACCATGGGCTCAGTCTTGGTTTTCTCTTTTCCTTCCTACCTTCTTTACCTTCCTTGTTTCTGTTTCCCTAGTGGTGCAGATTTCCTCCTGATAATGCATTAGGTCTTCCTCTTGGAGCAGTTGCACTCAATCTCTGTTTCTTGAGATCTGGACTGATAAAAATGAGATCCACAATCTTATAAATGTTCTTCTCTAAATCCTGATGATTTCCTTTGTCCCAAGACTCTCCTTTGTGTTGGAACTACTCTCTCTTGTGTTTTATGTCCCCCCTTTTGTTATTTTGTTTACTCCTTTATCATGATGGAGCACATCCTCCAATAACTTTCTGAGAAAAATATGAATTCTGCCTGAGCCAAGACTGAGACATTTGTTAGCTTGTTCCTATGAACATACTTTCTAATTAATTTTTGCCCTCTTAGGAACTTTTTTCCTTTCTCTCCAACTTAGCCATAGATTAGATAATATGTTTTTTTTTTATTTGACATTTCAACAATCATCATTAGTTGTATTAAACCAGAAATGATCAAGACTTGACTAGAGAGAGACGGCTTGAGGAAGTTGAAAATCTGAGCCTTTCTCCAAAGGCCCCAGGGTAGGTGCGATGGTTAATTTTGTTTGTGAACATGATTGGATCTAGAAGCACCTAGATGATTTGTAAAGCACAATTCTGGGTATGTCTATGAGGCATTTCCAGAGAGGATTATTGAAGGGGAGAAAACCCACTCTGAATGTGGGTAGCACCATCCCATAGGCTGGGGACCTGGTAGAATAAAAGGGTAAAAGGAGAAAGCCAGCCCCAGGCAGGCATTCCCTTCCTCTTTGCTTCCTGTCGGCCATGAAAAAGCTCCTCCCCCCACATGCTCCTGCCTCCATCATGTTTTGCCTAAGTCCATTGGTCAAGCAACCATGGTCCAAACCCTTTGAAATCAGGAGCCAAAATAATTCCTTTCTCCCATAAGTTGTTCTCTCATGTGTTTTGGTCACAGTGAGGCAAAAGTAAGGAACACAGAAAATTGGTACCAGGAGTGGGTGGGGTCATTACTGTGACTAAATCTGACCACATGGTTCTTAGGCCATGTGGAACTTTGGAACTGGTTTGTGGGAGGAATTTGGAGGAGTTTGAAGATGTTGACTAGGGAAGTCCTAGACTATGTAAACAGAACTTAATGAGTGGAAGCTCAGAAGACTGAAGTGCCAATAGAAATGCAGACAGTAAAGATTAAACTGATAAAGTTTCAGATGGGAACAAGGACTCCGTTAGGTCATTCGTGTTACATTCTGGCAAAGAATTTGTCTACATTTTGTCAGTGTCCTGAGACTTCAAATGAGGCTGAATTTAAAAGTAATGGACTAATTAATTTGATGGAGGAAATTTCAGTATTCAGGACAATAGAGCATTGACGCAGTGGCATGGTTATTGTTGGTCTTTAGCCAGATTTGCAGTGAGAATAGTGGAGCAAAAGTACAGTAGAAAGATTTGAAAAACATGAAGTCTGGTCATGTTGCTGGATGCTGGTGACTCATACCTGTAATCCTAGCTTCTCAGGAGGCAGAGATCAGGAGGATCACAGTTTGAAGCCAGCCCAGGCAAACAGTTTGAGAGAGCCAATTGTGAATAATACCCAACCAAGAAAAGAGCTGGTGGAGTGGCTCAAGTGATAGAGTGCCTGCCTAGCAAGCATGAGGCCCTGAGTTCAAATCCCCATACTGCTGGGGGAGGGAGGGAAGAAAAAAGAAAAGGAGCGAGTTGAAAGGTTGAAAGTTGTAGGCAAGGAGACTGTGGTTGTTAAAGGATTCACATCATTAAAGAGAAGTCAAGCGATTTGCTCAAGGGCATTTTAGGAACTGGCCCGATTGCACCCATCACAGGCAATTCAAAAGACTTCCCCTTGAGTTGAGAGAGCCACTGGGGGTGCGCTGCTCGCTGGGCTCAGGTCCAGCCACCCAGACACTTGGAAGCTATATCCGAGGGGTCCTGGCTACTGCTCAAAATGGTGGCTGACCTTGGTGACCTCCACTTGATGCTGGTTTTGTAGGCAAGAAGAATACAAGAGTTGTAGAGAACATGGAGGCTTCCAGTGAGACTTCAAAGGAAGTCCTGGGAGGCCAGGCAGTGTGTGGTGGGGTTGGGTTCCTTCCAAGGTATCCCTGAGAAAGTGGTGTATGGAGCTGTAAGGGTGAAGCCTAAGCTGCAATGGAGACTCGAGGAAGTTAGAGATGCCAGGAACATGGAATGTCTGCCAAAGAAAGCTGCAGGCAATGAGGGTAAACAGTCCAAGAGAGAGGCCATGTGGGCTGCAACTGGCATGGCTGTAAGGGGTAGGGCTGCTCAGACTCATTGGCAGTCGTTTCATGATACCATATGCCATGGATACTGGACATGGAGCTACAGGATTTAATGTTTGTCTTTTTGGGTTTTGGTCTTTGATTAGCTCCTTCTTTGCTGTTTTCCTATTCTTTTCTTTTGGGATGGGAATGTTTATTCTGTACAATGATATATTGGAAGAATATAATTCTTTTTGACTTGATAGGAGCTCACAGCAAAGAGTTTGCCTGGAGTCTCAGAGGAGACTTTGAACTTGGACTTTTGAACAATGTAAGGACTGGTAGACTTACGATGGTTAATCTTGACTGTCAACTTGATTGAATTAAGAAATACCTAGGGGATTAGTAAAGATACACTTATGGCTGTATCTGCAATGGTGTTTCTACAAATGATTAGATCTCAAGGACTCTGACTTAATGAATGCATTAATCTCTTGATAGAGTCATAATATAACAATTATATATTTAAATATATAAACATGAATATGTAAATGTACACAATATTTTTATTATATAATAGTTTTTATATAGTGACTGTTATGTATTATAAAATTTTTAAAAATTATTATTATGATACTGCGCTTGAATGCAGAGCCTCATGCATGCTAGTCAAGCCATGTCCCCCACTTGAGCCATGTCTCCAGCCCTTTTTTGTCTGTATTTTGTTTTTAAGATAGGGTCTCACTAATTTTGCCCTATCTTGCCTCGAACCCACAACCTTCCTGCCTCTCCTGGCACCTTCCTATAGTTCCATTTCCTCTGTTTACGGGTCACCATGATGTGAAGTGCTCTGACCTGTCACATCTTCCTTACTGTGATGAAATGACTCTCTGAAACTGTGACATGAGCCAAAATATATCTTTCTTCCTTCAGATCATTTCTGTCAGGTACTTTGGTCACAGAGATGAAACAATAGGGAAGTCTGCTTCCATATGTAGGGAATTCAGACTCAAACACTTTTTAGGGGACTACTGAGTGCTAGGAACTGTGGTGTGGCTGAGGCAAATGCCACATGGTTCCAGGGCTCTTATGGGCCAGACATCCACTGGAAAAAAAAGACCCAAAGTATTTAGGGCCACAAACTTAAACCTGGTCATGGGTGTGGACAACTTAGGACAAAAGCAAAAAACAAATAAGCGAACATGTTAGTGACTGCCTGACACACTGTTCTCTGGGAAACTGAGGCACTTGCCACTTTTCAGGAGCAAGTCTATAATTTTGAGGGGTCCTCCCTGGAATGAGGTCGTTGTCTATACTATTCCCACCAGGAAAGCTTTCCAGAGCTACTTTTAAAGAAACTGAGGGTTTCTAGTTGGTGAACATGTCCAGAACTCAGATGGTGGTGTGCCCAGAAAGGGCCTGGAAGCCCTGAGCCAACTTGTCTACTTACCCTATGAATGTCTTCCTTTTGGCAATTTCCAAGTTGTATCCTTTATATTAAATAATATAATAGTAAGAAACAAAAAGAAGTAGTCAAAAAGAAGCCAGGGAGGCCACCAGGTATGGGGGGGGTCCTGTTTCTTTCTTTGAAGTAAGAGTGGGTGGAGAAGGGAGACTTTTCCAGAATTTTCTTTGGGATGGCCATCATGAAAATACATGGTGGGGGGTGGGGGGTTCTCAGAGATCGGAAATGCTTCCCTGAGGCTGAGAAGCTGACTGTGGGCTTCCCACAGACCTCTGGAATTCTGTGTTCCTCTCTTCTTCCCCCTGGCTTCAGGGCTCCATCAGGCACAGAGTTTTACCTCCGCTTTGGCCTGTGCCCTTTGCCCCAGCCCTGTCCCTCTGGCATGACCTGTTAACCAAAGCCTTCTGTCCGGAGGTCAGCCCTTTGCCTGGCTGCAGTAACAGGACCCTTATGAGGGGGGAACCTGCAGCGGAAGGAAGGGGGGATGGGCCAGGGCCCCAGCCCTCCCAGCAGGAGCAGATGGTGAATTAAAACAAGGACTTGTTTGCCTCTCTGGGGCGTCTGGTTCTAGCACAAGGCTGGAGTTTCTCTGGTCTCAGAGTTTGCTCACACATGACTGTGTGGGAGTGTGTAGGGGGGTGTGGGTCACCCCCTTTCTGCTGGGAGCGCTGGGGCCTGGCGGGAATTCTGGTGGTTGTTTTTCTTCACTAGGGCCTGCTTTTGTCTGAGCTGAGGATCATCCGGGGCAGAGGCCATGACCCACCCCTAGGTCTAGAGGATTCTGGTAGTGTTAGTAAGGGTCCTGTTGAAGGATGGCTGGACCCAGGATATTTCAGGGTCAAAGGTCTGCATCTTCCTCATTCAGCCCTCTGACTCTCTTGGGAGAGGGAACTTTCTCTGCGTTTGGATTCAGTTTTAGAGACCTTTGAAATTGCAGGCTTCAGTTTGAAGCTCAATGTTCATCTTTGTAGATTTAGGCTGATGGTACGTGCCTGTGTTTGTTTCTTATTGTGGGGGACAAAGTTTGCTATCTCAGATGGGGAAAAAGGAGTCAGAGACAAGGAGGGACTTGTCCAAGGTCACACAGCTGGGGCTGAGACCTGGGTTTTTTGTCTTCACATCTTAAATCATCTGCTTTGTGTTAGGGTCATATGTCGATCAATAATAGCTTTTGTGTGTGCCTTCATGGAGTGGTATTAGTGCCTCCTGGGAGGTGATGGGGCAAGGAGGAGCCAAAGCAAGGTGACTGAGGTATATTTCAGATTGTGTAGAATAAGGTACATCCAGCATGTATACAGGTGGGGCAGATGTTAAAGCTTCAACTCTGCAGAAGTTAGAAAATGGTTAATATGCAGGGCCCTATGAGAGCCCATGTTGAGTGCTGGCCACTCAGAAGCCAGCACAGATACAGCTGTTGGGGGGGCTGCAGTGACCCTGTTTTGCTTATGTAGATCCATGCAGACCTCAGACAGGCAGGGACACATGCTATTGCTGCATACGATTTTAACTCAGCCATTAATTATTTAATAATTACTTGTTTAAATATCTGTGCTGTGTCTCAGATTCTGAGCTTCCCAAATATAGAGAGACTAGTCTGAGCCAGGTGTCTTGGCACACATCTGTAATCCCAGCACTCAGGAGGCTGAGGCAGGAGGATCACGAGTTTGAAGCCAGCCTGGTCTATATTTTGAGGAGCTGTCTCCAGAAAGAAAAAAAAAAAATGAGCAAAACAATAACAACAGCAACAACAAAAGACCAGGTCTATTTTGCTCCCAGACCTGTATTTTAGATACCCAATTACAATGGCAAACACTTAATGTATTCTTTTGTGGCAGGAAATGTTGTATACTTTAATACTTAACACTAATATGTTAAGCTCATCTGCACATTTCTTCTCACAATGATCCCATGGGTTAGGTGTCATTATTATTATTTTGGCCGCACTGGGTCTTGAACTCAGGGCCTCATGCCTACAGGGCAGGCACTCTTACTGCTTGAGCCACTCCACCAGCAGGTGCTATAATGCTTTTTTTTTTTTTGGTGGCACTGGAATTTGAACTCAGGGCCTCATGCTTGCTAGGTAGGTGCTCTTACTGCTTGAGTCACTTCACCAGCCCAATCTTCATTTGATAGGTGAGGAAACGAAGACACAAGCAGGTCACACAGCTAATAAGGGCAGACCTAGGCTGTGAAGCCCAACCTCTGTGCTCCCTGACCTGACAAGTGCCTGAGAATGGAGGCTGAGTGATAAAGGAGGCAGGGGCAAGGTGACTTGGCCATGGTCCGCCCAGTGAGCAGAGGGCCTCGTGTGCCCGTGTGTCACGTGGGGTGGAGGAGGGCTGTAACCTGAGACATAAGGGATGAAGATAGTTGAGGAAAGAGATTATTCTATCAGAGGAGGGAGAAGTTGCTGTGGATTTCATCACAGAGGTGTGGCGTGGGCTGGGCGATACTGAGGCAGGAGAGATGTTCAGGTGGCAGCAGTAGGAGCCATAGTGGCCCCACAGGCAGAAGAACTGGCAGGTGGGAACAATGAACACCTCCCTCCTGCTTCCCAGTTTAGATGTCTTCCCATAGTCCCCTTTGTATTTGTGGTTATATGTGTGTGCCCTCTGTGCCAACACCAGGCTTAGAGTGGGAACCAGAAAGGGGGACAAATGTTTGAAATCCAATTCCCAGTTGTCTGAAATGTGCCTCCCTCCATGTCATAGCTTTACCATTCATCCGGGTAAGTGAAGAACATGGAGCCTGGCAGAAGGAGGCCTGAATTCCAGGCTTTGCTGGGCCACTGACTGGTGTGTGGCTTGGGTCCTGCCATGTTAAGGGAGGCAGAAAATAGACCCCCCGATGTGTCTAAATTCTAATCCCTAGAATTTGTAACTGTGTTAACTTGTATGGTCAAAGGGGTTATTCTGGTTTTTCAGGTGGGCCAAACCTAATCTCAACAGTCCTAGTAAGGGGAGGCAGGTTCAGAATGAGATGTGGGAGATGCCACCATGGAAATAGGAGGCTGGACTGATATGAGGAGGAGGGCTGGAGCCAAGGGATGAGGACAAACTCTGGAAACTACCATGGAGCCTTCGGGAGGGGCTGGCCTTGACTTGAGCCCATGTGAGGCTGATTTTTAGACTTTTGGCCTCCAGAGATGTAAGTTAATAAATGTGTTTCACTTGATGTCACTAAGTTGGTGGTCGTTTAAGAGCAGCAGTAAGAGACCAATACACCGTGTCCTTTCTCTTTTTGTCTGTAGGATGGTCACAGTGCCCTTGAATTGACTCTCAGTATCCTAGGATGGAAAAGCAGGAACCTGACCAGGTTTTGTTATTTATGGCTGGAATTTTCAGTCTTTATAAAGCAGTTCCCAGACCTCACTGCCGTATGGCTCCAAATGTCCTTGTGTGAAGTCCCCTCTGAGGAGAGAGAAACTTATCCTGAGGAATGTTAAACCAAAATCCTGGCAAAGCCATCCCAGGGCTGATTAAAAGAAACCTTTCTTGTAGGAAAACTGCAAGTCATTAGTTTTTAGCTTTTTCATGTATGGCCATGGGGTGGCTTAGTTCAGAGCATTCTGCAGCTTGCGATGGATTTAATTTTCTGTTTCGATCCCATGGAGAAACCCACAAACACAGAACTGTGTGAAGCAAGCCCTAGTGCTCCTGGGACTAGGTGTGGAAGCCCAGGCCCTCTGGAGCTCTGTGGGAATCGCCCCCATCTGCAGGGGTTCCTGGGAGGAAAACCCTTTAATCAAGGAGACTGTGGAGGGAAATGGCTCTGCAGGAACAAATCAAGAACTTGAAAGAGACCCTTTCCCACTGGTTGCATGGAGAGCTTCAATTCCTTTGTGGTGACTTGGGCCTTTCTTGTGGTCAACCCCACAGTGCCTGCAGGACTAGGGCTAAACAGCCAGATGACAAGGAAGAGGTGAGGGGAAGGTGAGCTCCTTCCACCTTCCTTTGGAGGAACATCTGCCTTTAATCACTGCTAAGAACAAAAGAGGCCAGTAATTGCCTGGGACCAACTGAGGGGTAGCTCAGGTTTCTCTGGAGGCTTCAGGGGGCTAAGGATGGGGGTGAGATAGGGGGACTCAGCTCAGGGTCACTGTGCATGCAGGAGCTGTTGGAGAAAACTTGGTAACTGGCTCTGTTCATGTCCTGTTCTTGCTTAAAAACTCCTAAATGCTCCCCCCATGGTTTCCGACCAAGGTTCAAATCCCATTCAAAGACTTCTCCAGTTGGCTCTTCCTGACCTAGCCTCATCTCACTTCTTACCCCCTGAATTGGCCACTGTAGCCCCACAGAACTGCTCCTCAGACAATTCCAGAGCTTTGAGGATTTTACAAATTCTTTATGTTTCTACTTCTGTCCAGGTACACGGTGTGGTCCCTGGAAAAGCAGGATTTTTTGTGTTCTGTGAGGATGGACCAAGGTGGCAGGAAGCAGACAGGGAAAGACTGGCCAAGTGATACTAAGGAAGAAGTGTGGAGAGTGTGGTCACTAGAGGGGGTACTTGGATGGTGGCGCTTTTTGCCAAGAGGAGGGACAGAGGAAGGGAAGCTGTGCTGGGTGTGGGGACAAGTTTGCATTGGAGCATGAAGAAAGAAGTTGTGTGGCTGACACTCACTAGAAAGATTTCTGGAGTCTTCCCAGGAGGGATCTGGAGTGGGTAAGCTCCTTCAAGTGGACACAGAGGGAGAAAAGAGGGCTAATGGAACTTGGGGGACCCCACTGGCTAGAAATAGGACGAAAACCAGGAACTGCTGGGGCTCAGAGAATCAGGATAGGGAAACTTAGGACCAAAGGCCCAAACTCCTGAGATTCCATATGCCAGGTCTGGCTACCTGCCCTTAAATGCCAAATAAAGAGGCCTGGTGAAGGCAAAGGAGGTTTATTACACAGCTTGGGACATGCTGCAGGAACAGACAGAATAAGCACAGCTCATCTTCAGCCATCTTTGGGGTATAGACATGAGCTATAGGTTTAAGCAGACAAAAGAACTGGGGGCAGGGGACAAGGTATGCATAAACAGTCCCAGTCACAGGTGTGTTCTGGTTGACAATTACCTCAGTCCAAGGGTTCTGGGAGAGGTTTTGGAGTTGTTATCTGGAGCCAGGCAGGTGGTTTATCCAAAGGAGAGTCTGCTGTTTGGGGGTAGTTTTGATTCCTTGTCATAAAGATGTTATCAATCATTCCTGCTCTTCCTTGATTCCAAGGTGGTTGCAAGGTGACTATAGAGAGAATAGCTTAGAGCAAAGACAGATACAAATGGAGGAGAGATGCCAAGCTTCTCCTGTTTTTAGTTAACTTGTGGGCCTGAGTAAGGAGTCCATGCTTTTCAGCTAAAGCAGTTGGAGTGCATCTTACATTAGGAACTAGGGATTGAGGAAGAGGGTGTGTCACCAGGAGCCCTGGGTGGGACCATGGAGGTGTGTCTAGTGGTTGAGGAGCCCGAGAGTGTGGACTCCTCTCTTGAGAAACTTGGCCTCTGAGAGGAGGACATAATCCAGGAGTGAGGAGGTCAGGATTTGATGTAGGGGCCAGAGGTGTGAACTGGAGTGACACCCAGTTCAGGACAGACATGGAAGCCTAGAAAAGCCAGGGCTCTACACTGTGTGTTTGGGGGATGTTTTTCAGCAGCTCAGGTCTGGATGGATACAGCTACATGACAAGGAGGTAAAGGAACAAAGATCAAAGACAGACAGCAGCAGAGATGGGAGGGGGTTGGCCTGGAGTGAGGCTCAGTGTGTGTGTATGGGGCTCAGTGTGTGTGTAAGGGGAGGGGTGTTGGCTTTCCTGTCCTTCCCCAGCAGTCAGGTACCTCCTCCTCAGAGCTCCCCCAAACTGCCAGTCCTTGCCGGTTCTTGTTAACTGTGTCATATTTCTGTGTTTTTTTTTTCTTTTTCATTGTCTGTCATTTCATCAGGTTGCAGGTCTATTTTTCAGCATGCTGTGCTAGTGACCGGCTCTAGAGTCTTGTGGGGCTTAGGAAAAGCTTAATAAGTGTTCATTGAGCAAATGGCTTGTCTTTTTTTTTTTTTATAAAGTTCAGTCTTCAGTGCACACTTATTGAATTTCTGTTTGTGTGTACTCATGTAAACCACCATTCAGACCCTGATAGAGGACATTTCTAGCACCCCGAAGGCCCCAACATTCTGAGGTAGCACTCCCAAAGGTAACCACAATTCCTGCTTTTCATCTTCATGTAAACAGAATCGTCCAGTATGTGTTCTGGTGGGTCTGACTTCTTTTCATTGACATTCTCTGTGAGATTCACATATGATATTTTAATTTAAAAAAAAAAAATTTTGAGACAGGGTATCACTATGTAGCCTAGCCTGGTCTCAAACACTCCATTTTCCTGACTCAGCCTCTGGAGTGCTGGGATCACAGGCATACACCACCTTGCCCGACCTGGTTTGTTTTTATATTGCTGTGTAATAGTCCATAGCAGAAACGGTATACTTCATTCATTCTCCTTTTGGTAAATGTGTGGGCTGTTTCTGACTGTATCCATTTCACAGTCTGTCAGCAAATATGAGCCAGAGAATATGGACTTGAACCTATCATTTTACACTGAGATTCAGTCCCCTCTCTAATCGTCATTGCCTAAAGCAGTGTGTAGCATTCTCAGAGGGACTCCACAGGGGTGGTGGGTAGACTTTGCTGTCCTGAGCCCTTCTTAATTAGATTATTATTGCTGGCCACTGGCTCATGCATGTCATCCTAGCTACTCAGGAGGCAGAGATTAGGAGGATTTCAGTTCCAAGCCAGCCCCAAGCAGGCACTAACTCGAAAAAACCCATCACAAAAAAAAGGCTGGTAGAGTGGCTCAAGTGGTAGAATGCCTCTCTAGCAAGCAGGTAGCCCTGTGTTCAAACCCCAGTGCCAGCCAAAAAAAAAAAAAATTAGATCATTATTGGGTGGCAATCTGATAGACTCAGTCACCTGGCTTGAGTGGATATTGGAGGAGAAGCTGATTTAGCCCTGAGAAAGTGTGTGAGGAGGCTTCCAGGGAGAGATCCAAATACTAACCTATGGTCACAATTAAGACTAGATTTAACAATGAATGTGGTAGACATTCTGGTGTATATTTTCTTCTTTTTTTCTTTTATTTTGGTGGGACTGGGGTTTGAACTCAGGGCTTCCGGCAAAGCAGGTGCTCTACTGCTTGAGCCACACCTCCAGTCCATTTTGCTCTGATTATTTTAGAGATAAGGGTCGTGAACTATTTGCCTGGGCTGACCTCCAACCAATATCCTCCTGATCTCGGCCTCCCAAGTAGCTAGGATTATAAGCCTGAGCCACAGGCACCTAGCTTCTGATGTGTATTTTCTTCCCGTTTTGAAGTCCAGTCCTGGGAAGTGGATAAATGAATTCCAATCAGACTAGCTGTCATTTCATGAGAATTTATAGACTGTCACCTCATCTGGTGCATAACGGGGCTTAGTCACTTAGTCCTCCAGACGAGGCCCTGAGGTACCTTATGATCCTGATTTTGCACTTGGACAATGAGGCATTGAGAGCTTATGTAACTTGTCCAGAAAGTCCCAGATCATACCTGTTTTACAGGTGAGGAAAGTGGAGGGAGGAGGGAGAGACAGTGGCCACTGGTCAATGTCTGATGCCCAGTCACTGTCCCCTGGCTAGTTCAGAGCCTGCAGGGTGACAGCACAGTCAGAGAATGACCAGGAAGAGGGCTGGCCCCTCCTAGAGACCCAGGCTGGTCAGAGCCACAGTCCTTCCTCAAGCACATCTGTGTCTTACACTTTTCACTTTTTCTTCCCTTATGACCAGAGCAAACGTGTGTATGAGGCAGAGGCAGGAGGATCACGAATAGAGGCCAGCCTGGTTAATACAGAGACCTTGTATCAAAACCAAAAGCAACCAACCAAACCACCAAAACAAAACAAACCAAAACATAGTGAAAAAAAATCATCTTTCTAATGGGCTTTGATTCTGATTTTAGAATCATCTGGTAAAAGATGTCAGAAATCAGGCTGGCAGAGTGGCTCAAGTGGTAGAGCATCTCCTTAACACGCATGAGGCCCTGAGTTCAAAACCACTTAAGCCACTCCAGTTTTTTGTGATGAGTTTTTTCAAGATAGGGTCTTGCGAACTATTTGCCCATGGCTGGCTTTGAACTGTGATCCTCCTGACTTCTGCTTCCTGAGTAGGTAGGATTATAGGCCGTGAGCCACTGGAGCCCAGCTAAAGTGGTTTCTTTCAATATGCAGTCTTCTATTTATATTCTTCCTTTCTTTTCTCTCCCCCTCCTTCCCTTCCATTGCTCCCTCCACTCCCCCTTCCCCTAACCCTCCCTTCCCAAACACTTACTTTTCACCCCCTCAATGCCAGACACTGTTACTAAGACAGTGCTCTGGGATTTCTGCTCTGGGGACTTAGAGAGAGGCCTGGTCATGCCCTAGTGGCCAAGTGCTCACTCCCTCATCAAAAGGAGGCAAAGGTTTGAGAGAGAAAGGCCTTGTGAGCAGGGTGTGGAGATGGGGACTGGGTGGGGAGGATTGGTATTTCTAGAAGATGCTGTGCCTGGATGTTGGGCACAGCTCAGCCTGAGTGGGGGTACCCAGTGTTTCAGAAGGAGAGGGGTTGCTGGAGGGCCAGGGAGGGCTGAGTCACAGATACCTTCATACATTTGGACTTTGAAGTCTATCCCTGTGTTCATTCACCAGTGAACACTTAATGCCAGCTCCAGGCTGGGGATTCAGACAGGAGCTCAGGGTCTTGAAAGCTGTAGTTAGATGGTGGGCACAGTAGCACACATCTGCACATATGCCCCTCCATTTGGCTGGGAGTTGTCACTGAGACCCTGGCTTGGGGACAGTTTTGCTAACCTAGAGATGGTACCATTCTGTCAGACATTTGCAGAGCTATCTGCCTAGAGGCAGTGTAGAGCCAACTCTGTCTCTGCTAGGATGACTCTGGTGGGCAGATGATTTTAGCTAATCTGGTCCCCATGAGTGGGACTTCTGGGAGATAGGCAGCACTGCACTGGCTCTTCTATCCACACAGTGTCACCATGATGGTCTCTGACACCTCCCCAGCTTGTCCTGCCTGTCCCATGGGCTGAAGGAAGTGGAGGGGGAGTCCCAGACAGGAATGGCCCTTGCAAGGTCATATAACTGGGTTTCTGGGGTGCAGGTTCAATGTCAGGGCTGACCATTCACTGAAATATGCCAGATAAGGAGATGAGTAGTGGTGAAGGCAGAGAAAGGAGATTTATTATAGAAGTGGGCTGTGAAGAATTGGGATGGTGGAGGGAGCGGTGAACAATTATTAAACAATCCCTGTCACAGATGTCGTCGGGTGGTCAGAGGTGTGGTCAAGTTGATCATATCTGAGGATTGGTCAGGTGGGGCCTGTTCACAATCAGGAAGTCATTGGTGACTGGGGGGCAGTTTTGACTCTTGTCACAAGATGCTTGTCCATCAGTCCAGTCCTTCCTTGATTCTAAGGTGGCTGTAAGGTGACTACTCAGAACGAAGACAGTTGTAAAATGGAGGCAGGGAGGCCAAGGTTTTTCTGCTGCTTTGTTAATTCCTGGGCCCAAGTAAGGAGTCAGAGCTTTCTAACAAAAGCATTTTCTAAGAATCTGTTATAGTCACATAGCAATCCTCAGCCAGGTCCCCAACCCAAGGCCCTGGAAGCCCACTTGATTGTCTCCAACCAAAAGGCCACAGGATGGGTTTTTAACCCACTTTTGCCCCCACTTGCTGAGAGGTGGCGCGAGTGATGTTTGGAAGGAAACAAAAGGCAAGCTTCAGAAACAGCAGGATTTATTTATTTTGGAATGCCTTGCTCTGGTCCCCTTGGCTTCTGAGTGACTTTAAATCCTCCCGGGCATTGGCTGAGGAATTGAGGACTTCTGAGAGACCCAGACAGCTGTGTGTCACAGGGGTGCCAGTGGCCACCCCATGTCTAGAGCAGGAGTCGGTTCTTTTGGGCTCAGGGCCAGAGGTGCTCTGCTTACGAAGAGTCCCTGGGTTGTGATTGTGTGATTCTCCTGCTCGTACAGTGAGGTAGGCATCAAATGCCAAATTCCACAGTCATCCTCTTTCAGTGCTCACATTCCTCAGATTCTTATCAGGTTTTTGTTTTTTTTCTTTCCTCAAGTGAACGCTGGGAACTAGTCTTCCTGCTGATTGCAAGAGAATGGGGGAAAATTAAAAACAGCAGTCTTGGCTTTTGCCTGACTCTTGCCAGCTTGCTGGGCCACCATGGGCCCCTCTTTTGCTCAGTCTCAGTTTTCTTACCTGTAAACAGGAGGCTGGGACGGGATGGTCTTTCTAAAACCCTTTTGTAGTTTAAAGCCTTTGTGTGTCTCACTCGAGTCCACAGTAAAAGGCTTGCAGGAAACAATATATCTAGACAAAAGTCTGTCTTTGTGTGCCAGGGCTGGGAAGCCTTCTGGACAGACTTAGCCTTGGGGCTCTGCCATGGTGACCTTTCTATGTGTCCCCTCATTCCTGGGGGTCTGGTGTTCCCTGTCAGATGTTGCCTGTGAGACTGGCATTCTGAGTTCCTAAGGGAACATTCTGGCAGGCAGTCTGCTGCATGGCTGTTGGTTTTACTGAGTTGTACTCAAAACCATGACAGTGACTGTGATCTTTTACAAGTTAAACTGCTTATGCACTTAATTTACTTGTGTTCATCCTGGGTGGTAGATTCTTTTGCGTGTGTGTGTATGTGTTACTGGGTTTGAAATCAGGGCCTTGCTCTTACTAGGCAGGCGTTTACCACTTGAGCCATTCCACCAGCCCTCTTGTCTTGGCTGTTTTTCAGATAGGGTCTTCCTTTATACACCAGTCAGCTTTGACCGTGATCTTCCTGTTCATACTTCCCTGTGTAGCTGGGATGACAGTGTGTGCTATTGTGCCCAGCCATTGGTTGAGATGGGGTTTGATGAACTTTTTGCCCAGGCTGGCCTTGAACTGTAATCTTCCCAATGTCTGCCTAGGATTATAGGATGAGTCACTGTGCCTCGCTCCAGCTGGTGGATTCTTGTTCCCTTTTTTTTTGTTCTTCTTTTTTTGTTTTTTTTTAGCTGGTGGATTCTTATTCTCATTTTATAGCTGAGACAACTAAGGCTCAGGCATACGGAAACCCATTAGGGAAGAATAGAACTTGGACTGGAACCTGGCTTTGGTCATCTGCCCACGTCCTGACCACAGTCCACCAGCCTAGGGTGTGTGAGGGCATTTGGGGGCCACATAGCTAGTCTGGGGTCTTGGATGTGGCAGTGGCTCCGTGAACAGTTTTGGAGTTGGTGAGTGGTACCACCTCGACCCTTGCCATTATGGGAAGGGATGAAAGAAACATCTTTCTACCCCCCCAAGGTTCAATAATTTCAGTCTATAAAATGGACCAACAATAGATGAACAGAAGAAATCACATACAAATTTATTACTATGTAAGCACACAGGAGTCACTTAAAGTCAGAAGGACAGATGGCTAAAGATTAAATACCCACTTTATTATATCATTTTTGTTTTGGTGGTACTGGGGTTTGAACTCAGGACCTCACACTTTCGAGGCAGGTGCTCTACTGCTTGAGCCACCCTACCAGCCCAAATACCACTTTATATGGGGGCTGTAGACAATTTTAGAGAAAAAGTAAACAGGTTTTTGGGGGGGATGAATGGGCTTCAAAATAACACACACTGGCCTGACACAAAGTTTGTGGTGCTTGGCCTTCTGTCTCTTTCTCTGTGATGTGAGTGTCATCTTTCTTGGTTAATGACATCTCAGTGAGAACATTGAGGACAGTTGTGTTCCCCTGTGGCAGATAAAGGGACCTCAGGGAAACCCCTTTCCTCTGTGTGTGGCTTCTCAGGTTAAAGTCCTAAGTGGCACATTTTGGAGTTTTCTTCTTCTTTTTCTTCTTTCTTCTCTTTTTCTTCGTCTTCTCTTCTTCTTTCTTCTTTTCTTCCTCCTCCTCTTCTTCTTCCTCTTCCTCCTCCTCCCCCTCCTCCTTTTTTTTCTATATAAAGTTATTTGTCTCAGATATTTTGTTGCAGAAACACAGCTGACTCTTAGAGTGCCCAATAGTTAGTAGTTACTCTTATTACTGCTTCATTTCCAAACTCACATAAAACGGACCAAGATACTTCCCTTACTTCCAGGGCCCCCAGCGTCACCTGGGAAGCTTGTTACCTGTGCGTGTTCATGGGTTATCCCTAGAGAGTCAGAGTCAGTTGATGGCTTTGAGTGATGGCCCTCTTGAGAGGACCTGATTTCAGAAAGACATAATCCTCCAGTTTCTGCAGATGTCATTTGCTGGCCAAATGCATTGTGGCCCATGATGGGCACTGTAGACCACTGGTGGGTTTTTGTAGATGTTTCCAGAACAAATGTGTCAAATTTTATTGGTGTATGGTATACACTCAGTAAAAAGATGGCTTGAGTTGGGCACCAGTGATTCACGCCTGTAATCCTAGCTACTCAGGAGGCAGAGATCAGGAGGATCACAATTCAAAGTCAGCCCTGGCACATAGTTTGTGATATCCTATCTTGAAAATACTCAACACACAAAATACAGGGCTGGTGGAGTGGCTCAAGAGGTAGAATGCCTGCCTAGCAAGCATGAGGCCCTGAATTCAAACTTCAGTGCTGCCAAAAAAAAAAAAAAAAAAAAAAAAAGCACTGGGTTCTTGTACTGGTGCTGGGCTCTGTATAGCCACAGCCTGGGCTCGTTCCTCAGCACGGGGCCTCCCAAATGCATAATAGGGGCTGCCAGTCCCATGGACAGCATTTCTCATGGCTCTTCTACCCTGGTAGACCTATTTAATGGGAATAACAGCAAATCACATCAAAATACCACAAACCACACATGGCCCCAGTGGCTGGGAAATTCAACCCCTCAGTGGCCCTGCCAGCCATTGCCAGCTGACCAGCCCTCTGGGAAGTTGCTGATGGTCCTTATAGGGTGCTTAGATGGGGCAGGCTCTGTGGAAGGTGCGGGAGGATGCGTGCAGGTGACAATGAAGTGAGAGGAAGCCGAGAGACAGCTGTGCTCCTCAGAGGGGTCACAAGAGGAATGGTGCCTCTCCACTTCCCTGGACCGAAGTCCACACACCTCCTTTGTCCTTCATGCCTTGGTGCTGGACCCCAGAATCCATGTCATAGACTCTGTGCTTTTGCAAAGAGATGTGTTCAGTTGCCATGGGAATTTCAGGTCAGTTACTTGTCTTGACTGAAATTCCTTGCTAGTATTGCCATGAAATGGACAGTTCCAGTTTAAAAAAAATTGAGAAAAAGCACAGGTGAATCTCTGCTTATTCAAACACTCAGCTACTGTTTGGTGGCCTGAAAAACAGATCAAATGAGCAAACTCACAACCCAGCACAATTGCTTAGGTGGATGAGTGGTGGAGGAGCTTGTCAGCCGGAGGTGCCTGCTTGCTGGGGACAGGTTGTGAGGCTTTTCATATAACTGACCTGATTTTTTTCTTTTTTTTTTTTTTTTTGAGACAAGATCTTGCTAGGTAGCCCATGCTGGCTTTGAGCTCGAGATCCTCCTACCTCAGTCTCCTGAGTGTTGGGACTACAGGTGTGCATCACCATACCTGGCCCCTGACCTGTTTTGGACCCAATTTGCCTGAGTGGTGATGTGGAAGTGCTGTCAGGGGCTGCTGTGGAGCTGGGACCATGAAAATCATTGTGGACCATGCTTGTTTATCTTGACTGGCCTCAGTTTCCAGCCTCTGGTCCTCTTTCTTGTCACCAACGTGTGTTCCTGGAACCACATGTTGACTGATTCCTTTCCCCCCTTTAAAAACCTGTGTTTTTCTGGGTCTGGTGGAGTGGCTCATGTGGTAGAGTGCCTGCCTAGCTAAGCCTAGCAAGCATGAGGCTCCAAGTTTAAGCCCCAGTACTGCAAAAAAACCAAACCAAAACCAAAACAAACAAACAAAAAACCCCGTGTTTTCACCTCCTCTTTTCTAATCAGATAGGTGTGTAAGCACTTCTAGGGCCTACTGTGTATCTTTACTTTCTGCCCAACCTGGCTCTGCTCATCTCTTCCAGGACGGGCACCCACTACAGCTTTCACTCACAGATAGCTCTTCCTGGGAGCAAGCACCTCCCTTGCCCAAGTGGACATCCATCTTCCAGTAGCCTCCTGTTCTGAGCTGACTGTGAGCCCTCGGGGCTGCAAGAAGGTTGGATCTGTCTCCCCAGCAGCATCTTGGGTAGAGAGCTGGGCCTCCCAGCTGCCTTCTCTTATCATGGTACTTTTTTTATTTCTGCCCAACGTATCTGAAAGACACAGGAGTCTTTTCCATACATACCTTGCTGGAGAAGGGTATATGTGAATCTGAGGGCTGTCTTAGTCCTCTTTCTACTGCTATTACTGAATACTGAAGATGGAGTAGTTTGTAAAGTATCAAGGTTTAGCTGGGTGTGGTGGCAAACACCTGTAATCCCAGCACTCAGGAGGCTGAGGCAGGAAGATGGTGAGTACAGGCCAGCCTGGGCTATAAATTAAAACTCAGAAGAAAAGAAAGGATTATTCTTTAACCTTAAAGATTTATTCTTGGAAGGTCCAAAGTCACCAGGCTGCATTCAGTGAGGGCATTTTGCTGGTGGGGACTCTGCACAGTCCCAAAGTATTATGTGACAAGAGGGACACCTACAAGAGATAGAGCCAAACTGGCTTTCACAGCAGGTCTTTTTTTTTTGGCAGTACTGGGATTTCAACTCAGGGCTTTCCACTTTCCAGGCAGGTGCTCTACCACTTGAGCCACACCTGCAGCCTTTTTTGCTTTAGTTAATTTTTCAAATAGGGTCTCACATTTTTACCTGGGGCCGGCCTCAGACCTCAATTCCTCTATTTCTTCATCTCTCATAGCTGGGATTATAGGTGTGACTACTACATCTGGCTTAGTTTTTATTTATTTATTTTTGCCAGGGCTTGCCTTGAACTGTGTAGATTACAGGTATGAACTACCACACCTGGCCAGCAGATCCATTTTTGAGATAACCAGTTAAACCAGTAACACATTAACCCATTAACCCACGAACATCGATCCAATTACCTCTCAAAGGTTCCCCCCTCTGAATACCATGAAACATGAAATTGGGGACTGAGTTTCCAACACATGAATTTAGGGGACATGTTCATGCCTTTGCACGGGCCGTGGGCCTTCCCCACTACTGGGCCAAAATTTGGGCTATGACCAGCATCCCATACTCCCATCTCTGACAACTCTTGCTCATGGGGCTGAGCCACAGACATCTAGTCCATGGCATTTGTCACCTTTCTTACTGGGTATCATGGCAGATCTCAGGCAAACGTAGAGAGGGTGTAACATGGGGAAGATTAGGGACACACACCTGTAATCCCAGAGGGAGGGGGATGAGTAGAAGGAGGTGAGCTGTGACATAGGTCCAGGTTCCTGTCACTGACTCTATAAGGGACTCTAAAGCTAGAATGGCTTCTCAGAGCTGTCCTATGTCAGGGTCATGGCTGGGCTTTTCAAACTGCTATCAGCCAGTCACAGATGTGGCTGCCCAGAAGGAGATGGTGGCCCTGTATAACTGAGGCACGATTCAGAGGTACTGACAACTGAATAATACCTGCTGCCAGTGCTTCTGGTATCTGGGGTCCAAAGCCCTTTATAGCAGGGGTCTGAGTGTCACATCCCAGCATCCACCACTCGTGGGTTGGGTGTTCAAAAGGGAGCAAAGCTTATGATTATTGTTTTTTTTGGAAGTATTGAGGCTTGAAATCAGGCCTCACACTTGCTAGGCAGATGCTCTACCACTTGAACCACTCCGCCAGTCCTGTTTTGTTATGGGTATTTTCAAGATAGGGTCTCGAGAAACAGCTGCCAGGGCTGGCTTTGAACCTTGATCCTCCTGATCTCTGCCTCCTGAGTAGTTAAGATTACAGGTGTGAGCCACCATTGCCCAGCTACGGCTTATTCTTGATGTTGGATTCTGTTTGTAAGACAGCCTGAGATTTCCTTGACTTTTTGGAGGCCACAACACACCCCCCACCCCGAAGTCTCGCACTGAACTTACTGTTGGCCAGAACTTCTGTGCCCCATCTGGGCCTTGTCCTCTGGGTTTTGGGGCTGCTGTGTGGGACTCCACATTTTCTTGCTCATGTTTTATTTTGTTAGATTTGGCTCCCTGCTCTGTGCTGTGGAGATCTAGCTTGGATCCTGACTCGGTCCTAAGATCCAGGCCCCGTCTTTGCTAGCTCCTAGTCTCCCGCTTCCCCATCAGGACACTTCTGATTCTCCTGGATGCTTTGCCCAGGGCACGACCACTGTGTGACAAACCCAGGTAGTCTTGGCTGAGTGTCAACTCAATCTGGGAGAACATCTCAGTGGCCTACCGTTGCCTGTTACTTGTTGGGTGACTTTGGACATGTTACTTACCCTGTCCTGCTGCCTCAGCTACTTTTCTTATAGATAAGGACCTATAATAAAGGTCCTATCACCCAGGGCTGGGTGATGATGAATGAGAGGTCTGACTTGGGTAGTAGAATGAGGAGGAGGGAAGGGACCCCCTCCCCGCTGGGGTTGCATTCAACTATAGCCATATGTCCCTTAGGGACAGGGGCATACCCTGAGATATGTCATTAGTCACTTCCATCACTGTGCAAATATAGAGTATAGTCACACAAACCGAGGTAGTTACGATGTCTTGAGGCAGTGCAACCTCATGTCACATATGTGGACTGTCATTGACTGAAGCATTGGAAGGCAGTACATGGCTGTGTTGTCCCACTGGTTTCACGCATGGGTTAGGGACAGTTCCTTCTCTTTGCAGTGCTTCAGGTCACTGGGGGGACATGGTTAATAAGCGTTTATTTATTTATCCACTGTCTGACTATCTACCCATCCTCACTAGCCAGGTAGACATAGCCTGGGGTTTGTCATTCGAAGGTTGAGTTTGAAGACGTACTTACCACTTTTGAATCTTCTCTTGAGCCTAACGTTGCTTACCTGTAAAATTCCTACCTGTCAGAATGGTTGAGAAGAATTCGGGGGTGATGTACAGAGGCTGCTGTACCTCAGGCGGGGGCCGGGGGCGCTTCACACACAGAAATATCTTCTCATAGTTTTGGAGGCTGGAAGTTGGACATTAATGAGGACTTGGTTCTCCTGAGGCCTCTCTCTTTGGCTTGTAGGTGACTGTTTTCTCCCTGTGTCTGCACGTGGTCTTTCTTCTGTACGTATTTATGTCCAAATTTCCTCTGTTTATAAGAACACCGACAGATTAGATTAGGGACCTATTTACGGCCTCATTTTAACCCATTACTTCTTTAAAAACCTTATTTCCAAGCTAGGCCCACAATCCCTGCACCCTGGAGGCAAAGGTAGGAGATGGAGAGTTCAAAGCCAGCCTGGGCTACATAGTGAGACCCTTTCTCAAAAAAACAAGGGCTGGGATATAAATCAGTAGCAGAGTGCTTTCTTAGCATGTGCAAAGCCCTAGGTTTGATCCCCAGCACTGCAAAACAAACAAACAAGTAAGTAAATAAATACCTTATTTGCTATTGCAGTACTGGGGATTAGGACTTCAATACATAAATTCAGAGTCAATAATTATATGTGAGACTGCTAACCATAACATAGACTTTGGGGCGCTGGGTGTCTCTCTGCCTGCAGGAGAAGGTTTCTTTATACTCAGGCCCTGTTGAGGGCGGGGAGCTGGCTCCTATGCCAGCATCTCTGGGGACTGGTTCATCTGTAGCCTGAGAGTCATCCAATTTGCCTATCTGTTTGGCTATTGACTTTGTTTAAGTTGCAAACTGGTTTCTTGTTCTCCTTGTTTTTTTTTTTTTTTTTTTTGGCAGTACTGGAGCTTGAACTCAGGACCTACACCTTAAGCCACTCCACCAGCTCTTTTTTGTGAAGGGTTTTTTTGAGATAGGGTCTTTTGGAACTATTTGCCTGGGTTGGCTTCGAACTGCGATCCTCCTAATCTCTGCCTTCTGAGTATCTGGGATTACAGGCATGAGCCACTGGCGCCTGGCTGCAAACTGCTTCTTGAACTGGCAAATCCACTGGCACTAGCCTCTCTGGGGATTGGACATGATGTGGCCAGGTAATTAGAGCAGTAGGGAGCCCGTGAGGGAGGGGCCTGGGCCTGAAATGACCATGCCGGGATTCAGGGCCCAGCATACTATCCTGAGTAAGTACCTTTGGTTGAATTTGAGTGATGCTCCCAGGGGAATGTACTTGGTGGTCCCAGTAACACACCTTGACAGCAAGGCCTGCTTTTAGCCTACTGTCTTGAGGAGCCTGAGATCTTCCCAAAGGACACAGTCTATGACAGAGACACCAATATCCTAAGAACTTGAGGGGGGGACCCCGAGGGTCAGAGAAGGTGCTCAGGAGAGGAAGGAAACTGAATGTGACCAGAAAGTATGAATAAGAAGGTGGATCAGCCTATTGG
The DNA here is from genome assembly GCF_047511655.1 of Castor canadensis. Classification (NCBI taxonomy): domain Eukaryota; kingdom Metazoa; phylum Chordata; class Mammalia; order Rodentia; family Castoridae; genus Castor; species Castor canadensis. Next base: position 8,129,805 of record NC_133391.1, read on the forward strand.
GGCACATGACAATATAAACGGGGAGATGGAGCCAGCTGGGAGGTGACACCAGAGAGGTGGGCAGGAAGGAGTGCTTGTCTCCCTTGTGAACATGGAGAGCTAGAGAGGGTTTGTTGGCAGAGGGGTGCAGCCTTGCTCATGGTCTGAAGCGCGCCCTCTGGTGGCAGGTAGAGGAGGCTCCAGGGAGACAGATTTGGAGGTTGGGAGACCAGGAGGGCAGAGGCTGCTTGTCCAGGTGAAAGGTGAACACAGGACCATGGGAGGGAGGGATGGGGCAGGAAGCTGACTTGCCAGGCATAGTAGCCAGTTGGCTGTGGCTCTGGGGGTCATTTGCTCCCAAGGTTTCTTTTTGGTGGGGAACTGAGTGGTGCTAGTCTCCAGGCTGGAGTCAGGGTCGGAGGAGGACGGGCTGAGTGTCGCCATACTGCCATTGTGTGTCTGGTGGTGTCCTATGATGATGGGTGACCAAGCAAACAGGCATATGCAGTGGTGTTGGAAAGGAAGCATTGAGGTGGGTCACAGTTGGGGGGGAGGGGAGCTTGCAATGAAGAAATGGGGGCAGATGGGTCCCCCTCAGGACTCAGGGTCCTGGGGAGTGAGGGGACAGCATGAGATCAGACCCCAAGGCCAGGCTCAGAGAAGAGTGCTAGCCCTGAGTTGTAGCCCCAGGGGCAGAGGCAGTCCCTGGGCTCCAGGGAGGTGGAGTGGTGGGTCATGTTCTCAGAGGTGGGCAGAGGCCCTGAGGGGATCCTGAAGGTCTCCCCACTTCCATCATAGGGGATTTCCTGAAACCACTTAGCACTTATTTTCCCTAAGGACTCTAAATTAAGGATTTCTGTGCTTAGCCAAGCCACAGAGCCAAAGAGCATGGTGAAGACCGCAGTGGGAACAGCTCGAGCCGGTGTGGCGGGCCAGTTCGGTCGCTCTTCCTCCCCCAAGTGCGGTGGGCCCCTTCTCACATGGAAGGGGATCAGGACGGAAGCAGATCTGTCCCCTAGGCTTTTGCTGAGAGTGAGTTGACTGTTTTTGATCCTTCATGAGAACTCAGCTGCATAGCACGGAGGGGACATATCTTGCTCAGGTGATGTTCAAACATAATACCAGTCCCTTTCTAGCCTGATGAAGCCAGGCAGGATTTATGTTTCTCAGTTAGTTTGAGGACCAGGCATGCCACCCCCACATTCTGGGTGCCTGGAGCAGTCCTGGCAGGAGGGACAGCAAAGGGATGTACTCTTTTAGCCAAGCCTCCCTCTGGCTGGAGTTTTTCTGTAGCTGAGTCCTGCTCACCCATCATCAGGGTCAAGTCTTGGGTGTGCAGGTGGGCAGTTGCCATCAGCAAACAGAAGAGGGCTGGAAGACCGGCTCAAGGTTGTAGAGCGCCTGCCTAGCAAGCGAGAGGCCCTGAGTTCAAACCTCAGTGCCGCCAAAACCAAAACCAAAACCCAGAAGACACTGGCAACATGCTGAGGACATGGGAATCCCAGAAGGAGGTCAGGCAGGTCCCCTGAGTCACAGGATCATGGGGTGAACGAACGGGGTTTGAATTCCATCTAGACAGGTCCAGTGCCCTCACTTCCCAGTGACTCTGACATGCTGCTCTTCATTGTTTTGGAAGTCATTGCAGCCTGTTATAAGATCAGCTGTCTGGAGATGGTGATTTGAGGCATGGGAAATGTTCTCCAGTTTGCTGCTCATTCCTCTGATTTTGCTCATAGAAACCCTGGACCTGGTGCAGTTTAGTGACAGCTATTCTGTCAGTCGTTCCAGAATCCTCAGGGCCTTGGGATGGGGCGTCTGTCCTCCGATGTGACAGTCGCTCATCCTGGAGAGAATCACACCCTTCTCTCTTTTTTGGAAACACGTGCAGAGTGCTGAAGCAGAACCTGTGCTCCCTGATAGAGTGGAAGGAGGGGCCCAGGTTGCAGGAGGGTCACACAATTTCAGCACTCCGTTTCCCTGGGTAACTGGAAATGGCTGGATCCATGGTTTGTGCTGGGTACATGGGACCCTGCTAGTCCCCAGAGTAGGTTCCTACCCAGCCCGGCTTCTGGTTTGAGCTGTAGCCATAGGTGATGCATCTCCCAGACTTTCTTTTCTCATCTCCAAAATAGGAAAGGACACCTTTTATATTTTCATTAACATTGCAGGGTTTAAGTGGCTGGCTAACCAGTTATGGTACCTCGGGCTGGGTAGGACTGTATGGTTCACATACCATTAATCTGGATGTGCTAATGTGCTCCTTACCGTAACCTTGAGAGGTGGTCTTTAAAAAATATGTAATTAAAGCTCAGAGAGGGTACATTGCTTTGCCTCAGTCACACAGTAGATTGGTAGCAAAACTGGGTTTGAACTAGGTCTCCTGGCACCTTTGGGAAAGAAGGTTGACTTTTGACTATTTTTTTCTTTCCGTGACATTTTTTAAAATTTGTTTTTATTTTATTGAATTATTATTATTTGTGGTACTGGAGGATTGAACTCTGGGCCTCACACTTGCTAGGCAGGTGTTTTACGACTTGAGCTGTTCTGCCAGTCCCTATATGTTGGTTATTTTTGAGATAGGGTCTTGCTTTATGCATGGGTCAGCCCCCATGCCCAGCCATTGGTTCAAAGGAAGTCTTGATAATTTTTGCTCATGGCCTCTAACCATGATCCTCCCGACCTCTGCCTCCTGTGTAGGTAGGATCATAGGCTGGAGCCACCGGCACCCAACTCCTTCCGTGGTATTTTTGACTATGCCAGTATTGGTAATGTATCTTTTCCTAGAACATTGTATAGTTGTCAAGATTTTGAAAAATTTTGATGTGAGATCATGCCTAATTAATTAATAAGTTTAATATCTGGAATATTTCTTGTTATTTATGTCTACTGTTTGTTTCTCATTAAGAATTGTCTAAATTCTGTGTAGTGGCACATGTCTGCAATCCTGGCACTTGGGAGGCAGAAGAATTGAGAGTTGAAGCCCTCTCTGCAAGCACAAAGCCCTGAGTTCAAACTCCAGGAAACCTCCCTGCCAAAAAACCCCCCAAAAAAACAGGGAGAGAGAAAGAGAAAGATTCGAAGGCCAACCTGGGCCATCTGTTTTAAACATGTAGAAATTTGAAGGGAAAAAATTGTTTAAGCTTTCTTTGTTGATTAGATTTTTTTTCCCCAAAAACCTGTTTGGGTTGTGTTGATTTATTTTGAAAGTAATCTATTTCATTGACATTTTGCTTACTCAACTTGTTTCTTTTTCTTTCTTTCTCTCTCTCTTTTTCTCTTTTTCTTTCCTTTCTCTCTCTCTCTTTCCTTCTCTCTTTCTTTTTCTTCTCTCCTCCCCTTCCCTCTTCTCCCCCCTTCTTCTTTCTTCCTCTTCCTCTTCCTCCTCCTATTCTTCTTTCTTCTGCTGGGGCTTGAATTCAGGGCCTACACCTTAAGCTACTCCACCAGCCTTTTTTTTGTGATGGGATTTTTCGAGACAGGGTCTTGTGAACCATTTTCCCAGGCTGGCTTGGAACTGAGATCCTCCTGATCTTTGCCTCCTGAGTAGCTAGGATTACAGAGTCACCGGCTCCCTCTTCTTCTTTTTGGCAGTGCTGGGATTTTAAACTCAACTTGATACTTGCTAGACAAGCACTCTACTACTTGACTCTTGCTCCCTCCCACCTTTTTGCTTTAGTTATTTTTTAAGATAGGGTCTCATGTTTTTGCCAAAGCTAGCTTAGATTGTGATTCTCCTACTTTTACCTCTGGCATAGCTGGGATTACAGCTATGCCTCACCATGCCCATCTTTTTTATTTCTGTTGAGATGGGATCTTGCCCGGACTGATCTGGAATTGAGATCCTTCTGATCTCTGCCTTCTGAATATCTGGGATTACAGGCATGAGGCACCACACCTGGCCTCCACAGTCTGTTTTCTACTTACTGTGTTTTTTGTTGCTGCTTTCTGTCTTTTTTAGCATTTTGTTGAGTTGAGCAAATTTTTCATTGTTTCACTTTTCTTTCTTTTTTGGGGAGGGAGGGGGAGTGCTGGATGGTTTTTCTGTTTTATATTCTCCTTCTATCCTTGCTAGTATTTATCTTAAAATTCAATAGATATGTAATCGTATATAAAGTTGCATGACTTCTATATTATTTCCTTAAAACAGCAAGCCGGGCATTGGTGGCTCATGCCTGTAATCCTGGCTACATAGGAGGCAGAGATCAGGAGGATCGAGGTTTGAAGCCAGCTTTGGGCAAATAGTTTGAGAAACCCTATCTTGAAAAACCCATCACAAAAGAGCCTGGTGGAGTGGTTCAAGATGTAGGCTCTGAGTTCAAACCTCAGTACTGTAAACAAACAAACAAAAAAACCAGTAAAAAATATCTCTGTAACCAAATTGCTTCTGCAACTTTTAGTTTCCTTACAATTTCCTCTCTTTGGTATCCCTGAAGTCTGTTTTTTTTTTTTTTTTTTTCTTGCAGTACTGGAGTTTGAACTCAGGGCCTCATGCTAGCTAGGCAGGCGCTCTACCACTCTGCCAGCCTCTCTTTGCCAGCCTCTGTATATACACAATCTTTACTTTAGATCTTGTTATTAAATCTTATTTTTGTTTCTTTGCCCCCAACTGCTTCTTATAATTAAAATCTCTCCTATGTCCTTAATTTAATTTTGTTGGAATAAATTCTGTAGTGATTCTTTCAGAAGGAGTAAACTGTTAAGCTTTCAGTCCTTGTGCGTCTGAAATTCTGTGTTTGGCTTTTGTCCTTGCTCGAAGGACAGTTTGACTGTGCCCTTAGAATCATGGGCTTGAAGTATTGCCCTTTAGAACTTTCAGGCAATTGTGTCGCTAAATACTTGACTCTGATGTTGCTGATAAAATCTAATGTGTATTTTTTTATTTTTTCTTTTCTTCCTGTGGCATTTAGTATTTTTCTCTTCATCCCAATTGGTCTGAAATTTCACCACGGTAGCACACAATAGCCTTTCAAATTAGGAAGTCCTGTCTTTCCTTAGCTTGGAAAATCTTTCCTTCCTTTTGGTGGTACGGGGGTTTGAACTCAGGGTCTCAGCGCTTGATAGGCAGGTGCTCTATCACTTGAACCTTGCCCTCAGCCCTTTTTGCTTTAACTTTTTTTTTTCCCCAACAGAGTCTTGTATTTTTTCCAGGGCTGACCTGGGGACCTCGGTCCTCCTATTTACTCCTCCTGAGTAGCTGGGATCACAGGCATGAAGCCTCACTCCTGGCTTATTGAACGAGATAGAATCTTGTTAACTTTTTGTTTGGACTTGCCTGGAACCACATTCTTCCCTATCTCTTCCCACACCCTCAACCCCAAGTAGCTGGGATTATAGGTGTGGGGCACAGCACCTGGAATCAGGGAAAATTTCTTTATTACTTCTTCAAGTATCTCTGACCTCCCCTTCTAGAGCTGCTAATCGGTTGGTATTGGCACTTAACCTGGCTTCTGGATCTGTCACCTTTCCCCTCACATTTTCTATCTCTTTGTGCCCTTGCAGGGCCCCTGGAAAGTTCACCATTCACTTCCAGCTCATCAGAACATCCTTAGCTGTTTCCACTCTGGTTTTCAGGCCATCCATGGAACTTTTTATTTTCACAGTCATATGTTACATTTCAAAGATCAAACCTTTTCATTTCAGTTTTTTTTTATGACTGATACATTCTCTTACCTCTTTAAGGCCATTAATTATTCTTTTAAAAGTTGTCTCCATCTATTTGCTTTATTGTTGCTTGTAAGCTATGACTTACTGCCTGTTGAGTTGGTGCCTTTCTTTCATGAGGTTGGTCTTTTTTTCCTCAAATAATTTAAAAACTCTTGGCGTTTGGGGGTTTTCCATGAGTTTGTCTCTGTTTATTGGGAATTTGGCTGTTGGTGATAAGGTGAAGAATGGGGAAAGAGTGTGCAAGAATTCAGCAGTTTGACCTTGAGAATGCCCTTGGAGGTCACCAGCTTGTGAGGCACTCGCTCAAGCCACACCTGGTGGGGCTAGGGTTTGAACTCAGGGCTTTGAGCTTGCAAAGCAGGCACTCTACCACTTGAACCACACCTCCAGTCCATTTTGCTCTGGTTACTTTGGAGATGGGGGGGTCTCACAAACTTTTTACCCAGGCTGGTCTCAAACCGCAATCCTCCCAGTCTTAGCCTCCCAAGTAGCTAGGATTACAGACTTGAGCAATGTTTTTTTTTTTTTATAGTACTGGGGCTTGAACTCAGGGCCTACACCTTGAGCAACTCCACCAGCCCTTTTTTGTGAGCCACAGGTGATAGGCTAATGCCTGGTTCTTGATACCAGGCAAGGATGGGGAGCTGGGTCCTTCCTGTCTGGCTCCTTCAACTGTGGTCCCTTAACTAATGTCTCTGGCAGTCACCTTGGGGTCCTTCCCCTCCCCCATTCCCCACACCTGCTGCCCCTAAGCTGTTTCTACCTTCAGTGTTCCCCACCCCCTTCCTTTTCTCTGTGTATTTCCAGTTGTGCTTTTCTCCCTCAAATTTGTCCCATCTGCTCTCTCTCTGTTAAGGACTCCTCCAGATTTTGGCCCACTGCTTCTCCTTTTCCAGTACTTTTAGGGTCTTATTTTTAGCTTTTACACTTCTAGGCTGTGGCAAGGGGGTGGGGTTGGGTGAGGGACCATGTGCCTGCGGCCATCTTGCTGTATTTCCTGTATTTTGTTAAACGCCCTCAGCCTGCTTCCCCTCTGCTGTCCTTCTCACTTCTTACCTTCCGCTGGTCATTGCCCTACTTGGCATCTTCAGTGGCTCCCCACTGACTTCATGACAAGAGCCACATGCAGCCTGGCAGGTGACAGACCTCCTTCTTTCCCCTCCCCTACTTCCTCCAGCCTTCCAGCCACTTCTAATTGCATGCAGTTCCCTGGACATGCCCTGGTCTCTCTCCTGTGTCCTTGCCCACATTGCTTTGTCCTGGCCGATGCTGTCCCTCTTACAGGTCCACACATTTGATGACCTATGCTATCTTTCAGTGCTTAGATGGTGGCCTTTCCTAGCTCTGCTCTGTTCCCTAGCACTCATCTCATGATTGGACTTGTCAACCCTGTGTTCCTGTGGCTGTAATCCTCTCCTCGTGGTCTTCCCCTCCAGAGTGGGGTTTTGGGGTGAAGGCAGGGGCAATGGCTAGGCTTCCAAGCTGAGTAGTGTGGATACCTTCCTCCCGCTCATACCTACACAGAGGGTCTCCGTGGGTCGCTTAGTCAAGAGAATGAACCCCTCAGATTTGTGGGGGCTCCTCCACCCCCAGCATGACCTCGCCTACAACTAGTTGGTGCTTCTAGGAACAAGCAAGGCTGATGTGACTCTTGCTGTCCCCACAGGCATTGGTGCCATCACACAGTGACACGGACGGTGTCCTGCCAGGTGCAGAACGGCTCAGAGACGGTGGTCCAGCGTGTGTACCAGAGTTGCAGGTGGCCGGGGCCTTGTGCCAATCTTGTGAGGTAAAGGCCCCTGGGGTGGCCCATGGTACCCTACCTTTCTGTTCTCTGGGATGAACTCACTCCCAGCACTGCTGTGGGGGAGGCCGGGGTGATGCTTGGAGATGAGGACTCAGCGTACATTTATGCAGTACTGACTTGCGTACAGGTTATGAAGGATGTCTGAGGGTGCAAGGGACATGCTCCCATGTTGGCAGCACCTTATAATCCACAGATGAGTGGACAAGGGGACAGAAGGAGCAGGGAAGAGAGAGGGGCTGGGAAGGGAAACAGCCTGCCTTGGGACTCCAGACTAGAATATGGGGCTATGGTAGCCTCCAAAGTGCAGCCTCTTTTAGCCCCGTCCCTCACCAGTTCCTCCCTCCCTTAGCTCCACCCTCTCACAGCTCCTCCCTCTCATGATTCCACCTTCTCATAGCTCCACCCTCTCACAGCCCTGCCTCCAGTCACTCCTGAGGACTCTGCAAGTCCTCAGCTTCCACAGAGATCTCACTGCTGGCCTCAGGGCCTCCAAGGCTGCATCTCACCTTCTTCTTCCACCCTGTTCCCCTCCAGACCCTGCTCCAGCTCTAAGGACTGGCTTCCTCTAATCATTCTCCCCTCTACCTGTCCAGTCTGGGGCTTCTGCCTCAAAGACCCTTCCCCATCTCTGTCTGGGGTCACTCTCCTCACATTCCGAAACTTTCACCTTTGTGCTGATGGCGCCTTCTGACCCCCTGTAATGGTACATTTTTGCATGGAGTCTGTTTTAGGCAGGACTCTTCAGAGAGACAGAACCAGTAAGGATGTATAGTTGGATGTGGGGGAAGGGCAGATTATTGTAAGGAGTTGGCTCCTGTGATTATAGCAATTGCAAAATCTGCAAGGTTTAGACCAGTAGGCTAGAGACCCATGGAAGTGAGTTGCTGTTTCTGTTGACAGAATGTCCTCTTCCTCCAGGGAGATTAGTCTTTTTCTTAAGACCCTCAACTGATTGGATGAGGCCCACCCACACTGTAGAGAATAAATTGCTTTATTTGGTCTATTTGACCTGAACATTCATCTCATCACAGCAACATTCATTTATATTTGACCAAATATCTGGGTACTGTCATAATCAAGTTAACTCATAACATTAACAGGTTCATAAAAGTGGGTATATTTTCATTGCCCCAAATGGAGGGTGAGTCCACGAGCCAGGACCTGTGCCTCTGACCACCACACAGTCCTGCCCCCTGCAGGGCTCAGCACTAGCTGAAGACACCTAGAACCTGTGAAGCAGGAAGGAATGTGTGGGACCCAGAAATGTGCAGATCGTAGAGATCTGGCCCCGGTCACAGGCTCCTGAGCCAGGCAGGGGAAGGAGTAGCTTTTTTGTTTTCTAGATTTGCATTCTGCCTTTTATTATTGTGATTATGAAGACAGTGATCTGTAAAACAAAACAAAACAAAACAGTCCTACATGGCAGGAGTGGTGGTACACACCTATAATCCCAGCACTCATGAGGCTGAGGCAGGAGGATTACAGGTTCCAAGCCAGCCTGGGCTACATATTGAGACCTTGCCTGTCTCAACAAAGCAAAACAAAACAAAAAAGAAAAGAAAAGAAAGGCAGACAAGCCAATCACTGACTCTCTGTCATGGACTACAACCTTTTCAAACCATCATTCATTTTCATAGCTGTCTCCTGCTCTGTGACTTAAGGAACAGTGTTCCAGCAACGTTGAGGTGTTCTGGTGTGGGCAGTGGGGGGACTTGCTGGCTTTTCAGGGAGTTCTTTTCTCTTTTTAGAGTTAGGAGATGAGAACCAATGAGAGCAGACATGTGTTTGTCATCAGCCTCCCCCTTGCCTGCAAGCTGGCTAGCAGAACCTTGTTCATTGCAATTCAATTTTGATTCTTTTAGAGGAACTCCTTATTTCTGATCTAAACTATCAGTGCTACTTTGTTATTTGTTAAGGAAGGAGGAATGTGTCCCTATGACAAATAGCTGAAAGAACTTTAAAGAGGAAAGATTTATTTTGGCTCTGGATTTCAGAGGTTTCAGTCCATGGTCAGCTGGCTGTGTTGCCTGGGGCCTGAGGTGAAGCAGGGTATCATGAGACAGAAACTTGAGGAGCAGGGGTGTTTATCTCATAGCTGGAAAGGGGAGGAGAGGGAGCAGGAAAAGGAGGAGGAGGAGGAGGGGGAGGAAGAGGAAGAGGAGGACGAAGGAGGAGGAAGAGGAGGAGGGAGGAGGAAGAAGGAGGAGGGGAGAGGAGGAGTAGGAAGAGGAAAAGGAAGAGGAAGGAGAAGGAGGTGGAGGAGGAAGGAGGAGGAAGAGGAGGAGGGAGGAGAAGGAGGAGGAAAGACATATCTTTCCAGGGCACCCTCAGTGATTTACTTCCTCCTGGTTGATCCCAGATCCCACTACTTACCAATAATGCCATCAATTGGGAAATCATTAATTGATTAACCCATGAATGCAGTCAGAACCTTCATGATCTCACCCCTCACTGACTGGGGACCAAGCCTTCAGCACACGGTATTTTGGGGGCACATTTCATGTCTAAACCATAGTAAGGAGTTAATATAATTGTCTTTTACACCAGTTATTCATAAATAAGTTAGAATTGGGGTACATGCCCTCTGACCTTGGCCTCAGGGCTGCTGGCTGTGCAGGGAGAGGACCAATGGCAGGTTGCTGTGTTGTTACCTGATCCCGGGTCCCCTAGGGTTCCATGGGCATTCTCAGCACAGCACAGGTCCCAGTTTTGCTGGCTTCCGCTAGATGAGGCATCTGATTTATAGCTGCCTCCTCTCTGGTCTCCCCTGGGAACCTAGATTCTTTGACTTCACTCTTTAACAGTCCCTGAGACATTCTCCAAGGTCACAGAGGGTGCCAGCTTCTCCGTGTTTCCCCCAAAAAGGAAGAAAAAATGAATAGGGTACAATTTCCTCCTATCACAGAGGACAGTCTTTTCTAGAACCCCGTAGCCGACCGACTTCCTGTGATGTCTCATTGGCTGAATTTGTGTTCTGAGCCTCAGTTTCCTCAGCTCTGAGATGGAGGTAAGAGGATGCTGCCTCTTGAGGTTGTTGGAGGATGGTGTGAGGATGGGTGGGACGTTCTGCAGGAGCCTGCCTTGCAATCAGGTCTGGATGAGCCATGAAGCAGATTCCAGGCACACAGGCCCCCAGGCAGCTCCCCGGCTGCGGCTGGGGCCTGCCTGGGCAGGCTCTGTCTTTGCATTCCTCACTGAGGTTAGGGTGGTGAGTCCCAGCCGAGCCTCCCAGAGCTGCCCTGGGTGTATTCTTTTGCTTATAATTCTAGTTGTGCAGCGTGTCTGGCCACATTTCAGCTGCACCATATACAAAGAATTGTTCAGGTTTCTGTATTTCTTGTTTATTTCTTCTTCCCATTTTCTGAAGCTGTGTGGGGCCTGATTTTTTTCTTTTTGCAGTATTGGGGTTTGAACTCAGGGCCTTCACCTTGAGCTATTCCACCGGCCCTCTTTTTGTGACGGGTTTTTCAAGATAGGGTCTTGTGGAATTATTTGCCCAGGTTGACCTTGAACCATGATCCCGTGATCCTCCTGATCTCTGCCTCCTGAGTAACTAGAATTACAGGCGTGAGCACTGGTACCCAGCCTGATTTTGATTTTCTTCATTCTTTGAAGCATGTCAAGTGCTTTGATTTGTGTTTGCATAGGACTTCGGTGGAAAAAACAGGATGGAGAATGAGCTTCATGGTGGGTTCAGTTGTAAACTGCCTCTCTGACCCCCTCTCCTTTCTCCATGGTAATATCACTTTAATTTCTAGGTCCTGAGTCTGCTCCAGACTTCTTGTTGTGACAACATATGAAAGAGACAATCAGGAAGGGCTGGGCATGGTGGTACATGCTTGTAATCCCAGTACTCAGGAAGCTGAGACAGGAGGATTGTGAGTTTGAGGCCAGTCTGGGCTATGTATCTAGACTCTATCTTTTTTTGTTCTTCTTGCCGTGTTACTCGAACTCAGGGCCTACACCTTGAGCCACTCCATCAGCCCTATTTTTGTGATGGGTTTTTTTGAGATAGGGTCTCTCCAACTATTTGCCCCGGCTAGCTTCAAACCTCGATCCACCTGATCTCTGCCTTCTGAGTAGCTGGGATTACAGGCATGAGCCACCTTCCCTCCCCTCCTCCCTCCCCCTCCCCTCCTCCTCCTTCCCCTCCCCCTCCCCTTCCTCCTCTCCTCTTCTGTCTTTCCCATTCTTTCTTTTTTTTTGATGTGGATCAAATCTGGTTTCCTGCACATGCTGGGCCAGTACTGTACCACTGAGCTATATCCCCAGCCTACTTATTCCTTTTTCTTGCTGACTAGTTTTTCATGGTATGGATATACCAATTAGTTTAACCATTCCTCAGCTGAACGTTGTCTTGGACTTTTGCAATTTATGGCTACTATGAATAAAGTGGCTATAAACATTCACTTACAGGTTTTTATGTGAACACAAGTTCATATTCTCTGGGTGAACACCCAGAGAATTGTTGGCTCATCTGGAGATTGCATGCTTAATTTTTAAAGAAACTGCCAAAGCGCTTCCCAGAGTGGCTGGATTGTTTTTGTGTTCCTACCAGGAATGTGTGAGAAGTCTGGTTTCTCCACATCCTTGCCAGCATTTGGTGTTATCACTATTTTTTTATTTAGTCATTTTGTGTAGTCTACCTCACTGTGGGTTTCATTTGCATTTCCCTAATGGCTAATAATGGTGGACTTTTTTTTTTTCCATGTAGAAATTGAATAAAAAAGGTTTCAGTGCAGGGTGATGCCAGGGCTAAGGTATCATTGACACTAAGTAGCAAGTGTATTATTTTATTATCACCGAGAATAATTCTAACACCACCATGGCATACCATTAACTGTATTATGAATGCCAAGGTCAGAGACGGGAAAACCTAACCACACGTGTAAAACTGAGAATCTTCAACACGTAGACAGTATCAAAAATCAAGACTGGAGTTGACCTTGGGGTTGGATAGGCTGAGGAGGGGTGCTGGCCCCAGAATAGTCTGGGTTCCCCAACCTAAGGCTTGGGACAGAGGAGGAGGAGCCAGAGGACATGGTGTCCCGGGAAGTGAGTTTTAGGAAGGAGGGGAAACAAAATTGTCCCAAATGCTTCTGAAAGGCCCTGTAGAATGAGGGCTGAGGTTGGACCATTGGCATTGACAATGCAGGTCAGGGAAGCCCTGGCAAGGGCAGTTTCGGGGAGTGGTGCGGATGGTGGTGATATGGGGTTGGGGAGGGAAATTAGGAGGTGAGAAAGTGGAGACTAAGAAGACAGAAAACTCTTTGGAGAAATTTTATTGGAAAGAGAGTAAGAAATAAGGCTGGAAGCTAGGGGCGGGGGCATTGTGGGGTCATGGGAGACATTCTGTTTGCTTTGAAGGTAGCATGTTTATAAGCTGCTGGGAGTGGTCTCAGAGAGGTGGACAAAGGCTGCTGCAGGTGGGCTACAGGAGTGTGAGCTGGAGAAGCCCAGAGGGGGTGGCTCAGAACAGGAGGGCAGCAAAAGGAAGAAGGCAAGGAAGGAGGACCTCCTTGGGGACGTTCATGTGACACTGAAACCAGCTGATTTCTCAGTTGACTCTTCTCCCTACCCATGAGTGCCCTGAAGGCGGGACCAGAGTGTCCACATCTCATTCATCCCAGGACTTATTCCAGGACTCGAGACACTAAGGCACTCACAATGTTTGTTAAATGAATTCATCCATGTTCATAGAATAAGGGCTGTTGAAATATGTCTCTCTACACGTGTGATATGCGATACATAGTCTGTACATGTGTGTGTAACTCTTTCCTGTGTGCATTTTCCCATTCTGTGACATATATATGCCGTACTGGGATTTGAACTCAGGACTTCATGCTTGCTAAGCAGATGCTCTTCCACTTGAGCCACTCCACCAAGCTCCCTGCCTCCTGCTTTCTTTCTTTCTTTTTTTTTTTTCCTGAGACAGGGTATCCCAGGCTGGCTTGGAACTCCCTTTGTGACCCAGACTGGCCTAAAGCTCTTAATCTTTCTGCTCAGCCTCCCGAGTGCTGGGATTACATGTGTGCACCACCACATCTAGCTCTGTGATATGTTTATATTTGATTTTGTAGTGTATGTATATTAGAGGTAGGAGTCAGAATGGCACCCCAAACTAATGGTTACAACCAAGATGAGGCCAGGCATTAATGTGCGAAAAGAATACAGCCTTTTCCTTTTTTTTTGGCAGTACTGGGGTTTGAACTCAGGACCTCACACTTGAGCCACTCCGCCAGCCTTTTTCAAGATAGGGTCTCCTGAACTATTTGCCCAGACTGGCTTTGAGCCATGATCCACCTGATCTCTGCCTCCTAAGTAGCTCAGATTATAGGCATGAGCACTGGCACCCAGCCACAGCCCTTTTCCCTTACTGTGTGTGTGTGTGTGTGTGTGTCTGGGAAGACATTTGATCAGAGATCTGGGGACTAGGATCTTTCAATGGGAAGGGTGTACAGGTGGGGAAGAGGGATCCTCACTGAGGGAACAGCCTGTTAGCTGTGCAGTGGGCCCTGAAGGGAGCCTGGCTGGGGGGCAGTGCTTTGGGTTGATCCCCTCCATGCTGGCCAGGTAGCTGTTCCTCCTGCCAGCTCCATAATGAAGGGGGCAAACCAGGAGACTTACCTGTGAGAGTTGCTCAGAACCTGCTACAGACCTAAAGGCAGAGAGGACCAATTGAGCTTCCCTTCTTGTGCCTTAGTTTCTTTTTCTGGAACATGGAGGTGACCCCTCCTTTCCTGCTCTGGTGTAGAACATACCTCTGGCCTGTGCTCTGTTCCTTGCAGGGAGGTGTCCTTGGCCTTTGCCAGCCACTCAGTCGTCTGCTGGCAGGGGTGGGCCTGACAGACTCAGGGGGACTCCAGGGACGTGGGGGTTAAGTTTTCTCTGCCAGGCCTCTTCTGCCCTTGGCTGTCTCCTGGGCCCCTCCGAGGTCTTTGATGGCATTAGAGACAACCTTTTCCAGATGTGCTGAGCGGAGGGGTTTGCCGGAACTCTCCAGGGCTTCATCTGCCTCCTCATTCCCTCTGCCAGACGGCCCCCTGCCAGCCAGCCTCCCCCCTCCCCTTACCCCCACCCACTGGTCAGGTTGCCTGCTGTCGGGATGCCCGCCAGGCTACATGAAGCCCTGGATTTAAATACTTTCTTAAGATGTGGCCTTTCCTTCCTTCCTTTCGTTCTTCCCAGCCCGCCTGTGGGGTGGAGAAGTTCACCAGAGAGTGGGGCCATGTCCCCACCTCTGCCACTGCCCCTGTGTCCTGTGATCCAGGGCTGCAGTGGGAGAGGAGGCCTGGGTGGAGCAAGTTGCCCGCTGGGTTTGCTGTCCTTTCCTTCTGTCACTTAAGAATGACTAGCTTGGATCCTGGGGAGGTCAGAGGTCAAAGACAGTTCCCCTTCCTGCCTTGGAATGGCAGTGGGGAGGCCCCTTCCCTCCCTGCTGGCCCACTGTTATTAGTCAGGAGATTAATAATGTCCCCCCCCCGAAACCCCCACCCTGTTTCCTGTTGAGTCTCCAGCCTGTCTCGGTACCTCCCAGTCTGTTCTTCCTCATGGTGGTCCCTGGTGAGGAAGGGGGAGGGGTAGGCAGGCACAGAAACCTGGAAGACTGAAGCGCCCAAGGAGGTAGGGGTGCCAAGTTCTCCCAGATAATGTATCTGTTCTGAGCAAGTGGCACCTGGGCCATGGTGGTACCCCAGCACCCATCGAGGGACCTCATGATGCTTTGGGGATGTCACTCTGGCCTCTGCTTATCCCATCCTGTGATGGGCACATTACCCCTGGGGAGCCTTTTCTTCAAATAGTTCATGTGACCTTATGGGCCACAGGGCTGTTTTTGGGGACACATAGGACATGTCTTTAATCTTCTAGGTAGTCACCGAGTGGCCACACCTCTGTGGCCAGGCCTCTGGAGTCTCCATCTGGCTCTACTCTTTAACTTTTAGAGCGGTTCTTTGGAGGACCTTGTGACATCAGGCCTCTGTGTCCTTGGAGGATGCTGGGCAAGGGTGGGGACTGCTTCTGGGACAAGGCTGTTCCTTGACTACCTAGTTTTAAGCTGTCTGTGCCCTGAGAACTCCAGCAAGGCAGCTTTGGCATAATGTCCAGCAGATGAGAAAACACCCACTGGTTCTGTCAGGGGTCTGGGTCCCTCAAGCCTGTGTCACTTTGTAATCTGGAGGCTGACCTGTGCTCTTCTGGGGCCTCACTTTTCCCCTTTGTATAATGGGACTATTTGTCCCTGCCAGGGGCCCCTTTCCATCATTTTCTTAACCAGTAGCCTCTGACCCACTTTCCTTCTTCCATCTCTCTCCCCTCCCTATCTGGTCTCAGGTGGGGTCCCTTTTCAAAGCAGATTGTGAACCTTCCTCACTTAGCAGCCCTGGGTGGCCTCCCTTGACTGGGAGGGGGTATATACAAGACTATCTGTGGAGAAACAGAAAAACCACATCGGGACTTCTGTTTATTTTTTAATCTACAAAAGAAGAGAGAAATAAAGCACTGCTGATTTTAATATATGCAAAGATGGTAAGGAAATGATACATGTATACATTAAGACACAGAGATCGCAGGCATAAAACATTTTGCTCCTAAGGACCATGATTCCAAAAGCCAGGAAGCTGTGGCCAGTACTTGCCTACCTTCTAGACCTTTCCCAGCTGATCCTGAGGAGCTGCTCTGTCTACCCATCAGATCTTCCTGCTCTCCAGATGCACCCAGAAGACCTCCTGAGCCCATCTGACCTCAGCTCAGCAGAATCCCTCAAGTGTCCCCCACACTGGAAGCCTCTTCTGGTGGAAGTGGGTGTGCCCTGCTCCTCTAGCCTGGCAGCTCTCAGTTTACAGAGCTGTGCCCAGTCTGACACTAAACTCTTACAGGGAGCTACCATGTCCTGGCTAGTACTGCATTTCCTGCCCTGGGTCTGCATCTGGGTACTCACCCGTGTACCACCAATCTTTTTTATTATTTTTATTTATATATTTACTTTTTGCAGTACTGGGACTTGAACCCAAGCAGGTGCTTTATAAAGACTTGAGCCATTCCACCTGCCCTTTTTGTGTTGGGTATTTTTGAGATGGGGTCTCATGAACTATTTGCCCAGGCTGGCTTTGAACCATAATCCTCCTGATCTCTGCTTCCTGAGTAGCTGGGATTACAGGTGTGAGCCACTGGCGCCCGGCCCACTTTATTTGAGTGCATATGTGGGTGTTGTCTTTTTCTTGTTTTTTTGTGTCTTATTAATTTGTGTGGCTTCTCTTGAATATATATGTTCATATGAAAATGTAAATAAATATGAAGAAAGATATATTAAAAGAATACATAGCCAGCTGTCTGGAGAGAGGCCTGTAGTGGAGCCAGCAATGTTGGTAGAAGAGACAAACATCAGACAAATAATTACGTAGGAGGGAATATGATTACACATGCTTGGAAAAGAAGTCTGGGTTTTTTGAGAGAGTAAATTAAGGGGGTCCAGCCTGCTGTGAGGTGGGGGGACTGAGTACAGACTAGTCAAAGAGGGCCTCGCAGAGGAGGTGGCACTTCTGCCAAGCTCTGGAGGCTGTTTTGCAGCTCAGATATGCAAGTCCTAATGTGATTGGTATACTTAGGGGTGGGATAGAGGAGGAATGAGTGAGGAGGTGCCCATGTGTCAGTTTTACATCTTAGAAGTCCACATGGTTGTACCAAGGATTTGGGGTTTGTTCTAAGATGGAAGAGAGGCATTCAGAGAGGAAATTTCTACTTTAAAATCATCTCTTGGAGGGATCAGAGGAGCCTTATTTTGATATCTGGGTTTCCCACAGGTGAGAGGGGAGTAAGTGGCAGCTCATGGAATGACAGGAGCAAGTACAGTTGAGGGTGGGTAAAGGTTCACGGCTGGTTCCTTTGCTTCTTGATGGTACAGCTCTGTGCCCACCAGCTGCACAGTCTCTGGCTATTCTGTCATTTGCATTCCCTTAGATTGTATAGTTGTCTTAACAATTTTTGCAAAAAAAAAAAATCCACATTTTTTTTTTATAAAGATTGCATTGAATGTATAGATCAATTTACAATGAATTGGTAATTTAATAACATTGAGTCTTCCTATCCATGAACATGGTGTAACTTTCCATTTACTTAAGTTTTCTTTAATTTTTTCTCATCACTGTACACATTCAGGTATTTATATTAATATGTACAAGTTGTCAGAAAATTACCATAGACTGGGTGGCTTAAACAACAGAAATTTATTTTCTCACAGTTTTGGAGGCTTGAAGTTCAAGATCAAAGTTCTATGCAATTCTGTTTCTGGAGAGGACCTTCTCCCTGATTTTCAGATGGCCGCTTTCTCACTATGTTCTTACCTGGCCTTTCCTTAGAGTATGTACAGGTTGAGAGAGAGGAGGCTCTTTGTTGTTTCTTCTCAGAAGGGACGCCAAGAAAAATGTCCATTCATGTTCAGTACAGATGCAATTTTTCCTAAATCTTTCCAGGTGGCTGACTGTATATTCTTTGTAATATAATCTTCTTCATATATTCATATGTGTATATGAATATGTACTATCAACAAATAAGAAAAAGAGAAAACACACGAGTCAATAAAACACAAATAAGGTCTGGTGGAGTGGCTCAAGTGGCAGAGCACCTGCTTAGCAAGCTCAAGGCCCTGAGTTCAAACCCTAGTACTGACAAAATATAAATAGTAAAAAACTCCCACAAATAAAACAAGAAAAAGACACAGAACTCTGTTTAAAAGTGGGTACAAGACTTGAACAGACCTTGCACAAAGGAAGATACCTAAATGACAGACATGAAAAGAGACTCAACCTTATTTAGCCAATAGGAATTCCAAATGAAACTGTTCGGTCTGGAGACCTAAGGCAGATGAGTGAGTATCCCATCCCCCCATGGAGGGCAATATCACTCCTGCCCCCTGAAGAGGAGATATAAAGTCTGATAGATCTGCCACAGGGATGATGAGCAAAATGCTCTCAAGATTGTTTCCCCTCCCCCAAAAAGGGGCAAACAGACCAGTTCCTCTAAGAAAGCCTGCAAATTCACGGCCAATGAAAAGAGCCCACCTAACCCTTATCCAAATCCAGAGTTAAAATGTCCATAAAAGCCCCAGCCTTCAACTGAGCAGCGAGCTACCAGTTTCTGGGCTCCACTGCACTGTTCTAGCTGTAGCGATTCCTTTCCGTCTAATAAATCCTACTTCATATACCGGCTTTGGCTCATCAGTCAGTTGCCTTACAAGCCAGTTCTCTGGCCTGTGAAGGCAAGGACCCTCGACATCAGCCCAGCACGTAACAAAACCACGACAAAAGATTCCTACATAAACCCAAGGATGGCTAAAGTGGAAATGACTGACAATATCAAATGTTGGCAAGGTTATGGAGCAATTGCAACTCTAGTACACTGCTTCTAGGCATGTAAACTGGTTCATCCAAACAACTTTTGGAAACTTGTTTGTAGTGTCTAAAAAAGTTGAATCACCAGGTATATACTCTAGAGAAATAAAAACGTATGTTCTTAAAAGAGCTTGCATGAGAATGCTCATTGCATCTTTGCTCATTAGAGCTCCAAAGTGGAAATAACTCAAATGTCCATCAACAGCAGAATGGACAAATTATATTCCAAGTGTTTGTGCATTATTTATATGAAGGAATTTTTTTTTTGTGGTATTGGGGTTTGGACTCAGGGCTTATACCTTGAGTCACTCCGCCACCCTTTCCTTTGCTTATAGGTTTTTTTGAGATTGGGTCTTGCAAACTATTTGCCCAGGCTGGCTTTGAGCCGTGATCCTCGAGATCACTTCCTCTTGGTAGCTGGAGTTACAGGCGTGAGCCACCAGCTCTTGGCTACAGGAATATTCTCTAGCAGCAAAAAGGAACACTACATTTAGTACTGTAGGAATCACTACATTTAGCAATGTGGATGAATTTCAGACATAATGGATGAGTTAAAGAAGGCAGGCACAGAAGAGCACATACTGTAAAATTCCATTTATATGAAGTTCTAGAACAAGCTAAGTTAATCCATGGTGAAAGAAGTCAGAACAGTGGCTTGCCTTTGGGGCCAGAGAATTGGCAGGCTGGGAATTTTTGAAAGAAAGGAAATGTTGGTGTGTATACACAGATTAAGAAGTTCAATGAGCTAAATGTTGATTTTATCTTTTGTACTGTATGTAAATTCTATTTTAATACAAAGAAAAAAAGTTCATTAGTATAAAAACGGGAGTGAAGTTAGCACTTTCCTTCACACCATTTACCCAGTGTGCTGTGATACGGTCACATGTATGATTGTGACATCATGTTGGCTGTCCCCACTAGCCACAAATGCAGAGTGGAGTCCACGCCTGCCTTGTTCATTCTTGTGTTTCCATTGTCTGAATGAGTGATGGGTTCCAGCTCTGTACAAGATGTGTTGGAGGGGGAGAGGAGGGAGCTTATTAACTCTAGCCAGGGGCAGGGGTGCTTTGCAGAGTTGGGGACATTTGAGTCCCACCCCAAAGGCTGTTTGAGATTTTTCTCAGGCAAAGTGAAGGAGGAAGGGCATTCAGAAGAGCACGGAGTCTGAAGAGCATTGTGCACCCAGACAGTTAGTTGTGTGATAGTGGTAGGATCCCTGGCACCTGACCAGTGGGTATGAGGGTAGAAAGATTGGCATGCCTTATTAGCTGACCTAAAAAGTTTGCTCTATGGGAGCCATGGAAGAGTTTTAGAGAGCGCACCACCAAACTAGATTTGCAATTTTGAAAGTTTACCAATTAGACCCCAATGGCAGGAGCTGGAGGTATTTCATGGGCCCAGCAGGGCAAATCTCCCTCAAGCTCTTGCCTAGACTGGTAGATGGGCCACGAATGAACACTGGATGCTGCCTTGGGCATCCAGGCCAGCCAAGCTGAGCCTTGGTCCACAGTGCTGATGAAACAGCGCCACCCACTGGTGTGCCCTGAGCCTGGATTTTGCAGGACACGTGGTCCCAGAGCCGCACAGACCAGCCCTGCAACTCAAGAGTGAGAGCCAGGAAGGCTGCTGGTCTGGGGGTTGAGCTCTCCCTGGGTTCAGGGGCCTGAGATCAGTACCCTCAGGGAACTGCTGGAAGGAAAAGTGTTTTGCACTGAATGGAACATGAATTGGAGTTACTGGGTGCTGGACCAAGTCTGTCTTACTTGAGATTCTATGTCCACCACCTTCCAGCAAGGTGACATTGAGAAAGTTTCTTAACTTCTTTCGACCTCAGTTTCCTCATCTACAAATTAGGAATTAGTAGTACCCATCTGTTAGGGTGGTTGGGCATCAGTATTTGTAAATCATTCAGCACAGTGTGGCATGTGGAGAATCCTCAATTGCAGGTATCATCACCATGACAACTACCATCATCGTCACCATCATTCAAGGTGTAGACTAAAGCAAGCAGGTTTGGTGCATCTCAGGGGCTCAGGGCCTGGATGGTGAGGGGTGGTGTATGGCACAGGGAGCAGAGGGAACTGTCCCACGTGGAGAAGGGCCAGTGCCTGTGGCTAAGCACCTGGGACTCTTTCCAGATGGTAATGGGGATCAGAAAGGAATGAAGTTAGATCTGCAGTTTGCAGATGCAGCATCCATGCATCCCTTTTCACATTGACATCCCATGTTCTGGTCTGGATAATATCCCACCCTTACAGACCAAGAAACAGGCACCAGGGGATAAAGTTAGTTGTCCAACTCCTCACAGTGATTTAGGGGCAGAGCCCAAAGAGTCCCCAGTCTGGCTCCATTTACCCTATCCTGCCAAGTTATGGTAATGACCCATGGTTGGCATCAGCTGCACCTAGCAGGCCACAAACAATAAACAACCTGACCTTTTCCCCTGCCTTGACTGTTATCCTCAGATCGATTCTGAAGCTTTTCTGGTCTTTCTTAGTCAAAAGAACAGCTCATTTCAAGAACTGCATCTTTTATGTAAGTGAAGACTGTTCCCCTCTCCCAGCCAGGGCCTGCTTCAGGATGGAGATCAGCGCTAAGGGAGATACAGCTCCTCTCTTTTCTCAGTCTTCATGTCTCACACACAGATGCTCATTAGAGGTGGGTGGGGAGGCCATGCCCAGGAAGAGCAGGAGAGGTCCTACTTGGCGTATACTGTTGTCATTTGTGACGGAGCCCCTGGATATGGCTCGTATGAATTGCAGGCCCCTTTGTCTCAAATCTCCCAGGCATGGCACACTCCTAGCCTGGGCATTTTCACCTTGCAGGACCCTCCTCTGGCTGCCAGCTCATGACCTTGTCCCCAGCCTCTGACATCTCAGGGATCCTCCTAGCTGTTGGGTCCTCAGTCCTGCTTCCTTGTGGAGATGCTGTGATTCCCTGTCTAGTTGACATCAGATAACCCACAGTGGGGAGCTGGCTACGGCCACACTTGTCCTGTTCAGGCAAGAGAAGTATTCATGGCCTCCAAACTCCCAGGGGACCATGTCTTGATCTCCCTACAGTTCTCTGGGGGTCAGGAAAGAAACATCCCAGTCCTTCCTCTAAGAGGTCCCCACTCAGGATGTGCCCCTGCCTTTCCTGTCCCCATGAGTTCTTCCTTTCTGTGATGGAGCCTGGAACAGTGACAGGCTAAGGCAGCAGAACAAGGTTTTGCAGGTGGTGGCCTTTCCTTCCTGTGCGGTTGCTCTAGCTCCCCTCTGGGGTGGACTGGGCTACTTCAGTAGGGCTCAGTCTTTGGGATTGCTGCTGAAACGGGGAGTGACAGTTCTACTTCCATGTCCTGTGATGCAGGAAAGAGGTGCCAGTGAGTGTGAGAGCCTGTAAGTACTGATGGTGTTAATGTAAGTGTCCATGACTGTGTGAGACAGTGAGCGTGGAAGTGTGAGTGTGAGTGTCGGGTGAGTGTTGAGAGTGTGCATTAGTGTGAGTGTACGAGTGTGTGTTCATACAGGTGTTGCACGTGTGGTGAGCGTGCACCCATGGCTGTATACGAGAGTGTATGAGAGCACGGGCGTGAGTGTGTTTTTGTACTCCTTGGACACAGGTTCAGTGATCGCCCATGTGTTCCCCAGGTCACTTGTGAGGAGCTGTGTCTCTGGTGCTTTTGCTCTGGTTGCCCCTACCCAGCCTAGGGTAACTTACTACTTCTGAGGTTCCACTAGCCACCAGCTGTGGCTCCTCCCTGAAAGGTTCTACCCCGGGCAAGAGAGCAGAACATCTGTGAAACACAACTTTGAGAGAATTTTTGAAAAGAGAAATTAGTGTCACAGTGATTTCCAGATTTAAAGCCATATTTCTGAAATCTGATTTCAGCAGTTTCTGAAGCTGGTGTGTCTTCCTGACTACAGGCCATCACTAGACTCTGCACCTGCTGCTGGCAATTAATTTGTCTTTTCTCCATTCTCAAGTTAAGTTGCTCTGTGTCAGTGGATTTGAATTTTGTGAAGTCATGTAGTTTTGTTTTAAAGGGGGAAATTATGCAAATATGACCAAGCAGCAAAACTATAATGATACCTGTAAAACAAGTAAGAAAAGCTGAAATGGTGACATATATTTTAGATTCACTTTTCTTGATATTTCACAAAAATATATCACTTATTTGAAAGAGAATTTCTAGACTGGTGGAATGTGGAATGTAACTATGGTATCTGAAGCATTTCTCAGGAAGTTTTTTTGTTTTTGGTGGGGTGGTACTGGAGTTTGAACTCAGGGCTTCACACTTGTGAGGCAGGCACTCTACTGCTTGAGCCACACCTCCAGCCCTTTCTGCTCTGGTGATTTTGGAGATGGGAGTCTTGCTTTTTGACCAGGTTGGCCTAGACCATGAGCTACTCAGGAGGTGGAGATCAGGAGAATCACAGTTTGAGGCCATCCTGGGCAAAAAGTTAGCAAGACCCCATCTCAATCAATAAACCAGGTGTGGTGGCTTGCATCTATAATCCCAGCTATGTGGGATTATGGATGAGAGCCACTATGCCTGGATATTTATAGACTCTTAAAAAATTTTAATTGTTAACTTTTAATTTTTTTTTTTTTTGCTTTGATGCAGAGTCTCAGTATGTAGTCCAGGCTGGTATTGAAATAGCTGTTCTCATGACTGCTGGGAGTACAGGGTGTGCCACTATATCTGGCTTTATTCTTTAAAGCTTTTTTATTGCTATAAGGGCAAAAAGTTAGCAAGACTCCATCTCAATCAGTAAGCCAGGTGTGGCTTATTGATTTGAAGTTTTTATTAAAATGTCCCAGGAGGATTAACGACTGGGAGGAAGTAATGATTGGAGCTCGGGAGCTGAGGGTGGTTGGGCATTGTGCAGGGTCTAATGATATTTTCCTTTGCCATATTCGTATCTTGCTCGTGCGAGGGGACATTTTCCCACGGTAGGCAGGCTACATTTGCATAGCTGTAGAAAGGCAGGGCTGGAAGGGCCTTTCCACTGCACCTGAGACAGAGAGGGCTGGTGATTTATGCAGGGTCACACAGTCAGTGAGCACAGAACCAGGATGACAGGCCCACTGTCTGGGTGGACAAAGTCCTGGGGTGGCCTTTGCAGAAGTGAGTGTGGGCTGGGTGGGAGGGAGCTCACGCCCCACTGACACTGTCTTTGTGTTAGCTACAGGACTCTCATTAGGCCCACGTACAGAGTGTCCTACCGCACGGTGACAGCGCTGGAATGGAGGTGCTGCCCTGGATTTACTGGGAGTAACTGTGATGAGGGTAAGTGTGCCAGGTGCAGGGTGCCAGGGGACGGGGTGCTGGCGTTGGTGGCTGCAGTGGCTAAGGGTGTCTCTCCCTCCCACCTTCCTCCTGCAAGCAGGTCCTTTTACTCCACATGTGCTTCGTGACTTGAAATTCTTTCCTTTCCTCAATCACCTGTGACCCAAATGCTCTGAGGGGCTGGCCAGCCTTGGGGAAGTCACCCACCCTGCTTGTGGGTCCAGCCCTGTTTGTCTTGGTTGAGTGGAGAATGGAGGAACCTTGTGAGCTCTGGCCCGAGGGAGAGAATTTGGTTTGTGGCCTGTTTCTTCCACTTTGGACTCCATAGCTCCAAACTGGGGCAGGTACAATTGGGCTATTTAGGTTCTGAGCAAACACAGGTGAGGGCCCTGGATTGGGGAGACCTGGTGGGCTAAGTGCTGACCACTTAGCTGCCCTAGGTGCTCAGAGAGAGGACAGACAGATGCACCAGGCTGGGCCCTTCCTTCCCAAGTCCCTGGAGCCCTGAATCATCAGCCTGGATCTGGAGCCCAAAAGGCCCAGATAGCAGCACTCAGGTAAAAGTCAGGGGTAGCCCAGCAAATACGCAGGGCCATAGAAATTGGGTCCTATATAAGGACGCCTGCAGAGCCGGCTGGCCGGAGGCTCAGAGGTCAGATTTGTGTTTGGAAATAGTAGTTAATTTCACACTTGACTTTCTGACAAAAATTATTCTTCCATTTTTCTTATCTAACTTATTGCTTTAATATGTATATGATTGTCCCTTGTTATCCATGGGGAATGCCTCCAGGACCCCCTGTGGCTACCCAAATCTACAGATGCTCAAATTTGCATATAATTTACACAATCATCTAGATTACTTAGTATCCCTAATCAATGTAAATAGTTGTTGCACTGTAGCATTAAGGAACTAATGACAATAAAAAGTCAGTAGATATTCAGTACAGATGCAACTAAAAATAATTTTTTTTTTTTTGTGGTACTGTTACAGACTCATGCAGTCTCTGATCAAAAGATTCCCAAATCCTTTGTGTTTCACATGGAAGCATCCAGGCAGGACATGTAGGTGTAGTGCGGGAAATGATGGAGTTTTATTACAGGAAAGGGGAAGGGATTACAGATGGGGTCTGTGCCAGGTGGAATGGAGGCACTGTGTGCAAAAAAAAAAAAAAAAAAAGAAGAGTTTTATTTTAGGTCGTTTTTATATCAGCCTTAATTTGGAGGTGGGAGAAGACCTGTGTCACTCCCTCAGCAACGGGGAGGACCTGGGTGGATTCATGCATACACCTATGCTAATTCTGAGGTATAATCCAGGTGGGAGGAAATTTCCATTAATTTAAAGGATTTGTGATCAAAATGGAGCTCTCTGTGCCCAGAGGGGATGGGTAAGGGAGGGGTGAGCAAGCGAGGTGCTCTAAATCAGGCTATACAGGGTGGTTTTTTTTTTTTTGTGGAACTCTGGGCCTCACGCTTGCTAGGCAGGCACTCTCTACCACTTGGGCCACTCCACCAGCCCTTTTTTTATGATGAGTTTTTTTGAGATAGGGTTTCAACGAACTATTTTCTCGGAACTGGCTTCAAACCTGAGTAGCTAGGTGTGAGCCACTGGCGTCCAGCTTGTGTACAGTTTTTTTTAATTATAATTTTTTTATTAGGATATATTTATTATAGGGGGATTTGTAGTGACAATTCTGATTAGTGTTATATTGTACAGTATTTACATTGTCCCCATTGTCTCTCCCCCTCAATGCCCTCCCCACCCCACTTAGAGTAATTGAAAGAGTTTTTTTTAGTTCTGTTTCATATAGATATGTGAAATCCATCAATGTGTACAGTTTTTAAAAGTCCTGAACTTTCCCTAACATCTGATCTGCCTCAGTACTTGAGATCAGGCAATTAAAGATAATAAATATTATTTTGTGGTACTGGAGGTCAAACCCAGGGCCTTGACCATGCTAAGCAAGCTCTGTACTTTGAGCCACGCCCCAGCCTGCTTTTGTTTTTGTATTTTGCATTTGTTTTTGAGATAGAGTCTCACTAACTTTGCTTGGACTGGCCTCCAACTCAGGATCCTTCTGCCTCTGCCTCCCCAGTAGCTGGGATTATAGGTGTTTGCTACCACTATGCCTGGCCTAAAATGTTTTTTATCCATAGTTGAATCTGAGGATGTAGAACCCATTGATATATGTCTCTACTTTTATTTTAAACAGCCTGAAATGCTCTTCAGGTTTCAGATAACAATATCAACAGAGATTTAGTTATAATAATGATGCTTCAGTGGGCCTGTGTCTGAAGGCAGAGCTGAAGGAAAGAGCTGGGTGTATAAAGGTCCATCGTACCACCCTTCCTGATTTACGAGGAGGGTGGGCAGCCTTCGTGACTGGTCTGTACTTGTGGGTTGCAGAGCTTGCCTGGGCGTTTTCTCAGGGAGAAGCTGGGGGGCGGGGGGGTCCTCAGAGGTGAGGGGTGGGGAAGGCCAGTGAGGGGTATGATGGGCAAGACACATCATAGGATATGTTGAATGACCACTGCTGTCACCTGAGGAGCTGAGAGCCTGAGGTCCTCCACACCAGGGACTTGGACCTGCCTTTCTGGTCAGCACAATGGCTATGGGCAGAGATATCTGACCGCCCCCCCACCCCGACAGAGCAGCGCAGAACTGCTGCCTAGATTCCACAAGAGGCTTTGGAGGCGGGTGTTCCTAGGGAAGTGATTGGTTTATACCTTTAAGTAACTGTATGAGTTCTTTTCAATAATCAGTCAAATGGCCATTGGGCTCCACCCAATGAAGCACTGGGTGGGCCCTTCTCGCCATTGGAGCCTCGTCTTTAGAGGGCCTCTTAGCACCATGAGGGCCACCACAGCCTCAGCGGGCTATCATCTTGTTCTTCTGTGGGACTGGCTAGTTCTTCTAAGAAGAAACTGAGCCTGACCTTCCTCCTCTCCTGGAAACCACTGCAGAGCTGGAGGACATATATTTTCCATCTCTGCTCAGATTCTCTCTCTCTCTCTATGATGGCATTGGGGTTTGAACTCAGGGTCTCAAGGGAGGGTCTCCCTTCCTTCCTTCCTTTCTTCCTTCCTTCCTCCCTCCTTCCTTCCCTCCCTCCCTGCCTCCCTCCCTTCCTACTTCCTTCCTTCCTTTCTTCCTTTCCTCACTCCCTCCCTCCTTTCTTCCCTCTCTCCCCTCTCAAGCTAGGCAGGTGCTTTTACCGCTTGAGCCACTCAACCAGCCCTGACCAGATTCTCTCGATTGAATAAATGAATGCATTACTAAATGAAACTCAAGTCTCAGAACATTTAAATCATAATTTCATGTGAGTAGTGAGTGAGTCTATGTTTTATTTAACTCATTTAATGCAGGAACCCACGGAATAATAAAGTTAATTCAAAAGAGGATAAGAGAAACTGATTATATCTACCTATGCATCTATCTATCTGTATCTATCATCTATCTACCATTTATGTATCTATTATCTAACATGTATATATGTTATCATCTACCTATCTATCTACCTATCATCTACCTACCTTACCTATCTACCTACCTATCATTCTACCTACTTATCTGCAGATTAGCTGTGGTTTATTACAGCAAAAGGAAAAAGGTTAAAGTCAACTGAAATAAGGTCACTAAGTTAGACCTTATTGTCACAGGACAATAGAAAAACAAACCTTTGGTTTATCTTCTCTTCTGAATAGATATTACTTTCTTCTCATTGGTTTTATGCAAGTTAACATCCAACTTCACAGAACCTGGACTGCAATGCATAGTAGGTAGTGGGTGGCAACTCCAAGTGACAATCATCCAGAGTGTCAGATAGCATTTAGACAGGCTTATCCCATAGAGCTGTAGGATGACATTGAGAAGTTAGGTGGTCATTTGACAGATCAGATGACTTGCTCCCACCTGATTTGCTGAGAACCTAAGATCCTCCACACCAGGACTTGGACGTACCTTTCTGGCTGGGACCATGGCTGTGGTCAGAGGCATCAGTCCCTCCAACAGAGCAGAGCAGACCTGCTGAATACATCCTGCAAGAGGCTGTGAAGACGTGTGTTTCTAGAGCAGTGATTGGTTTATATCATTAAGTAGCTGCCTTCTTTCCACAGTTTGGCATTTCTTGCAGACTGAATAGATGAAGCTTGGTAATTCCCTCTTGCAGGTCGGAGGACCCTGGAGGACATGGTCTTTGCTGTTGGGGGTGCCCTGACCATTGGCGCAAGAGTTGGTTGAAGCAGGGTTGTGGTCTACTTTTCTCAGTAGAGAAGTCAGGGGTAGGGAGGTGGTGACTATAAACAGGTCAAATGCCCCTAAAGGTGCCCACACCAGAGGGCTTCACACCTCACTTCAAGAAGGTTCTTACCTGATAAAACAAATGGGTATTGATTATCGATGCTCTCACCAGAAGCACCTGGGTGTTCTGGGCTAATTCTGGAGAGTTTCCCTCGCCTTTCAAGATAGCCAGCCTCATAGCCTCATCAGCCCCTCCCTCCTGGAGGAACCTCCCAAGCTTCCCCCACCTGAGGATGAGTGGTCCTTCCCAGTTTTTAGGCAGGAGGATCTTGAAATCCTGAGGTTGGAATGTTGGTAGTCTAGGAATTCCTGGGAGTTTGGGACTGGCTCCTGAAAGTCCCTGTAAAGATTCTACATTCCCAAACAGGAATTAATAAAGATAGCAGGCTAAATACAAGCTGTGCCTATGACCTTGGGCACCTTCCTAAGATGGTTGTTATGGGTCCTGCCCCCTTCCTTTCCATTCATTTCTCATTCTTGCCTTTCTTAGAACCCTGCAGGTCAATGAGGCCATGCCCAATGGGTTTTGCTTTGGTTCAGATGGGAGTCCCTCCCTGGATGCCCCGGTTGTAGGTCTAAGACTTGGGGATCTTTCTTTCCTCCCTCCCTCCCTCCCTTCCTTCCCTCCTTTTCTCCCTCCCTCCCTCCCTGCAGCCTTCCTTCCTTCCTTCCTTTCTTCCTTTCCTCCCTTCCTCTCTCCTTCCCTCCCTCTCTCCCCTCTCAACATGTTGAAGAGACTCTAGTTTCCCTGACAATGTTCATTTTTGTTCTAGCAAGCACCTTTACCACATATGTGTGAAGGTTCATCTATTATAACATTTTTTAGGCTGCATATATAAATCCTTTAGACCTGGGATATAGTTTTTGCTCCTAATGCCATAGTCTTTCTATGATTTTCAAGATACACTCCCTAACTTGGAGAAACTCAAGCTTGAACAGCAGCTGATAGCTTTCAGTGACTGCTGTCTTCCACTGTTTGTTTGTTTTTTTTTTTTTAATTGAACTCACTGGAGTCTTCCCTACACATGTACAGTTCCAGGATCAGCCAAGGAGTACAGAGTTGAGACTCTGTTCTCTGTAGCTTCCCCCTTTATTGGGTTTCTCCCCTCAGTCTCACTCTGGTAGTCTTAAGTTAAATGACTGCAGTTTTGACTTAAGTTCTGTTCACTTGCATTGCTTGTAAAGAGGTGTGCCCGTAGGGGAGAAGCTGAGTCATGTAGAACCCACTTGGTGATGATGTTCTCTTTGTTCAAGGATTGAATTCCCCTGCATTCTGTCTGCATTTTATTTGTTTCTCATGCCTTCAAATTGCTTTTTCTTTTTCTTTCTTTTTTTTTTTTTAAGACAGGGTCTGGATGGTCAGCCCAGGCTTGCCTCAAACTTGTGATACTCCTGCCTTAGTTCTCCCTCCCCACTGCAGTGTTAAGTAGTTGTTTAAAAGATACTTTATCCTAAGTGGAATTAGTCTGATACAAGCTACTCCACCATGGCTAGAACTGAAGCTCTGTGAACTGTTATTCAGCTGAATCTTTGCCCACACCTTTAATAATTTCCTTCAGATAAATTCCTGGGCAGAATTGTTGGGTAACAGGGCATACTCAATGTCAAAACTTTGGAATCATTGTCAAATGAGTCCCTAGAAAGTCCACTGGCTGTGAAGTTCTGGAGGGTAGACAGGGTGTTGCCATCATCTGTCATACTTTATAGTGTCCAACACAGATCCTGGCACTTAGTGTGTGTGTGTGTGTGGTCCTTGGGATGGAACTCAGGGCCTCACACATGCTGAGATACACCCCAGCCCCTAGTTAGGGTTCTTTAAAAATTGCTGATTGGAAGGTGGGTGCCAGTGGCTCATTCCTGTAATCCTAGCTACTCAGGAGGCAGAAATCAGGAAGACCGTGGTTTGAAGCCAGTCCAGGCAAATAGCTCATGAGACCCTATCTCAAAAAACACCCAATACAAAACAGGGCTGGTGGAGTGGTTCAAGTGGTAGTGTCTGCCTAACAAGCACAGGGCCCTAAGTTCAAACCCCAGTATCGTTTCCCACCCCCAAACTGCTGATCGGGTCTGCACCTAGACTACGATTTCTGCCAGTTCAGACTGAAAGAATTAGCACTGAGAATAGGATGAAGTACCATTTCTTCTCCCCTGTAATTCCTCACGTCACATCCTACCAGCACGTGCCCCTCAGTTAGTTCTGACTGGCTGGTAGCAGAAGTAAAGGCATCATTGCCTTATCAACTTCGTGTCGATGTTCCCCACCCCTGAAATGCTGCTTTACGGGTTAGGTTTAGGAAGGGCTTTCAGTCCCTTGTCGGGTATTACCATTGTACAGATGGAGAAACTTGAGGCTCCGAGGGAGGAGGGGAGCTGGCCAAATCATCTAGCCAAGGGTGTGGCCACTGTGTGGCTGGAACCTGGCTCTTGTTCCTAGTACATTCTTTTTGCTCTAAGCTGCCCAGGACCTTTGAGGTCCTGGGAAATCCTACCCAAAGTTGGCCCAGCCCCTGAGACAGGCCAGTTAGACTGTGGGCTGACTCCTTCCTGCCATATCTAAGGTGACCTTGTCCCTAGCGGTTTAAAGATTGAATCTCATTTTGCCTTTGTATTGTGGAGATTTGCAATAAAGAGAGTTGACCGACTCAACCATCAGGAGATAAGTTTAACTGAATTACAGGATTTCCCACCCCCCTGTTTTTATTCTTTTTTTCCAGCTGGAAATGAATCTGGCCAGGACAGGAAATGAATCCCCTGGGCCCCCGTATGGGTAAGGGCAGGCCTGGGGCGAAGGGGCTTAGCTAGTGCATCCAAGCGTGGAGCTGATTGATTTGAATCCAAGATGGGGTTGACCTTTCACCCTGGCTCTGGCTCTGTGTAGGAGCCTGTTTGTGTTTTGAGTGGCTGAGGGTTCAAAGCCAGAAGGAGTTCTCCTGGGAGGAGGCTGTAGCACCCCCACCCCCCATCCCCCGCCCCACCAGTCTGCAGAACTCAAGCATTTTAGGAAAACACGATTCCCAGTGAATTTGATGATGTCTGTGAGACTTGCCTTCCATGGCTGTCATTAAATCTACAGACAAGCAAGTTGGGTTTATTAAAATGATCCAAGTTCCTAGGGGCTTCCAGGCACTGTGCTGGCGGCTTGGGTCACAGTAACAACAGGGGAAGCTCAGGAATTCCCAGGTTGGGGTTGGGGTGGAGGAACTGGAGAAGCAAGAAAATCACCCTAGTGCTATGAACAAAGAAGGACTTTGCTAAAAGTCCATTTGAGATGACATGGGACCCATAGGAGGTAGGGACCTGGGAGAAAGGGCCCCCTTCAGCCCAAGGCTTAGCTCTCTGGGTACTACTTACCTCATCTTCTCAGGATCACACTCCCTGGGTTTCCCTTTCCCTTGTAGAGTTCATGATGTTGGGTGTGGTGGTGCATGCCTGTAATCTCAGCACTCAGGATGTGGGGGATCAGAAGTTCGTGGCTATGCTGGGTTCATAGTGAGGCCTGGTTTCAAAACATGAAAATAATCAAAAAAGTAAAGAGTCCATCTTTCTTTCTTCAGTTCCTTTCCACCAGCACATAAGGGTACTTAAGCATCTCTTGCCTTCAAGAAAACAATTTTAAGGGCTGGAGGTGCAGCTCAGTGACAGAGCACTTGCCTAGTATGTGCAAGGCCCAGGGTTCCATCCCCAGAACTACAACCCCCTTCCCCCATAAACTGATTGCATTTACATCACCCTGAACCCTGCCCTCTCTTTCCTGTCTTTTACTTCCTTTTTGCAAGGGTTGTTCGCCTTTCCTGACTCGGTTTCCCTGACTTCAAGGTCTTTTCCGACCTATGAGGCCAGCCTCTGGCACACTTGCTGTCTCATTTGTACCTGGGGGATTTTAATTTCTGGAGGTGACTGAGTGAAACACGGAGAAGTGAATGCCGTTGGCTGAACATATTGCTTACATTTCCAAGGGTGGAGGGCATGCCACAAAATGCCATGCAGGGCCCCGTGAGGCACCAGGTCTTGGTCAGGAGGCAGAAGCAGGAAAGAAGGGAAAACCAAGGCCAGAGCCATTGTTGGGGTGTCTGTGGGAAAGGCAAGGCAGGGCAGGGTCTACAGCTTGGGACTCTGGGCAGGTTTGTACACTGTGGCAGGCTGTGGGCTCTGGGATATCTGGGCTGGTGTGTGGAAGTGATGTGAGAGGGGTAATGCTTGACTATGAAAGGTGTACTCCCCAGAAAGTAGTTTCTTGTTCAGAATTAGCCAGGTCTGGGAGGAACAGTCTCTCGCTGGGTTTGTAAGATCCCCTAAGACAACAAAACTGCAAAAGTTACAGAAAATAAAAGGCATAATTAACACAATGTCCACTCGGAGTAGTTTTACTAAGTGACCTCCATGTAGGTTGTGTTCTTGTCATGCTGACTGGTAGGAGCCAGACTTGATACCTTTCTCAAATGCATGCATGCATGAATGAATGGATGAATTAATGATTGTTTAATTGCCACATGCATTTAAAGGTTTGGAGGGTGGTGCCTGATTATGTCCATTTTATGGATGAGTAAAACTGAGGCTTAAAAATGATGCTCTTATTTATTTGAGGCTGTGCTGAAGCCACTGGGGGAGGTAAGGTTGAGTGACAGAGAAGAGGAAGGTGCCTATTGCTGCTTCTAGCTCTCTGGCTAGCCCAAGTGAAGGGGACATTGCCTAGGTCACTTCTAACACCTCTCTCTTCCCTGACATCTCTGGCAAACCTTGGTCGCTGGCTCAGCTTGCAGGATGAGCTGAGGGCTCTTCAGCAGGTCCTTTCGCATCTGCTTTTGCTCAACAGACACCGTGGCCTCTCTGATGAGACTGACTCTTGGATACCCCATCTCTTCTTGGAGCTGTTCCAGCCATTGGATTGGCTTTTGTTGTCAGACAAGCATCTTTCGTCACCTCCCGTCATGCTGTGTGGGGTTGTAAATATCTACAGATGTCACCTGCTTGGTTTTTCCTGGAAAGTGCTTGCCTGCCTGGGGGCTGGCCAGGTCACAAAGCACAGTGAGTGACTGCTGGTCTGTCTGCATATCCAGGGAACTCTCTGCAGTCCCCACAGCCACTTATTGTCCACCAGCTTTTCACAGGGGGTGCAGGGAGCCAGAGCGATGTCATGGGATGATTGCTAAGCTCATGAACTTCCTGAGCCTTGTTTGGACTAGCGTTAGCCCACTCTAGAGGGACCCTGGCAATTCCTTATTGGCGGCAGTGATCAGTGTCTCCTCAGGGTGGAGGCTCCACCCAGAGCAAGGGTCCAAGTGTAAGACTAACTCCAAGGTGTTCAGGACGGCGGGTGGCCCACCCTAACCACACACTGGGGGACTATGGGGTGGATTGTTTGGGTCTTGTCTATGTCTAGCAGGACGCTTGGCCTATTGTGGTGGATGGAGGTAGACGGACTTTGGCCAGAAAACATTTATAACTTTCTTTTTTCTTTTTTTTGTGACAGTACTGGAGTTTGAACTCAGGGCCTCACACTTGCTAGGCAGGTGTTCTACCACTTGAGCCATGTCCTCAGGCCTTTTTTCATTTAGTTATTTTTTAGGTCTTGCATTGTTTTGCCCAGGTTCAGCCTCAGACCTTGATCCTCCTACCTGTGTAGCTGGGATGACAGGTGTGCACGCCCAGCTTTGTTTGTTGAGATGTAGATCTCACTTTTTTTGCCCAGGCTGGCCTCGAGCTGCGATCCTCATGATCTCTACCTCTGGAGTAGCTGGGATTACAGGTGTGAGTCACCACACATGGCCCATTTTTAATCTTCAATTTCTATTTTTTTTTTGTGGTAGACTGGGGTTTGAACTCAGGACTTAGCATTTGCAAAAGCTGATGTTCTACCACTTGATCCATACCTCCAGTCCATTTTGCTGTGGTTATTTTGGAAATGGGGGTTTCATGAACTATTTTCCCCAAGCTGACCTCCTGATCTTCCTCTTGATCTTAGCCTCCCAAGTAGCTAGGATTGCAGTCATGAGCTACCTGTGCGTGGCTTAACTTTCAGTTTCATCTTCTAGTTACTTCTGTTTCTCTTCCTGGGGCCTCAGTTCTGTGGCATCAATAGCTCACCATACTGCATCTCCATACCTCTGGCTGCTGGGGACACAGATGTTGGAGGGAGAACCCATCTGTGGGGTGCTCCTGGAGAAGATGTGTGAACTGTGAGCCCCCAACTCCACTGAGGCCTGGAAAGCCAAGGTAGTGCCAATTCTGAGGGTACAGGTGTTGGGGAGGGTCCAGTCGAAGAAGCTATGTTTTTCTGACACTTGTCAACCCCCCAAACTCCTGACAGGTAGCTGAAGGAAAGCTGGGTCCCTACCCTCAGCTACTGAGCATGGAGGTGACATCACAAAACTGAGAGATTTAGATAGGGCCTAGGGTGCCCACCCATGTCCCCTCCTGCCTCTGCAGGATGCTTGTAGCCCCCCTCCCTCTTAGGGATACACACCCCGGTCCTCAATCCTGGGCAGAAAGACTGTTACCTTCCCCAAGATGGCTCCTTCTAGGTCTCATCTGATTCCTCCTGCCTGGCTCCGTGTTTGTAGTTCTCCATCATTCAGGGGCTCTGCTGAACAGACCGTCCTCTCCAGACCAGGCAGGCCACAGTAGGCAGGGAAGGTGTGAGCACAGATTCTCTGGGTACCAGGGACCCAGAAGTGGGGTTCCTCAGCTAGTCAGGCTTCCATGGGCAACCCTGACAGGTGGAGGGCATCAGAAATAGTCTTGGGCTGAAGCCAGAGTTAGCGACCTGCCTTGCAGAGCAAGTGGAGATAGGCCGTGCAGATTGTCACCTGGGGTTAGGGTGCAACTAATACCTGCCCAGGGTAGCCAGTGAGCACAGAGGTAAGTAGAACTTGGTAGACAGTGGACAGGATTCAAGGCAGGAAGTGTGACCTATGTAAATCACTTGGTGTTAGTTTCTCTGCAGGAAATGTGGTCACAGGGGTAGCCCTGCTGTGTGCATGGGGTGGCTGCCTTTGAAGTCTGCCAGCCCCTGGTCCTGCACTCCTAGCAGCAGGGCCTGTACCACAGAGCCAGGCTTCTGTAAAAACCATGAATTCTGCTTCTTGTAAATCCCCAGCAGAAAGAAGCATACCTTCCCATGATGCCATGTCTAGACACAAGGTCAGGTATAAATTAGGAAGAGTAAGTAGTATGTTTGGTGGTTAAGCTGTAAAACATTAACAAGAAATTTCTGTCTTGAACATGTGCTCAAGAAGACTGCATGGGGGGCGGGGGAATCTGCACACTTCCTTCCCGTTTCCACTCTATGGGAGTGCAGGCACCCCGGGGAAGGCAAAGCCCTCAGCACTCAGCTGGAATTTGGGTCTCAGCTGGCAGCTTCCACCTAAATGGCAGGTGCTCAGGGCTGGTTTCCATAGACCAGGTAGCTGGAGTTCTGATTTGCAGCGCTGGGTGGACTGGTGGCAAGTCACAGCCTTGTAGGGCCTCAGTTTCTACATCTGTGAAATGGGGGCTAGAAAGAGACTCTTCCAGCACAAATGTTTCCATCTCCTTGTCCTCTGTGACCTGGCAGAGCACATCAGTAGACATGCATGAGTTTAAAACTTACTTCCTGTGTCTCCGGAAAAGGGACATGTGGCAAAATCAAGGAATGGCTTCATAGGCCATAAAGAACCCAGTAGGCGTGCAGGCCCATCCTGGAAATTCTGGAGTCTCTTTCTCTGAAAAGAGCTAAAAAATATGCTGGTACCAATTGAAGCGATATCTTTGTGGACAAGGAATTGAATATTGCTTTGTTTTCTCCTAATACCGAATACATTATCCCCAAATCAGTTATGTAACACGATTCAGATGTCCAATGACGGTAAGGACCTGGAGTTAGGGCAGGTCCTACAGAATAAGGGTTCAGTCCCATAAGACTACCCTGTTTAGTGCCAGACACCAATGGGGTGTCCAGGCCACCCACACTTCTGCCAGGCTGCCTACAAACTCAAGGGTTTCCATGGCTCCCTCCCTCAAGTTTAGTATTTTTATTTAAACATTTTTTATTAGGATATATTTGTTGTACAGGGGGGAATTCATTGTGACGATTCCAAATAGGCTTATATTATACATTGGTTAGAGTACCCCCATTGTCTCCCCCACCCTAAAAACACTCCCTGCCCCACTTAAAGCAATTACAAGAGGTTTCTTTGTTCTATTTCATATAAGTATATGAAATCCATCCACCATATTCCCTCGCCTTAATTTTCTTCACTAACCTTCTCCCTCCCACAAGTACCCCCCACACTGTACCTATTCTACAGTCCTGTCTTTCATTACTAATATTCAAGTTGATGTTCAAAGGAATGCATCCCCACTGTGGGTACACTTTACTTTGGTACTTTCAACCTTACTCTTACCTCCCATACTTTTCAACAGCTTTCGACACACATCCTTATATCTTCTATCTTCACAGATGCTATGTTTTGTGATATTGCTGTTGCTCTGTCATTCTTTTCTCCTTTCCTTCCTTCCCTGAGTTCCATGGGGTAGTTCTACTGTTACAAACATGTTCCTCATGAGTATGTATATGATCGTGTTTGTTTTTGTATATATGTTTATCTTTCCAAAGTTTAGTATTTTTTTTTTCATTTTTCTTTTATTATTCATATGTGCATACAAGGCTTGGTTTATTTCTCCCCCCTGCCCCCACCCCCTCCCTTACCACCCACTCCACCCCCTCCCGCTCCCCCCCTCAATACCCAGCAGAAACTATTTTGACCTTATCTCTAATTTTGTTGTAGAGAGAGTATAAGCAATAATAGGAAGGAACAAGGGGTTTTGCTGGTTGAGATAAGGATAGCTATACAGGGCATTGACTCACATTGATTTCCTGTGCGTGGGTGTTACCTTCTAGGTTAATTCTTTTTGATCTAACCTTTTCTCTAGTTCCTGGTCCCCTTTTCCTATTGGCCTCAGTTGCTTTAAGGTATCTGCTTTAGTTTCTCTGCATTAAGGGCAACAAATGCTAGCTAGTTTTTTAGGTGTCTTACCTATCCTCACCCCTCCCTTGTGTGCTCTCACTTTTATCATGTGCTCATAGTCCAATCCCCTTGTTGTGTTTGCCCTTGATCTAATGTCCACATATGAGGGAGAACATACGATTTTTGGTCTTTTGAGCCAGGCTAACCTCACTCAGAATGATGTTCTCCAATTCCATCCATTTACCAGCGAATGATAACATTTCATTCTTCTTCATGGCTGCATAAAATTCCATTGTGTATAGATACCACATTTTCTTAATCCATTCGTCAGTGCTGGGGCATCTTGGCTGTTTCCATAACTTGGCTATTGTGAATAGTGCCGCAATAAACATGGATGTGCAGGTGCCTCTGGAGTAACAGTCTTTTGGGTATATCCCCAAGAGTGGTATTGCTGGATCAAATGGTAGATCGATGTCCATCTTTTTAAGTAGCCTCCAAATTTGTTTCCAGAGTGGTTGTACTAGTCTACATTCCCACCAACAGTGTAAGAGGGTTCCTTTTTCCCCGCATCCTCGCCAACACCTGTTGTTGGTGGTGTTGCTGATGATGGCTATTCTAACAGGGGTGAGGTGGAATCTTAGTGTGGTTTTAATTTGCATTTCCTTTATTGCTAGAGATGGTGAGCATTTTTTCATGTGTTTTCTGGCCATTTGAATTTCTTCTTTTGAGAAAGTTCTGTTTAGTTCACCTGCCCATTTCTTTATTGGTTCATTAGTTTTGGGAGAATTTAGTTTTTTAAGTTCCCTGTATATTCTGGTTATCAGTCCTTTGTCTGATGTATAGTTGGCAAATATTTTCTCCCACTCTGTGGGTGTTCTCTTCAGTTTAGAGACCATTTCTTTTGATGAACAGAAGCTTTTTAGTTTTATGAGGTCCCATTTATCTATGCTATCTCTTAGTTGCTGTGCTGCTGGGGTTTCATTGAGAAAGTTCTTACCTATACCTACTAACTCCAGAGTATTTCCTACTCTTTCTTGTATCAACTTAAGAGTTTGGGGTCTGATATTAAGATCCTTGATCCATTTTGAGTTAATCTTGGTATAGGGTGATATACATGGATCTAGTTTCAGTTTTTTGCAGACTGCTAACCAGTTTTCCCAGCAGTTTTTGTTGAAGAGGCTGCTATTTCTCCATCGTATATTTTTAGCTCCTTTGTCAAAGATAAGTTGCTTATAGTTGTGTGGCTTCATATCTGGATCCTCTATTCTGTTCCACTGGTCTTCATGTCTGTTTTTGTGCCAGTACCATGCTGTTTTTATTATTATTGCTTTGTAATATAGTTTGAAGTCAGGTATTGTGATACCTCCTGCATTGTTCTTTTGACTGAGTATTGCCTTGGCTATTCGTGGCCTCTTGTGTTTCCATATAAATTTAACAGTAGATTTTTCAATCTCTTTGATGAATGTCATTGGAATTTTGATGGGAATTGCATTAAACATGTAGATTACTTTTGGGAGTATAGACATTTTTACTATGTTGATTCTACCAATCCATGAGCATGGGAGATCTCTCCACTTTCTATAGTCTTCCTCAATCTCTTTCTTCAGAAGTGTATAGTTTTCCTTGTAGAGGTCTTTCACATCTTTTGTTAGGTTTACACCTAGGTATTTGATTTTTTTTGAGGCTATTGTAAATGGAATTGTTTTCATACATTCTTTTTCCGTTTGCTCATTGTTAGTGTATAGAAATGCTAATGATTTTTCTATGTTGATTTTATATCCTGCTACCTTGCTATAGCTATTGATGATGTCTAGAAGCTTCTGAGTAGAGTTTTTTGGGTCTTTAAGGTATAGGATCATGTCGTCTGCAAATAGGGATATTTTGACAGTTTCTTTACCTATTTGTATTCCTTTTATTCCTTCTTCTTGCCTAATTGCTCTGGCTAGGAATTCCAGTACTATGTTGAATAGGAGTGGAGATAGTGGGCATCCTTGTCTGGTTCCAAGTTTAGTATTTTTAGACAGGGTCTTGCTGTATAGCCCAGGCTGGCCTCGAACTCAACAATTCTCCTGCCTCAGCCTCCCAAATACTAGGATTATAGGTATGTGCCACTGCACCCAGTTTATTATAAAGTTTTATTATAAAGGAAACGACTCCCCCAAATGGAAGGGATACTTAGGCAAGGTATGAAGGATGAGGGATAGGACGCAGAGCCTCCATGCCCTCTTGGTCACCACCCTTCCGACACATTCATGACTTTGTCCAGAAGTAACAAGAATCCATCGTTGAGGGGTTTTCCTATGGGATTTCATACCCAGGTCTGCTTGATTCAATCAGTGACTAGATTTACTCAATCCCCTGTTCCTATTCCCTCCCTGGAGGTCAGGGATCAGGTTGATTGTTCCCACCCTCTCATCACATGACTGGTTTCCCATCCTGAAGCTGTTTAGGGACCCTGGGTGATGCTAAGCAGTTTGTTGTGAGCAACCAAAGATGTTCCTTTCAGAACTCAGGATATTCCCAGGACTTTAGGAACTGGGGAGAAAACCCATATATATATCTACATATATGCATAAATTATAATGCAGACACAAAGGCCTTCTGACTGTGGGATGGGATGCCATTATGCATGTTGAAGATGGCCACCTGAGTCTTAGGTTTGAGGCAGAGGAGGACCTGGTGTCTGGGAGTGACAATCCGTGGCACTAGCCCTGATGTGGTATAACAAGGGGCTGTTCCCATGCCTTCAAGCTCCAGGGCTATACTCTGGTCACGGCCTGGCTAAGTGATGGTAGAGATTTGAACATGGTAGCTGGTATCTGGGGGTGATCACTTCTGTACTGTGTGGTGGACACATTCGATCATGGGAGGCATGTCACTATATTGAGGATGCTGAACTGTGTGATTCCTTTGCCTGTGGACTGCATGGCCAGGGTCATGTCCCTCACGCCCCCAGCCCCCTCTCCCAGGAGAGCACGCTGCAGCTGTGATGATGACAGGTCTAACTCAGCCAACTGTTCTACAATCAAGTTCCATTTACGAAGTGCCCTCATGTTCTGAGGAGCCCATAAACGCTGGAATCTGTGGCTCAAATGCTTGCTTCTTCCAGCTGAAGTGTTGCGGGGGCCCCGGGGACTTTCCAGCTCCGCATCACAGGGAGGTGTGCATTTGGCTCTGGGTCCCTGGTTCCCACAAGAACCTCCTAAATATTCTTTATGGCAAACATTGCCTGACTTCCCGACGTAGAGTTGAAATGTTCCAGAATCCCCATGCCTCACTAGTCTTTGAACAATTATTTATTGCCTGGGCCTCTCGTTCTCTTACAGGTCTGGAGTTTTCTTCTTCTTTTTTTTTTTTCCCACTTGCTTATGTGTTTACCTTCTTAGCTAGAGTTGGATCTTTCTGTGCTGCTGTTTGGTCCACGAGGACTGTCCAGAGGAGGAATAAAAATGGGGCTTGGGGTTTATAGGCAAGACTGACCCTACTACCTCTTAGTTATGAAATTTTTGACTGTCTGATTTCCAGAGCCTCGCTCTTCCCATCAGGGAAATGGGAACATGATGCTTACCTACAGGAGTGTTAAGAGGTCTAGAAGCTCCTAGAAAATATCCACCTCTGTACTCAGCGCTTGGTGGGCACCCAGGAAACAGGCCCAGGGTTTGCATGGGAAAGGGATGTGCTTGCAAAGCCTGAATGTATGTTATTCCTTCTGCCTTCCCATGAATGCTGTGGAGCACTCAGGTGGCAAGATGCACCCATTTTATAGAGGAGGACGATGAGGTCAGGCAACTAAGGGATTAGATGAAACACTCATGAATAGTAAGTGATTAGTCCTAGACCAGAAACCAGGGCTCACCTTTCTTCTGCACCATACTTACTTCATTCAATGAATGAACGAATGACTGAAATACAGGGTTGTATTGTTGCTGCTGACATCAGGACAGGTGCTATTGGGGAAGGCCTGGATATGATGGTACAGGGAAATAAAGATTGCTAGGTTCACAGCTGAGGCCCCTATAACAAAAGACAAATGAACAGGAGCAAAGCATATGAATTAATTTCAATTTTACAGGACCCAAGAGCCCTCAGAAACTGAGATCTGGGAAGCCTGTGGGTTTTTAGGCTAAGTGGGATGAAGGACCGTTATGAGGACCCCACTGGGGGGTACTCTCCAGGCCTGTTTGTGTGAAATCAGGCCTTTCCTTTGCTCTGGGTACAAGGAAGACCGTTCACCTGAGGGTCTTACAATCTGCTTTAGAGGAAGGTCAGAGAATTGTCTATGGCCTGCTTCAAGAGATAGGAGCAAGGTAAGGTCAGAGGGGACTTCCTGCTTCTGCTGTTTTCCCAAATGCCAATGTACCATATTTTGGGGTAGTGTGTCCTGGACCCCATGCATAGAGAGAAGCAAGGGACCTGATGGCTGGTTTCACTACAGAATAGGTAGAGGCCTCATTCAGACACCATAGGCAAGGGCAGATTTCAGGGCCATTCAGACTCAGGCTGGACTCCTGGACCATGCATATGTATGTATGTATGTATGTGTGTGGTGTGTATTGTATGTGGGTCTGTGTTTTATTTGTGAAGTGCACAGGTACAGAGTATGTTCTGAATGTAGTGATCATGTGATTTCATGTGTGTTTCATGTGTGCACGTACTGTCTAGGCATGGTTTGCAGGTGAGCTTGTGAGGATGGGAGCCGCTGCTGGTTAGCTACACAAGCCCCAAAGGAAGGCGTGGACTTTGTGCAGTGTGCTGTGTTGCTAAGCTCTGACATAGTCAATGCATTTTCTACTTAATGATATTTTTAACTCACAGTTTGTGTATCTGGATGTAACCTCGTCCTAAGCTGTCTATGTCGGTGTGTATTGTAAAGTGTTGTGTGTCTTTTGGGTTATGTCATGTCTGTGTGTGTGTGCATTGGTGTGCAGGGTGGGAGGTTTATATGTGTGTGCCGTGTGCAGGTGGGCAGTGTGTAGTGTGCATATAACAAGCCCTCGGCGATGTGCTCTTGGGCTGGTCAGATCCTCTTAAGAAAACGGGACTGACTGTGAGCTTGGAGGGTGTATATGTGGCCACCTGTTCCCTTGAGTGGGGAACAGAGAGGTGGGAGATGCCAGTGTACAAATTCCCTGGTTTTCAGTGCGATTCTCTGATCATCAGTTATAACTGGCACCTTTGCACCACGACATGCTTGTTTTTTTTTCTCGCTCCAGAAAGTAATTCTCCAGTTTTCTGCTCTAGTAGAGCCCTTAGCTGCTCAGAGACTTTGAGCCTATGCTGGTTTTAGTACCTCTGTGGACCTTCATTTCAAGTTCAAGTACTTGACTCTTCTGTCATTGATGGGTTTGGTGGGTGAGGTGTTCTGTAGTGTCAGTGAAATTATACTAGCAATTTCTTCTACTAAATCAGGGCTCAGCGTTCTTTTCTTTACTTTCTTTATTTTCTTCCTCCTTCTCCCCCTTCTCCCCTCCCTTTCCCTTCCCCTTTTTTCCCCTCCCTTTCCTTCCCCTCTTCTCCCCTCCCTTTCTCTTCCCTTCTCCTCCCCTCCCTTTCCCCTCCCCTCCTTTCTCCTTCTCTGCTCTTCCTCCTCCTCCTCTTTCTTCTTCTTCCTTCTTCTTTTTCCTTCTTCTTTCTCCTTCTCCTCCTCCTTCTCTTTTTCCTTCTTCTTCATCTCTCTCCCTGCTCCCGCCCCCATCTCTTTCTCCAGGTGGTCTTATGTAGCCCAGGCTGGCCTCTGCACAGCCTTCCAAGTGCTGGGATTACAGGTGTGAATCACCGTGTCTGGCTTCAAGCAGCCTGCCTTCCTTCCCTCCTTCCTGCCTTCCTTCCGTCCTTCCTCCCTCCTTTACTCCTCCCTCCCTCCCCCTCCCTTCCTCCCATCCTTCCTTCTTTTTTTTATCCTCCCTTCCCCCTCCCCAGTAGTTCCTCCTTTTACTTTTACAACCTTGTTTTTTTGATCCCCCACCTAGCTTCCACAAATGAGAGCAAACATGTAATGTTTATCATTGTGAGACTAATTTCACTTCGGATGATGACCTCCAATTCCATCCATTTTCCAGGGAACAACATAACTTCATTCTTTTTGTATGGTTGGATTAAATTCCATGTATATATATGATATTTAAATATATTTAAATGTATATCATATATATGTGATATATCACACATATATAGAGTCTTCTTTTTTTTTTGTGGTACTGGAATTTGAACTCAGGGCCTCACGCTTGCTAGGCAGGCGCTCCACCACTTGAGCCACTCGGCCAGCCCTTTCAGCTTTCTTGAGTAGGCCAAGTTGCCAACATTTGTTCTTTTTTTTTTTAATTTTTATTGTTTTATTATTCATATGTGCATCCAATGCTTGGGCAACATTTGTTCTTTTGTTTGTAAGCGTCCACAGTTCAGCTGCTGTTGCTTCCTTTATGCTTGTCAATCCCTATCTTTAAAGCAAACACAACTCTTTCTGTCACTTTGTCAGGGTTTCAGGAGAGTGTGCTGGTGAATGAGTATTTGCCATCTGTGCCCAAAACAGCTGAGCAGAAGGATGGAATGTAACCTTGACCTTGCAGAGACAGGTCACAGCACAGGGCAGCTGGGCTGGGCAACCCTTAGCTACCTCTCACCATCCTAACAGTGAAGGTAAACTTTTAATTTTTGAAACTTATGTAGGACATATTTTAATTTCACTAAAAAGCACATAAAACACCCAATAAAATATTTATATTCCAACCATTGAGATTAAATAGTTGCTTGCATTATGCCACATGTGTGTCATGGATTTTTAAAAAGGCTTTATTTTGAAATAATCCAGAACAATGGAATTTAAAGAAATACAACATGACAGGTATGGTTAAAGACAGGTACAGCTAAAGCCCTATCCTTGTATGCCTTTTCTCTTCTCCTTCCCCAGCATACTGACCAACCTCAGGTTACTGTGTATCATTCCCAGATAAATTTCTGGGATTCTGTTACATACATATTTCTATCTATAGACAAAATATACTACTTTGTGTTTTCAGATTTCCATATTGATGTTCTGCTGAGTTCATCTGTTTGCAGCTTGCTTTTTCATTCAAGATTATTTATAAGATCTATCTATATTGATTCTTTACCTGTAGTTCATTGATTCTTAACTGCTGAATAGTATTCCATTGCATGAATACACTACAGTTTATTTAGCTACAATTTTTCTACCTACTCTGTATTTATCTACCTAATATTGCTTCCACTTTTTCACAGCTATAAGTGGAATTGCAGAGAATATCCTTGTATATATTTCCCAATTGAAAATGCCTATCTTTAACTCTTCTAGATACTGTCACCTGCTCTTCTAAGCTCAGCTCTCCTCTCTCTACTCTACCAGTAATGTACAAAAGTTCCTAATTACTCCAGATTCTAGCCAATATTGAGTGCTACCAGACTTACTGATTTTTGCACATTGATGGATAAGAAATTGTAAATCATCTCAACATTTGCTTTCCCCTAATATATCCAAATTTCAGCTTCTTTCAGTTTTTGTTAGTCCCAAATGATTGTATTTAGCTATTTCTCTTTTTCTTTGGTGGTAGTCATACTGGAG
The DNA here is from genome assembly GCF_047511655.1 of Castor canadensis. Classification (NCBI taxonomy): domain Eukaryota; kingdom Metazoa; phylum Chordata; class Mammalia; order Rodentia; family Castoridae; genus Castor; species Castor canadensis. The sequence goes on from NC_133391.1 coordinate 8,174,735, forward strand.
TTTGAACTCAGGGCTTGACATACTTGCTAGGCAGGCATTCTACCACTTGAGCCATGCCTCCAACTCCTGGCTACTACTCTTAAACAATAGTTTAGCTGGGTATAAAAATTCTAGGTTGGCAGATGTTTTCTATCTGTACTTTGGAGACTTTGTGTCATTAGTTTCTGGCCTATGTGTTTGCTATTGAAAGGACTGCTCAAGATGTCTTTGGAGGTAATTCTTCCATTTTCTTTGGTTGATTGTAAGAGCTTTGTCTTTAACTTCAGTGTTATGCAGGCTCATTGTGACTTTTCTTGATACGGGTGAATTTAATTGTTTGGTATTATAATTCTTGATGTGTGTGTGTATAATACATACACGTCTATATACATATACATACACGTATGGAAAGAGATGAATAGATAGATAGATAAGTAGATAGCCTTTTTATGGCGCTGGAGATCGAACCTAGGACCTTGTACATGTAAGGCAAGCTCCCTACTACCGAGCTACATCCCTAGCCCTTGGTTTTTTGAGACAAGGTCCCACTGTGTATCCCAGGCTGGCTGCAAACTTATGATTCTCCTAGGCTCTGGAATACAGGCATGTACCATCATTCACGGTCAAGGATTCGAATATTTTAAAGTCAAATTCCATAGCACTATTGCAGAGGGTTGTATTATTGGGCAAGACTCATATCTATAGACACATCCCAAAGTCAGGCATGAATGCTATATGATAAGCATGAGTTTGGGTCCCTTGTGCCATAGGCTGTGTTGCTGAAGTGGCCACCAAGCCTCCCCTTAGAAGCTAATAGACCAGAAAGGGTGTGGTCATCATGGTCACTTCTGTCTCTGTCCTGGGCTCTGTGATAGTTCTCATCTCCCTGACCACGACTACTTATATTTGCATGGGACAGGATGCTGGGGCTTTCATCTCTTTCCTCTGTATTCCCCATGTCAGGATCTGGCCCTGAAAGAGGCATCAGGAAAGCCCCTTTGGTGGGAGCAGAATGGATCCTTCTGGCAAACATGTAGGTGACTGGACTGTGGGGAGCTGTCCATGGGATGACAGTGTGGGGCTGGTAGATGAAGGAGGCCAAGGGTGGACTTAGATCTGTGACTTTGGGGTGGTCACATTGTTTTCCTGAACCTCTCATGCTCGTCTCAGATGGTAGTGTTGGTGGCAATGGGGCATCAGAACATGTGAGATTCTCTGAGATTCTGGATTCTGTCTTCACTGTCTGGGTTCATCAACTCCATAGAGGAACCAAGCTGAATTCTTGGTACCATGTCCCCTCCACAGCCCAAGGCTGTTTGTATCCTGCCTTTCCTTGGAGCTTTGCAGCCTTCCTCAGCAGAAACACTGAAGAGAGTGGGGGCTGGGACTCTGACCCCAAGCTGGGGGTCCCTCCCCTTGCCATAGGCGACTCTGCGTGGGAGGACTGGAGATGGATGGTCCCCACCATCGGCCCTGCCTTTGCCACCGGCAGCTGCAGGAACAGGACTGTGCTTGCTGCATTTATAGAATTCCTGTCTGCAAAGGCTCCACAGTTGTTTTAGATTAGCATACAAATCGACATTAGTGTAGTACATCTGTTGTTAATCCACGTCCCGGTGGAAGGGAGATGCCAGCACGTCGTTTATTGGGCACATCGATCCCATAATGTCCTTTCTTGCTGCCTTTGTCTGCTATTGAAGGCCATAATGGGTTCCAGGATGTCTTTTATTTTGCTACAGACCACATTTCCTCCTGCCTAACAGATCAGGACGTAATGGATTCCAGGATGTAATTTATGCTATTTTGGAATCGAACTCTGTACTATTAATTCTGAAGCCTTTGGGCAAATCTCCAGGGAGGCCGCAGCCCTCCATTCACCCCATGGTCATCAGACAGGCACCACTGGGCATAGTCTGAGGGCTGGAGGGGGAGGAAGTGAGCCCAGGCCAACAGCTCCCAGTTAACAGAATTCCAGGCAGGCATGCGTGGAGAGGCCAGGGGGTTCTGGGGAGACAGACGCAGGAGGCCAAGGGGATGGAAGCTGGGCAGGGAGGAGGAGATGCAGATGGTCTCAAAACCTAGGGACAGAAAGAACCTCCAGGGCTGATACCAGATGCTGGACACCACTTTGAAATTCCCTGGAGATAACAACCTTGATCTTGGTCATTCAGGGAGGATGGTGTCCTGGGAGGAGGATAAGGTAACATGAGTAAGCCAGGGACTACTTTGGGACCCAGCTTTGAAGCCTACTCATGGTATGACCCTGGGATGGCCACTGCCTCCTTACTGAGGCTGGCCAAAGCTATCCCTGAGCACAGAAAGGAAATAGGAAGGGCTGTGTGCTTGTGAAAGTTCAAGAGAGATTTGAAGATTTTTGTTACTGAAGGTGGAGTGGTGTCTGATTCATTGCTCAGTATGTCACCAGCTGGTGGCTCCCCTATTCTACATTCCAGGGCAGCAGTAGCCCTTAGGGTGTCTTTGTGGGCATTGGTGTCCAAGCCCGAATGGTGGGCAGCACAGTCTCAACCTTGGGGAGCACGTGTCCTTGGGGAGGATGAGGGAGACACAAGATTTCTTCTAGGCCTTGAACCCAGGCCACAAATATGGCATGTATACCTCAGGCCTTTGAACCAAGAGGTTGGGCAGACCTCAGGGGCCTCTTGCCTCCCAGCTGGCCATCAGGGAGGCTGAGAAGGAGGTTGAATTTCTGGATGGCCTCCACCTTGCCTCCTGCCTCTTCAGCAGTGGCCACTGAACTGCTGTCCCATCAGGAGCTTCCTCTCTCTCTCTCTCTCTGGGGAGTCATCCATTTCCTTCTCTGAGGGCTCTCTCTGGTATGCAACCACGTTCCTTATCCTGCTTTGACCCTAGCTGTGCCTGCCTCCTCTGACTGCTGCCAGGGCTCTGGGGCTGGAGGCTGATGTGGTCCCTGTGGGGTCTTCTCCCTTTTCCCTCAACTTTTCTTCTTATGATATGGTGTCCAGTGCTCTCTGGGGCCATCCTGGACTCCTTAGGCACAATTGTCCTTCTGGAGAGAGGGACTCTGGACCAGCCACACTGTTTGAGGGAGTGGTGTTGGGCTACTGGGGGAGTTGTGTTTGCTCACATGCACACCTGAGACCCTGAGACCCTGAGAGCCCTCATCCTAGCCCTCTGTGTGAGGGTCTGGAGGGATTCTGGGCAGAAAAGACCACTTGCTGGACCAGGTCAGAGCATTTCAGAACCTTGGAGCAAACCCATTGGATACTGTTAGGACTGTTGTGTATCTTTGAAATCAAATACTTTTTTTATTTGATTGTATAATTAGGGTAAATTTTATATAAGACATTGTTGACCATTTTAACCAGTTTTAAGTATATAATTGAATTCCCACTGTGGGGCGGTCATCACAACCACCCATATCTACAGCGTTTTCATCATCTTAATGAAATTGCAGACTTTTAAAGGGGGGAGGAAAGGTAACTGTGTGGTCTCTCTCTAGCGCCCCTGCTGGGTTGTCTCCACTTTTCTTTTCCTGATCTTTCAGCTATTTTACCACCCAAACTGTACGAAAGTAAAGAATACTGGGGAAAACCCTTGTTTGCATGCATGTGAGTTAATTGGGTCCAGGGGACTGTAATTGGTTGGTGCCCCGGGGATGGGCCTGGTTTGAGTCTATTTCTGAATTTATTTCAGCATTCTTGTTTGCCTCCGTGTTCCTGGGCATCTGTGAATTTGACTTTGAACTGCTTGTGGCAGGCATCTCATGAGTCCTTTCCCTCTTTAATTAAGTCATTAAGTAAAAAGCTTCGCCGACTGTTCATTTTGCATTGGTATAAGAGCCATGATTTTTTTCCTCTTGTTACTACCAGGCCTTTAACAGCAGGGTTTTAGTCTTTAGAGTCAGAAGGGCTTTGGTTTAATCACTGAGATTCTTTTTTTTTTTTTTTTTGCAGTACTGGTGCTTGAACTCTGGGCCTACACCTTGAACCACTCCACCAGCCCATTTTGGTGACAGGTTTTTTCAAGATAGGGTCTCACAAACTATTTCTCAGGGCTGGCCTTGAACTGTGATCCTCCTGATCTCTGCCTTCTGAGTAGCTAGGATTACAGGAGTGAGCCACAAGTGCCTGGCTCTACTGTGATTCTTTAGTCAAAGACATGGGCCAGGAGTGACCTGTCCCCTCCCCTTCTTTGCCTCAGAAGCTGGGCAGGTAGGTGTTGCTGATTTTCAACAGGTGAGGAAGTCAGGGAATTGGGCTGGGGCTTGACACCCTCCCCAAGGACAAGGCCTGGAGCCTTCTCAGCTGTTACAGCCCAGCTAGAGAAAAAGGTGACAGATATATTCCCTTCTCCATCACCCCAGGAGCAAGTGACAGTATTCCACAGTCAGCCAGCCAGAGCTGGAAGGGACTCTGAGACCATTTCACCGACTTGCTCACATTACTGTGGAGACTAGCTCAGACTGGCAGATCCTAAACATGTCCTTTGTACTTGTAGCTGCACTAAGCTTAAAATGTTCACTCTTGAGGACCTTTGGGTGTCCCTGTGAGGTGTAGGTGAATAGGGACAATTCCATTTAAAGGAGAATATACAGAGAGCCACAGGAAGGTCACATGACCAGCCCAAGATCACAGTCTCAGCCCTGTCCTCCCACTGACTTTGGGGGATCAAGAGGACGAGGATCATAAATGGTTCTAAGTGGAACAAACAGACATTTTGGGGGTGCCTGGAACTGCTTAGATAATGGACTTTTGTTTGGCTCAGAAGAAAGGGAGTCATTAAACTAAAAAAGCAAGACATTAAAAAGCATTTGTAGGAGAAATGTAAATACGGCCTGCTGGGTGGCTGTGCATTTGGTTGGGAAAAAAAATGCATTTGTCATTGAGAGGACCTACAGGCCTGGTTTCCTCCCACAGCCATCTCTGAAGCAGGTCACCTTGGGCCTGTCCTGAAAATGAGCCCCATCTAGGAATGTGCATGATGGAGGTCCCTCAAGCAGGTTTCCAACAACCAGAGACCCCCCACTATTCCTTTCTGTCCAGCTGTCCTTCTGAACCATTCTATAAAACTAAACAAACAAACAAAACCCCCCCTGCACTTTTATGGCAAAACAGAGAGACATAAGTTCTGAGTCTTTAAGTGTGTGACTGTCACCCCAATAAGTCTCAATTTCCTCACTTGTAAAATGGAGAAAATCAGTATTTTCCCTGTAAGGTAGTATCTGCTGTGAGCTGAAGCTGCCCCCCGCTAGCTACCCAGAGCTGCTTTTATGTGACCCACCTGGGGTAAGGGGACACTGTCATAGGGAGAGCTTACTGTAGGCCTGGGAACTTCTAGAATCTCAAAGTAGTGATGAGAATAAAAGGAATTTCAAGATAGCAACAATGCACATATGGTTTGTGAATTCTGTTGGGAACAAAGGCATAAATGCTTTGATTTCTATTGCATTTTGGTTGATATGCATGTAAATTACAGCCAGGAGGTTGGGGATGGGGAATAAAGATATAATTCTATCTCCCATCAAATTCACCAAACAGTTTCTCCCCTGGGACCTTGGATTAGGAACCTGGTTCCAGAGTCAGGTTCCCTCAAATGCCTGGTCTGTGCTATGCAGACAAACTGACTCTCGCAGGTTTGTTGAATGGGTGAGTGAGTGAATTAAACCAGGAAGGTGTGGCAGGGGGCCAGGCCTCGTTTCTCCAGCTGTACTTGTTTAATAGCCTGAACGTGACTTGGCTTTTTCCAAAGCACCGCAGGTTGCAAGTGAGACCCCTCTCTCTGAATCGGTGTGTGCACCATGCTGCCCAGAAATGGTTGGGATTTGTCTCGTGTTCCTCATGGCTGGGCTTCCCTGCTGCCTCAAGCCCTCCTTCTAGCAAAGACAGTAGAAGAATCTGCTGCGGTTTCAGAAAAGGAATCAACCTGATACTATTCTGAACCAGAGGGAAAAAGAAAGGACTGGGGTATTATCTTAAAGAGGCATTACATTATCTGCCGAGAATGTCAGAGTATCAGGGAGCTGCCCGGGAAGAGGAGCCCCCCAGCCCCAGCTGTGGCTCCCAGCATGCAGGGCTTTAACATTATCCCCTTGACACAGCCCGGATGTCAGGCAGACCAAGGCTCTGGAGACCTCGGCAATCAGAGCTTTCCAAAGCACTTTGACTTGATTTCCCTTTATTTCCAAGACAAGCCGTCTAGCTCTTTGAGTTTCCAGGGTACCTGTGATGGTGGGAATGGTGCAAGGATATAGAAAGACACTATGGGCAGCCTGGGACCCTGTTGCTATCACATCTGGTCACTCTGTGCCTAGGGCTGTCAAAGCATAAGCAGAGAGGGCTCAGTGTCCCTTGGCTGCCCCAAAGCCCCTTGAAAAATGGATACATTTTCAAGATCATTTGCCACACTTCAGCATGGAGCACTCAGACTAGGCAGAGGCTCGAGCCAGCTGATTTTTGGAACAGGTGGCCAGGGTCATAGGTTCGATACTAGGCCTCACCTGGGAGGAGCCACCAGTGCTCAGGGACAAAGAGTGGCTTGGGCCACTGGCCTTTGATTGCTGGCTGGAGCATGTACTTACCAGAGGCTTCTAGGTCTCACTTAGATCTAGCAAAAGGGCCCTGTTGGTGACTTTTGTCTCCCCGGGGGGTGGATGCCTGTGACTCATGAGTGTGTTCTGCTAGCAGGCTGGAAACCTCATGTTATCCAGAACCTCCATTTCTTTCTTCCTCTGGATCTAGTTTGTTAGGAGATTAGGCCTGCAATGTTTGGGAAGCCTACAGGGCCTTGACCATGTGGTTGCTGGTTACTCTGTGCTCTGAGAGTCTGCTGCCAGAGGCTGGCTTTTACTTCACATTTGTCTTATCTGGTTAATTACGTATGGAGTATCTGTGAGCCAGATACCAGGCTGAGTTTTTTGGGTTTTTTCTGGGCAGTAGTAGGGTTTGAATGCAGGCCCTTACACTTACTAGGCAGGTGCAGGTGCTCTGCCACTTGAGCCACTCCACCAGTCCTTTTTTCGTGTGTTGGATATTTTTGAGATAGGGTCTCATGAACTATTTGCCTGGGCTAACTTTGAAACTGGATCTTCCTGGTCTCTGCCTCCTGAGTAGCTAGGATTATAGGTGTCAGCCACTGGCGACCAGCCCAGGCTGAGTCTTTGAAAGACATTTGATCTTCCTTTAATCCTTGCAACAATCCAGAGAGACTGATATCACTTTGAGGCCCAAAGAAGTTAAGTAACTTGCCTGAACACACATAACTTGTAAGTGCCAGGGCTGGGACTCGAACCCCTGACCCACAGCAATAAACCATTGAACAGTACGGACACAATCCTTTGGCCACTGTTTCTTTGCCAGACCTTGGATTGAGCGCACAGTCTAAAGAGAATGTGAGCCAGTCCTTCTTCCCCAGGAGCATATGACAGTTATTGAAGGGACAGACATAGATGTGGATAAACTTGACAGGGCTTGATATATGACACCATGGGGAAGAATACAGGCTGTAGGTTCTTAGGATGGGTGTCCTGTTCTCTTAGAACCTGGTTCTAAGAGTGGAGGGACTGGAAATGAGTCCAGAAAGTACTCCTGGCAGATGAACGTCCAATAAACACAAAGTCCTGAAGGACACAGGAGGTAAGTTCAGGGAGGGTGATGGGTGGTTCTGAGTTGCAGGGTGCATGGGGTGTAGGCAGGCAGTTGTGGCTGGATGTGGTGTTGCTGCTTGCCCAGTCTGACTTGAACTTGGTCCTGTAGGCAATAGGGAGCCACTGATGGTTAGTGAGCAGGGTTGTCCGCAGTTCTCAGGCCAGTGTTAATGAAAGTCCCAACTGGTATTCCAGGAGGACCATTTCAGGTCAGGTAGGGGACTTGGGCAAATGCAGGTCATTGCTCTGGTATTTACCACTGAGAAGGAGGGATGCACTGGTGGAGGGCTGGGCACAGGGCTTCAGGTCCAGGAATTTCCTCAAGCCCCTCCTTGTGTGCCTTACAGCTGTCAAAAAGCAGAATTATACCAAATTTACTTTGAAGATCTAGTTGACTTATTTATTATTCTAGAATCAGGGTATACCTCTAGAATATACAATAAATGAATATTCTGATGAATTGAGCAGAAGAGATTGTCTTTACAAGCAGAAAAGGGCTGAACATCTCACAGAGACAAAAAACACATTGGTCCTGTCAACGTTGCTTTCCTTCTGCTGAGACGGGAGGATCGTGAGTTTGAGGCCAGCCTGGGCTACATAGCAAGATCTTATTTAAAATAAAAAATTAAAGCAGAGGGAATCTCCTTACCATGATATCTAAATCTGGTCTGTATGTATGACATTTTGGCTACCCTCTTTCTCTCTCTCTCTCTCTCTCTCTCTCTCTGTCTGTTTCTCTCTTCATTTTCAGAGGTTCAGAAGGATAGTCTAGTTTCAGCTTGGAGACATGGAACTTAGAACAAGTGACTCCATTTTGGTTTGGTCGGTGGAGCCTACTGCAGGAGCTCAGTCTAATTCAGTGGCCCCCTATGAATTTTATTTAATGAGGGAAAAGTAAACCCATGGCTTCCCCTGGGTCAGCTGAAGCTGCTTTCCTGGGTCTCCTGACCCTGGGGGCCACCTGAGTTATACTAGAATGACTAAGAGCAGAGACCCAGATGTACATAACAGCCCAGCATATGGCATGAGACCTTGGGCTGCATACATTGTTCACGTCTTGCTCAAGCATTTAGTGCCTCTGAGTCTTCTTTCCTTACCTGGGAAACTGTGATCCTGCCTGCAGCACCTCTGTAAATGGTCCTGGTTCACTGACTGTGCTGGAACACCCAGGAGCTATTCTATGAGGTTGGTTTACCTTTATTATTTATCAATTTTTTTGATGGTACTGGAATTTGAACTCAAGGTATTTCTTTCTTTTTCTTTTATTGTTGTGCTGGGTGGGGGTACATTGTGGCATTTACAAAAATTCTTGCAATGTATCAAATATATATACTTGAATTCACCCCTCCCCACCGATCTCCTTTATCCTCTCCCATTCCTGGAACAGTTTCAACAGGTATCATTTTTGCATTTACATACATGTGTATACAATTTTTGCACCACATTCATCCTCCTACACCCTTTCCACACCTCCTCTCCCTCATACTGATACCCCCCCAGGACCTGTTCTGCCCTCCTGTTCTCTGGTTTTGTAGAAGAAAAAAAAGAAAAAAGAATGACATTTTTTGCTTGTTTGAGATAAAGGAGTTTCTTTGAATTCGTATTTCCATGAATATATATATTATAACCCTAATTGGTTTATCTCCTTTAATTTTCTTCCTTCTACCTTAGTCCCTTTCTTACAGTGGTTTCATCTGGTTTAAGAATTCTATATTCATTCTTGTATAGAGTACATCAACCATATTCACCTTCTTAGTTTCCTTCTTTTACCTCCCCCTCTCGTATGTGACTTCCACTTAGTGTGTTCTGAGTCCCATAATATTGCTGCATTTGTTTTAGGTCTATATTCCACAGATGACAGAAAACATGTGGCTTTTGCCCTTCTGAGCCTGGCTAACTTCACTTAAGATAATGTTCTCCAGTTCCATCCATTTACCTGCAAATGGTGCTCTACCACTTGAGCCATACCCCCAGTCATTTTTTGCTTTAGTTATTTTTTAGATAGGGTCTTAAGGTTTTGTCCTGGGATAGCCTGGATTGTGATCCTTTTACTTCTGCCTACCATGTAGTTAGGATTACAAGTATGTGCCACCATGCTCAGCTTGTTAGTTGCAATGAGGTCTTAACTTTTTGGCTGACCTCAAACTGCCATCCTCCTGACCTTCCCACTCCTGGGTAGCTGAGATTATTGCTTTACCTTAGAGAGGGCTATTTGACATGGGCAAGCAGCAGTATGTTTTGGACATTGGGCTGCAGTGTTGGTAAAATCCAAAGGATAGCTTCCCAAGACAAAGGTAATTGTCCTTTGGAGACCTAAACTGGGGATGAGGTCTCTGGGGTTTGCAAAGGTGATGGAGGCCTGGCTCTGGCTCCCTGCTGCAGGGTACCTGAGAATCTGGTCTCCATTGAGTGCTCACAGGCTTGGCGTGCATGTAAGCTGGTCTCGGCATAAATGCGCACTAATGAAAGTTTTGACAGAGAGATTTCATTTCGGAGTTCACATTCCCTGAAGGGTTTGTAATAATTGCTCTTGAAATGGAGCCATTCAGCCTCAATGCTTTCCAGATTAGGGGAGCTGAGTGTGCTTCTTCCCTGGAAGGTTGGCTTGATGGAAGAGGGGAGCAAGGGAGGGAATGCTGGGTCTGGGAGCTCCTGGGCCCTTGTTCAGTAGATGCAGGGCACTGGTGACCCCGGGATCGTGCATCTGCAGCCTCCATCTCCCTTGGTCTCTCAGTCATCCCACCAGTGGCCTGAGGACCCTCACTGTAAAGCTGAGCAAATCCAAGGAGGGTGACAGGACCTGCTGGAATTGGAATCGCAGACTTAGTTCGCAAGTTCTGACTGCGTCCAGACAGACACCTTCCTCTTTGCTACGGAAATGACTGGGTGATGTCTACCTCCCATCTACCACCCAGGGCCAAGTCCTTGAGGGTTCTGTCGTCAGGGGTGTGAGGCCTTGCTCCTCTGTGGCTCCTGCCCACCCTGGGGAAACTTCTGCCATCTTCCCTGCCTCTCTGGCTCCCTCTCCCAATGTCCCCCACCTCCCTCTGCTTTAGCTCCATTGGCCCCCTGCTTGTTCCTCAATACCACAGGCCCCTAACTGGGCCACTCTATCTAGACAGCATGGCCCGCCTCTTGTCCCCTACTTCACCCATTATTGTCCTCCATGCTCCCTTTAAGGCCCATGCCCTTGAAAGAAGAGATTTCTGGGGAAAGTAGACAGCCTAAGTCATAAACTTGGATTCGTTACCCAGGAACATCTCAGCAGGTAAACTCAAAATGTCTACCTTGACTCAAAGGAGGTCTGCTATTTCTCCAGTTGGGGCAGCTATGGGCTGGCTGAGTGGAGAAGTGGGGACATTCTTGCCTTCTCTCCTGTGTGCCACTCTGACTCCCCATCTTTCCCACACCTGCCTTTCTGGCCTCTCCAGAGTTGAAGCAGGGGTGTGGAGAGCAGGCCCTGTCAAGTGCAGCAGGAAGGTACTACTTGCCTGACACAGGACATCTCTTCTCTCGGGGCTACCATGCTGAAAGCTGCCTTTCTCTTTGGAGGGAACCCTCCATCCTGCTTCCCCTGTCAGTTGCTTATGCCTTTGTCATCTCCTAGGAACTGGAAGGCCACCTCCAATGTCTCCTCAACACAACAGAGTATTTTGGTCCTGAATTCTTTTTTTTTTTTGTTTTTCTTTTGCAGTGCTGGGTTTAAACTCAGAGACTTGCACTTGCTAGGCAGGCGCTCTACCACTTGATCTACACCACCACCCCTTTTTGCTTTTGTTACTTTTTTGAATAGGGTCTCACTTTTATGCCCAGGCCAACGTGGACTGCAATCCTCCTATTTACACTTCCCATGTAGCTGGGATGACAGGTGCACACTACCGTGCCCAGCTTTTTATTGGTTAAGATGGGGTATGTAAACTTTTTGTCCAGGCTGGCCTTGAACTGTGATCCTCTAGATCTGTGGCTCCTGAGTTAGTTAGGATTACAGGTATGAGCCACCAAGCTCAGCCTAGTCCTGAGTTCTTGATTGTTCCACCGCTGAAGAAGCAAAGCCCATCAAACTCTCATCAATTTCAAGGGCAAGAGTCACCCAACAGTTCTTATGTCCTATACTGCTGGGAACTTCCTTAAGCTTTGCAAGAGGCCTGAAAGAGCTGTCTCATGAAAGCTCGCTCAACAGGTGTATTAGTCACTTTTCATCATTGTGACAAAGTCCTGAGAGAAACAACTTAAAAGAAGAAAAGATTTATTTTGGCCCATGGTTTCTGAGGCTTCTAGGCTATGGGTGGGCAGAACATCATAAACATCATACCTGATGGACCTGGTAGGCCATCTGTCATCATGGTGGCCAGGAAGCAGAGAGACAGAGAGGAAGGATCCAGGGACAAGAAGTCCAATTCAAAGGGAACCCCCAGCGATCCACTCCCTCCACCCTTAGTCCATTCAGTTATGATTTCATCAGTGAGTTAAATCATTGAAGTTAGCACCTTCATAATCCAGTCACCTCTCAATAGTGCCACCTGCTGGTGACTGTCTTCAAAACGCGAACCTTTGGGACCACTTCATGTCCAATGATATCAGGCTTATGGTGGGAGGGTCCACAGCACATTCCACCCTCTCCAGATAGATCCCCCTAATTCTTCTCCACTCCCAATATCAGTACTCTGACATCTTTCATGGGAGTGAACCATCTAACAGGTTCTTGGTCACCCATTTTGAATGTGCTGCACGATGTTCTTTTGTTGTCCTTTTTTGTTTTTTGGTGGTACTGAGTGTGAACTCAGGGCTTCATACTTGCTAGGCAGGCGCTCTACCACTTGACGCACTCCACCAGTCCTTGTGATGGGCTGTTTTTAAATTCATTCTGCTGAGTCAGGCGCTGGTGGCTCACGCCTGTAATCCTAGCTACTTGCAGATTGAGATCAGGGGGATTGTGGTTCTGGGCCAGCCTGAGGAAATACTTCCTGAGACTCCATCTCCGACATAATCAGAGCAAAATGGACTGGAGAATTGCTCAAGTGGTAGAGCACCTGCTTTGCAAGTGTGAAGTCCTGAGTTCAAACCCCAGTCCCACTTAAAAAAAAATAAAAGAATAAAAAAATTCACTCTGCTGTTTGACAGTTTGGTGGTGCAGTGGAAACTTCCCAGTTGACACTGCGATTCCTTACAAAAGTAATACCCACAGTTAGTGTGAAAATTACAAACTAGCAAAGCTCTCTGCAAAGTTCCCTCACTGAGTCTGTCCAGAAATACCCACAATGTAGTCCCTTTTATTACATTCAAGATTATGTCATGGTTAGGCTGTGCCTGGTGGTACACACTTGTAATCCCAGCACTCAGGAGGCTAAGGCAGGATGACGAAGAGTTTGAGGCCAGCCTGGGCTACAGAGTGAGATCCTGTCTCAGAAAAACAAATAAGAATGTATCATAGTTAATATAATACATAACAATAATATACACAATATTACAGCTACTGTTATCCCATTTACAGACGGCAAAACTGAGGCTCAGAGAGATTGAGTTACTTGCCAAAGGCTCCTCAGCTAGCAAGTAGGCAGTCAACACCAGGTGTTTTCTGACCCACTTGGGTTTTCTGCCTGCTTCAAGTGGAAGGGTGAGGATAAAAGCTGCCTCTGTCCCAAGCTGATTTTGCAGGACATATGTCTGCCATGGGGACAAAAGCAGATCGAGACTAGCACAGCCTAAACTGCTGAACTCTGGCTAGGAGTAGGGTCATTTGTGCGAATCACTTCCTTCTATCTTGAGTCTCTGTGGTCTCAGGGTTCCTCTGGGAGTTTGAATGTTTGTAACAGACCTCGGTGGGTTCTCATTTCCACTGGCTACTGTGTCCAGGGCTTGGTTCTAGGGGCTGGGAACCTATAGGAAGGTGACCCAGGGTGGTATGGAGCCAGAGAAGGTAGACTGGCGGTATCTATTACAGGCCAGGATGAGCCCCCAAAAGCCTGCTGTTCCCAGTCCTGTGCAGGGATTTCTAATTGTGGGTGGAATGGGATCTTCTGTCAACCAATCTTAGGGACTGAGCATGGTGGCACATGCCTGTGATCCGAGATACTTGGGAGGCAGAGCTAGGAGAATCATGGTTCAAGGCCAGCCTGGGCCAAAAAATACAACAACAAAAAACAAACAACAAAACTCAAAACCAAAGTTAGCGAGACCTGATCTCAAAAACAAGCTGGTGTGGTGGCATCCCATGGTCCTAACTGCTTGGAAGGCAAAAGATCTCAGTCTGAGGCAGGCCTGGGCAAAAAGCACAAGACCCTATCTGAAAAACAAACTAAAACCAAAAGGACTGGGGGCCTGGATCAAGTGGTAGAGCTCTTTCCTAGCAAGTGAGAGGCCCTGAGTTCAAGTTCCCAGTACTGCCAAAAAAATAACCTTGTGATCTTGGACTTTCAGGGTGCTCTTTTTTGGTCTCTTTGGTCTCTCTGTAGGTTACTAGGCCACCTGGAAACACTGGTCCGGTAGTTATGCTCCCAGGGCAGGGCCACGCCTCTGGAGATGGCATGGTATCAATTTTTTAGGACCCAAGGACTGGGTCTCACATCCAAAGACGTTTTATTTTTATTCTTATTAAAAAGAAATTTGCCTGGATCATCTAAATGAGCCTGTTAAATATTGCCTAGGAGTCTGCCAACAGAAATACAAGTGCAGGATTAAAGAGGAAGTGGGTTGGTGGCCATGAGAGCTGCTGGCTGGGAGATCTGCACACATCTCCACCTGGCTGTGGTCCTGGTCCAGCTCCCACTGCTGCTGAATTTGGTTTGGAGGGGCTCCCTGGCTCTGCAGTGGTGGTGTGGTGAGGCCAGGAGGGGCTGGAAGCTCATAGTAACACCCCTTGGAGAAGGCCCTTCGTGTTAGCTCCCAAATCTTCCATATTCTCTTTTAGCTGCACCAACACCTCCTCCAGGAAGCACTTCTTAGTTTGTCCAGAGGGAAGCCAGGCTCTTTGCAGGAGCTGATCCTCTTTTGGGCCCTTGTCACTCTGTCCTGCCCATAGTGATGCTCAAAGTCTTGGTGATGTGTGTTCATGGACAGCATGTGTGTGTGTGTGTGGAGTGTGAGTGTGCCTGGGCTATATGTGTACATGGGCCATGTGTGCAAGTGTGGCTGTGTGTGCAGCCATGGGCCGTGTGCGTTTTCATGCATGCAAGCTGTGTATATGCATTGCATGTACGTTTTGCAAACATGGGTTATGTTTGTGTGCTTGGGCTGTGTGTGCACATGTGCCATGTGTGTATATGGGTTGTGTATGTGCAAAGTATGTGTGTGTGTGTATGTGTGTGTGTGTGTGTGTGTGTGCATGTTTCTGCAATCCTAGTTCAAACAGCACTGTAGAAAAATACACATGGGATATATCACTCCTGCAAAGGCTTTGAGGTCGTTTGCCCCAACTCCGTCTTGGTCAGATAGGGAAACTGAGGTTTAGAGTGGGGATTAGGCACTCCACATCTGTAGGCCTCTGGATCAGAGCTACTTCACAGCTCACAGAGAGCCTTCTAAGGGCCTGGCAAGACACAGGCTTGGGTGGGAACTGGGCCAGAGCCCTCCCTGTACACCACAGGGACCTAAGAAAAGGACGAATAGCCACACCTGGAAAAGGCAGCTTGACAGGGAGATGTTGGGGGTGGGGAAACTTGCCCATGAGGATATTAGCTCCTTTGATCTTGCGGGGGGCGGGGGGGGTGGTGTGTGTGTCAGCCTCCCCTCAGCTTGTCCTCCTGGCTGTCTAACTTCTTTGACTCTTTCTTCCTTCCTCCCTGCCTCTCTGCCTCCCTCCCTCTCTCCCTCCCTTCTTTTTTGGTGGGACTAGGGTTTGAACTCAGGGCCTTGTGCTTGCAAAGCAGGCACTCTAACACTTGAGCCACACCTCCAGTCTTCTTTTTTGGCACTTTTAGGGATGGACACTCCCGTCTTCCTAGGGCAGCCTGGCTCTGCTGGAATTTTGTCCTCTGAGAGACTGGAGGCTGTCCTGCATGGTGTCTTCCCAGGGACCCTGGGTCTCCTACACAGTGGGGTCCATCTGTTCTCTCTGCCTCTTGATAGACATGGCCTGGGGCTCCTTCTTGTCCTTTCCTCTTCTCCCTCCCCTTCCTTTTCTTCCCTTTCCCCAGTTCCTCCATAGTTCCCTGGCTTAGCCTGCCTGGTCCCCCCCGGAAACTGCTCTACTACTCCCCCTCACTCAACCCAGAAGGATGGGGCCTGTGCCACACCATTGCATCCCTTTTCCTGCTTTATTTTCTCATCGGTGGTGGCACTTTCTCTCAGGATGGGTCTTGGGCACAAGGTCTGGGGGGAATCCCTCTTTCCTTTCTGTGCCCCCAATACCAGGTGCCGTGTCTCATATGCTCCTGGTTTTGCATGCCTCAGAAAAAATGGTCAGAAAATGACAGATGAGTCAAGGTTACTCAAAATGTCCCTGTGCACAAATCACCTGGGTTTCTACTGAAATGAGGTTTTGGGAAGGGCTGGGGCCAGCATGAGAAGCTGCATTCATTCATTCATTCATTCATGCATTTAACTATCTCTCTATCTGTCTATCTTTCTATCTATCTATCTATCTATCTATCTATCTATCTATCTATCTATCTATCCATCTATCATCTAGTGGTGCTGGGGTTTGAACTCAGGGCCTTATGCTTGCTTGGCAAGTGCTCTACTACTTGAGCCACACCTCTAACCCTTTTTGCTTTTTAGGTTATTTTTCAGGTAGGGACCCGGGCTGGCTTTTGACCCTGATTCTCCTGCCTCTGCCTCCCAAGTAGTCAGAATTAAAGGAGGCACTGGTCAAGGGCGTGAAGATTCAGGGGAGACTTGCCCACCCACCCAGACATCAAAAGGCCGGGATCTGGGGAGGACCAGCTGACACTCTTAGGACCAACAGACAAAGGAGGAATGACCCAGAGGCACATTTTCTGGAGTACTTGTTCATGGTCATAGGTGCTCATAGAAGGACTGGACAGGGCCCAGAGAGGCAGAGACTTCTTTGTTATAGAAAGAGGCAGACGGTTGGCTGGGGGATACTGAAGCAGAGAGTCAAATAACACCTTGGGGTTAATTGATGATGTCTAAGGAACCCTCCAATGCTACAGAATAGCAAAGAACCCCTAAGATGCAATTGGAGCTTGGGCCATGCTACCGTCTCTGTTTCCATGTCCTCAACCTGGGGAAAACAGAAGGAAAATGGAAGGAACTCTTTGTCATCCAAACAAAACACCTCTTACAGATGGGGAAACTGAGGCCCAGCAGCCAGAGGTGGACAGGCATTTGCCTGAGATGACCTCGTGTTCTGACAGGCTAGGCCCTAGGTCTCCCCATCGCTGTTGGGGGATCCTCTTGGCTCCACCTCCGAGGACTATAAGACAGGAGAGGCCACACTCTGGGTTGTCCCCCTTTCCACAGCCCTTGTATTTGCCCTCTGTCCTTCCTCCTTATCTCTGCCAGGCTCAGAAAAGCTTGGGTCTGTGGAGAGAAAAGATTCTGGGATTAAAGCACACCCATTCAGAGCTGTTAGGACAAATATTTGAGAGTCACCAATTACCTGATCCTCAAAGACATGGCTCTAACTTCCTTCCTGCTGGTTCCGGCTGCCTCTGCGGGCTGGTGGCCTCTTGGAATCCCAAACGGTCACAAACATATTGCAAGCACATGTTTTCTGCACACAGGACTACTCAGAGTAAACTAATGCTGAAAACCACATTAAAATGAATCGGAGGAGAGGGAATCACTTTATTTTAGTTTAGTTTTGACTTGGAAAGGAGCATGTCTTGGCTGCTAATCAAAGTGCTGGTGGGGGCCCCCTCCGCAGAAACCAAACCATCCAGGCCTGTCCTGCCTCCCAGGAGACAATGGCTTCAGTGGCTTCTATTTCAGCTGAGGAGGCCCCCAGGCTGGTCTAGAAGCTGGAGATCCTCAGTGCTAAACCTGGGTCCTCTGTGTCATGGGGCCCTTGATCCCTTTCCTTTTTTGTCCCAGCCTCAGTGTTCCATACTGCAGAAGAGATTTCTGGAGTGTTAGGACTCCACTTGTTCCTGGAAGTATCAACTCCTTCTTGTTAGTTGGCAGGCACTGGGGCCCCTATGGAGACAGCTTATTTAAAGATCTTGGCACAGGAAGTGGACAGTGACTCGGGGTTCCATAGGGGTAGGATGGAAGGGCACCTTGGCTTCCTCCAGACTTGGACTTGCCCTTTAGGTTTTTTACGATGGCTCCACAGGATGGTTTGGCCAACCTTAGGAATTCCCAGCCAGAATGCTAGTGTCTCTGATGAACTGGTCACATGCTGACCTTTGCAGCCATGCCCTCTCCCAGGGTCCCTCTTAGGGTCCAAAGTCTACTGCTTATTTTTCCTTGGAACTAGTTCTAATTGTCCTTGATTGATGACAAGTGCCATTCAGTCCAATCTCTAATCTGTCGACTTTTTTTTTTTTTAAGTTTTGATGGTACTGGGGCTCAAACTCAGGGCCATATGCTTGCCAGGCAGGTGCTTTACCACTTGAGCCATGTGCTGGGTCCTTTTCTATTTTACTTTTGTTATTTTTTAAATAGAATCTTGTTTTTATACTCAGGCTAGCCAGGACTGTGATCCTCCTATTTATGCTTTCCATGTAGCTGGGATGACAGGCATGTGCCACTGTGCCCAGTTATTTATTGGTTGAGATGGGGACTTTTTCCTTGGGGCTGGCCTCCAACTGTGATCCTCCTGATCTTTACCTCCTGAGTATCTGGGGTTACAGGGGTGTACCAGCCCACTTGGCCCTAATCTATCAGCTCTCAAATCTGGAATTCTCAAAGCCTCAATTCTCTCCTCTCCTTTGCAGTTCTGCTGTCTATTCAGCCCCAGTACCCATCCTTCCTCTTCCCCTACTCCCACCTGATCTCTTAGTTTAGACTTTACCCACTTATCACCTGGTCTGCTTCAGCCCCTCCATTCTCACCTCACCAAGAGTGAGCTGTCTAAAACAGAAAGCTGAACATCCCTGTCCCCTGGAAGAGACCCTTCAGTGCATTCCACTCCTTCTGGATACAAGCCAAACATCTCCACCACTAGTGCAGATGGTGTCTTTGTGGGGATTTAGGGAAAGGCTCACTTTCCTCAAGGCTCATGACTGCCATCTGCTGGAAAACCGCCCTAATAAGTTTATAAATCTATTATGTCTGTGTTGTGGTGATGCCCCCTAGAGTTGTGCATGCACAGTGTCCTAAATCCAACAGCCTTGTGATACACAGATGAAGACAGCTCTCCACAGCCTGCCCTATCCCGCCCCTTGGACCCACTCGTATCTTCTCTGCCAAGGACATAGGTCTGTTGGAGTCTCTCCATGGGCACCACGGTGTGATGGTTAAACATGTGGATTGTAGAGAAAGAATCTCAGATCCTTTGCCATGCACCTGCTATAAAATTCCTTCCACATCTAACCAGTTTTCTCCTCTGTAAGCTGTGTCTACTAGTGATACCTTCCTTTTAAGGCTGCAGTGAGGATTACCTGAGTGAATATTTGTGAAGTGTTTAAAACTGGACTTGAGGGTCTGGGGGGCAGCTCAGCTAGAGCACTTGCCTAGCATGTGTAGGGCCCTGGCTCTATCCCCAGCACCACAGTAAATAAACAAGTAAAGAAAGAAAGAAAAATAAAATAAGGCTTGACTCATTGCAAATGCTATATATGTGTATTATTTTTTATTAAAAATTTATTTATTTATTTTTTCAGTACTAGGGCTTGAACTCAGGGTTTACACCTTGAGCCATTATGCCAGCCCTTTTTTGTGATGGGTATTTTTGAGATAGGGTCTCTCAAACTGTTGCCCAGACTGGCTTTGAACCGTGATCCTCATGATCTTTGCCACCTGAATAGTTAGGATTACAGGCGTGAGCCACCAGCGCCCGGCTATATTGGTATTTTATTATTAGTAGTAATATTACGTTATTATTATTATTATTTCTTTCTCTCCTTCTGCTTGCATTCTTTCTATGGAACTATCCCACTCTACTCTGGCTCTTTTCTCTTTGATCAGCTTCTCTCTCTCTCTCTCTCTTTGGCAGTACTGGGTTTTGAACTCTGGGCCTCACACTTGGTAGGCAGGGGCTCCACCATCTGAGCCACTCTACCAACCCTTTGATGAACTTCTTGTTGTAGCTTAAGGCTCAGAAAGCTTTTCATGACCAGAGCAGGGAGGATGCCTCTCTATTCTGCCTTCAGGTTCCCCAGTCCCTGGGGGGCCTCCCTAAAGCAGAATTCCAGCAACAGCTCTTCTTGCACCTTAAAAGCCCTTTGATGTTCTGGGCTGCAGGCTCCTTGCCAGCAGGGATGAGACCTTGTTTAGGTTTCAGTCTCCTGGAGCTGGTCTAAGACTGGTCTCAGAGTAGGAATTTTACCAAGCTTGTCCTGAACACCTCCAGTCAATTTGAGCACTTTGCTGGTTAATACTGGTTTTAAGTGAGCAATCACTGTGTAAGTTCCCAGTTCAAAATCATGAAATGAATTCTTCCTTAGTGAATTCCATTTATTTAGTAGGTTGAATAAATGACAAATAAGAGCTAAAAGGGAAAAGTGAGTAATAACAACTAATATTACTTGGTCACCGTGGTGATCTTTGTGTCTTATTTTATTGAATTCTAATGGCCCTATTCATAGACCCATTTTACACCTGAGGACCACGAGGCCTTTGTTGTTAAGTAACTTGCTCAATTTCCTTCAGTCAGGAAGGTGTGGATCCAGGATTCCAGTCTGATATGACTGTTTGCAGAGGTGGTGACTTTCCCCTTTTCTGCTGCCCTGGGAAGCAGGCTGATCTCTAGGGCCACTGGCCCCTGTCCTGAAGTTCTAGGGCTGGGGATATGGTCCAGGGGGTGGCCTGAGCCTGGAGTCCCACTGGCAGATAAAGGGAGAGGTTTCCTCGATGCTGAAGTGAATTGTCTGGAAGGAACAGAGGACATCATAGCCTCCTCACTCAACCTCCTTTTGGGGGGGGTCCCTGACACTTCAGACCTTTCCCAGAGGCAGTACTGGGGGTTGAGCTCAGGGTCTTGTGATTACTAGGCAGGAGCTCTGCTACTTGAGCCATTCCATCAGCCTTTTTTGCATTGGTTATTTTTGAGATAGGGTCTCACTTGATCATCTGGACTGTGACTCCCCTGCTTGTGCTTCCCTGTGTAGCTGGTATAACAGATGTATACTACTGTGCCTGGCTATTGGTTGAGATGGAGTCTCCTGAACTTTTTGCCCTGGCTGGTTTTGAACCATGATCCTCCTGACCTCCAGGTACCCAGGACTACAGGCTTGAGCCACTGGGCCCTGCCAGATGTGGTGATTCTTTGCTTCACCTTTTCAAAAATGTGGAGCCTGATTTGCATCTGATGGTTGACAACTGGGGAGTCTCTCAGTTCTGTTTTTTTTCTCTGAAGTATTCCCAACTTCATTTTTCTCTTCTGCCCTGCTGTCTCCTATTTTCACCTTTCTGCTTATTTGAGGGTTTGTGCTCTTCAACCAAACTCCATAGAGTAAATTCACCCTTTCAGTGTTGGTAGCTGGCCACTAAGTATGCTGGGTGAGGGGCCCAGGAACCTGACCTGGTATTGACAGTTTTTGTTTTTTGGTGGTACTGGGGTTTGAATTCAGGGCTTTGAGCTTGCAAGACAGGCACTCTACCACTTAAACCATGCCTCCAGTCCTTTTTGCTTTGGTTATTTTTGATTTAGGGTCTTGCTTGTTTCCCAGGCCAGCCAGGACCGTGATCTTATTTCAAGCTTCCCAACTTTTTCCACTGAGGTGGAGTCTTACAAACATTCTCCCTTCCATCCCCCTAGCTGGCCTCAAACTGTGATCCTCCTCATCTCAGTCTCCCAAATAGCTAAGATTACAGGCATCTTGCCATTCTTTTGCTGAGTGACTGTACAAATCATCTTGCCTCTCTGGGCCCCAGCTTTTCATCTGAATAAAGAGGAATTGAACTGGATAATCAAAGCAATGGTTTAGGATGTATCTTTCTGTGTTTTTTTTTTTTTTTTTTTTTTTACTGGGACTGGTGTTTGAACTCAGGGCCTCATGCTTGTACAACTCAAGCCACTATGCCAGCCCTGGTTTTAACATTAGAGGTCAGGGATTCCTTCTTGTCTGAGAATCAGAAAAACAATAACAATAGCAACAACCCCTCCCCCCAAGAAAACAATTTTGGATCTTCTCTCCTAACACGTATCCAGCACAGAAAATCTTGCTTTCAGAGACCCTTAGATGGTTCCCTGTCTCGTTAAACCCAAATCTTAGGACTTCCAACTTGGACAGTTGAACAAGGAGGTACCCCTAGTCCTTACTTGGACTCAATTCCAGTAATAGGGGATAGGGGTCACTTTTGAACTCCCAGGTACTTGCCTGCTCAAAGATAGAGCTTGGGGATAGACACAAATAAGATGGAGTAGCAGGTTATTGAGGACACTCTAATAGGGGCAGGAAATAAGGAGGTGGACTCTACACAGCACTCAGCTAGTTTCATGGTTAATTGTGGGCAAATCCCAGCATCTGTCTGGTCCATCTGGTAAATAGGGCAGAACCAAGAGCCCCTGGTGGGGATGTGTTGGCCCAGGGGGCTTAGGCCTGCCTTTGCTCTGAAGGGAGAAATGTTTTGTTTTGCCTCTTCCGCCAGTGGAGCTCATGCCCACTCTCTCCAGCTGGGACTGAGTCACTGAAATTCTTTTATGATCCATTTTCTGGCCCTCACTCCTGTTTTCTTTGGACCTCTGAAACTGCATCCCAAATTTCCCCTGCCTAATTTTAGTCTCTGGGAACCGCAGCTGGATGATGTCAGACTGAATATTAGAAGCCATTGGTCTTCCAGCTCACTGCAGCTGCCTGGTCTCTTGGGATCAGGTGTGGGCCTGGGAGCTGCTGTGGTCATCACCACTGACAGTACTGAGGCTGGGATGAAGGGGGGTCTTGCTCCTCTGTAGGAGATGTCTTCAGCATTTGGTGTCACCTACATTCAGAATTGGCAGTTGGCAAAGGTCTTCCACAGGAAAGAGACAGTCCTCACTCAACAGTTAGCTGTTCCAGAGTACCCAGATTGCGAAAAGAACCAACTATGTGTTCAGAAAATATGACAGAACCTCAGTTTATGAAAGTGGGCCTTCCCACCTGCACATTCAGCTGGGAGCATCTTCTAAAAGCCAAATCTGATCTCATCACCTGGGGCATGGACCAGGCTCCCCACCACCCCATCCTTCCCACACCCTGGAGGGTTCTGACCCCTGAAAGCCTGCAGCTGTCAGAGCATTTGGGAGCCCCAACTGGACCCCTGGCTATTGGGTCCTGAACAACTCATCTGCTCCCACAAGCTGGAGACAGAAGCTCCTTACTGCTTCTTAAAACTTCTCCTGTCATCAGATTGTAAGGCTTAGGGGTTCCATCTCCATCATAGACTCAGAGCAGCTGGGCTCTGCCTTAGTGGGAGGCCTTGGTGTGGGGGGGTTATGTCCCACAAAGAAGTGGCTGGCCTGGGGCAGAGATGCTGGTGCTCCAGCTGAGGCTCCCCGCCTGGGGGACAGTATGGTTTGGAGGTAGGAACACTCAAAAGGGAATCATCAGACAGCTGGGTTCAAGGTCTGGCTGATGGCAGGCACCACCTGGGTTATCTTGAACAATCCCCTTGCCCTTTCTGAGTCTCTAGTCCTTGTCTTTAATTGGGGTAGAAGTGTCCACAACTTTTTTCACAGAGTGAAGAATGCGTTGGGCCTTCTTTGAACTTGCATTTGGTCTGGGTTCTTCCATCTTTGATCAAGCTCATAGCCCCTGAGTCTTGTCTCCGGGGTGGGGAGGGGCTGTAGCCTTCTTATAAACAAGTGGTGTTAAATATGGCACAAGCCCAGCTCTGCTTGGAGCATTCAAGGGACAGTGACTTCCTTGAAGTCCCCTGGAGGGTGGTGAGGCCTTCTTGCTTTATCATAATATGGCAGAGGGCATTGTGATGGTGAGACAGAACAAAACTCCTGCTCTTTTTACAAAGCCACTAATGTCATGATGGGGGCCCCACCTTCATGATCTTAGCTGACCCTAATCATCTCCCAAAGGCTTCACCTCCAAATAGTATTAGCATATGATTTGGGGGATTAAGCTTCCAACATTTGATTTCTGGAAGACACTCCCAAACCAAGCAATAGTATTCTATAACTGACACCCTTGCTGGAAATGATCCCCAGAAGACAAGAGTCCAGTTCTACCTAGACTATGGACTCAGATAACTTAGAAAGTTCCTACTCTGACTATCTAGGAATAAAAGATACAATTGTGCAAGAATTATATAAAATACACAGATGAATCTATAAGGTGGGAATGTGCTTCAGAGACAACTTTTTCTCCTCCATCTCCTCCTCTTCCTCTTCCATCTCCTCCTTCTCCTCCTGTTCCTGTTCCTTCTTTTTTTCTTCTGTAAGTACTAGAATTTAGAACTCAGGGCTTCACACTTACTAGGTAGGCACTCTGCCACTTGAGCCACCCCCCATTTCATTTTTGCTTTAGTTATTTTTCAGGTAGAGTCTTGTGTTTTTGCCCGGGACTCACTTTGGACCCTGATCCTCCTACTTACAGCTTCTCTTATAGCTGGAGTGACAGAGAAGAACAGTATTTGATAATATTCAACACCTATTCATGAAGAACACCCCTGGCAAGCTAGGAAGAGAATGAAACTTCCTGGCATACATATCAAGCACCACACTTGTGTGAGATGTTAGACGCTTCCTTTGAAAGTCATGAATGAGATTTAGAGGAAACAGAGTTGTCATGACTTGTATTTAGCAAGGGTCAGTACCTGGAGTTATTCATACTTTGAGTTAAAGGAATAAAATGATAAATAGATTGGAAAACTTCCATATGAGAAAAGACAGCATGGCCAAAGCAAAACACAAGCCAACCATGAGTGCTAGTGGCTCACGCCTGTAATCCTAACTACTTGGGAGGCTGAGATCAGGAGGATCTTGGTTTAAGGCCAAAATAGTTCATAAGACCCCCATCTCCAAAATAACCAGAGCAAGATGGACTGGAGGTGTGACTCAAGCAGTAGAGTGCCTTCTTTGCAAGTGCGAAGCCCTAAGTTCAACTCCCCGGGTTCCCCCTTCCCACCTCACACAAACACAAGCCAAAGACTGAGAGGAGATATTTAAAAAGCATGAAACTGATGATGGGTTTGTATCTGAAATACAGAAAGCTCCTATGAAGGTAGGGCCAGGTTGCCATACCTGTAATCCCATTACTAAGGAGGCAGAGGCAGGAGGATCATAAGTTTGAAGCTAACCTGGGCTATATAGAGAGACCCTGTCTCAAACAAACAAAAAAGATCGCCTGTGAACCAATCTAAAACAAACAGAAAAACAGGCCAAGGACACAAGTGGACATTTCACAGAGCGGAAAAGGCATTACTCTAAACCTAGGAAAAGATTTCAACCTTATTAGCAGTGGAAAATGCAAATTCAAGCCACAGTGAGATGCCACTTCACACCCACCAGGTTGGCAGGGCTGTTGCAATCTTGGATGGCTACCTCTCTGGGCTCTAGGATAGGGGACAGAGCTAGGGGCATTGTGGTAGACTGCAGCCCCCACTGGGGAGGCTCAACCTTGAAGAGTTAGTTTGCATTGCCCTGGAGCAATGCTGTTTGGGTCTCACCCCAGTCCCCTTGCCTCCCTGCCATCTTCTGGTGACAGGGTTCCCCTCCCTGGCAGCCAGATGTACTTCCGGCCACAGTACCTGGGCCCAGCCTGTAGAGCTGGGAGCAGGAGAGTGGGAGAAGGGGATGTGGGATAACCTAGCCAGACTGCCCTTCTCTTGAACTTGAGCAGATCCTTCCTTGAGAGATTCTCCTTGAGGGAATCTGCAGTCCTAGCTCCTATACCCCTCCTTAAAGCTCAGGGAGGGCGAAAGGAAGAGATTTGGGTTCCCTTCCGGCTCCTACGCTCCAGCCTAGCTGTGAGTAGGCATCAGACACCAAGACCAGCCTTTGGCTGCCTCCCACCTCCCCCACACAGACTTTGCTTCTGGCCTGAACCTTTCTCATCTGCCACTTGGTGAATCCAGCTGGGCTCCCAGAAGACTGAGGTGGAACCAGCATGGACACCAGCCATCCCCATGAGGTGGGAGGCCCCCTCTTTTTCTCCAGACCAGCGTCTGGGTGATGATTAATAAGGCTATCAGGAACCCCAACCTATTATTCCCATTCTGTCTCCTTCCTTCAACCTGCACACAGATGGAGCTCCTGATCAAGGAGGCATGGCATTTCTGGATTCAGAACACTCTGTTTTGCTTTTTCTAGGCTGTACATTTCTCTTTCTGCCTTAATAGTAGGGTAATACTACTTTCTTTGCCTGTTTTCTCCTGGAAGGAGAGGTGGATGGGAAAGTACTTTGTAGAGCATTTTGTCCTCATAGATACTGGAAGTACTCATTCTTGCTATAGTGTAAAAGACTGAGGGGGTATAGTGAGGTACTTACATGGGAGGTAGAACTGGGTTTTAGCACTGTGTCAGTTACCAACTCAAGGCATGAGCCACTTAACCAACACCCAGATCCTGTTTTTTAATCTGTAAAAAGGAAAGGTTTTACTTCTAAGACCCTTCCTGTCTTTATAATTAATTGTATGGGAGATTAGTTTTCATCAGTACAAATTAAATAACAACTACGTTTCTCAAACATGCTGTCTAATACTCATTCTTTAAACAGTTTAGGGGCCCCAAGAAGGTCAGAGTTATCTTGTCTTAGGAACACAAGCAACTGAAGTTCAAAGAATTAGGTAACTTAATTAAACAACTTCCTCTGGACCGTGAAGTTTGCCCAGGGAAGAGCCCAGAGAGATGACTAAGTCTCAAACCATTAGACAAGCCACTGTGAGATCCTGTACAATTGCTTTTATTTTTTGAATGTGTCTTAAACTATTTGGGAGCCAGTAAAGAGAAAATGTCTCTAAGAAAGAACCAGATTGTGTCTGAGTGAACTCCTGGGCTGGAAAATACAGGCATTGGGAATAAAACTCCATCCTTGGTACATGTCTATGCATTGTGAAGGGAGGGGCCCATCAAGCACACCTTCAGTTGCCATGGAAACCTCCTCCTGCTGGGAAAGTGTGGTCCAAGTCTGATCCTGAGAGTCAGGAGCCTTCATCACTGGCCCCATCTTTCTCCCTTCCCTGCCTCTCCTCATAGGACGCCAGGTGGGCCTGAAGCCCAGCCTCGTAGGAGTGGAGGATGTAGCCCTGAGTAGGTGCGATGGATATGGACAGGCTAACTGCTCCCCTGTGGCCCAGAAGCAGAGAAGCCCCTGAGCTTTCACAAACTGCCTGAGAAGCTGTGCCCAGAGCCGGGCAGGTCAGTGGTCCCTCCAGCCAGGGTTCAGCCTCTACCAAAACCTTTGTTACCAGAGGCCTCCCCTGGCCTCAATGCCAGTTCACAAATAACAAGAGCAGGGTTTTGAGGAAAAGGAAAT
Source organism: Castor canadensis (assembly GCF_047511655.1). Lineage (NCBI taxonomy): Eukaryota > Metazoa > Chordata > Mammalia > Rodentia > Castoridae > Castor > Castor canadensis. Next base: position 8,201,810 of record NC_133391.1, read on the forward strand.
AAAGTTTATTACTCATGAGACGAAGAGAGGACAGGGAGAATCAGCCTCTCAAAGCTTCTTCACCCTCCTTCTAAGAGAAAATGTCTGCTTTTTCAAGGGGAGTTTAGGAGCTCAGTCTGAGCACCTGACAAAAATGCATATCTCACAACAGGCTCGGCTCAGGTCTTGGTTCTCCAGGTGCCCTGGTGCCATTTCTCCAAAGCTGTATGTCTTCCTGACAGGTTTATTGCTCTGGCAGTCAGAAAGAAAGAAGGAGTAGAAGACTGTCTGCTTTAATTGAAGAGTAAAGGGAGTTAACTTTGGATTCTCCAGCATGTAGACAAAGAGAGAATAAAATGTCAGTTTGATTAATAAGCCAAGTAAACTGGCCAGCACACAGCTGGCCTCACCAAAAGTTTTTCCCTTTTGTAGTCCTGGTTATACTTTGGGAAGCCCTGTGTCACAGGGAGCTCACCCCCCAGCTCCCCCAAACCACCATCATGAGGCAGATAACCCCATGACGAGGCCAAGGGTTTTTCTGGAACCTGAAATTCCTGACAATGTTGGAAGCTGTCTTTGGCCCTCACCTTGCCCTTGAAGGATTGGGGACCCTGAGAGGGGGAAAGGACCTGCCCAAGAGCTTGTGGGCAAGGAAAAGATGCAGAGCTGGGCTCCAGGGCTCCTTTTTCCTTGTGTACCCCATCCCATCACTCGGGAGAATGATCCAGCAACTTTGTTTTTTGTTTTCAAAATTCTGCTGCCATTTTCCTTTGAAAGTCCAGTGGCTGGGGACTTGTCCCTTCTTGCTATCTCTTTGTGAGTTCATGGCCTCCTTCTGAGCCTTGACCAGCAGGTGCTGAACCAGGACAAGGTCCCAGTGAGGTCCAAGGCCATGAGGGCCTTGTACAGACTGTGGCTTCAGAGTCAGGAAACATCTCCCATGCCCTGGAGGATACCAGGCTGCTGGTTTTGCTTCACAGCCCCTGAGCTTTGACCTTGGACTTAGAGCAGCACTGAGATGGATTCTTTCCCAGTGACACAGAGCCATGGTAAAGTTGATGCCACATATCCAAGTGAGTCAGGAATCACGGAGCTTATCTTTTTGGCTGGGCCTGGTGTCATCTTTCAGGCCCCGGTGATGCCAGCCACCAGCTTTGTGAAAGCCTGGAGATTTTCACGATTCTTTTGTGGACAAATTAAAAAAGAAGATGTCAAACAATAACTTCAGATTAACAACAGGATTCTCAGGATACCCTTGCAAAGTGAAGTGACTGAACTCTGAAGATAAACACGCATAGGGCGACTTTCCCAACAACCTTTTACCCCCAAATGGCTGCTGAGATAATGTCATTTGCTTTTGTTGTGATGAAATCTCCTTCTAACCCTGAGGGACATTGCTGAAAAATTTGACATCCCTCCACAGAGCATACTGTAACAGCTGCCCTCATCCAAGCATCCCCAGCTGTGGGGACACTAATCTGTCCTCAGCCAAGGGCCATAAAGTACTTAATCCTACAGGATTCTCGACCCTGCATCCTCATGCTGCTGATTCTGGGGACTTGTTCCAGCATTGTCAATCTGAAGGAAAGCCACTCAGCCTGCTTGGAACAGCAATGATGATAAATATATTAATTTAATCAAATAGACCTGCAGTCATCTGTTATAACTCACCTGTGCAGAGATGAGCTATATTCATTTCTGGAGGATCTGTCCAGGAGGAGACACAGCCATGGCAGAGTCACAGTGGCCCCACTAGGCATCAGAAACCAAGCACTGAAGCTCACATTTATTTCAGGAACATTGCTTGCGTACTCATGAAGTTTCTCGTGTGGCCAAAGCAGTCACAAGTGGACAATTGTTAAGGGAAGAGCCCGGGATGGCTCTGATCTGGGTGCCTGTCCTAGGTTGCAACATGTGGGACCTGAGCAAATCCATCACTTCTTCAAGTCTCTGTTTCCATCATCTGCTGAGGAGGAGGCAGAATACCCATGGTGAGGATGCTCAAAGAATGGTTAACCGTAGGCCCAGAACTGCATGGAAGATGCTCCTGGCAGACGTGAGACACATTGTCACTATCCTTATCTACCATCCTCACCAAGGGGACTTAGGCAGACCATGAGTCCAAACTCAGAATCTTGGGCTCAGAAAACCCCTCAGAGTCTGGGGGTGGAGGGAAGAGAGCAGCTTTAATTTAGGGGTGAGCCACAACCTCCACCCTTGGGTGGTCTTTGCACAAGAGTCCCTGTGAGTGACCAGCAGCTGGGGATGGGGGAAGGGTTGTAATTTATGTCCTCTGCTTAGGAGGAGCATGGGGCAGTCAGGTCCTTCCAAAATGAGGTTTGACTCAAAATGGCTTGATTGTGGTCCAGAGGGGCTAACTTTGCTTCCTGGAGTCTGGGAAGGTCCCAGGACCTTTGTTCTAAGCCATCGTTGCTTTTCTGCCATTGGTGCATGGTGGCCTTGCTCAGAGGCATGCCCTGAAACCCTCAAACGCTCACTGGCAGTCCCATGATGCTCCTGAGGGGTTTTTAGATGTGTCAGCAACTGTCTCCATTTTTATTAGCATATAATTAGTTGTACAGGGGGGTTTCGTTGTGACATTTCCATCTATGCTTTTAATGTACCTTGGTTAGGTTCATCTCTCCATCATTTTCCCTCATTCCTCTCTCCCTTTCTTAAAACAGTTTCAACAGGTTTCATTGTTCTGTTTTCATACGTGTATATAAGCCACACACACATGTACATTGACCATATTCCAAGAGCCCAAATGTTTTAAGAGAAAATGCCATGGTCCCTCTGAAAAGCCTGTGGATGACAATATGGAGGCCCTACTCTGGAGCTCTCTGCCTTTTAAGGGGTTGGAATTTCAAAGAGTGAAGGGTGGGACTGGAAGTGGAGGAAAGGAGGGCTGAGGGTAGTCTGTGGGACTCCCTTGGAACTTCCAGCCTTTAAAGACTGGCCCCCTCCTGGGGCAGGCTGGCATGATGGCATGAATCGGGGTGTGTGACATTGTGCAAGTTACCTCGCCTCTCTGGACCTAGTTTCCCCATCTGTAAAATGGAAATAATAATGGCCCTGACCTCATCAGTGATTGTAGGGTGTGAGAATCAACTAAAGTCAAATTTACAAAGAACACAGTGCATTGGGATAGGTTTGACACTTCAGACAATGTTAGCTCTGGGAACACACAGTGCCTTTTTATTTTATTTTATTGATTTATTCAATTTTTGGTGTGGAAGGGTTTGAACTCAGGGCCTTCTGCTTGGTAGACAGGTGGTCTACCACTGGAGCCACTTCTCCAGCCCTTTAGCCCTTTTATGCTTTTTAGTTATTTTTCAGGAAGGGTCTCATGCTTTTGCTTGGGGCTGGAGTTGGACCTACCTATGCCTCATATGTGCCTGGGATCACAAGCATGAGCCACTGCGATCCTGGGGGGTGTGGCCCAGCTGGAGGCCTTATAGATTCCCTGTAGTGCATGGCCTGGGAGCAGGCAGGGGCAGTAAGCCTGGTCATGACAATGACTTATCCCCAGGGAAGTGTGAGCTGCTCATTGTTTCTAGTGGTGGGTGAACTGACCAAAGTCTGAGCAGTGGAGGGAGGTCCTTAGTGACCTTCAGAGGCCCCAAGGAGAAGGGAAGTGCTAAAGGATTGACTTGCCCAAGGCTAATGTCTTGGGTAGAGCAGGGCTGACTTGACCCCTTGTGTAGGAGGGTATGATGTATGAGGGCTGGGTCCAGTGTAGCTCTTTTCTGCTTCTGTCCACTGTCACACGGGGAAAACAGACCAACTGTCACCCCGGGTCTCCTCCCTGAGACTTCTCCCAGAGGGAGATGGCCTCTGAGGTCAGGACCATGTGCCTGGCTCCCCCCATCAAGGTCCATTGTCCAGGCCTTGCAATGGACTCCAGCTTTCTGCTAGATTCCTTTGCAGTAGCCAACTCCTACCCTATCAATGAAGCCCCTCTCAGGGCCCAGGCCTTTGGAATCCAGCCTCATACAGGAGGTAGGGGCTGAGTTCTGGGAGTAGAGCCATTGCCAGAAGCAGTGTTGGCCAGAGGTAAGGCGGGCAGAACTGGCAACTCCCAGTCTGCTGTAGGTGGACAGAGCCTGGAAGTGAGAGGTTGAGGATGTAATCCAGGCTGTTATGGAACTTGAAATCTTTCTGTGTCAGCTTCTTGAGTGCTGGGATTATAGGCATGAACCTCCATGCACAGCCACCTGGTGCACATAGACTTGTGAATGGTCCTCACTGGGTATTTTAGACGCCAGAAAACATGCTTTGGCTCCAAGTGCTCAAAGCCTGAGTGTGATATGGGACCGTAGGACTCCTCAGGATCACTCATTTGTTAGCACGGGAAACCAAAGTCCAGAGCGGGGCAGGCAGGGCCTCGTCTGGTCACCATGACGAGGGGCAGGATCAGCCCCGCCAATGTTATTCCTATGTTTCCGCTGCTCTGATGAATAATTAGTAAAAGTTACACAAACCTGTTGCTGCCTGTGTATGACAGGTGTCTAGGGAGCCGTAAACCCAGCAGATTCTGGAACTCCTGCTGGGCTGGTGGCTTGGGGAATCTGAGTTGGCTGGAGACCTGGGTCCCCTGTGTCTGCTGACAGCCAAGCCGCTCCTCACCTGCCAAGCTGGGGTGCCTGGTGCCAGAGCAAACTGAACCAGGTCCAGCAAACGTCCAGAAAAACAGGTCCCTACAGCACTGAGGCCCCCACCCTCTGCTGACCTTGCCCCCTGCAGAGGGTCCTATTTGTTGCCTCAGACCCTGGAAACAGTCCCTGAAGACGAGTGTGTGTTTACTTAGCACCCTGGATGGAGCTTGTTCTCTGAATCACAACACCCTCAAGTTCAACGTGGCCTCCTCCCTCTTCCTCTGGGGCCTCTGGAGTCTGGGCATGTGCTAGCATGGGCAGGGGTTACTAAGGCTCACACTGCAAAGTTACTTTTTCAACATTCTGGGCCACCAGGTTGGCTGCTAGGTAGAGGGGGAGCAGTTCATGGTCCTGTGTCCCCAAGTAGACAGCCCCTGAGGGCAGGCATTGCATCCACATTCCCTTGCAACCACCATCGTTGGTATTAACCCAGGGCTCATGGACCCCCCACAGAGCTTCCAAGTGGGTGAGGGTGGGAGTATGGCAGTGAAGTGGCTGATGGAGGGGTGAATGAAGGTATAGGGTAGATGGTAGGGGAATGGGAGGGGAAAAATGGGACACTGCTCCTTTTGATCTCTGCTCATCCCATTAAGGACTTCTTTTTTAACCATCCAGGAATCCTTGGTGGTCAGGAATTTAAAAGAGAGGCACTAAAAACTCTCTGGGGTCCTGTTCATGTGGCAGAGCCTGGTTGACTGTGGGGAGGTTTCTTAGGGGACCCGGTCATTTCAACAGAGGCCTCCCCAGATGTCAATATCCATGGGCCTTTCCTCTTTGGTGGGTGGGAGTCTCCAGAGAGGACCCCTTCTCTCTCCACCTAGGGCTTTTCCAGTATCAGGAGAGCGGCTGTGACTTCCCAGCCTTCCCCATGTGCTATGCTGGACTGAGATGCCTCGCTGCACCCATCTCTCACAATCATTGGCAAAGTGTATCTGCTGAGAGATCCCAGCCACCTTTCTCTTTGCTTTGTGGATTTTGTTTTATTTCTTTGCCTCCAAATCCTGGGAGAAACTTCAGTCCACCACATTGAACCAGAAAGCCACCTCCCCGACCACTTGTCCTTTATAAAGTCCTGCTTGGCCCTGGCTTCAGAGAACTGTACACATTCTTCTGGTTGTTTTCATGGTCAGTGTTTATCCCTTTTTCTTTAATCTGTTTTATGTAGCAGTGTTACTCACAGGTTTTATGGAGGGGAAAACGAGTTCTGTACTGCTGGGCGCTGGTGGCTCACATCTGGAATCCTAGCTAATCAGGAGGCAGAGATCAGGAGGATCGTGGTTTGAAGCCAGCCTGGGCAAATAGTTCTGTGAGACCTTATCTCAAAAAACCCTTTTGCCAAAAAGGCTGGCAGAGTGGCTCAAGGTGTAGGCCCTGAGTCAAGCCTCAGTACCACAAAAAAAAAAAAAAAGAAACTTCTGTACCTAAAAATTGCCTGTTAAGCACTGACTTGGCATATCCCAAGGTAGAAGGAAGGGGGGTGAGGGTGAGAGGCCCCCACAAGCCACAGGGCTTGGGATGCAGAGGCGGGTTAGGCTACTCCGGGGAGAATGCACCTATTCTCATGGCCCTGGGACCCTGCACACATGTCCCCTGTACCTTTCTGGGAGGGATCACCCTCAAAGCAGGGGTGTTATACAGGCAATTTACACTCAGTGACAAAGCTGAGAAGAACAGCCCTGTGGAACCCCAGCAGCCTGGGTCCAAGGCTGCAGTGGGTTATGCAGGAGCTGTTGAGTTACCTAAATACACTGTGCGTGTTTGGGCATCTGTTTAGCCAGACTGGAGTTCCTGCAGGGTCAGGCTTTGAACTGAGTTGGGGAAAGAGGAATTGAGGCATCCTGTGACTTCCAGAGCAATAAAATCTCTATAGAGCAGCTTCGAATGGTCTATTTCCTCATTAAGATTGCCAGTCCTGGGAGACAGACACAAACAGATGAGTTCAGTCCAGAGAGATGGCACCTGGGGTCCCCATGACTGATCCCCTAATTGATCTTCCTAGTTCTCTCAACACATTAAACTCAAAGCTGCCAGAGTGACCTTTTAAGCAGGCAAATATGACCTTGACTTTCACTGCCTGAAATCCTCCAACATTGCCCATCGGCCTCTGGACACTGCCAGGCACCCTCTTACAGGCCCCCTGGAGTTAGGACACTCCATGTGTGCTGGCTGTAGACCCTGCCCCTTCTCCCTCCTCTCCAGGTCTAGGCATGTGTTCTTCCCTCTGCTGGCCCTGGCCAACCATTGTGCAGCCCTCAGGCCTCCCCTCCCATGCTGCTGCCTCCAGGACGTCCTCCCTGAGTGCCTTCCACCTGCCCTGGCTTTGATATCCCCTGATGCTCCTGCAGCCTCTGTTCTTACTGCCTGGTGTGGTCCTAAAAATATGTGTCTATCTGCTGGGCTCATTCCCTGGACTGTGACTCTCAAAGTCAGGGATCACATGTCCTTTGATCATTTGTTATCAGATGTCAAGTCCCTGTCTGTGCCAGGTTTCAGATTCACCATGGGCAAAGTATAAGACTCCTCCCTTGTGGCACTCCCAGGCTAACAGTGCTGGCTCAGTGCCTGGCACAGAGTAGATGGTGGCTGCTCAGAAAGGAGGCTAAGAGGTTCTGGCAGGTTGCAAGGAAACCCGCAGCCCTGAGGATAAGGCCCTGAGGGGTGGATAGGAGCTTTCCAGGCAAAAATCATTGGCGATTTCCCTGCCTGACTGTCCAGAAAATAACCTGGTGCCCAGGCTACCCTCTCCCCTGGTTCATGCTCCACCCTCACCTTATCTTCTCCTTCTCTTTCAGAATGCATGAACTGTACTCGGCTCAGCGACATGAGTGAGCGGCTGACCATGCTGGAGGCCAAGGTCAGACAGGTTGGGGAGCCTGGGGTTGGGGTGGCATGAACCATCTGGGGGAAACCTCAGCCCCAGGAAACCCAGCAGGCTTGAGCAGCCAAGGCACTGAGTGCTGCTGAGGCCTTGGTGGCTCTGGGAGGCCTTGGTGGGTTGGGCCAGCCTCATGGGATGGAGAGAGTTGAAGAGAAAAAAGCCTGAAGGTCCTCGGCAGTGGGTGGGTCTGAGTGTGGGCAGAGGAGAACGGCTGAACTCCCAGGCCTTGGGGGACGCTGTGATGCTGGACATCCAGAGTTCTGTGGAAAGAGAAGGGAGTCACTGTCCCTTGGGGTTGTGATCCCCAGCTCTTGCTCCTCCTCCTCCTTGCTAACTGCCTGATCAGGGGGCTGGGCCCAGGGGAGTTGGTGGGGAGACACGCCATGGAGGAGATGCCTAGAAGCTGTCAGCTTTCAGCTGGTCATCCTGGAAGGAATAGGCCCTAGGTTGGGTGCCCAGGGCAGAAGGACTCTGGTAAGGACAAATGCTTTACTAGAGAGTGGCCTCAGCACTGGGCATGGAGAGAGCCAGGCAAGGATGTGCCCAGGACAGATGTGTTAGCGGGCAGGTTACTTGCGAGCACCAGGGTTCTCATGGTCCCCTGGGAGGGTGTGTAGAACATGCGTGGGAGACATTACACCTCGGAGCAAGAGAAGCCAGGGGTCTTTTCTGTCTCATTCTGGGTGAGGCCTCTCTGGACTTGTTCCCTGTCCCAGTGGCCTGCCTTACCACCACCACTGAGATGCTCCTGTGGCCAGAGACAGCATTGGGCTGTCACAGGCACCTGCAGGGAGAAGCCAGGGCTGTGTGGGACCCGAGGGGACAAACCCAACCCTCCTCTACTTCTAGAGCACATGGAAGGGTGAGTGATTATCTAGAAAGGACTGGGGGAGCATAGGCCAGGTGTACATCCTCCTGGAGCAGCAGAAACTGTGAAGGTGACCTGGTCCCTTGGTCAGGGTCAGCACAAGGAGGCTGGACTCACCTGAGTTGGAGACAGGTCACTCCAGGCAGAACTGTGGAGGCTGAGCAGATGCATAGCCCAGGAAGGAACAGGGATTCCCTGGGTCAGTTGGCAGGGGACTGGAGTGAGGACTAGTGACCCCATGTGGGGCTGACGTCTCACATATCTTGAGTGCAGGCTGTGCAGTAAGCCATGCCTCCACCTGAAAAACCCATAGGGCAAGATTCCTGCATGTGCATGTGTGCACACACACACACACACATGAGCACATGTATGCATGAGTACACACACCTTATAAGTACCTATATGCATGCACATACATACATACAAAGACATGCATGTATGTGGACATACAGACAGGCACACATGCACAGGTGTACATGTATACTTGTATGCACGTGTACACACATCTCACGCATATATGCTTGCACACATACAGAGACATAGGCATACACACGTTCACATTCATACATGCACAAGTGCACACATCCATGAATACACACACACATACACAAGTGCACACACTCATACACACACACAGAGCCTTGACAACCTTGTTTGTCCTTTGGCCCTGCATACTGTCTGGAATACCCGAAGGCACCTGGGGGCTGCAGGAGGCTGTGTCTTGGACTAGCATGTGTGTGAGAGCTTGGAGTCATGTGTGTAGGACTGTCACCCAGTGACTGGACAACTCTCTCTGAGCTCCTACCTCCTCTTCTGCAAAGTGGTCTCCACCATCTGCCTTGTAGGGCTGCTTGGAGCTCCGGATGAGAAGGCAGTGGGACTTGGCTTTGGAAATGGTCACCTGCTGAGCAGGTGAGGGCCAGGAGATCAGTGTCCTTGTCTTACAGGGAAATCACAGGTGTGCATGAGACACCATGCAGAACATAAGATGTGTATGGCTCCTCTGTAAACAGGCAGGGTCCCCAGAAGCCCACAACCAGGGCTGAGAGACACCCACTACCCTCCTTGGGGTCATTCACTCTGGGGATTCCTGGTGGAGCCTCCAGGGTGCCAGGCAGGGCCAACTAAGTCCCAGAAAGGGAGGGAGGGGGACTGGAGAGATGCCAGGGTGAACTTCTGGCACCCGAGGTTTTAGAACACTTGGGGCTGGCTCAACAGGCATTTTCTAAACACCCAGTCTCAGTAAGGGTCTGGCACAGAGGAGCCCCTTACAGCTTGGCCTGGCCCTGGCCCAGTGGTCCAGGTGTTAAAAATCTCAGCTTTTGGAGAGCTGGCACAGTGCCATCTGTCCTCCCTCACCCTTGCCTTCCTGCCAGGAGCAATTCCTCCCTGGCCCTTCCAGTCCTGAACCCTCACCCTGAGCCCAGCAGCATGGGCAGCAGTAGATGGGGATGACTCTGAGACCTCTCTCCAGACCCCAGCCTTCACCTCCCTCACCCTCCCCGCACAGTGGGAGGGGCCTCGGAAGTGCTGGAGGAGACAAGTTCAGGGCAGGAGTTCAGGTGGTTTTCTTGAGTCTGGGGACTGTGGAGGTGGCCAAGGGAGCAGAGCACGGCTCAGCAGTCCACCTTTCCTTTTGACACTCACCTGGACTCAGGTAAGGGCAGGGGACTCTTGTCTCACTGTTGTCTCATCCAGGTCACTTTCTAGTTCCCCAGTGGCCTATTCTGTGCCCACATATCTTCTGGAGAAACAGGGCCACTGGGAACTGTGTGGGCCAGGTCAGAGGGCCTTGAGAGGCAGCAGCCTGGAGGGGAGAGGGGGGACACAGGCAGGTGGGTGACTAGGACAACCCAGTAGTCTCAGGGGCTGTGCCCAGGCCCGGTGAGCCTGTAGGAGTCAGAGGATGGCTGGAGCTGAGCAGGGCTGGTGGCAGAAAGTCAGCTCAGATAAGAGGCCAGGGTCACTGTGGGGGATGGCAGAATCAGAGCCATAGTAGGCAGGCAGACCTCAGGCAGGAAGTCAGAAATGAGGCAGTTGGCCTAAGAGACCCCTGTTTGGATGTGTCAGGAAGGACACAAGTGACAGAAACTCAGCTTATTCCATGAGGATATTTGTTAGTTCACCAAGAAGTCCAGGAGAAGGTGGTCTCCAGATTGGTTCAGTGACTCAATATCCAGGATCTCCGCACCCTTTCCCTCTACCCTCTTGGTGAATTGACTTTTTCTCCTCATGGTTGGTGTCTCATGTCTTAAAATGACAGCTCAAGCATCACATCCTTCGACAAAGGCAGCAAGTAGAGGGTGAGCCAAGCACCCAACAGACTCATGTCTCATGGGCCAGCACTGGTTACATGACCACCTTCATAGTTACAAAGGAGCTGGGAAATTGAGTGCCTAGCCAAGCAGAAGGGGGCTACTATGATCGGCTTAGTCCAGTCTTGATTCCTCCTCTGGGCCCCACACAGATACACAACCGGGGCTTCTGGGACATGGGCAGCGGAGGGCAGGGGGTGGGGGGAGGGGTACCCATGACCATCAGGATCTGTTTCCTCTTCATTGCCAGTGGGGACTCCAGATATGAGAGCTGACCCAGGACTTCTGCTGTTCTCTTGTCCTGCCTTCCTTCCTCTCCTCTTCTGTCTGCACTCTGGCAGTCATGGACCACAGGCAGTGGGAGGAGGCCCTCTGTGAAGGTCACAGAGGTCTTAGACTCCACAGGTGTCTGGTGCAGAGGGAGGGGTCTGGTGCAGTGACATTGTCAGTGTCCCTGGCCTCCAAGGCTGCACTGCTCTGCTTTTCTTGGGCTGCATCCCATGCCCACTGCTGTCACCCTGCCCTGGTGAGCTCAGAACTGGGCACAGATGGAATTTTTTCCCTTGAGAGGTCAGTCATGGCCAGACCAGGAGGGTTGGAACTCGGACCTGGGTGATTCTAACTTGGCCTTTGCCAACACTCCTCTGCCCAGCGACATGTGCTGTGTGGATGATGGTGGCCATGTGGAGGTGGCCTAGGAAAGAGCAAACTTAGCCTTTCTTGCTGGGCCAAGGTTGTTGGTGGCAGGTTCCCTCAGGAAGCTCAAGACCCCTGTAAGAAAGGACAGGGAGCCCAGGGTGAACCCACAGGGATCTTCAACCTGGATCCATGCAGGCTGTTGTCCTCCCTCCCTGCTGCTGCCCTTTCCCTGTGTGCCTACACGCAAACACCATCTTCCCCCATATGTCCTTGCACCCTGCACCGCCCTACCTCAGTGCTGTACCCCTGGGACTATCCCTGTTAGGTTATTGGGAGGCCCCAGGGATGCCACAACTCAGCCCATCTCAAATCTGGACTTCTCCTATGCCTCCATTTGATAGGTGGCAATCCCACTGTCCCCCGTAGCCAGGCAGAAAAAAGGAACATACTTCACCCCCCAGGGGGCTTTAGGTCCTGATGTTGCCCTCACCCCATCAGTGCCCCACTACCTTGGGTCCCCCATCACACGCCACCCACTGCCATGGCTGCCTCCTGTTGCCTCCCTAGCTCCTCCACTTCCTCAGAGCCCAACCTTGGATGTGGTCAGTCAGCTTCCCAGTGGACACTTAGCATCAGGGGCAGAAGTCAGAACTCTGTCTTCCTGATGGGATCCTGCGGGGGATTGAGAGTCCAGGGACCCCTGGGCCACTGTGTGAGCTGAGCAAGTCGCTCCTCTTCTCAGTGACTCTGTGAAACTCCGTCAAGGCCATAGCTAAGCTGTAGGTGGACAATAGCAGGTCTGGTGGAGGAGGCACTGCCTGGAGCCTATCCCTATCACCTACTTGCTCACTGGATGACATTGGACAGTTACAGTCTCTGAACCTCTGCTTTCAGTTCCTGAGTGATGTGACCACAGTGGCCTTTCCTATCTCAGGGGCCCTTACAAGGATGGGAAAAGGGAGGAGCTCAGAGAAGCTGGGGTGGGGAGTGGGAACTTGGGTTGCTGAGCTAGTGAGAAGTCTGCTTGGAGGGACCCTCTGTTGCACGCTTAGGAAACCTCAGGTGGGCTTAGGCCTGCACACCAAGGCAGCTGTTTATCCCTTTTTTTTTTTTTGTTTCATTTCAAAAAAATTTTTAAAAATTTTATTCATATGTTCATACAATGTTTGGGTCATTTCTCCCCCCTTTCCCCTTCCCCCTCCCTTACCCCCCACCCCCTTCCTTACCTTCCCGAGCCCCTCGCTACCAGGCAGAAACTATTTTGCCCTTATCTCTAGTTTTGTTGAAGAGAGAGTATAAGCAATAATAGGATGGACCAAGGGTTTTTGCCAGTTGAGATAAGGACAGCTATACAGGGAGTTGACTCACATTGATTTCCTGTGTGTGTGTGTTACCTTCTAGGTAATTCTTCTTGATCTAACCTTTTCTCTAGCTCCTGGTCCCTTCTTCTGTCGGCCTCAGTCACTTTAAATTATCTGCATGAGTTTCTCTGCGTTGAGGTTTATCCCTTTAATGTCCATAACAGCGAGAGAAACCAGTCCCAAGCTCCCTCTGCCTAGAACGCACCCAAAGTGCTTGCAGGGCCTTCAGGGAGCCCCAGCCCTGCGCCCAGCCAGGGATGTAGCGCCATCTTCTGGCTTACTTCAGAATAGGAGACTCAACTGCAGCCTCAAGGCCAGTCTCCCAGGGAGTCTCCAGGGCCCAGGCTCTGTCTTTGTCATCTTTGACCCCTGCTGCCTTCAACGGGAGAGGGAAGGTCTGTGCTCCAGGCAGGTCCTGAAGAGTCAGGGCCACTTTTTGTTTTGCTGGACAGCGTCCTAAAGACCCTACCCTGAGACAGGTCATCTATATCAACCCTCCTTCCTGCCACCCATCTGTCTTCCCATCCCTCCACCCATAATTATTCCCTGACCAAGGAGTTTATGTTCTGAGCCAGACAGTGATGAGGACAGGTCGTACACGCCATCATCCCTCCCAGTGATGTGCAAGCTGGGTGTCACTTGGTCACAGTGACAGGCTGCAGAAGAAAGCACTGGACCTGCTTGCGCCTGAGGGTCCAGAAGCTCCTGGTGGGGAAGGAGAGGACAAAGAGGGAGTGTGTTCCACAAAGGGGGCCCAGTGAGAGGTGACCTGCCACTGTGCAGGGGACAGCTGCAGGTCTCATGGGGCATGAGTCCTATGCACACATCCCTGGTTTGCTTATCCAGGGCCTGACCCACTGCCCTTCTTGACCAGGTCCTCCTGTTGGAAGCTGCTGAGCAAGCCTCAGGCCCAGACAACGACCTGCCAGCCCTCCAGAGCACCCCACCGCCCTGGAATGAAGACTTTCTCCCTGATGCCATCCCCCTTGCCCACCCGGGGCCCCGGAAGAGAAGGCCTGCAGGTCCAGCTGGTGAGTGGTGATGCAGGGCAGGGCTAGAACTGCCCAAAGAGGCCAGGTGTGGCCTCCAGAGCCACCATACATAGGCCACGGACTGACGAGGAAGGCAGGCCCCTGGCAGAGTGGGAGGTGATCAGTTGGGGCCAGGGAAAGAGAAGCAGGTGTCCTGAAGGCTTTGAGGGGAGAGGTGGGCTCAGGCTTGCTGTGGGGAGGGTGAGAGCATCTTACTCTAGCCACCTGGCCCGCTGTTCCAGCCACTGTCCTCAAGATCTCACCACAGAGGGTGACAGAGGGAGGCTATGTGTGGGACTGAGTGGAAGGGGATTCCTATCCTTTCAAGGACTCAGCTCCCAAACCCCAAACTCCCTAGGTGAGAGGCTGGGGGCTGGGTGTGGGAGTGGTGGTGGGAAAACGGGGGCCCCTGGCCAGACCTTTCTTTACCAGGAAAGCGTAGCTCCAGAAATGGCCACCAGGTGGTGCTCGTACTCCACAAGTGGTGAGGCCTGAGTGCCTTCCCTCAGGCCCTGGAATTCAGAGGTGGCTCTTGCTGGCAGCACCACCCCCCACCCCTGCCAAGTCCTTGCTCCTTGATCAGAGTCACCTGAAGCATGGGCAGGAAGGGTCTTAAGAGCCAGCTCAAGTTCTTCCTCTCAATCAGCAAACCCAGAGGGAATAGGGCATTCACAGGTCAGACAGCAGACCCACACCTCCTCTGTTCTTGTCCTCCATTCAGGCCTGGAGACCTGAGCTGGACAGATGCACTTCATAGGGGTTCCTGGGATTGCTGAGAGGCAATACTGGGGAACACTTGCCACAAGCCCAGAGCTTGAGCAGGGAGACCCTAGGACATGAGGGAGGGACTGGGGTGAAGAAACACGAGCTATCGGCTGGCTCTACGACCTTAACCAAGGGACCAAGCATTTCTGAGCCTCAGTTTCCACACATGCAAAATGGGAGCAAAAGCAGTTCTTGGGATCACAGACGTGAACAAGTGTGAAGATGGCTTGTCAAACTAATGACCAACAAACCTGGGTGAGGGTGGAGCCCTTGTCCCTTTGAGGAGGCCCTGGTGACCAGGGTGTATGGGGGATGGTCTGACCAGACGGCCCAGGTGGTATAGTCTGGAGCCACAGCGGCAGCTCAGTCCACAGTGTTCTCAGGCCTCACCTCATCTCTCTCCAGGACCTCCAGGGCCTGCAGGTCCTCCAGGCTCCAAAGGTGACCCGGGCCAGACAGGAGAGAAGGGCCCAGTGGGGCCTCCTGGTAAGGACTCTGTCATCCTGATGTGTTCTGGAAGAGAGGGCTGGGTTTTGTCTCTGCTTGACCAGTTTCGGTGTCCCCTTCCCCTGATCTTGCTGGGGAGCCGTGTTCATTCCCTTTCATGTTCACCACTCTCTTCCTCTGTCCCAAGAGACTGTCGGACAATTGTCAGAAGGGACCTATTGGTGAGGTTTTGGGACTGCTGGGGACAGGGACTTGTTCTCATCCGTAGAAACAACCCATGGGGACCCCCAGCTCTGCCTGAGTCCTAGGGGACTGACCCCTAGTCAGTGCTGGCTCATCCTAGGTGAACCTGCACCGGAGCTGATCTCCTTGAGGCCCGTGGGCATCTGGTCAGAGCCTCTGCTGATTGCTTTGTCCCTGCTTCCATCACCTTTGTCCCCATTGCCCTCTGCACTGAGACACCCTCTTTACACTCCAGGACCCCTTCCAGGTCCAGAGGCCATCACTGACTGGCCATGTGACCCTGGCTAACCCTCTCCACTTCAGGGCCTCAGTTTCCCATCATAATAGTTAAGCCACCTGCCTCACAGTGACTCTTCTTCTCTTCATTGCAGGGCTCTTGGGGCCACCAGGGCCCCGTGGGCTTCCTGGAGAAATGGGGCGTCCTGGTCCCCCAGGACCCCCCGGTCCAGCAGGAAGCCCAGGCCTCTTGTCTAACAGCCCCCAAGGCGTCCTCTATTCCCTACAGCCACCTACGGACAAAGACAGTGAGTGCCACATGGAGGGGTGCCAGGTTGGTGGGCAGTGGGGACCTGCTGCCTGTTGGGGATTGGACTTCCTGGAAGGAAACTTGGGAAGGGGAGATCCTGTCAATGTGGAATTGCCAGCTTGGGAGCAAGGCTCAGCCCTGGCGGGGCCTCGACACACCCTTCCCTCACTCTGCTTGCTGGCCTGACCTTGGCTTCCTACCTGGCAAGCCACCCCTGTCACATTACTCCTACAAGTCCCTCTCTGTAGGTCACTCAGTAAGCATGGACCAAGGACCTACAGCAGTAAGCAATATGGACCAAGTTGGACTCTCAGACTCTCAGTATCACAGGATGGTCCAAGGGTGGCTTAGAGCAAACAAAACACATGGGGGGCCCAGAGGGCAGGGGACTAGGAGAGTCTGAGGGACAGGGAGGCAGTGACTGGCCAGGTAGAGGGAGTTCTCAGGCCCTGAGAGCTGCATCAGTGCTGGTCCTGAGCAGGGCTGTTGTAAAGTCCAGGAGTTGAGGATGGGTCTGTGGCCTCCTGGGCACTGGGACACCATAGGGAGTGGGGGCTTGTTGCCAGCAATCAGAGAAACCTTGGCTCCCCTCCTGCTCAGTCTTCTGTCCCCTTCTCTCTCCCCACTCCACGGCACAGCACTTATCTGAGTACTAGGACCTGTGTCTCTCCAAGCCTCAGTTTCCCCATTTGTAAAGTATGGTGGTCATACATCCTAATGGAGATTGAAGCACAAAGCCCCTGGCTGGTGCTGGCAGCAGGAGGGTGGCTTGCTTCTGGGTGGATGGGGTCTGGCTGCCCTTAGTGGGAGCAGGGGCTAGGCCTGGGAGGTAGCAGGACTGGGAAGGGGCAAGTGCCAGCTCTCTGCCTGCAGACTGGGCTTTCTTGCTGGGGCCTCCCAGCATGGCTGGCTCTGCCCTGCCTGACAGGACCCGTTCTGCTGTCCACAGGTGTGGACTCCCAACTCACACCTGCCGTTGTGGACACGGTGTTGGCCGGCATCCCAGGGCCCCGGGGTCCCCCTGGTCCCCCAGGTAAGTGGAATGCGGACTCTCCCAGGGGCCTCAAGGGACTGCATGCCAGATGGGAGTCCGTGGCTTTGGGAGGGGCTGGGTTTGGGTCTGCTCCAACCTTGCTGTGTTCCCTGGCTTCCTGGGGGGTAGTGCCCCTGTGAGACTGGCCAATATACCCCTAGGGAAGTTGCACCTGGTTGCCCTTGTGTGGGCCACAGTGGGAGACACCCCAGGGTCCATGGGCACCCAGATGGAGGGAACAGTGTGGGTCTTGGGGAGTTGGCAGGACAGATATATGGTGGGAAACAGAAACAAGAGCCCTAGGGGAGGGAAGAGCACCTTCTAGCAGTTGTGAGGCCCTGAGTTCAAACCCCAGTACCACAAAAGAAAAAAAAAAACCAGAAAACTCCCCAAACAACCCCTAACCCTTCCCACTCCCCCCCAAAGACCCCCAAACAACCCCAAAACCAAAACTAGTGAGGTGTGGGTGGATGGTGAGGAGGCTGCGTGGTAACCCGGGCGACATGAAGAGTCCTGGGTTCCCATATGGGCCCATGTGAGGGAGACTCATTACGGGCTGATTAGCTGGGGGAGGGCATGTGGACTGGCACCCTGCCCCGTCTCTGGGTCTTGGGATTGGGACTGCTCTGTGGATGATCCTGGGAGGAGCAGCAGAAGGAGATGGATGGATATGGGGCTCTGGGCTATGAGGATGGAGAGGCCTAGGTGTGTGCACCTTCTGCCTTACCCACTGTTCATTCAACAAAACTTCATGGAGACAGAACCAGGGCTGTGTGGAAGTGGGAGCTGGGAATGTCCCTCTCCAGAGCGGGTGGGTGGCAGTGGGCTTTGCTGGTCCCAGGTGACCACTGATGACTCTATCCATAGGTCCCCCAGGACCCCCGGGAGTGCCTGGATCCCAGGTAAGGACCTGATTATTTTTGGCATGGTACGGGCTGTGCTGGCGGATGTTGTCTCCCAGGAGGGAAGAGCCAGGCCTCTGACCAGCATGAGTCACTCAGGGAGGGACTAACCCATTGGCCTCCAGGACAAGGAGGCTGCACTCCCTTTGTGCCCCTTACTTCTGGGGTGGGGACAGAGGAGAGTAGAGCTTTGCTGAACACCTACTGTATGCTGGCACAGTGCACGTGGCCTTCATCCATCATGCATTTAAGCTTCACAGCCTCTCCTGCCACTGTCTAGTAATTAATAACAATAGGAATCATTTCCACAGCACGTCTGGGATCCAGGATCTAGTCTAAACTCATGATAGGATTGATCTACTTAACCCTCCCAGTAATGATGAGATAGATACCAGTATCACTCACATGTTACAGATGAGGAAACAGAGGCACAGAGAGGTAGAGCAACTTTCTCAAGATGACATAGGAGCTTGTGAGACTGAATGACTGGCCCCATTATAGAGATAGGCAAACAGAGTCCAGGGAGGCAGGTGGGCTCAGTGATTCCCCAGAAGAGCCAACAGAAGAGCTCACTGAGTTCCCAGCCTGAGTCTCCCTATCCCAGAATCAGAATTAAATGCCTAAAACCCTGGACCCCTCTGAAGGCCTCACCTGCTCTTCTTACCCATAGCAAAAGTCATTCAGACATGGCACCTGTCCCCAGGCATTGCCTGCTCCTGAAGGATCCTGAGGTCTGCCTCAGAGCAGAGAGAGGTGCCCTGTGTCCACCCAGGGTGTTGACCATGTGGCTTGCTTTGTAGGGTGAGCCCAGTGTAAAGGTGGATGAAGGGGACAAAGCCACCACTGCAGAGGTAACTATGCCTTTGGCCATGCATTCACACCTCCCATGCATGAGGCCCATGTATGCCACCTCCTGCCAGCAGTCTGGGGAGGCACAGCTGTCCCTTGTCTTTCTCTGGCTTGCCCCAGGCCTTCTCTGCAGTGTTAGCTTGGCTGATTCACCTGGGTGTGCATCCAGGAGAAGTCCAGCAAAGCTTCTCCCACCTACAGGGCCCTGTGCCAGGTGCTCTGTCCTCTTTATGGTATTTTCTGGAAGTAGGGTAGGCAGGGGGTGCAGTCAGGAAGGAGTGGTAGGAGGAAAAGTCAGTCATGTCCAGGCTGTGTGACCATGGGGATGTTAAGTGCTATCTCTGTGTGTTTGGGTTTCTTATCTGTGAACCAGGGTTGAGACCCCAGCCTGGCACACAGAAGATGTTCAGCTATGGTGGCCCTTTGTAGTGATGATGATGATGGGGGGAAGAGGCGGGAGGGCTGTGAGGTATGTCTATAATATCTGGATGGCCTGGACTCCTGCATTGCACTGACCCTGACCCTGACCCTGGCCTTTCCTCCCCACCAGGGTGAGGGTGTGCAGCAGCTGCGAGAGGCACTAAAGATCCTGGCAGAAAGAGTCCTTATCCTTGAGCACATGATTGGAATTCATGGTGAGCAGTGACCACACTTCTGAACCAGAATCCCCTTCCTTCCTATCTCCCCATACTCCACTGTCCTCAGTGGCTGCTGGGAACCTATGGTCCCTCTGCCTCAGTGATGCCAACACATGGCTATCAAATGGTCTTTGTCAGACCCATCTGACCATGTCCCTCTTCTGCTCAAGAACCCCCGCCCCCTGCTGTGAGGGGGACATCAGCCCCGTTTCCCAAGCCCCTCCCCAGCATTGCAGGGCCCAAGACAGGCCATAGCAAGTCATACCAGGCTGCCTCCCACCTCCACGCCTTTGCTCAGCCTGGTACACTTGCCTGCTGAACATGACTCCCACGTCAGGACCTGCTCTGAAGATCTCTTCCTCCAAGAAGCTATCCCTGGGCCTTTCCTTCTGTCCCCGCTTTCTCTTCAGTCATGGGCAGTGCTGTCTGTATCTCTTCCTAGGACACCGAGAGCCACTTGTGCAAGTGGGAGTTGGCATCTCTGTAGGCCTGGAGCCCCGGCTTCCTGAAATTAGAAAATGAATGGGAGAATGGATGGCTACATGAATGAATGATGGGTGAATGATTGGGTGCATGAATGAATGGGAAATGAATAGGTGCATGAATGAATGGATGAGTGGATGAATGAATGGGTGAGGAGGCTATTTTGTCTCCTTCATGTTGGACAATGGCTTCTCCCCATGACCAGGTACTGGTAGCAAAGATACCTCCGAGAGCTCCAAGACTCCCTCAAGCCTGCCCTCTTGCTCTCCTTCCAGATCCCCTAGCCACCCCTGAGGGGGGTTCTGGTCAGGATGCTGCCCTGAGAGCCAACCTCAAGATGAAGCGAGGTGGCACCCAACCTGATGGTGCCCTGGCTGCCCTGCTGGGTTCCGACCCTACGAAGAAGAGTGCTGACCAAGCCAGCGGCAGGAAGTAAGAGTCCAGCCCTCCAGGACAAGCCCCAGCCCTGGCTAGAGACACAGCCCTGCGGCCAGTGCTGCTGCTGGTTCCTGAAGGTGCCCACCTGGGACTGGGCTTCTGGCTTGGACCATTGTGATGGACACTGAGAATCAGAGGGCCTTGGGAATGGAAGGTGCCTCCAGAGGCAGGGTCTGGAGGGAACCTGCAACCTTAGCAGAGCCCATGCCTTGGCCCTGTTCTCCCCCACCCCTCACTCCCTGCTGGAAACAGAGGATGGGTGGTGCGTGTGGAAATAACCCTAGTACTCATCAGTTACAGAGTCCCTGAGGAGTCTGGGCCTATGAAAGGAGCCTTCCTCATATTGTCGCATTTAACCCTTAGCAGGTAGGCTTATTATCCCCTCTTGATGCAGGG
The DNA here is from genome assembly GCF_047511655.1 of Castor canadensis. Lineage (NCBI taxonomy): Eukaryota > Metazoa > Chordata > Mammalia > Rodentia > Castoridae > Castor > Castor canadensis. Next base: position 8,222,259 of record NC_133391.1, read on the forward strand.
ATGGAGGCTCAGAGGGTATAAATAACCCGCTGAAGTTCCTGGATCATGGAGGCCAGAACAGGATTTGAATCCCAGCCTCTTAGTTGCTGAGGCTGTGACTTCTGGGCCCTGCCAGTTTCTTCCCCTCTAAATGAGCAATCAGGAAGGACAGCTCCTGAGGCAGCAGGGCTGCAGGGAGGCTGGGCCATGGGGAAGAACGGGCTGTCCCTGCACAAAGGACACACGGGGAACATGGGGCTCTGGCCCACTTCCTGGGGCTGGGTGGTCAGGTCTTGCAGGCCAGGGAGACCCTGAATAAACCACTGACTTCCATGGACTTGGGGACCATGAGAGAGGGTCTTTGGGATGGTGTGCAAGTGCTCCTGAATTTAATTGGCATCATTCACTTCTGCCACCCAGTCTTACTGAGTGTCCGCTAGCCCAGCCATCTGGCCCTCCTATCCCTGAGCCAGAAGGAGGGAACATTTAATATTTTATGGAATGTCTGTCCATGGAGAGTGGGACCTGCACCTCCCTCCCAGTCTCTCTGGGAGATCTCTAGGTTCTGTAGTTTCTGCAGGACACAGTGAACCCATTCCCCTTCACAGAATAGAGAAAGGAAAGTTGCCCATATCCAAGGCCTGCTCCCACTCATCAGGTCAGGAGTCCTGGCAGGCTCCACCACAGAAGCTAGGTCCTAGTAGTTCAGAGGAGTTCAGACCAACCAGTGAGGCCTCTTGGGCCCTGAGTCTCTTGTGACTCTCCTGGCCCTGGTGCTCCTCTTGTTGGGCCAGGCTTCAGATCCCAGAGACAGCAGGAACTCAAGAATAGAAGGTGCTGGTGCCACCCTGGGGCACATCTCCCCGCATGGCAGGAGTGGCTATCCCCAGTGATCTTGGTGCTCATGTGATGCTGTGACTCGGTTCCTGCTGGGCCCCTGAAGTGGATCTGGCCTCCTGCTGGCCTGTCCTGGATCACTCTGTGGAGGGGCATTCAGAAGCCCATGATGTCACTGTATTTGATAATAAAGGTGCTGTCCCCACTGGGGTCTGTTTGTGGGGTGGCAGGTGTGTTGTGGAGGTTGGGGAATGGACAGACCATGTACAGCTGATCAGCTGCCAAGGAACCTGTGAATGATTTTGGACATCCTGTGGCTAGCACAGGCCTCTGAGGCATGGGCCCCAGCTCTGCCCCCAGGGTCTCCTAATCACAAGTCCATGTTGGTGTCTCTTGACTAGCAGGAACTGGGATACCATTCAGCTTCTCAAAGGCCAGAAGCCTGCCTGCTTCAGGCAGGACTCACCCTTTACCTCACATGAAGGGATCTGCCCTTATCTTTAGCTCCTGGCTGCAGTCTGGATCCTGCTTCCAGGCCCATGGTGGAGGCAGCCCCTTTCCATGTGGGACCTGAGTTCCCAGCAGGAATCTTTGGGCTGGGCCCCGTCTTGTACCCATTGCCTTTCTAGAATAACCTGATCACTCATTGATACTCCCAGGGTCCCTTGAGATCAGGGTTGGGGTCTAGTTCACTTCTGTCTTCCCAACCCAGGTCCTGGCTTGAGACAAGTTGTCAGGTTTGATAAAGGAATGCAGTCCTTGCTACAGGGACACTGACCCAATTACACAAGAGCACTTAGTGATGGCCACTAAGAGCCAACTTTGCTCTGAGCACATCACCACCAGGTGGTGAGGAAGGCCATTCCCAAGGCCCAGTTGCAGTACAGTGTGGGTCAAGGCCAGAATGGGCAGTGACACAACTGTGGGAGATGGCTATGTGGTCACCTCAGCACAGAGAGAGGACAGCAAATCTGTGGGGGCTGAGGAGAGGGCACAGAGGATTCAAGTGCCTCCATGAATCAGCTGGTGTCCTCTAATCAGGAAAGGGCCTAAGAGATGGGGAACATCGGGGGGAAGCCTGGCAGATGAAGAGGGAAGCTCCTTGGTTACTGCCAGGGGTGCAGAGTGAGAGATTGGATGGCAGGATGGGCAGAGGTGGGTGCTTCCCCTGGAAGGCTGGGCCCACTCTCAGCTCACCCTGCCCTGCCTTGAGCATGCACTTTTGGGTAATAGTCATCCAGGTAGAAATGTTCCACAGGACCCATATGCATCCTTTCCCACTTAGTGAAGCAGACTAGTAGGTGTTCATCCTCCCAGACCCTGTGGCAGTGATGGGACACTGAGAGAGACACTGCACTGCCCACGACACAAAGATGTCCTGCCCTGGGTCTGTGTGGCCTCTCTGGTCTGTCTAGGAGCTGACCAAGTCTGTCTTCTCTGACACGGGCTGCTGGCTTTGGAGGGTGCAGATAGGACACGGAGGACCAGGTGGGCATCCACCCCTGTGCACATGAACCCCTCAGGGTGCAGGGCAGAAGTAGGATGGGAAGGGGTTGTGGTTTGAGGGGGTGGGGACTCCAGCTGTCACCTTCTGGCTCAAACCTAGCCTTCCATGTCCTTATAAAGGGCATTTGTCAAAACGGGAGTCTACAACCTACTTTACATAACTGGTCAGGTCAATGTCTAAATTTTAAGTATTTAGATATGTGGAGTGGAGGCCTGGATCCTGCAGTGATCCAGGACAGGTCTGGGTGGGAACAGCAGAGTCCAGAGGAAGCAGAACAATTTTCAGAGCTATGGGGCAAGGATGGGGTGCAGGAGGCAAGTGGTTTCTGATGGGAGCTCCCCAATAGCAGGGTGGGTAGGCCAAATCTGAATTGTGTGGATGGGCCAGTGTGGCAGGACATGTAGGATGCAAAGGAGGTCGTTGCACCCAAGGGTCAGGGCTGAGGAAGAGTGTCCCCAGGGGAGTGGAGATTGGCTGGTCTTAATAAACATGACATCAGGCACTGTGTAAACACATGATAAGTGTCACAGCCACCTCCTCCATTTGGGATGAGTCAACAGAGCCCCAGGGAGGTTAAGTGGCTCACCCAAAGTCACATAGATGGCCAGAGCTGAAGCTGGGTTCTAGACTAAGTCTGTGGGACTCAGGCAGTCCATGCCTTGAGATATGGCCCTGGTCTGCCTGCTGTGAATTGTTCTGGAAGGAAGAATGGAGTTTTCATAGACTAGGAGTCCCAGGGCTGGCACTGCAGGGCAGGCTGAATGTGAGCAAAAGCCTGAGGTGTTAGAAGCACAGTGAACTGGGCAGGGGCAGAAAGGATTCTCACAGGACATCGAAGCTGCTGCCAGCTGTGGAATCATGGAGATCCGAGTGTTGGAGGGGAGGGAACTAATGCCCAAGGGACAGTGGAGTCTTGCCGCTCCCTTCCATCTGGCCTGCAGAGGCTATTTGTAAAATGCAAGCCTGACGTCACTCTTCCCTTGCTCATGAATCTGCTGTGACTCCTCTGTTCCTGGCCCCTTGCCTGGACTCCCACAGATTGTGTCTGTTGCTGTCCTGGTGGCCATAGGAGTTGGCCAGAAGCCTCTTCCTTGCCATACCTTGTCTTGGTGCAGCCCATGGGTGCCAATTTCTGTGGCATGAAGGTGTCAGCTCTTGGCAGCAGCAGGGAAAAGCAAGCAGGAGGTCGCATCCCAGTATGCACATCTCAGTGTATCACCTCCTCTGAGCCTTGAAGCTAAGGAGACAGTGTGGACACCTGACCCTTCTAAGCTCCTTCTGCAGGGTGAGACTCTGGACATGACAATTGCCCAGAGCCTGACTGGGATGCCACAGAGCTGGACTCTGGTGCCCTCCTAGTGCCTGTGTCCCCAAAAAAACACTTGGGAAAGAGGTCCTGAGGGAAAGCCCAGTCCATAGGGAGCTCCAGGGTCTTTGCAGAGCTTCTGGCTGGGCAGGTGGGAACTCTCACTGCCTCAACCATTCTGAGCTCCCACTCTGAGGCCTGCAGGAGCCACCCAGGTGGTTAATGTGGGAAAATTAGCCTGGCCCATCCCTGCTCCTCATCTTCACCCTATCTCGACCTTCCCATTGTGCCCTGCCCAGACACATTTTCACTTCGTCCCTGTCATCTCTGCCCTGCATCCTCCAGCCCCCCTCAGCATACCTCCACCTCTCTGTCCAGTGGTGGCTTCTTGTGTACACTTCTCTCCTGTGCCCCACACGTGCATCACACCCGACCTTCCTTCTCAGATGCTGTGGAGAGCAGATTATGGGATGCCTATGAGAACTGGACATAAGCAAGATGAGATGCAGCTCAACTGTTTTTCCTAAAGTTTACTTTTTTTTTTTTTGGTGTAATGGAGTTTGAACTCAGGGCCTCACACTAGCTAGGCAGGCTGTTTTTCCTAAGATATGTCACAGCTGAAACTAGCAAAAATTACCTGTTGCTTAGCCCTTTTGTTCTTTTCAAGCTTTGAACTGATTATATGAGGCTCATCCACACTAAAAAGCCCACTTACTTTACTTACTAATAAAGTAAATAACTTTACTTTATTACATTCAGATATTTATATCACTCAGAAACACCCTCACATCCACATCTAGAATAGTGTTTGATGAAATATCTGCATACTTGGTGGCCACACAGATGTCACATAAAATTAACAAGGTCCTTCATTGTATTTGTTTATGAATAAAAACTACTGTCAACTCCAGGTAGCAGAAGATCTGGAGGCAGGCTCTATGATCATCTTTTACTAATTTGGATGCCAAAGTGCGGAGTCACTGGCTCTTTTCATGAACTCATCAACTAGATGGGGAAGACATGTGACCCTGGATGACTCTTTCAGGACACACTGGTCCATTCATTACATTCAATAACCCTGCCTGAAAAAGTATTCAATGTGCCTTTTAACTGCACAAATTGCAACTTAATTAATTAGAAATTTAAAGTTCTAAGTGACATTAGAATGTATTAATAACATTAGAAAAAGTAAATCTCTTTGGAATTCAATTAATTGAAAATCTCATGAAATTCTTTTATAATCCATAAAGCAGACCTGGGAGAGGTATTCCAGACACCTCTTGGGTTGCAGGTGTAGGCTGGGCCAGGTAAGGAGGGGTCACTGTTCCAACCTACATCAGTCTTGAATACCATCGTCTCTCCTCTCCCTCCTGCCACCTCAGTAACTGCCTGTCAGGGGTGGGAAGTTATTAGTCTACTTGCCAAAGGTCTGTCCCACACACATCATTGCTTCACAGCAGTGTCTATTACTCTGCACTTGGCCACATTGGGTGTTGGGACGTGGACATAACCCTGCACAGGGACAGCCACAGCAGGAGCGACAGGGCTGTGAGTGTGCCCTTTGGATCCAGGGAGGCCAAGGCCGGACTGGGGACTCTGGTGATCCCTTGATCACCTCTGACTAGAGTGCAGGACCAGTCAAGCTGGCCCTGTCCTTCGTAGGTCTTTGGCACATGCCAAGGGCAGGCTGGAAAGAATGGACACACATGAGAACTTCTCAAGGCCCACACACCTTGTCCCCTCCATGCTGTGACACCACTTGGGCACTTGTCATCAACTTCTGTCCAACCAAGGAGGTGCTGCCTGTCTGCAGTGGCTGGTGACTGACTTCTGTGGGCCAGGCTGTGTTGCTGGCTCTGGGCTCAAAAGTTGTATTCGTGCCCAAACTCTGGGCCCCCAGCAGCTTTGCCTTGAGAGGAGAGCCTGGGGCGACCCTACTGTGTGCACAGGGAGGAGAGTCTTGAAGCCAAGGCCCTGCCTGAGCCTACGTCCATCACGAAGCTCACCTGTGCAGACGAGTGAGTATGAGTGAGACCTACAGCTACAGAGTTTAGCCCTAGACCAGGGCCTTGAGGGCAGCAAAGGCTATGGCTGGGCTCAAGCCCCGGACCCCAGAGGAGGGAACCCAGAAGGGAAGTCATTATGAAAGTGTTGTCAGCTCTGTCTTACACACTCAAGCTCACATGAATGACCCACATGTAGGCATGCAGGTGCATGTGTGTATACACCATAGTAGACTTGCACACTCAAATACACTTATACACACACTCAAGTACGTATGTACACGCATACTCACGTTCATACATGTGCACACTTGCACATGCACATGTGTGCAGCAGCACTGGAGCTAGGTGGCATGTTGGAGCAAGGTTTTTCCTTTGCCACCTGAAGTCAGTTTTTGGTTGGAGGTTTTAATCTATGTCCTTTCAGTTGACATATTCACAGTGTTTAGGCAGACTGGTTTGGCTAAGTTGTAGTGTATTCTGTCTTCAACGGACTGACGTTTGGGGCTCAGGAATCAAACCTTCAACCACAGTGCTCCAGACACTGGGTCTGGCTCCCAACTCTACTCATGAAGAGAAAGCTTAGCTGCAGTTGTAATCCCAGATGATAGATACCCACCATGAGAAAATAGCAAGGAACAATCATGGCCACTGCTCCAGTAGTCCTAGACAAATGAAGGAGCTCAGGGCTTCAGTGGCCACTCTGCAGCTGAGCTAAGCTTCCAAAGCAGGCAACCCTTACTGCATTTTCCTTTTGGAAGAAGGTGTTCATCTTTGCTCAGTATAGGTCTCTAGGCTGTGCTCAAAGAAATAATTGGTGTCTACATCCAACCTCTTAGCAATTTATTGAATGTGGCACAGTATTTCATTTTAAGAAAGAACTCTGTGGTTGCCACATCTTGAGGGCAAATTGAAGCAGTTTCCTTTTAGAGGCACAGCATGCCTGTCTTCACCAGAACACAGACAAGCACAAATAGGAGGATCTAGGTCTAGATCAGCACACACATAAAGCAATAGCCTATTAAAAAAAACCAACACAAAAAGAGATGGTGGAGGGGCTCACTCGGTAGAAAAACTGCCTGGAAAATACCAGGCCTGGAATTCAACATTTACTGTTGACAAAAAAAAAGTCAATGAAATATACCAATGGAATCCAAAACACAGTGACTTTGAATTTCATATATTTTAAAATAAATACCAAAAGGCAGATGACATCATTGTGGAAATCAGAAGTACAAATCACTAATATTTGCAGGATTGATTGCAGAGTTTGCAGAGTAAATGGGAGGAAGTAAAAAATGAAATCACAATGGAATCCAATCTTGAAAATGAGATGAATGCAATGTTCAGAAATTCTAACCTTGTTAGAAGAAGTAACATGGGTTTTCAGTACACTGAAGTAAACCACATTTTAATTTAATATCTAACTGCTAGAATGATGTAGCTTTACTTTAGACTATTTTAAGACACATGATTTTAACCTTCAGAAGACTTATTGCACATAGAATGGGTTTTATCCATGAAGCTATACAGAATGTCCCTCTCTGACCTTAAAATAATGTAGCATTTGGGACCAAAGATGAAGTCTAAGACCCCTGCACTGGAGGCCAAGATGGAGAAGACCTCCATTGCGACCATGACCTTCCCCTTGGTGCTGTGGTAGACAGGGAGGAAGGTGATCCAGACACTACAGAACACCAGCAAGCTGAACGTCAGGAACTTGGCTTCATTGAATGTGTCAGGAAGGTTCCTTGCTAGGAAAGCCACAGTGAAGCTCCCAAAAGCCAGGAAAATTAGGTATCCCAGGATGCAGTAAAAGGCCACAACTGATCCCTTGTTACACACGATGATGATGTGGCCATGTTCCGAGTTTGTGTCTGTGTCAATGAAGGGTGGAGAGGTTCCAAGCCAGATTCTACAGTCAGTCAGTTGGATCAGTGTGCAGATGGGAATAAGGTAGTTAGGTGTCCTTGATACCAACAGCCACCTCATCCTTTTCCCTGGAGAAGTGACATTGAATGCCAGAATCACGGTAAGAGTTTTGGCCATGATAGTAGAAGTAACCATCATGAACACAATTCCAAATGTGGTCTGCTGGAGGATGCAGGTGGCTGTGCTAGGACGGCCAATGAAGAGCAAGGAACAGAGAAAACAGAAGGTGAGGAAGATGAGCAGGATGTAGGTGAGAGCCCAGCTATTGGCCTTGACAAGGGGAGTGTCTTGGTGCTTCATGAAGACCCCAAGAACAGCAGCTGTGAGTACAGAGAAGATCACAGCCATGCAGGCCAGAGTCAAAACCAAGGGATCTTCATAACCCAGGAAGGTCTCAGTTTTTGGAGGCAGTGGTTTTGCTCTCTGTTGGCATACTGATGATCTGCACACTTCACACACTGATCCATGTCTGGTGAGGAGTGCAAATTACCATTAGTCAAGGTTCAGTTGACACACCCTCTCCCCTACAGCTTAATAGGTCAAATTTTCCTTTTTTTGTTGCTTTAGATAAAAAAATGAACTCTATACAATAAATAATTCTAATGGAACACTTCCATTTTTGGTCTTATGGCATAAACAAAGCTACTTTATCTTCTTATGATTTATCTGCCATACTCATGATACCACTTTCCAATTCTCCAAAACACTGAAGATATACCTATGTTACCAAATTAAACCTCTATAAACTAGGATGTTGGTTTAGTCACCAAAGCCCAAAAACTTATTGAGAATTCTTTTTCTCTTATTATGACATAGGTAATCTGATAAGTTCCAGGAAATAGAGGTGGTCAATAATACTTTTTATCTGGTTGAATAAGTCTCACCATCCTATAGCACATTATAATTTTCACCAGATACATGTTTGAGTTTAGAGGACAATTTCATTGAATCAATACATTTACTCCTAGGGTACTGGCATAGATCCAATATAAATTTTTTCTCCCAGAAACATGCTTTAAACTTACACTTATTTCAGTCTATTTTTTTATTTTTCTACATGTGTTTTACTAATGTCTAGAGTCTTTCAAACAATAATGACTTTTATCTCTAAGTAGTATATGCTTTAAGGTATAGTAAATGTCATTGTTTAAAAGTTCACTTATGAATGATTTATAACTGCTATGCATATGTAATCATTTTTTATATGTTCACCTTCTATTCATTCACTAGTAAATATACTGATGAATTCCATAATTTAACCCAATTTTATATAAAATATTACAATATAAACACATTGGTGTTATGCATTCCCATTTATTAAATATATCTTTTTGCTGCTTGTAGTTGATTATGGCTGTAATCCAAGCTAGTACAGAAGTTAAGAAAGGGTGGATTGCATTTCAAGGCTTGCCTGGGGCAAACTCAGATCCCATCTCAACAAATAAGCCTAGTGTGTTATTGGCACCTGTGTTCCCAGCTTCATGGCATGCTGTGTAGGCAGATCATGGTCCAAGGCAAAAAGCAAGTACCTATCTAAGGATAACTGAAGTAGAAAATGACTGGGTGTGTAGTTGAAGTGGTAGAACATTTGCCTAGGAAGACCAAGGTCCTGAGTTCATACCTTGAAACAATCAAACAATCCTTTTATTTCTTTTACTGACATTACTGTATTGGCCAAGATCTCAGCTAAGTTTTAATCAAAATTGTTATATTGAACATTTTTGTCTCATTATCGTTTCAACATTGAACCCCAAAAATGTAAGGCTCTATTTGGGATTCTGTAAATACTTTTTATGGGATTATGAGAATTGATACTTTCTTCTTATTTAGTAAGACCAGGTTTTGTTACTATTCATTTGTAATATATGAATGGGTATGGAATTTAATTCTACATTTTTTCTGTAGTTGGTTATATTATCATCTCTCTTTTTGAAGAAAGTAGTTTGTTGAATTCCATTGCATATTCCAAGTCTGGTCATTTGAAGTCCTCTTAAAATACCTTGATTTTGAAAAGAAAATATGAATTTAGTTCAAGAAGGGAAATGCTCAATATACTTCTTCTCTTATATATTCTCAAATTTGGAAAACAAAATGTAGCTAATCTCATAAAATGAATTCGATCACCCCATTTTTGCTATTCTCCAAAGGAGTCTAAGAAAATGAATATTTTTAAACTCTTGAAATTTTAATAAATTCAAGTTCATGTTGAAATTTTAGTAAGTTCATATGGATCATGAGACTTGTCAGAGATGATTCAACTGTGGTTTCACCTTCATTTTATATATTCAATTATGGAGTTTTCTGAGGATCGAACCTAGGTCCTCATGCACCCTATGCCATGGCTCTATCCTGGTGATACTCCCCAGCTCTTGAGATGTTTAATTTCCTTTTGTGACAGTTGCTAACACCAATCATTAAGAAGAGTGGATATTATCTATATTAAAAATGTATCAATAAATTTTTTTATTCTATATTTTTATGATTTTCTTTTTTGCAGCTCTGGGGATTAAACTTGCAGCTTTCTGCTTGCTAGCCATGTGCAGTTAAGCCATGCCCTCTGCTGCATGTATGTTTTAGTTTGTGTTTCAGATTGGCTCCCTCACTAATATGGCCTGGGCTGGACTCAAACTGTGATTCCCCCACATCTGCCTTCTGAATACCTGGGATTACAGGCATGCAACAAGACATCCACTCAGGATGCTGATATTTTTCTGTAGAATTGTACAAATGACCTTCTGATTGCAAGTTTTCACTTTCTTGGTGAACAATCTTATTATGGTTTAATCAAATTTATTTATATTAGAATACACTTTAACTTTGATTATCCTCTCATTGTCTTTTATTTGATTATAATTTCCTGTTGTACGGATTTTGTTGTTTCTTTGTATGTAGTTTGCTGTTATTTGGTAGCTTGTGGTAAACTTGATGTATATAGTATATCAAGTATTCTTTATTGATTCCAACACTCCAATTCCATTTATAATGTTTTCATGTTTTGAGTTTTTATAATATTTATTTAATCTTTTCTTTAAACTGTGGATGTGGAAAGATGTATTTGTTAAAGTATAAGCTCGAAGATATTGACATTGCTTTAAAGAGTGTTCTTTATCTGAGTACAGTGACCTTCCATTAAAACCCATGCTCATAAAGGATATTTATGCAAATTAATTGCCTCTGCACTATGTTTTCAGTTTCAACATATTTAAAAATGAAATTGAAGTCATACATGTATGCTGCTTAACTAAGCTAAATATGAATTATAAAGGAAGGGAGAAAACCCTGATGCAGAAATATTTCTAGCATGTAACGTTTTTCACCTAAATCTGAATATTATGTATGTAAAATGGTAATTGTGGCATCCTGAAATGTTAAATATTTGTTTGTATCTCTTTTAGCTACATCATTCCATCTAGCATTTTCTGGTTTTCTGTCAGATTGAACAATTTTCAGGTTCTGTGACTATTACAAGAATTAGTAGCATAGTACTCTGTTTGCTCAAAATTTCTACCAATCTTAAAAGGAATTTATTCATCTAATACAGTATTAGTGTCCATGCCTCATTGCAGAACTTTGTACACTCTTCCCAAAGTGGGGATAATATAGTTTATTTTCCCAATATGTCTCTATATATTCAGACTAGGCTTATAATGCTGCTTTGAATTCATGCCATTATATGCTTTATCTCTTTATTACATTTGGAATGCTTGTTTTTTCTTCACTTGGAGGGGCTGAGGTAGAAACAAATGGCTTGCACTTGCAAAGCAGGCACTCTATCACTTGCACATCTCCAGTCCATTTTTCTCTGGGTGTTTTGGATTTGGAGTCACACAAACTATTTGCTTGGGCTGGCCTTGAACTGAGATACTCCTGTTCTCAGAACCCCCAAATTAATTTTTTTGATATATTTGTATTTTACATAAACAAGATATATTTTGTATGAAAGGTGTTGTTTTATATTTTTATGTATTTGAAAGGTATGTTCTTGAGACAGTACTGCATGTAATGGATATAACAATGAATCAAATAGGCAATGCAAGGCACATGGACTGTGTTGTTTCAAAGGTCAATGGGATCAATTGTGTCACTTAAAGTGCTAACTTGAAGTAGGAAGACTTTGTCTGTGCAGTCCACTTGCAGAGCTTTTCCTTCTTCAGGGATAGATTGGAAAACATTAAGGAGAGATGTGTGTTTCTCCAGAAGTCATAGACATATGTCCCATTAGAAATCTCATTAGAAATCTCATTCTCAGGGCAAGGGATGCAATCAAAACAACAGGGAGCCTTTCCCTCCTGAGGGGATTTCCTGAATTCAGGGCCACAACTCTCACTGAAAACAGAGTGAGGATTCTGAGGAAAATCAGATATGTCTTGGTGACTGCTCAGACTTTCACTTAGTAATCCAATAATTCCAGTGTTTTAAGAGAATTGGATTATTATGAAACATTGATCTTTCTCTACAGAAGTCTTAAAATTTTATTGGATGCTATTCAATTTTGGGAATGATATGACACAGTGGTAACATGCTAAAGGCTTGGTCTCCAACCATGGTGCTTTTTAGAAAGCATGGAACCTTTAAGCAGTGGGAGGACACTTGGTTGTGAGAAGTACACAGTTAAAGGTGATATTGGTACTCCAGTCCATCCTGTCTCTCTCTTACCTTCTCTGTTGCCATGAGGTGTGTGGCTTCCTCTGCCTCTGCTCCAACCATGATGCTCTGCCTTGCCATTCACCTTAAAGGAACAGGCCAGGTGAACAAAGACTGAAATCTCCAAAATTGTTTGCCAAATAAATCTTTCTTCCTTAGAAGTTGATTTTCTCAGGTGTTTTGTCACAGTGAGGGACAGCTGAGTAACAGAGATATCATGTATATTTTAGGATATGCAGTATATGAACATTAGAAACATGTTGGTAAACAAATGTGTTCCTTTTTCACCCATGGTTCAATTAATAAGAAAAATCTCTAAGTTGGAAGTTAATAAATGTACATTGTTAGATCAAGAATGAACATCAGGAACATAAAATCCCAACAAGTCCTGTTTATTGCTGTGTGGAATTCAAAGCATTATGATTCAATCCAACCCACCTCTAAAGTCCCTGAGACCCACTCTATCAGATCCTCAGATAGAGACAATTGTTGATCACATGGACCATATGGGGAAAACCTTCCTACTTTCACCTTAAATCCAAGACCTTCTGGAAAATTCCAAAAGTTGAGAATGTTATACTCTGCCTCCACTTTCCTTTCCTTATCCAAATCACTTGGTCTCCAGCAGTGTTATGTAAATTGGATGCTGTTCAGAAAGGGGTGCAGCTAAAAGAAATGCATCATCCTTTGATGAAGTGGATTCATGGTTAAGACAGAAAATCTGAAGCTCCTTATTGTACTTTATGAAAGTACAACAATAATGTAGAAAAAAATCAAAGGTTAAGGACAATTAAAATATAATGATATTTCTAAAAACTGGGCACATACAAGAGGATCAAAATCCCTGTTTCAAAAGAAAACACCAACGTCACTCACTCAAATATAATCAGTGAACCTCAGAATTCAATAACTATCAACTGCCTAGAAAAGGTAGTTAATATTTTATGAGTGAATCCACAGACTTAGTCTGCAAAATGAGGTCATTAACACCTAGGTGGAATTAAATAAAATCATTGATATAAAGTGCCACCTACAGTATCTAGCAGGACTTAGGTACTTAAAGAACAGGTTCTAGTTTTCTGTTATTTAAGAAATTCATTGGAAAATCCTGGATTTATCATATTGAAAACATTAGCTATATAGAATGTTGAGGTCATTCAATACACAAAACATTGATGTGGAATTAAAACACATTTCTTCTGGACACATGGCACCTTTTCTCCAAGAAAAAACCTACACAGGTATAGTTATCTGCTGAAAAGTGAAAATGCATACTTTCTATTGTGCTTTTGGAGAAAGTATCATAAACTACTTAGTTTGTTTATGAAATCCCTCCACAAAGACACCTTCCTGATGTTATGTACCTTCCAATGAAAAAGCCATTATCTATGAAGGGGAACACGCCATCCATTTTCCCATTGGTTGCATTTGGACTCGATGAAGTAGCATCCCATGAAGGGTGTGGGCCACAGCATACATAGCACTGTATATGTTATAACTTTCTTCACTCATGTCCATGTCAAAAAAGTGCCCAGACAACCATTCTAAGGAGGCATTGTATGGACAGCTTCTAGAAGTTCACATTTAGATTCAGAAAATGGAGCAATTTAAAAAGTGAAAAGCAGATTATGTAGGTAAATGACTTCTGGGTTTTTGGAAGAATTAGCTGTCTGGATAAAATTTCTGAAACCAGAAATGTTTTTGTGGTGGTGTGAAAAAAATGAAATGTCCATGGAATGAATCTAAAATGAGATATCTCATAATTCTGTTACATCCCATTGTGAATTCATGACGCAGACTTTCCCTATCGTTATAATTTCATCTAAATTATACATTAAACCTTGTAGGAAATCAGTATCCAAACAAATGATAATCACATTTGCTGATGATTTAATAATCTGGTGGTGATTTGATCAGGCTTTTGGGAAATGAGACACCATAGTGACTGGGATCATTTCCACAAAGGCTACACAGTTTCTGTGTCTGTCCATCTCTTTTCTCATGTCTGAGGGAATCTGAAAACCTCTGTGGTCTTCTGAGATGAACAGCCCCACCCAGGTCCATCTGAAATGAAGCATCAAGGAGACCATGCCAAGCACCAGAGATGTTTCCTTGGGGGCCATCTGATAGAGAGAAGTGAACTTGTCATTGTCACTCAGGATAGGATCAAAAGGCCCAAAGGTAAGCTAAAGGGAAAAGAAAATTGGAAGCCACATAAAGAAGAGGACAGTCACAAAGTACACCTGGGGTCCTGATGTACACTAAGCACCATGAAAAGTGGTAGGAAGGAAGGTTTGCTCATCACAAGATCTGGACCAGAGATCCAGGAAACTCCTTTGTTGGCTCCACCTTCTCCCTCCTTTCCATTTCAAAAAAGGGAATGTGGTTACTCCACAAAGTCTTTGAGATTAAAAATAGAGAGCTTCACAAATCCAGTATCCTCCTTTTGTTCTTCCTTGACACCTGACTATTGCATTGAAGAAGCCATGGTTTCATCTATCTCCATCCCACCCACACCCTTACCTGCAGAAATTTGTAGAGCTCCAGCAGGGTCCCAATCTGAGCTGATGTTGCCCACAATGTTCCCATAAGTGCTGCTACTGACTTGCTCTCTCTTCTACTGATGTAATTAGGAATAATTTTGTCCAGCCCAGAAAGCCAAATGAAGGAATTTTCCAATATCCTCCATTCAGTGTGTGGGACATTATAGATATCAACTCCCAGAGACATGTTGTGTATAAGACAAGGGTTCTTATTGATCTCCTCAATGGCAAAATCCATGGCCAGTGTAAACTGTTAGTTCTTTGAGGAAAATTTGTATATGATTCTTCATTAGGAAGAATAAATCCATGATGTGTTCAAATCCAATGCAATGATTTTTGTGGATTGAATGCTTTTGTCTCCAGAAAATTAATATGTTGAATCCTTAATGCATAGTTGGATCCATTAAGAGTGTCAGGTCTTACGTAGGCAGTTAAGGTTAGGTGAGGTCATAAGGATAATCTTCCACCAGTGAGATTCATGTTTGATTTGAGATATAAGAATGAGAGAGAGGCAGACAGACAAAGCAAAGAGATTGCTTTATCTCTTTTGTCATCTCTATGCAAATTTTCTGGCACCCTGTGCTTGGTTATTCTAGTTGCCCATGTGTTAAGATCATATATGTTCTTCAAGCAACTCATTATGTGTTATGTTCTTAATATTGACCTGCTCCCCAAGAAGACAAATTTGTGCCTGCATAACCACTAGCTGATGTGAGGGCCACAGTGTACCAAAGAGTATGTAGGTCCTTGTGACCATGAGACTTGAACATGATCCTGCATAGCATCAGCCCAATTGGCCAGTGGTCTCCTTTAGCACTGATGGCTCATATTCATCTAGCACAACATGGTGTAAGACAGCTTTTATAGTGGGTAGGACAGGATAGTAGGATTATAATTTTTCTCTGAAACTTGGTGCTGGTCTGTTGATATCTCACATTGGACATATACAAATGACCTGGTTTACCTGGTTCACAAATCACCTGGTTCACCAATACAGAGCTTCTAGAATATCTCCACTGCCCTGGGAAGATATGCATTCCATTTAGCATCATCTGTGGCTGGAGGAAGAAGTCTTTAGCTCTGAATTCAATTCCGCAATGGTGGCCAATAGAGGAGTGGGCCTCGTTCTTAACTCAGGGTGTTGCTAGTCTTGGTGAGTGAAGGCTGTGGATCTGACACATGGTGGTAACTTTGGTGGCCACAGGTATGACAAGGAAGGATGTGACTGGTCCAACCACAGTGATTCTTGTCAGGAACAGGCAGAATCCTGCACTGTCGGACCATAGACCAGTACCTATGGATGAGGCATCTGGGCCTACTGTGGCCCCAGGGAGAGGTTTGTGTGTATAGAACACTATACTTCCTTGTTGTTGTTGTTTTCATTAACAATATAGCAACAGAGTATTTGCAACAAACTTGATTTTGCATTGCCTGTATTAATTATACAACAATAACACACAAGCATTTGACTCCCCACAACTCATTTCAGGGGTCTTATCTGGTGATGAAATGGTGGAAGTGACTATAGGTTCAGACAAAATATGCAAAATGCTTAGAATTTCTGGAAACACAGGTCCAAACAAAAGCTAGATAATGAATACTGAAGTAAATATCTGATACTTGAAAGCCGGATGAAGTTGCATGCCAAAAGGCATCATGAGCTTCAGGAAACTAAGACCTCACCTAGTACACCAAATGAGGAGCAAGTTCCTGAATAGAAACTATTTGGTAGGGTAGAAACCTCAGGGAGTTAAAACAGCTGTTTGGAAGAAACTCAATGAACTGAGAGGAGATACAGAGAAATGTGCTATTATTCTACGGAGAAATGTAATAAACACAAAGAATTAAAAAATATTAAACAGAATTTCTAGAGCTGGTAAGTACATTTAGAAAAAATTTAAAATGTGATTGAAGCAAACAATTGTAAGACAGTTTAAATATGGGAAAGATGAGTGTACTTGAAGACAGGCTGTTTTAAAATACACAGTTGGAGAAAAAAAATTAATGAAGAAGTTGACAAAAGTATTCAAAGAGCAAATATTTGGGCTACTGTGGTTTAAGAAGCAGTTGAGAATGTCAAAAATTTAGATTGCTTATTCAAAGAAATAATAATAGTGAAACTCCCAACATAAAGAAAGACACAAATAACCAGGTATAGGAAGATTAAAATTAACCATTCACCCTTAGCCAACCAAGTCTACCTGAAGCCATAGTATAGTCAAGCTCTCACAGGTGAAAGATAAAGAGAATATTCTCAAGGCCAAAAGAGAATAGAAACAAATAAAATATAGGTGTACCCCTGTTGGTGTGAGATGTGAGCAAAGAGTGATTTTAGATTCAAGAAGAAGAAGGAGGAGGAGGTGGAAGAGGACGAGGACAAAGAGGACAAGGAGGATTAGGAGAAGGAGGAGGAGGAAGAGGAAGCAGCAGCAGCAGCAGCAGAAGAAGAATTACTACAACTAAAACCTGTCCCCAAAAACCTGTACCACAAAGAGCTCTCATTTAGAAATGAAGGAAGGATAAAGACTTTCTGAGGAAAACAAACCTGAAGTAATATATCCATACCAGACATGTTTTACAAGAAACACTGTGATGAAATATTCACACTGAAATGCACACACACACATACACACACACACACACACACACACACACACACACACATACACACACACACCAACCTAAAGGAGGGGTTTCATTATGAGGTTTCCATACATTCATATGTACTTTGATCATATATATCTTATGAGTATGTATGTGTATCTTATTTTTTCTTATTTTTGTCTTTCTGTTTGTCTTGATAATGTTAAATTGTTATCATTTCAAAGTATCCCAAATAGATTGTCATAATCAATTGATGTTTTCACAACCCTCATGGTGACCATAAAGTGAAACACTACTATAGACAAACCAAAAATAATAAGCAAGAAATGAAAACAAAACCAAAAGTAATTCTTTTAACCACTAAAAAGAAAAGGGCTATAAAAGAGGGTAAAATATAGGGTGACTGCAATAAATTGGGGGACAAGATACGAAATGGATATAGGGAGATCTCATCAATCAGGAATTATTGGGAATGTATGTGGATTGTGTTTTCCTACTTAAAGATACAGAGTGCATGAATGGTTATAATTACAAGATCCAAATCTATGTTGCTTTCAAGAATCTCACTTCAACTCTAATGATAAGCATAGCCTGAAATTGGAGGAATGGAATGTTACATTACATGCAAATTGAAGCTATAAGAAAGCAGTTGCAGCTATACTACATTAGGTAAAATGTACTTAATTCAAACCAATATAAAAGGACACAGAAAGTCATGATGTAATGATTAAGGAGTTACTTCAGCACATAGAACATCTTCAGGATGGATCATATGATAAATCAGGAAAATGTCAAAATTAAGAAATATAACTATATGTAAGGCTTATTTTCAGTATAAACAGTAATAAGGCTAGAAATCAACAAGAAAAACTTCAGAAAGTAGAAATACATAATAATTCAATAACTACTTTTGAACATCCAGTGGATCAAAGAAAAAATCAAGAAGGAAATGAAAATATTTCTTGCAACAAAAGAAAATGGACAAATATCCTGTATGATAGAGCAGAAGCTTGGGAGAAGAAAACCTTATAGTAATCAATGCCTAAGTTGAAATAAAATAGGAATATCTCACACAAATAACCTTTAACTGCATCTCAAGGAGATATAAAAAACAACTAACAAAATCTAAAATTAGTACAAGGAAAGAAAGAATTAAGATCAGAGAAGAAATAATTGAAATGGAGACCAAAACACAACACCAAAAGTCAATTAAAGAGGGAGGTGGGTCTTCATAAATTGAGAACACCTTAGATTAAGACATGGATACAACAATGAACTAAACAACACCAGTGAGGAAAAGCACAGCAGAATTAAAATGAATATCTACATGCCAATAAAATTGTGACTCTAGAAGAAATGGAAACAACTTAGGGACATGTGTCTGTCTAGAACTGAATCAGGAAGATATAGAAAACCTGAACAAACCAATAACAAGTAAATTGGATCTCTAAGAGAACGCTTCCTATCAATAAAAACCAAAGCTGTAGTGGTTTCACTGGTGAATTCTATCAGTCATTCAAAAATAACTAGGTAACAGTTACATTGGACCAAAGAGGTATTATTTCACAGTCTGATGATGATAAATAATAATTATACACTATTTATTTAAAAAAGATAAGGAGAAAATATTTTGAAAGTTTTAACTAGAAAGAATTGATATTGTGTTCACTATACTTCAATAACACAATATATTGTAATGAGGGAAATGACAGTAAAAGAACTCAAATATCCAGTTTTATCAATGATAATGGCCTCATTAGGACTCAGACAAATGAAGTAAATAAATCAATTTCACATAGGTGTGAAAATTTCAGCAGCATGGATGAGAAATTCAGGAAAGAGAGATCCTGACAAAAGAATGAAATTGAAATCTTGGAAATGATTTCCAAAAGAAAACAGCAGGAAAGCATCACCCCAATCTACTATTAACTCTCAGAGAATCAGTGACCCAATGAAGAAATGGGCAAATGATCTAACAGAAATTTTTGAAAAAAGAAATCCAAATTGCCAAAAAACACACAAAGAAGTGCTCAATATTCCTGGCTATAGGAAATCAAACCACATTAAGATCTTGCCTCACTCCTTTTATAATGACTATCATCAAAAACACAAAGAATAACAAATACTGGGAAGGGCGGGGGTGGGAAACTGTTGGTGGGAATGTAAATCAGTACAACCACTATGGAAAGCAGTTTGGATGTTACTCACTAAACTATTAAGAGAACTTCCATAAGATCCAGCAATACCACCCCTGGGCATACACCCAAAGGAATGTAAGTCAGCATACAATAAATACACTTACACACCCATGTTTAATGCAGCATTGTTTACAATAGCTAAGCTATGGAAACAACTCAGATGCCCTACAATTGATGAATGTATATATGTACAGCCATATACTATTCAGACATACAGAATTATAAAACTGTTTCATTTACAGGTAAATGAATGGAACATCATGATAAGCAAAGTAAACCACATTCAGAAAGACAAAGGTCACATGTTTTCTCTCATAGGTCCAAATACGAATACAAGGATTATATATACATAATATATAGTATATATACCATATGTATATACATATAGCATTTCTATGCATATCATAACATGCTATTTATATCGTATATGTATTTCATATATATGTATATATGCATCATATATAGCATCTTTCCAAAAGTAGGAATGTTAAAAGACACTAGGGAAAGAGGGAAAGGAGAAGACAAAGATAGAGAGTGAATGCTATTGAAATACATTGCATCTCTGTAGGAAAAAGACACAATGAAAAAAACTGAAAACTGCTGAACAATACAGGGTAGGGGGACTGGAAAAGGATGAGTAATAGAAGGGTTAGGTTTATTCAAGTACAATATATTTAGAGGTAAAATGACAAGGCAAAACCCCATTGTCCAAGAAACTCTAAAACAATGTAGGACTGGATTGTAAGCTGCTCATTTTCAGGGGAGGGTAATAGTGGGAGGGAGAGGGAAAATGAAGAGGGTAAAGGAGGATGAATATGGTTGATGTTTTTTCTATACATGTATGGATGTAGAACATTGAAACCCATGGATGTCAATTTAAGAAGAGTGACAGGGAAGCGGGAGAATAAGGGAGGGATGAACCAAACTGGAGTACATTGTACACATATATGGAAATGTCATAATGAAATGTCCTTTACAGCTATTATTATATAATAAAATGTAAAAAAGGAATGTAGATATTTAAAAAAATTAAAGTTAGTGTTTTATTCATATAGCCATGAAAAGAAAAAAAGTGTTATGACCACTCAGTTAAGATACATACAGGAATGCCACTCACAGATGAAGAAGAAAGATGGTCACAACCAACAGAATTAAGGAAACACTAAATCCCATGAGAAGAATACACAAACAAATGAGAATTAGGAAATCAAATGTGTTGACCTCAGACAGTACAGACCTCCAGTTGAATAAATGAGAAAATTAAAGAAGCTGAAATTAATGAAATGGAAACTAGAATAACAATACAAATATCATGGAACACAGTTGGACCTGTAAAAGATAAACAAGATTGACAATCCCTTAGTCATATTGACCCCAAAAGAGAGAGAGAGAGAGAGAGAGAGAGAAGAAACTAGTTCATAAATTTAGAGAGAAAAAGTGAATATTACAACAGATACCACTGATATCCAGAGGATCAATAGGGGATATATGAAAATTATATTAGTATAAATTTGAAAATTTAAAAGAAATGGGTAAATTCCTAGGCATAGAAAACCTAACAAAATTGAAACAATAGGATACAAAAAACTGAAACAGAATTATTATTATTATTTTTTTTTTCCTTTTTTTCACACTTCTTTTTTTTTTTTCATTTTTCTTTTATTATTCATATGTGCATACAAGGCTTGGTTTATTTCTCCCCCCTGCCCCCACCCCCTCCCTTACCACCCACTCCACCCCCTCCCGCTCCCCCCCTCAATACCCAGCAGAAACTATTTTGCCCTTATCTCTAATTTTGTTGTAGAGAGAGTATAAGCAATAATAGGAAGGAACAAGGGGTTTTGCTGGTTGAGATAAGGATAGCTATACAGGGAGTTGACTCGCATTGATTTCCTGTGCGTGGGTGTTACCTTCTAGGTTAATTCTTTTTGATCTAACCTTTTCTCTAGTTCCTGGTCCCCTTTTCCTATTGGCCTCAGTTGCTTTAAGGTATCTGCTTTAGTTTCTCTGCATTAAGGGCAACAAATGCTAGCTAGTTTTTTAGGTGTCTTACCTATCCTCACCCCTCCCTTGTGTGCTCTCGCTTTTATCATGTGCTCATAGTCCAATCCCCTTGTTGTGTTTGCCCTTGATCTAATGTCCACATATGAGGGAGAACATACGATTTTTGGTCTTTTGAGCCAGGCTAACCTCACTCAGAATGATGTTCTCCAATTCCATCCACTTACCAGCGAATGATAACATTTCCTTGTTCTTCATGGCTGCATAAAATTCCATTGTGTATAGATACCACATTTTCTTAATCCATTCGTCAGTGCTGGGACATCTTGGCTGTTTCCATAACTTGGCTATTGTGAATAGTGCCGCAATAAACATGGATGTGCAGGTGCCTCTGGAGTAACAGTCTTTTGGGTATATCCCCAAGAGTGGTATTGCTGGATCAAATGGTAGATCGATGTCCAGCTTTTTAAGTAGCCTCCAAATTTTTTTCCAGAGTGGTTGTACTAGTCTACATTCCCACCAACAGTGTAACAGGGTTCCTTTTTCCCCGCATCCTCGCCAACACCTGTTGTTGTTGGTGTTGCTGATGATGGCTATTCTAACAGGGGTGAGGTGGAATCTTAGTGTGGTTTTAATTTGCATTTCCTTTATTGCTAGAGATGGTGAGCATTTTTTCATGTGTTTTCTGGCCATTTGAATTTCTTCTTTTGAGAAAGTTCTGTTTAGTTCACATGCCCATTTCTTTATTGGTTCATTAGTTTTGGGAGAATTTAGTTTTTTAAGTTCCCTGTATATTCTGGTTATCAGTCCTTTGTCTGATGTATAATTGGCAAATATTTTCTCCCACTCTGTGGGTGTTCTCTTCAGTTTAGAGACCATTTCTTTTGATGAACAGAAGCTTTTTAGTTTTATGAGGTCCCATTTATCTATGCTATCTCTTAGTTGCTGTGCTGCTGGGGTTTCATTGAGAAAGTTTTTACCTATACCTACTAACTCCAGAGTATTTCCTACTCTTTCTTGTATCAACTTAAGAGTTTGGGGTCTGATATTAAGATCCTTGATCCATTTTGAGTTAATCTTGGTATAGGGTGATATACATGGATCTAGTTTCAGTTTTTTGCAGACTGCTAACCAGTTTTCCCAGCAGTTTTTGTTGAAGAGGCTGCTATTTCTCCATCGTATATTTTTAGCTCCTTTGTCAAAGATAAGTTGCTCATAGTTGTGTGGCTTCATATCTGGATCCTCTATTCTGTTCCACTGGTCTTCATGTCTGTTTTTGTGCCAGTACCATGCTGTTTTTATTGTTATTGCTTTGTAATATAGTTTGAAGTCAGGTATTGTGATACCTCCTGCATTGTTCTTTTGACTGAGTATTGCCTTGGCTATTCGTGGCCTCTTGTGTTTCCATATAAATTTCACAGTAGATTTTTCAATCTCTTTAATGAATGTCATTGGAATTTTGATGGGAATTGCATTAAACATGTAGATTACTTTTGGGAGTATCGACATTTTTACTATGTTGATTCTACCAATCCATGAGCATGGGAGATCTCTCCACTTTCTATAGTCTTCCTCAATCTCTTTCTTCAGAAGTGTATAGTTTTCCTTGTAGAGGTCTTTCACATCTTTTGTTAGGTTTACACCTAGGTATTTGATTTTTTTTGAGGCTATTGTAAATGGAATTGTTTTCATACATTCTTTTTCCGTTTGGTCATTGTTAGTGTATAGAAATGCTAATGATTTTTCTATGTTGATTTTATATCCTGCTACCTTGCTGTAGCTATTGATGATGTCTAGAAGCTTCTGAGTAGAGTTTTTTGGGTCTTTAAGGTATAGGATCATGTCGTCTGCAAATAGGGATATTTTGACAGTTTCTTTACCTATTTGTATTCCTTTTATTCCTTCTTCTTGCCTAATTGCTCTGGCTAGGAATTCCAGTACTATGTTGAATAGGAGTGGAGATAGTGGGCATCCTTGTCTGGTTCCTGATTTTAGAGGGAACGGTTTTAATTTTTCTCCGTTAAGTATAATGCTGGCTGTAGGTTTGTCATATATAGCTTTTATAATGTTGAGGAACTTTCCTTCTATTCCTAGTTTTCTTAGAGCTTTTATCATGAAATGATGTTGGATCTTATCAAAGGCTTTTTCTGCATCTATTGAGATGATCAAGTGGTTTTTGTCTTTGCTTCTGTTAATGTGGTTTATTACGTTTATTGATTTTCGTATGTTGAACCACCCCTGCATCCCTGGGATGAAGCCTACCTGGTCGTGGTGGATAATCTTTTTGATGTGTTGCTGAATTCGATTTGCCATTATTTTGTTGAGGATTTTTGCATCAATGTTCATTAAGGAGATTGGCCTATAGTTCTCCTTTTTGGAGGTGTCTTTGCCTGGTTTTGGGATAAGTGTAATACTGGCTTCATAAAATGTGTTTGGCAGTTTTCCTTCCCTTTCTATTTCATGGAACAGTTTAAGGAGGGTTGGTATCAGTTCTTCTTTAAAGGTCTGATAGAATTCAGCAGAGAATCCATCAGGTCCTGGACTTTTCTTTTTGGGGAGACTCTTGATTGCTGCTTCAATTTCATTTTGTGTTATAGGTCTATTCAGGTGATTAATTTCCTCTTGGTTCAGTTTTGGATGATCATATGTATCTAGAAATCTGTCCATTTCTTTTAGATTTTCAAATTTATTTGAATATAGGTTCTCAAAGTAGTCTCTGATGATTTCCTGGACTTCCATGGTGTTTGTTGTTATCTCCCCTTTTGCATTCCTGATTCTACTAATTTGTGTTTTTTCTCTCTTCATTTTAGTCAGGTTTGCCAGGGGTCTATCGATCTTGTTTATTTTTTCAAAGAACCAACTTTTTGTTTCATTAATTCTTTGTATGGTTTTTTTGGTTTCTATTTCGTTGATTTCAGCTCTTATTTTTATTATTTCTCTCCTTCTATTTGTTTTGGGATTTGCTTGTTCTTGTTTTTCTAGGAGTTTGAGATGTATCATTAGGTCATTGATTTGGGATCTTTCAATCTTTTTAATATATGCACTCATGGCTATAAACTTTCCTCTCAAGACTGCCTTAGCTGTGTCCCATAGGTTCCGGTAGGTTGTGTTTTCATTTTCATTGACTTCCAGGAACTTTTTAATTTCCTCTTTTATTGCATCGATGATCCATTCTTCATTAAGTAATGAGTTATTTAGTTTCCAGCTGTTTGCATGTTTTTTGTCTTTACTTTTGTTGTTGAGTTCTACTTTTACTGCATTGTGGTCAGATAGTATGCACGGTATTATTTCTATTTTCTTATATTTGCTGAGGCTTGCTTTGTGCCCTAGGATATGATCTATTTTGGAGAAGGTTCCGTGGGCTGCTGAGAAGAATGTATATTGTGTAGAGGTTGGATGAAATGTTCTATAGACATCTACTAGGTCCACTTGATCTATTGCATATTTTAGATCTTGGATTTCTTTATTGAGTTTTTGTTTGGATGACCTATCTATTGATGATAATGGAGTGTTAAAGTCTCCCACAACCACTGTGTTGGCGTTTATATATGCTTTTAGGTCTTTTAGGGTATGTTTGATGAAATTGGGTGCGTTGACATTGGGTGCGTACAGATTGATGATTATTATTTCCTTTTGGTCTATTTCCCCTTTTATTAGTATGGAATGTCCTTCTTTATCTCGTTTGATCAATGTAGGTTTGAAGTCTACTTTGTCAGAGATAAGTATTGCTACTCCTGCTTGTTTTCGGGGGCCATTAGCTTGGTAAATCTTCTTCCAGCCTTTCATCCTAAGCATATGCTTATTTCTGTCGGTGAGATGAGTCTCCTGTAAGCAACAAATTGTTGGATCTTCTTTTTTAATCCATTTTGTCAAACGGTGTCTTTTGATGGGTGAATTAAGTCCATTAACATTAAGTGTTAGTACTGATAGGTATGTGGTGATTCCTGCCATTTAGTTATCTTAGTTGTTTGAAGGTTTGATTGTGTGTACCTAACTTGATGTTACTCTCTACTGTCTTGCTTTTTGTTATCCTGTGGTTTGGTGCTGCCTGCCTTTTCATGGTTAAGTTGGGTGTCACTTTCTGTGTGCAGGATCCCTTGCAGAATCTTTTGTAATGGTGGCTTTGTGGTCACATATTGTTTTAGTTTCTGCTTATCATGGAAGACTTTTATTGCTCCATCTATTTTGAATGATAGCTTTGCTGGGTAGAGTATCCTGGGGTTGAAGTTATTTTCATTCAGTGCCCAGAAGATCTCACCCCACGCTCTTCTTGCTTTTAATGTTTCTGTTGAGAAGTCTGCTGTGATTTTGATGGGTTTACCTTTGTATGTTACTTGTTTTTTCTCTCTTGCAGCCTTCAATATTCTTTCCTTAGTTTCTGAACTTGTTGTTTAAATGATGATATGTCGTGGAGTAGTTCTATTTTGATCTGGTCTGTTTGGTGTCCTGGAGGCCTCTTGCATTTGTATGGGAATATCTTTCTCTAGATTTGGGAAATTTTCCGTTATTATTTTGTTGAATATATTATGCATTCCCTTCGCTTGCACCTCTTCTCCTTCTTCGATGTCCATGATTCTCAAGTTTGGTCTTTTGATGGAGTCGGTGAGTTCTTGCATTTTCTTTTCACAGGTCTTGAGTTGTTTAATTAATAGTTCTTCGGTTTTTCCTTTAATTACCATTTCATCTTCAAGTTCTGAGATTCTGTCTTCTGTTTGTTCTATTCTGCTGGATTGGCCTTCCGTTTTGTTTTGCAGTTCTGTTTCGTTCTTTTTTCTGAGGTTTTCCATATCCTGGCCGTTTTCTTCTTTATTGTTGTCTATTTTTGTCCTGAGTTCATTTATCCATTTATTCATTGTGTTCTCTCTTTCACTTTGGTGTTTATACAGTGCTTCTATGGTTTCCTTTATTTCTTCTTTTGCTTTTTCAAATTCTCTATTTTTATTGTCTTGGAATTTCTTGAGTGTCTCCTGTACATTTTGGTTGACCCTATCCAGTATCATCTCTATAAAATTCTCATTGAGTACTTGTAGTATGTCTTCTTTTAAATTATTCTTGTAGGCTTCATTGGGTCGTTTGGCATAGTTTATCTTCATTTTGTTGGAGTCTGGCTCTGAGTTTCTGTTCTCTTCATTCCCCTCTGGTTCCTGTACTAATTTTTTGCTGTGGGGAAACTGGTTTCCTTGTTTTTTCTGTCTTCCTGTCATTGTCCTTGGTGTTGTTACTGTCCCTGTACTGTGTGTAATTAAGTATTTTCTAGCTTGTAATAATAACAATGGTAATATTGAGAATGGAAGAGTGAGCTGAGATGGAAAGCAAGAAGTTAAAGAAAAGGGGAAAACAAATATACAGACAAGAGGGAGAAAGCAGAACAAGGTATCAGACAAGAGAGTTTCAAAGGTATAAACAGGGAGTGTTAGTGTACTAATCGACAGTAAGCTGAACAGACAATAGAGAGACAGAGAGAGGATTGAAAATCAAAGATAAAAAAAATAAAAAATAAGTATATGAAAGTAATATCTATTTATAAAAATGAATTAAAATAAAATGGAAAATAGGAAATTAAAAAAAAAAAAAACCAAAAAACTTCCAAGTTTATATGCAATGCAATTTCGGTCTTAATAATTTGGATGTCCGTCTCAATCTCCAGTCCTGGAGTTGGTGCCTCAGATGTTGTTCTGTAGTTGTCTCATCAAAGGGGATGCATAAAGTAGAACAAAACTACACTCACACACACACAGAAGAAAAAATAAAAAAAAAAAGCCCCACCAAGTGTCCCCAGTTCAAATGCAATACAGTTTCAGTAAGTTTTTCGGCTTGCAGGTGTAATTCGGTTGTTCTCTCATCAAAGGTAGGGAGAAAAAGAAAAAAAAGCGTCTGGAGACAATTCTGAGAGTGGTATCTGCAACTGTGGCTTGCCTGCCTGCTGCTCTCAGCCTGTAGCTGGCGGCGTTATTTATGCAGATCTCTGGGGTGAGCTAGCACTCACCTGGTCCCACAGGCTTTGTTTGCTCAGAGTTCTCCTGTGCGGCGGCCTCTGCTACAGCCTTTCCCCTTTCCAAGCACTGGGAAAGGTGCCACTGCCCCGCGTTGTCAGGCCTGCGTGTTTATTTACAGTTCACATGGGAAGTGGGTCTTCCCTCCTCTCACAAGCGTCCCCGCTCCTGGTTGCTGGGCGCGCCCTGCTCCCGCCAGAGCCTCTCCGGCCGCCCGGCTCGTTTCTTTACAGTCCCGGGAAGGATTCCCTTCCCCCAATCTTCAGCGCTCAAGGCGCCCCACCCTCTTTCCAGTGTGTCTTAACTGTTCTTATTGCTTAGTACTCAGTTTCTCTTTTTTTCCCGGGTGGAGGTCAGTCTGTCCAGGGGGCTATGCTGCTCTGGCCCAGGCTTGTCTTTGGGGCTACCGCGGTACCGCGAAGCTCACCTGGTCCGCGTCTTCCCAAGCCGTATGGGCGCCGGCCACTGGCGGCCCCGGGGGGCCTCCTCGGTTCTCCACGTGAAGTGGAGATTCTCTGCGCCGGCTGGAGATGTGGAGGGGTCAAAGTTATGCCTTTTCTTGGTGATTATGCCTGCAAAGTGTGTCTCCAGCGTCTCTCCAAGATTTCACTATAGGAGGCTCGCTTTCTGCTTCCTACCTCTAGCCACCATCTTGGAATTCCTGAAACAGAATTATAATGAGCAATGATATGAAGCAATACAGAAATTCCCAACAAAGAAACTCCAAGTACTGGATGGATTCACTGCTGAATTCTCCCAGAAACTGAAACAAGAACTAAAACCAATTCTTCAAACTATTTGATAAATTGAAAAAGAATGACTCTGAATTCATCCTACCAATCCAGTGTTATCCTGCTACCAAAACTAGAAAAGGACAAAACAAAAAGGATATGATAAACAAATATCCTTGAAGAACATAATCACAAAATTGTCCATGAAAATTACATAATTCTCTATTTTGGTTGCATCTTTTTTGGGTTTTGGAATGAGTGTAATGCTGGCTTCATAGAATGAGTTTGGTAGTGTTCTTTCCTTTTCTATTTCCTGGAAAAGTTTGAGGAGTATTGGTGTTAGTTCTTCTTTAAAGGTTTGGTAAAATTTGAGCATGAATCCATCAGGTCCTGGGCTCTTCTTGTAGGGAGGCTGTTTATTACTGCTTCAATTTCATTGCTTGTAGTAGGTCTATATAGGTGGTTAATATCTTCTTGATTCAATTTTGGTTGAATCTAACAATTTACCCATTTCATCTAGATTTTCCAGTTTACTTGAATATAAGTTTTCAAAATTCTGTCTAATGATTCTCTGGATTTTGTTAGTATTTGTTTTTATTCTCTCTTTTCCATCTCTAATTTTATTAATTTGGGTCTTTCCCCTCCTCCATTTTGTGATGTTGGCTAGAGGTTTGTCAGTGTTACTAATCTTATCAAAGGACCAACTTTTTGTTTCATTGATTCTTTGTATAGTTTTTTTTTTTTTGGTCTCAATCTCATTTATCTTGGCCCTGATCTTTGTTATTTCTCTCTATCTATTGGTTTTGTTCTTACTTTTTTAGGAGTTTAAGGTGCATCATCAAGTTGTTTATTTGAGAGGGCTCTGTTTTTTTTTTAATGTAGGCACTTATAGCTATGAACTTTCCCCTTAGCATGGTTTGCTATGTCCAACAGATTCTGGTAGGTTGTATTTTCATTTTCATTGGATTCTAGGAACTTTTTGATCTCTTCTCTTATTTCTTTTGTCATACACTGGTCTTTCAGCAGTGTGTTGTTCATTCTCCATGTGTTTGAATACTTTCTGTGGTTTCTTTTATTGTTGAGGTCTAGTTTTATTCCCTTGTGATCTTATATGATAAGGGGGTTATTTCAATTTTCTTGAATTTGTTGATACTTGCTTTGAGTCCTAAACTATGATCTATTTTGGAGAGCGTTCCATAAGCTGCAGAAAAGAATGTGTATTGCCTAGTTGTTGGGTGAAATACTTTGTAGACAGCTAATATATCCGTTTGGTCTAACGTGTGTAGGAGTTCTGAAGTTACTTTGTTGATCTTTTGCCTGGATGTCCTGTCTATTGATGACAGTGGGGTGTTCAGGTTTTCCACTATCACTGTGTTAGAGTCTATCTGTGCTTTTATGTCCATTAGTGTTTTTTTAAAATGTAGTTGGGTGTCCCTATGTTTGCTCCATGTATTGTAAGAATTGATATTTCCTCTTAATGAATTGTTCCTTTAATTAATGTGAAATGACCTTCGTTGTCTCTTCTGACAGATCATAGTCTGATGTCTACTTTGTTGGAATGAGTATAACTATTCCTGCCTGTTTATAAGGTCCATTTGCTTGGAAGCCCTTTTTCTACCCTCTGACTCTAAGCCAGAGTTAATTTTTTTCAGTGAGCTGATTCTCATGTACGCAACATATGGTTGGGTCTTGTTTTTTTAAACCCAATTTGCTATTCTATGTGTTTTGATTGGGGCACTGAGGCCATTTACATACAGTATTAATATTGAGAGGTGCCTGTTGTTTCCAGACATTTTATTCTCCTATTGTTTACTTTTACCTATTCCTTATTAACTGGTCTGCTTGCTCAAAAAGGTTTATTTTTTCTTGAGTCTTCCTGTCTCATTCTAGTTTCTTCTTCTGTATGTAAAAATCCTGTAATTATCTTCTGTAGTGTTGGTTTGGTAGTCTGAATTCCTTTAGTTTTTCCTTGTTGTGGAAGATTTTAATTTCTCCTTCAATTAGGAAAGATAGTTTTGCTGAATAGACTAGTCTAGGCTGACAGTTGCTTTCTTTCATGGCCTGAATTATGTCTTTCCATGATCTTAGAGTTTGTGTTGCATTTAGTTTGTGTTGAGAAATCTGCTGTTATTCTAATGGGTTTGCCTTTATATGCGACTTGTCTTTTCTCTTTTGCAGCTTTCAGAAATCTTTCTTTGCTCTGTGTGATGTTTTAATTATGATGTGTCTAGGGGTGTTTCTTTTTTTGGTCCTGACAGTTTTATGTTCTGAAAACTTCCTGCATCTGGATGACTGTCTCTTTCTCTAGGTTAGGGAAGTTTTCAGCTATTATTCTATTGAATAGGTTGTCGATGCCTTTAGTTTGTATCTCTTCTCCTTCTACATCCATGATTCATAGTTTGGTCTTTTTATGGTGTATCAGATGTCTTGCTCATTCCATTCATATTTTTCTTTAGCATTATTTCATGATCTTTTACTGTTTGATCTAATTCCTCTACTTTGTCTTTCATTCCTCTTACTGTATTTTCAACTTGCTTCACTGTCTTCACCAAGATTATGATTGAGATTTTTATTTGGAATATTGAGTTATTTCAGACTGGTTATTTTTCAGGGTTTCAATATCTTTATTGATTTTCCCTTTCATATTCTGCATAATATTCTTTATTACATTCATCTGTTTGTATTCTCTTTGAGCTCACTTAATTGTTTATTCACATCCTCTTTGAGATCAGACACTGGCTTTTGTGTCTCTTCTTTGAGATCGTTAATCATTTTTACTATTATTTCTTGGAATTCAGTATTTGCTATCACTTTTTCTATGCAGTTGTTTAGATCCTTAGTGGTGGAGTTGGCTTTTGAGGGAGAGCAGTTGTTTTGCTGTTTCATTTTGTGTTGAGATTTACACATCTGGAGTTGCTTTTGTTAGGCTTTCAATTCCTTGTGCCCCTGCGGTTGGAGTTTTGAGCTTTTTGTACTAGGACTCCAGCAGTTTTCCTCAGAGAGGGCATGTTGGAACATTACCCTTTGCAGGGTTCTTGTTGTGGTGCACATTACTTCTTTCCTCCCCTCTGTGAGGAGTTCTGCTTTTTTGATGGGGTAGTGAAGATTCTCCCTTGGTCACAGTGGGGAGAACTGGACCTCTATATGCTGTGCAAGGCAGGCTTCCTGGAGCCTGCAGAATAGCAGCAGACCTCTCAGTGGAGTTGTAATTCCAGCTTTTAGACAGGGGAAATAGAACTGTCTTTCAGGCAGGTGCAGTAGGAAGTTCTGGGCCTCCATGCACCTTGGGGAAGCAGGCCTCCTGGTGCTGCCCGCAGAATAGCAAGTTATTGCTTTCCTCCCATAAGTGTGGAATTTGGCATTCTTGCTCTTTAATAGGGTAGCAGGGGCTCTACCATGGATGGGAGTGGTGGGGAGTGCTGGGCCTTTCTGTGACTTAGGGCAACAGGTCTCCTGGAACCTACAGAGTGGCAGATTACCACTCAGTGAAGCAGTGAAAGAGCTGGGTTTCAATATTTGATGGGCATGGCGGGGGGCTCTCCTGCAGGTATGGTGGGGAGCACTGGATCTCTCTGCTCTGTGGGGAGGAAAGCCTCCTGGTACCGGCAGAGTAACAATGTGTGGTGCCTTGAGTTCACTTGCACATGTGGCAGTGGGCTCCTGGCACTGAGTAGCAAGTTGACAGTGCCCATGAAGCAGCAAAACTGACAGGCTTGAACCTTCTGTGCACCCTGCAGGGCAGCAGATGCCCTGGGGTCTACTTGTGCTGTGGAGTGGGCTTCCTGGAGCCATGTACAGCAGCTGCTGCAGGCATGGGAGGACAAAGTCAGCAGGCTTGTGCCTCCTGGAGCTTGTGGGTCCCGTGTCCATTTTTACCTGGGCTCAGGTTTCTAGTAGAGTAGGGTAGCCACTGCAGGCACAGAAACACAAAGCCACGGGGGCCCAGAGCCTGTATGCTAGTGCTGTTATGCATGCTTCCAAGGACTGTGTAGAGCAGCTTCTGCAAGCATGGGAGAACAAAGTCCGTGGGCTTGCTCCTTCTGGTAACCACACAGCAGTGGGAGACCTGGGGTCTGCTTGTGCCAGGGTGCACATTTCCAGGAGTCAAGTATGTAAGTGCTGCAGGCAAAGGAGAACAAAGCCAGCAGGAAGTGGGAGTTCTGAGGCCTGCTTGCCAGGCACAGGCACAGGGCTTACAGGAGTCCCAAATGAGTAGTGTATTTTGGGGTTCTCAGGTCTTCCTTCTTTAGGATAGTTAGTCGCAGCTGGGGGTTAGGGATGTCAACAATCTGCCATCTTGCCCCCTCTTCAAAGCTATTAAATTTATGGATTGAATGCTTGTGTTGCTACAAAATTAATATATTGAAACACTAACCCACTACTTGTATCAATTAAGACTGTGTGGTCTTCAAAAATCGTATGTTCTCCCTCATATGTAGACATTAGATCAAGGGCAAGCACAACAAGGGGATTGGACTATGAGCACATGATAAAAGCAAGAGCACACAAGGAAGGGGTGAGGATAGGTAAGACACCTAAAAAACTAGCTAGCATTTGTTGCCCTTAACGCAGAGAAACTAAAGCAGATACCTTAAAAGCAACTGAAGCCAATAGGAAAAGGGGAACAGGTACTAGAGAAAAGGTTAGATCAAAAAGAATTAACCTAGAAGGTAACACCCACGCACAGGAAATCAATGTGAGTCAATGCCCTGTATAGCTATCCTTATTTCAACCAGCAAAAACCCTTGTCCCTTCCTGTTATTGCTTATACTCTTTCTACAGCAAAATTAGAAATAAGGGCAAAATAGTTTCTGCTGGGTATTGGGGGGGAGAAGAAGGGGGCGGAGTGGGTGGTAAGGGAGGGGGTGGGGGCAGGGGGGAGAAATGAACCAAGCCTTGTATGCACATATGAATAATAAAAGAAAAAGAAAAAAAAAAGACTGTGTGGTCTTATGTAGACAAGATAAGATGAGGTCAGAAAGGATAATCTTCCATGAATGACATTAATAATGAGAGAGAGAGAGAGAAAGAGAGAGAGAGAGAGAGAGAGAGAGAGAGAGAGAGAGAGAGAGAGAGAGAGAGAGAGAGAGAGAGGAGAGAGGAGAGAGTTTTATTTCTCTGCCACATGTGGACAAACTTTCTGTTGCTTTGAGCTTGGTCTTTCTAGTGCCACATATGTGAAAAAAATTTGTTGAACAGCCACTCAGTATATGTTATGTGGCTATATGAAATCAACTTCTTAACATCTCCCTGCTCTCCAGGAAGACAAACTTGTGTTTTTGCCTACATAACCACTAGCTGAGGTGTGATCCTCAGTGCACTCAGAAAACTGTGTTGGTCCTTGTGACCAGAGACTCATCCTAGGTGCCCAGGTCTTTTTTAGCATCACTGCCTCATACTCAGTCAGCACAACATGGAGTAAGACACCATTTCTAGTGGGAAGGACAGGACAGTAAAGAAACTTATCAGATCCTTGACCTACAAGAAAGAGAATTTTGTTCTAGCTCCTTCATACAGATCTCATGCCATTGGCTTGGTTTGTGTTTCTAAGAAACATCTCTTGGTCCTATGCATTGATAGCCCAGACTGGAAGAATTCCAGTTATGGTGGCCAAATAGACAGCTTTCAGCCTTGAAAGAGGAAATGGAAAAGGAAGAAAAACCGAATACACTTATCCCCATCGAAGGAAGAAAAATACCATGAACACACAAAATAAGTTAGGGATGTTTCTGGGGAGATAGTGTACAGAATGCCCTTCTAAGGGCTACTAACAGCATTGTTTTAATGCACCCACAGATCCCTTGAGCACCATTCATCCAGAAAATCAAATGGATGCATGAATCATAAAGAAATAACTTACAGTGTGTAAATCTGATGCTCACCAGGATCACTGATTGTGTTGCCTTTGACAACAGTAAGAAGGGGAAAACCCCAGTAATCAATACACCTCCATCCTTGTATGCTCTGTGTTTCAAGCTGGGAAAACAGTTTGGATCACCAATGGAAATGAGAGGGAGGGGATGGTTGAGGAGAAGGAAAATAAAAAACAATAGGAACATCATAGAACTGTCCAGAAATGCATAAATTTGGGTGGAGGCTGACCCTGCAGTGTCAGGCATGTATATACATATATTATGTGTTTGTGTACATATGTGTTTTCATTAATTACAATGGCTATTCTAATTCCCCAATTTCTTTTAGTCCAGTAGCTTCCATTTCCCTGGAGGAATCAGGAACACTTTCTGTCTTGGGGCTTTGCATCTGAGGTCTTGCATCTAGGTGAAAAGCACAAGTTGGAATATGAGTTTGGTAATCTTCCTTTTCACCCCAGGTGCTATGATTTCATCCAAGGTCACTGATAGTAAGTAAGGTCCCAGAGGTGAAGTCCTCTCTGCTAGATTTTTTCCTAAGCCTGTGTCTAGACTCTATTTGCAGGAAAGCTATTTGGGATGAGAAAAATTGACTGTACAATTAGATTCCATGTAAGGTGCAAGGCAAAATGATAACAGAGGGCCTATGCCAGTCAAGGCTTAATTAATGTCATGGGGCTTCACACCCTCCAAAGACAAAGATAGGGATGGGCAGCCTCACACATTTAGGATGCATGGCAACTCCCAAACATTCCTTGTATGACCCAGGCAGATCTCCATATCTGTTGCACATGCAGAAACCTCCACAAATTCATGTGCTTTACAATAATCAACCAATAATCAGGTTGAATTCAGAAATTCAGTAACTCAAGGTAAATGCAGAAATCAAGTTGCATATTTTCATTCTGAACTATGACCTTCTTCACCATTGACATTTTCTTTTATGCATGTTGAATTAATCATAGTCTATTAAAGAAAGTCACAATCCTACCCAGATTCAAGCATTGGGGAAATGGACTTTCCCACTTGATGTGAGTGCAGCAAAATTATAAACAGTCTTTGGCTCTTGATGATAACCATTCAAATAGTAGTGAGGTGGAATCTTTTTTTTTTCATTTTTCTTTTATTATTCATATGTGCATACAAGGCTTGGTTCATTTCTCCCCCCTGCCCCCAGTGAGGTGGAATCTTAATGTGGTTTGATTTACATTTCCTTTATGGCCAGGGGTGTTTAATATTTCTTCAAGTGTTTTTTGGCCATTTGTACTTCTTTCTTTTAAAAAGTTCTGTTTAGTTCATTTGCCCATTTCTCCATTGGGTCATTGATTCTTTAAGAGTTTAGTTTTTTGGATTCTCTGTAAATTCTGATTATTAATCCTTTGTCTTACATATAGCTGACAAAGATTTTCTCCTATTCTGTGGGGTGCCTCTTTAATCTGGTGGGCATTTCCTTTTCTGTGCAGAAGCTTTTTAGCTTCATGTAGTCCAGATTCAGAATGACAAAGGTTTTGTGTTTAACAAAATATGTGGAATATAAATCTACATACAAATACAAACATTATCCTGTGTGCACACACATAATTATATATATATGTGTGTGTATATATGTATGCAACATATGTATATATATAAAACTTGTTTCCAAAAGTGTTACTGTTAGAGGAGATTAAGGGAAATTGGAAAGAAAATGAGAATGATAGCGAATAATATTGGAATACATTAAATCTGTGTAGGAATAAAACACAACAAAAACATTTAAAACTGTTGGATATAACAGGATAGAGAAAAAAGGGAAATGATGAGTAATAGAGGGGATTTGACTGATTAAAGTACAAAAATTTTAAGGTAAAATACCAAGGCAAAAGTGCACTGAATAATGAACATACACTCAATGAAAGACAGGAACGTTCTAATGTCATTAGAACATTCAGATGAACATGAAGGAAAAAAAGAAGTATGCATGGACTATGCAAGACTTCTGCATCACCAGTAAACAAAACCTATGAATCATGAGCATATAAGAAGGAGAAGAAGTGCATTATAAAGGCTTAGAAGACATATTCTATAAGACAATGGCAGAGAGAAATGGTCATTCAGGTAAAGAATGCTCTCAGTATCCAAACAGACAAGACCAGGAAATAACATCTCTAAGGCATATTATAGTTAAGATATTAGTATATGGGATAAGAAAGAATATTGAGAGCTGCAAGACAATTGCTTCAAGTCATGAGAAAGGCAAACCCAGCAGAATGCCAGCAGATTTCTCAGCAGAAACTTTAAAATCAAGGATGACATGAAATAATGTATTTCAATTCCTCTAAGAAAAACAGCTAGATTGCTGTACCCAGCAAAGCTATCCTTCCATTTTCCTGCAAATGCCATGATTTCATTTTTCTTTAAGGTTGAATTAGCACTCCATTTTCTTCATTGATTCATTTGTTGGTAGGCAGTTAGACTCATTCCATGACTTGCTGATTGTGAAACTGGGCGGTGATGAACATGGCTATCTTTAAGTTGAATTTCATTCATTTGGCTATACAAAGGGAAGTGGTATAGCTGGGTGATATGGTAGTTGTGTTTTTAATTTTTTGTGGAACCTCTGTACTGATTTCCATAGTGGCTGGACTAATTTTCCTCCCACCAAGAGTGTATAAAAGTTCCTTTTCCAGCCATATCTTCCCTGCATTTTTCTTGATGATAATGATTCTAACTGTAGTTTGATGAAATCTCAATGTATGCTCATTTGCATTTCCTGATGGCTGAAGATGTTGAACTTTTTTCATATACTTATTGGTGATTTGTGTTTCTTTTGGAAAGAATATGCTCAGTTAATTTTTCCAAGTATTGATTGTTTGTTTTTTTGTGTTTAATTTTTGTGTTCTTTATATATTCTGGATACAAATCCTCCTTTAGATAAATGGGTTGCTATGATTTCTCCCATTCTGTAGGTTCTCTTCACTCTGGTAAATTTTTGCCCTAGATCTAAAGTCTGCTATGAGGGAGAACATATGATTTTTGGTCTTCTCAGCCTGGCTAACCTCGCTCAAAATTATGCTCTCCAGTTCCATACATTTACTTGTGAATGAAAAGATTTTATACTTCTTCATGGCTGAGTAAAATTCCATTGTGTATAATACCACATTTTCTTGATCCATTCATCAGTAGTGGGGCATCTTGGATGTTTCCATAACTTGGCTATTGTGAATAGTGCTGTAATAAACATGGGTGTGCAAGAGACTCTGGAGCAACCTGAGTCTCATTCCTTTGGGTATATCCCCAGGAGTGAGATTGCTGGATCATATGGCAGATTTATGGTTAGATTTTTAAGAAGCCTCCAAATTTTTTCTTTCCACTGTGGTTGCACTAGTTTGCATTCCCACCAGCCGTGTACGAGGGTTCCTTTTTCCCCACATCCTTGCCAACACCTGTTGTTGTTGGTGTTTTTAATGATGGCTATTCTAACAGGGGTGAGGTGGAATCTTAGTGTGGTTTTGATTTGCATTTCCTTTGTGGCTAGAGATGGTGTGTATTTTTTTCATTTTTTTTTTGCCATTTGAATTTCTTCTTTTGAGAATGTTTTGTTTAGTTCAGTTGCCCATTTCTTTATTGGTTCATTGATTTTGGGCGATTTCAGTTTTTTGAGTTCCCTGTATATTATGGTTATCAGTCCTTTGTCTGATGTATAGCTGGCAAATATTTTTTCCGCTCTGTGGGTGGGCTCTTCAGTTTAGAGACCATTTCTTTTGTTGTGCAGAAGCTTCTTAGTTTTATGGAGTCCCATTTGTCTATTCTTTCTCGTAGTTGCTGAGCTGCTGTGGGGTTCTATTGGGGAAGTCCTTGCCTATACCTATTACTTCCAGAGTGTTTCAGGCTCCTTCCTGTACCAACTTTAGAATTTTGGGTCTGATATTAAGGTCCTTGATCCATTTTGAGTTGATACTAGTACAGGGTGATAAACATGGATCTAGTTTCAGTTTTTTGCAGATGGATAACCACATTTCCCAACAATATTTGTTGAAGAGATTGTCTTTTCTCCATTATATATTTTTGGCACCTTTGAAAAAATAAGTTTGGCACAGTTGTGTGGATTCAAATTCGGGTCCTCTATTCTGTTCCACTGGTCCTCATGTCTGTTTTTGTGACAGTACTATGCTGTTTTTATTGTTATTGCTTTGTAATATAGTTTGAAGTCAGGTATTGTGATTGCTTCAGCATTGCTCTTTTTGCTGAGTATTGCCTTGGCTATTCGCGGTCTCTTGTGTTTCCAAATGAACTTTACGGTAGATTTTTCAATCTCTGTGATGAATGTCATTGGGATTTTGATGGGAATTGCATTAAGCATGTAGATTCCTTTGGCAGTATAGCCATTTTTACTATGTTGATTCTACTAATCCATGAGCACAGGAGATCTCTCCAATTTCTGTAGTCTTCCTCGATCTTGAGTGGTTTGAGTTCTCCTTGTAGAGGGCATTCACATCATTTGTTATGTTTACTCCTAGGTATTTGATTTTTTTTTGAGGCTATTGTAAATGGAATTGTTTCCATATATTCTTTCTAAGTTTGTTCATTATTGGTGTATAGAAAAGCTAATGATTTTTGTAAGTTGATTTTGTATTCTGCCATCTTCCTATAGTTGTTAATGGTGTTTAGGAGTTTTTGGGTAGAGTTTTTTGGGTCTTTAAGGTATAAGATCATATTGCATGCAAATAGGGATATTTTGACAGTTTCTTTACCTATTTGTATTCCTTTTGTTTTTTCTTGCCTAATTGCTCTGGCTAGGAATTCCAGTACTATGTTGAATAGGAGT
The DNA here is from genome assembly GCF_047511655.1 of Castor canadensis. Lineage (NCBI taxonomy): Eukaryota > Metazoa > Chordata > Mammalia > Rodentia > Castoridae > Castor > Castor canadensis. The sequence continues at coordinate 8,261,214 of NC_133391.1, forward strand.
AGAGGTAGTGGGCATCCTTGTCTAGTTCCTGATTTTAGGGGAAATGGTTTCAGTTTTTCACCATTAAGTATGATGTTGGCTATAGGTTTGTCATATATAGCTTTTATAGTGTTGAGGTACATTCCTTCTATTCCTAGTTTTCTTAGAGCTTTTATCATGAAGTGGTGTTGGATCTTGTCAAAGGCTTTTTCTGCATCTATTGAGATGATCAAGTGGTTTTTGTCTTTGCTTCTATTGATGTCCTATAATACATTTATAGATTTGCATATGTTGAACCACCCCTGCATTCCTGGGATGAAGCCAACTTGGTCATGGTGAATGATGTTTCTGATATTTTGGTGAATTCGGTTTGCCATTAATTTATTGAGCATTTTTGCATTGATGTTCATTAAGGAGATTGGCCTATAGTTCTCCTTTTGGGAGGAGTCTTTGTCTGCTTTTGGGAAGAGAGTAGTAATATTGGCTTCATAAAATGAGTTAGGTGGTATTCCTTCCCTTTCTATTTCATGGAACAGTTTAAGGGAGGTTGGTATTAGTTCTTCTTTAAAGGTCTGATAGAATTCAGCAGAGAATCCATCAGGTCCTGGACTTTTCTTTTTTTGGGAGATCTTTATTGCTGCTTCAATTTCATTTTGTGTTATGGACCTATTCAGGTAATTAATGTCTTCTTGGTTCAGTTTTGGATGATCACAAGTATCTAGAAATCTGTCCATTTCTTCAAGATTTTCAAATTCATTAGAATATATGTTCTCAAAGTAATCACTGATGATTTCCTGGATTTATGTGGTTTTTTTTATCTCCCCTTTTGCATTTCTGATTTTACTGATTTGGGTTTTTTCTCTCTTCATTTTAGTCAGGTTTTCCAGGGGTCTGTGAATCTTGTTTATTTTTTCAGAGAACGAACTTTTTGTTTCAGCGATTCTTTGTATGTTTTCTTTTGTTTCTATTTCATTGATTTCAACTCTTATTTTTATTATTTCTCTTCTTCTGTTTGTTTGGGATTTGATTGTTCTTGTTTTTCTAGGAGTTTGAGATGTAGCATTAGGTCATTGATTTGAGATCTTTCTGTCCTTTTAATATATGCACTCATGGCTATAAACTTTCCTCTTAGGACTGCCTTTGTTGTGTCCCATACGTTCCCATTGTTCATCTTTTCATTTTCATTAATTTCCAGGAACCTTTAAATTTCTTCTTTTATTTCATCAATGACCATTGCTCATTATTGAGCAATGTGTTGTTCAGCTTCCAATTGATTGCATGTTTTTTTTACTATTGAATTTGTTGTTAAGTTCTAGTTTTAATGCATTGTAATCAGATAGAATGCATGGTATTATTTCTATATTCTTATATTTGCTGAGGCTTGCTTTGTGCCCTAAGATATGATCTATTTTGGAGATGGTTCCATGGGCTGCTGAGAAGCATGTATATTGGGCAGAATTTGGATGAAATATTCTGTGGACATTGGTAGGTCCATTTGATTTATGGTGTGATTTAGATCTAGGATTTCTTTATTGATTTTTTGTTTGGATGACTGATCTATTGGTGATGGGGGGGTATTAAAGTCTCCCACTACTAATGTGTTGGAGTTTATTTATGTTTTTAGGTCCTTCAGCATATGTTTGATGAAATTGGGTGCATTGACATTGGGTGCATGTAGGTTGATAATTGTTATTTCCTTTTGGTGTATTTCCCCTTTTATTAGTATGGAATGCCCTTCTTTATCTCTTTTGATCAATGTAGGTTTGAAGTCTACTTTGTCTGAGATAAGTATTGCTACTCTTGCCTGTTTTCGGGGGCCATTGGCTTGGTAAGTCTTCTTCTAGCCTTTCACCCTAAGCCTGTGTTTGTTTCTGTTGATGAGATGGGTCTCCTGTAAGCAATGGATTTTTGGATTTGCAGTTTGTCAAATGGCGTGTTTTGATGGGGGAATTACGTCTGTTAACATTCAGTGAATCACATTCAGTTAACCTATCAATCCCCACCTTGATAGGTATGTGGTGATTTCTGTCATTTAGTTGTCTTTGTTGTTTAAGGGTTTGATTGTGTGCAGCTAAATCAATGTTACTCTCTACTGTCTTGCCTTGTCTTGTGGTTTGGTACTGCCTGTCCTTTCATAGTTTTGTATGCTTTCATTTTCTGTGTGCAGGATTCTTTGAAGAAATTTTTGTAGTGGTGGCTTTGTGGTCATATATTGCTTTAGCTTCTGCTTATCATGGAAGATTTTATTGCTCCATCTATTTTGAATGTTAGTTTTGCTGGGTAGAGTATCCTGGGGTTGAAGTTATTTTCATTCAGTGCCTGGAATAGCTTACTCCATGCTCTTTTTGCTTTTAATGTTTCCTTTATCAAATCTGCTGTGATTTTGATGGGTTTATCTTTGAATGTTATTCACTTTTTCTCCCTTACTGCCTTCAATATTCTTTCTCTAGTCTTTGTGCTTGTTGTTTTAATGATAATATGTCATGGGGTAGTTCTATTTTGGTCAATTCTGTTTGGTGCCCTGGAGGCTTCCTGTGCCTGAATGGGCATAGTTTTCTATAGATTTGGGAAATTTTCTGTTATTATTTTGTTGAATATATTACTCATTACTTTTGCTTGCACCTCTTCTCCTTCTTCAATACCCATGATTCTCAGGTTTGGTCTTTTGATGGAGTTGGTGAGTTCTTGCATATTCTTTTCACAGGTCTTGAGTTATTTAACTAATAGTTCTTTGGTTTTTCCTTTTATTGCCATTTCATCTTCAAGTTCTGAGATTTCATCTTCTGCTTGTTCTAGTCTTCTGGAGTGGCCTTCCATTGTGTTTTGTATTTCTGTTTCATTTTTTTCTGAGTTTTCCATATCATGGGTCACTTCTTCTTTAATATTGTCAATTTTTGTCCTTAATTCCCTTATCTCTGTATTTATTGTGTTGTCTGTTTCACTTTAGTATTTATTTAGGGCTTCTATGAGTTCACTTATTTGTTTTTGTGTCTTCTCATATTCTTTGTTTTTATTGTCTTGGAATTTCTTGAGTCCCTCCTGTACATTTTGTTTGACCTTGTCTAGTAACATATCCATGAAATTCTCAGTGATTTTTGCCGGATTTTTTCTTTCAGGGTGTTCTTGTTGGCTTCGTTGTGTTCCTTGGGATAGTCTATCTTTGTTTCTTTGGGGTTTGGAACTGGGTATCCATTTTATTCATTTCCCTCTGAATCCTGTACTAATTTATTTTTTGGGGGAGATGGTTTCCATCCTGTTTTTTGTTTTCCCATCATTCCACTTGATGCTATTTCTGTCCCTGTTTGTGTATAATTTAGTATTAGCTAACTTGCAATAGTAAAAGTAATGAGACCAAGAAAGTAAGAGAAAGAAGAAAAAGAGAGAAAGAAAAAAAATAGAGAACCAAAGAAACCAACAGGGAGAGATGGTGTACTAACCAACAGTGGACAAAACAAGCACTTAGAGAGAAAGAGAAAAATGCAAAAAGAAAAAAAAAGAAAAAAATTTCAGGTTCAGGAATAGTAAATTTCAGTCTTGGTAGTTCTGGTGTTGCTCCTTCAGCATCCAGTCCTGGTGTTGGTATTTAAGCAGTAGCTCTGTCATAGTCTCACTAGGTGGTTGGGTCAGAAGACAGCTTTGTGAACCGCTATCTGCTCTGTTTCAGGCAGTGGTTCATCTGCTGCCCACTGTCAGCCATCTACTTTTTCAGGCTTTGTTTACTGAAAGTTCACGTGGAGACAGCTCCTTGACCCTCAAAGCACCCCACCCCCTCTGCTGCATGTCCTTTTCTGTTCCTTGTTTAGTATTCATTTTTTTTGTGGGGTGGGGGTCAGTCTGTCCAGGGTGTTATGCTGTTTTATCCCAAGGGTGGCTGTGGAAGTACTGTGTGCCACTTATTTGCTCACCTGTTGGTTTGCATCTCCCAAGGAGATTTGGATCTGGTGTTTGGCAGCGCTGGAGCCCTCCTGGTTTCTCAGAGTAACTTGGTGTGGAGAAGCTTTGTGTGGGCTGGAGGTTTGGGGTGTCAGAGTTTTGCTTCTTCTTGGTGTTTTTTTTTCTGCCAATTGTGGCTCCAGCATCTCAGCAAGTTTTGATTTATGGATCTCACACTGTCTGCTTCCTTCCTCCAGTCACCATCTTCTGGGGTTCATTTAGCTAGAAAACCTTTTTTTCCACCCTTTGATGCTAAGTCAGCATTTATTTTTTTTCACTGAGAATATTCTCTTGTAAGCAACATATGGGTGGGTCTTATTTTTTTTTAACCCAGTTTGCTATTCTATGTCTTTTGATTTGGGCATCGAGGCCATTTACATTCAGTGTTAGTGTTGAGAGGTGTGTGATCTTTCCAGTCATTTTTATTCCCCTGTTGTTTACTTTTTACCTATTCTCTGATTACTGTCTTTTGGTCAAAATTGTTTATTCTTTCTTGCATCTTCTGTCTCACTCTGGCTTATTCTTCTGTGTGTAACATTCCTTTAGGAATTGTCTGCAGTGATGGCTTGGTAGTCCTGAATTCCTTCAGTTTTCCTTGTTGTGGAAGGTTTTAATTTCCCCTTCAGTTAGTAAGGATAGTTTTGATTTATAGAGTAGTCTAGGTTGACATTTTTTTCTTTCAGGACCTGAAATATGTTTGCCTATGACCTTTTTCTGTCTGGAATTTGTGTTGAGAAATTTTCTGTTTATCTGCTTTTATTGAATGGATTTATCTTTATATGTGACTTGTCTTCTCTGTTGCATCTTTCAGAATTCTTTCTTTGTTCTTTATGTTGAGTGTTTTGATTGTTATATTTTGCAATATATATATATTTTAGTCCTAATGGTTTCGTACTCTATAAGCTTCCTACACCTGGATATTTTTCTCTTTCTTAAGATTGGGGACATTTTCAGTTATTATTTTATTGAATGTATTATCTATGCCTTTAGTTTGTGTCTCTTTTCCTGCCTCAATACCCATGATTGGTAGGTTTGATCTTTTCATTATATCTCAGATGCCTCGTATTCTCCATTGATGTTTTCTTATGTTTTTTTCTGTTCTTTTCCTGTTTAATCTAACTCCTCTTTGCCTTCTCTTCCTGGTACTCTATTTTCAACTTGGTCCACTGTTCACCAAAATTTTGATTGAGATTTTTGTTGGGATATTGAGCTGTTCATTTCAGCTTATTTTTTTTTTAGGCTTCTATATCTTTATTGAGTTCCTGTTTCATATCCAGCATTGTTTTCTTAATTTCTTTCATCGGTTTGTTTGAATTCTTTTTAACTTCTTTTTTTTGTAGACCATGCAAATTTTATTTATTTACTTATTTTATTCTTTTATTTACATGTGCATACATTGTTTGGGTCATTTCTCCCCCCTGCCCCCCTCCCCCACCATCTCCCCCCTTTAACCTCTTTTTACTGTTTATTCATATCCTCTTTGAGATCATACACTAGGTTTTTTGTCTCTTTTTTGAGCTTAGTAATCTTTCTTTCTATTATTTTTTGGAATTAAAAAAAAATAGAAGGTGAGCTGTTATCTTGCTGTTTCATATTTCAGCATTGAGATTTGGGTACCTGATATTATTTGTGGTTCAGGGTTCTAGTTCCTTGTGTCCCCATGATTGAGGTTTTCATGAAAGGTTGTACAGGACTGGACCACTGTTGACTTCTTGTTTGTTTTCTTTTCTCAAGATGGAGGCATGCTATGCCTCAATGTCAATCCCTTGAACTTTTTATTCTCAAGATGTTGAATTCTATTCCCTGTTGCACAGAGAAAAAGAAGGCTTAGCTACTAAAGCTGTCTCAGTTATTAGACTGCAGCCTTGAAGTTACAATAATTACTGATGAAAATCAGTTACAGCTATTATTACAGTATGCTTGGTTTTCAATTGAAGCAGTGATTAATCTTTATGGTTCTGGATGGCTAAAAGTAGTTAGAGTTCTCATGGAACAGAGGCAAAGGGAAAGGTCTTGGGGTAATAAGAGGTGAAAAGTTTATGCAATAGGATGAGATGGTGGCTGAGCTAATATAAGGGATTAATTAGAAGGCAGACTAAGATGGGTAGAAGAGATCAGATAGATAGTAAAATAGAGGGGAAATGGGGGAAGAATATTCGAGAAAATAAACAGACAAATCTAAGTTCTACAGAACTGAAGAAAAGAAAAAAAGTAAAATCTGCAAATCCCTTTGCCTATTGGAATTATTGGTACTGAAGGAAGATTGAAAGAAGGTAGACAAAGAGAATGGAAATTGATAGGTAGGGAATTGTTCTGGTGGTTGATAGGAAGAAAGTATAAATTGGGGAGTGTGGTAGAAATGAGATAAGAGACCTTTAAAGTTGTAATCTTGAAAGTGGTTTGTGGGGGTCTCATGAATACCTGCAGAGAGGGGAGGGAGGCAGGGATGTCAAAAGAGGTAATTGGGGAAAAAGAAGACAAAACCATTGTTGGAATGTGCAGAAAAAAAAGAAAAATAGCTGCAAGTTAACCAGTAAGAGATCTACATCACAGTGTCAACATGAATGGCTAAAAATTTTATGTAAAAATTGCAAATTTTCTATTGTCATTGTTCTTCTCTCACTCCTCAGTGTCTGGGTCTTCCAGACCAGTGTATGGCAGGCTAAAATGGATACCTGCATCTGGGTTGGTTACTGGTGCTGTAAAGAGAGGGTGTTTGTGGATCTAACTCTTTGGAGTTTGTACTGGTAATATACCAGCCTTTCCCCATTCACATTTTCGTTGTTCCCATTTCTCAAGGTCCCTAGAACTTATAGACTGTAGTAATGCACCAAGTGCAGGGTTTTGTCCAGATGTTGTGCAGCCTCTGGCTGGATAGCAGATGGTGTTACAACTTTTGTGTCCATAGTGTTAGATTATTTGCTCTTTTTTTGTTTAGTTTTCTGAGATCTTTCTGTATTTTAGATACTAATTCCCTTTGGGTGAATATATTGCAAAGATTTTCTCCCATTCTTTAGGTAGTCTCTTCATTCTGTTGACTGTTTTTTGGCTGTTTAGGAGCTTTGAAGCATTTGAATTGATTTTGTTAAAGGGTAAAATCTATTGATAGAGGCAGAAAGCACACCAGTCATCACCTGGGGCTAGAGGTAACAATGGGGGAATGTAACTGTAAATGGCAGGAGTTTCATTTTGGATTTAAGTATTATAAACTGAGATCATTGTAATGGTTACACAACCATGTAAATATACTAAAAATATTTGAAGTTAAACAGGTGATGGCCTCTGGGTGTAGTTCAGTGGTATAGCACTAATTTGAGTTTGTGGGAAGCCCTGGTTCCAGTGCCAGCACTGTAAGTAGAAAGGGTAAGTTTAGGATTTGTAAATGACCCTTCTGCAAAACCATTGACAAAAATGCAATAAAACCCCAATAATTCTCACTTTTTTTGGCAAAATATCTGGGGGTGTGACTCTTCTGGTAGTGCACCTTCCTTAAAAGTTCAAGGTCCTGAGTCAAGCCCCAGTGGTCCTCCCTCAGCAAAAAAAGAGACTTGCAGATGTTATAGAATGTTTGAGTTAGTTAAACAACTGAAGAAAGGAACTTCTCAGTATGCAGTGTCATTAAGGACAGGTACTGCACAATGGGAGTCTGATGCTGACCACCTGGAGGGAAGTCAGAGGTCCCTGGTCAAGGCCATAGACCCCAGATTGTCCATAGTTAGCCACCAGCAGTAAGGTTGGAGGCTCCTGGTGTATTAATCAGGGTCTCCAGAAGAACAGAATAGAAGAGCTATATAATTATAATACGTGTTTTGTTAGACTGGCTAGTCCAACATTTGCCTGCTGGAGATGCAGAGAACCTGCTAGCTTCTCAGTCCAGGAACATGGAAGCCTCAGACCAAGGGTAGTAATGCAGTCCAGTTCATGACTGAGGCTTGGAGAGTCACTGGTGGATGTCCATAGAAAGGGCTGAAAAAGCTAGAGTTTGATATCCACATGTCATATTAACCACAGTGAACACAGTTGCTTAAGAACAATGGAGTTTGAATGTATTGGACAGTGTTCTCTGCAATGTTATTGCATATGGGCACCAGGGAGTTGAGTAGAGTCAAAGGAGGTGGGGATTATGTGGTAATAGAAGGGGAGAGAGGCCAAGGCAGGTGGTAGGGATGATGGAGGTGGGTGGGGGTCAAGGTGGTGGATAGTGGTCATGGAGGTAGGTAGAGTTATACAGGTATGGATGGATCAGGAAAAAAAGGACCAGGGAAGTGTGGAGGGATCAGGGTCATGGGGGAGAGGTCAGGAATGTGAGGAGTGTTCAGGTTGGTGGTAATGGTTGGGAAATGGTGAGGAGGAGTCAGGGAGGAGTAGAGAGGTGGGGATGATGTGGGATGAGAGATGTTTGAAGAGGTCAAGGAGGAGGAGAAGTTTCAAGAAGGTGGGGGACATTCAAGGAGATGGAAAGGGATTCAGGAAGGTGGTGATGGGTCAGGGAGGAGAGGAAGGGTCAGAGAAGTGGGAAGGGCCAGGCAAGTAGGGATAGGGTAGTAGGGGAGTTAGATATTAGGGAGAGATCAGGAATGTGATTAGGTGTCAGGTAGGTGTGGAGAAGTCAAGAATACAGAGTGTGTCAAGGAAGAATGAAGAGTGAGGGTATGGAAGATATTGAGGGGGTCAGGAGTTTGAGTAGGGGTTAGGGTGATGGAAAAAGATCAAGTAGTTGAAGAGTGGACATAGGGTGGTATGGCAAGTGGGAAAGGGTCAGGGAGGAAGGAAGTGTTTAAGAAGTTGGGGAGAAGTAATAAGGGTGGATAAGTGTCACAAAGATAGGTGATCATGGAGCAGAATGAAGTCTTGAAGGTGTGGAGAGTTCATGGTGGTAGGGAGGATAGTGGTAGGTGTAGAGGAGTGAGGGAGGTTGGAGGGATTAGGGACTTGGAGACAATTCTGGGAGGTAAATAAGGGTTGAGGGAGAAAGTGAAGGGTAAGGGAAGTGGGTATGGTTCAGGCAGGTGGGACTAGCATAGTACAGGAAGTAAAGAGAGGTCAGGGAGGTGGGTAGGGGTCCTTGAGGTGGTAGTGTGGAAGAATTCAGAGTTACTGGTTGGCAAAAGTATTAACAGAGACCAGACAGTAGAAGCAAAGGTTTATTCAGGGCATTGCCAAGAGAACTGATGGGCAGCCATGGAGCAAGAGAAATGGCTGTTGTGGTGATATGAGGTTGGGGATAGATTCTTATAGGGCCTGGCAGATTTGATGTTTCCTTTTTGTGAGCCTTGTTAATTACTTGTTCTTTCCTCTGATCATGGTTTGACTTAAGTGCACACAGGAGCATTTTAAGCACTTGGCCTTTACTTCCTCATTCTACCTGTCCTTTGGTATTTTATTTCCACCATGCTTCCTTAAAGGGGACTTTCTTCCACATTCCCCCTGACAGAACAACAAAACCAATCCTGGTTTAAATGGGTAAGAGGTCTCATCTTCTTGGAACTTCTTCAAGCTGGGCAGGGTTGTAGAGATGTCCCTGCCTATTTATTTGTTGTTCTAAAAGAGGGTTGTGGACAGTCCATGGGGACATGGTGGGATGTAACTGAGTAATGGAATAAAACCATGAGGAAGCCTTGGCCATGGAGCTGAGGAGTACCAGGACACTATTAGCAGAATCCACGCTATAACATCATCTGTAGTTTTATGGCTGGAAATGAGAAGAAACCAACTTGGTGTGAACATTAATGATGCAAAGTTCAGTAAGGAGGAGCAGTAAAGATCCTAAGAAAGATGGAGCCAGGATAGCTGGGACCAGGTGCTTTCCATGAGAGCCATCTCTGAGCAGCCCATTCTAAGTTGAGAGACCTGGTGGGTTAATATATGAATGTTAGTTTGAGTCTGTCATGATTTGTTCACCCTGAAACAGCTGTTTTCCCCTAGCATAGCAAAGGTCCCCCATGGGTGGGAACAAGCATATCTAAAGTCTTTAAAAATTTTTTTAATTATGTAGAGAGTCAGTTTGTCCCCACGAATCTGTGAAGATTTGGACTATGGCATGAAGGGCATTGGGTACTCAGTGGACAGGTGTCTGTACCTCAAAAAGGAAAAATTATTCATCCCACTCCTGTCCTTATGGCTGATGAGTCCCAAGGCCTATTAGCAGCGGTATAAGTTGGCTACTCCTCCTATCTCTGAGAGGTTTGGAATGCCTATAAATTGAGAGTGACCTCTGGGTGTCTCCTGGAGCTATAGCAATAGTAGACAATAGAAAGGCAAGGGGGTCAGTTCCTTGTCCAGGTGGAAGGTAGACAGGCCTGAACTTTAGAATCATGTGGTCCTGCTTAGGAACTATTTCTTGCTGACCATTCAAGCTTTATTTACTTTTGAAAGAGTGGGCAAAAATGCTTCAATTTAGATTATGAGAACTTCCCCTCTTGTCCCAAGAGCCGCTTTTCCAAGCCTGCCGCCACTGAACATTTTTCTTGATTTCTCCTGATTAACCACCCTGTGATTCTTCTTTAATGTTACCTCATTGCCTGGATGATCTTTGTACTAAAAAGTTTTACTTGTTGCTAGGTTGAGGTGTCCCAGTTGGTCTGATATGATCCCTGTTAGAGTATGAGCTCAAGTGGAAGCCTGTGTCTGTAAGACCCTTCTGTCCAGTTTAAGTAATAAAGACATTTAGTGATTCTTTGGTTGTGCTTACCTGGAGTCCATTTTTAAGCTTAATTCTGTATATTTGTAGGTGATGTCCTGAAATCTGAAAAATGCTGCATAGTTTGCAAATGTCAGAAGTTCTAATTCTGCAGAAGGTTACCAGACAAGGGTTACAAAACTTTACAAGGAAAAAACAAAAACAAAAATAAAAACAAGCACCAAAAAAGAGGTTATTGAAAAGGCTAACTCTTTGATAAGTAAGTACTTGCTAGAGTCATCCTCTAAGAGCCTGACTGCAACTGCTCTAGAGAAGGATCAAAAGTGCAATGACAAAAGACTCAGAATAGCTGTGGCTAAAAATGTGAAAACCTATAATAATTTACAGAAGTTTACATATTTTTATTGCATACAGCATTTTAGGTTAATAATTATGATTGACAGCATTATGCTAGGAACATCAAGTTCCCCTTGTTAAGATCAGGCACATGTGGACATAATCACATGAGGGCTAGCATCAGAATAATTTTAAGTAGGAGGACAAAAACTTGGTAAATATTTTCATGTAATTTTTTTATTTAGCTGGCATTGTTATGTGGTGTGGCTACTGAGGATATCTAGCAAACGATGTAAGGAGGCCACAGTGTGGCTGGACTCAAGAACACCTCCTCTGATGGGGACAGATGATTGGTCACTATAATGTCCTCCAGACCATTGCAAAAATACATTTTGTAAGGAAAACTAACCTGCCAGAAACAAAGACTAGGTTACTGTGAAAATTACTTGAAGATTAGAGCAAGACTCCTCATTACAACTGCAGTGCATACAATGAACATCTTGGATCATCCAATTGTGATCAGTCTACTTCCTATCATCCAAACCAATGTGATCAATCTATTTCCTATCATTCAAACCACAGGAGACAGCTTTTGGATCATGAAAATGACAATGGTAGAGATCATTTGGACCTCATCTTGGAAGATGCCTGCCTGGATGAGGAAGAGTAGCCTGGGAGCCCAGAACAGTATCTCTTCGCTCTTCAAAGTTCTTGAAAAGATGGACTGCCAGAATATGTAATCTTAGGGATGGGCCTTGCCTGCACCCACCCTATCCTTTCACTTTATATCTTCACTCAAACAGGAGACTCAGTGAGTCTGCCGTTTAGCATTTCATGTTCTTACCCTCTGAACATCAGCTGTCTGAAAACTGTGAAGAATTAGGGCAGAAGGGTGGCATAAGAGCCACTATGCCTGTGATTCCCCTCTGCCCTGCATAAGCTCCCAATGGGTTCCTGTGGATTCCACTTCCAGGCATTTCATAGATGTTATAGATGACATAGATATCATCATGCTTTCATGATGCATGAGCTCGAATATTTCCTGACCCAACAGATACCCACATTGTGGGGCCAAAGCTCTACTTCTAACACAGCAAGCTGTACTTACAGGGTATATGTTCAGAAAACTCCCTGTCCAATCAAAAAACCCATGATGGGACCACAGCCTCTACTCGTAACCCAGATGGAAGCCTGTCTTCTCATGGTGCATAACTGCCCTGCTTTTTGTTATGAATACAGCCTCTACAATGACCCAGAGAGCATCAAGTCCTTCCAAGGTATGTCACCAGAAGAAATGCTCTCCCCAGGGATATCCTGATGGTGAGTCCACAGCCTCTACCTTTGAGAAGAACCACAAGAGGGTGTCTAGGAGGATTTTAAGTTCTTTATATCTTCACCTTCATGCCCTCATAACATCTGCCACATGGTCACAGTGAATCAGGGAAGAAGGGTCACAGAAGAGTCATCATACCTATGATTCCCATGTGCAGTGTACACATGAGGATGGCAACTTTCAGCAAAGCTTTTTAGTGCAGCCCTGAGGATGCTTCCTGCACTAGGAGCAGTGACTGGCAAAAGCACATCAGAAGTTTTAATGAGGGGACATGTTCAGGAAACTCCATCTCAAGTAAGCAGCTCCTCAGTGAAAGCACAACCTCCATCTCTAATAGAGACAGCAGCTTGTCCTCCCTGGGCATCTGCTAGAAAAAGTACCTCAGAAGTAGGCAACATGAGAGCATGGCTACCACATTGAACTGTGATGAAGAGGCAAGAGAATCCATATAATATTCATCCATCACCACCCAATGGTGCGACTACAGCCTCCTTTGAATGTTGGAAGATGGTGATTAGCAAAATCACCATATACATGGTTAAATGGGCTATTGCCTGCCAGTCACAAAGACATCCCTCCAAATTAAGAATCAAATGGTTCTAATGAGAGGAGCAGACAGAATCAGGTAGGTTGGTGCAGATCAACTGCAATTCTGCATTTTATTCTATGTCTACAGCCTGCAATTAGGATGCCATTTCCAGCATAGGACCCCAGTGTGGCCCTATGGGTACCTCTGAACGAAGAGCATTAGATCAGAGACTTATCTCAGCATCTTTACACCTGGTATGTGCTGAGTAAACTCATGCCCCATTGGGCAACCCCACATGGGGTCAAAGCTTTACTCTGACACAGAGAGCAGGTCCAAAAGAAATGGGTATATATGCTTTTGATCTGAGTGCCAAGTTTACAACCCAGCAGAATTCGACATGTTCTGAAACACTGCTGACTTTTGAGGCCCAGAAGTATTTTAGGGTAAGGAATATGATGGGTTTTCAGTTCCTGGTTCTTCAGCACCAGATATCTCAGGACACAGTTACACCACTCAGTCAATGCTAGACATGTGGAGAACTGGCCTTGCCTGCTCCTCACAGATCCTTCCACCACACAGAGCAGATCCAGCATGCCTGCCATTCTTCATTCCTTCAACTTTGTGCCCTCACAATATCTTTGGTCAATGATCACAGTGAGTCCCGGCAGAAAGGTAGCAGAATAGCCCCCATACCTACAGTTCCCAAATGCAGCCTACACGTGAGGACGTGAATTTCACTCTCAGAATTGTACTGTGGTGCTGGGAATTCCTCCTGCTATAGCAACAGTGGCTGGCAGATCAACCCCAGTAGTTTAACACAGGAGAGGTATTTTTAGGAAACGCCATTTCAAGTGGGCGGTACCACAGTGAGAGAACAGCTTCCACCTGTATCAGAGACAGCTGGCCATTCCTTCCTGTGCAGATGCTCAGACAAGTCCCTCAGCAGCGGGCAACACCACAGAATTACCGTTGTCTCTAATGCTGATGGAAGTCAGTAATGTGGGTCCATGGCACTTGTGAAAAGAGGAAACTGTGAAAATCCAACTAGCCAAATGCATTGGGCAAATGTGCTGCTCCCAGCTGATGACAAAGAGACTGCGCCAAAAAAAAAATCAAGTAATTCTGATGAGAGGGTGGACACAGAATCATGTTGGGGTGTGGCCCAGCTGTGCTTCTGTATTGTATTCTATGTCTAAAGCCTGCAATGAAGAGGCCAATTTCCAGTATAGGCTCCCAGTGTGGCACCATGGCTTCCTCCTGAATAAGTAGCGTGAGGTCAGAGACAGATCCAGCAACTTCACACCTGGTACATGACCATTTCCTGACCCATTGGGAAAACCCACAAAAGGCCAAAGCTCAATTCTGACACAAAGAGCAGTCTGGAAACAATAGATACATGGTCAGACAACTCCTTCCTCATTGGGCTACCCCACAATGAGACCACAGTGTCCCCTGCTGACCCAGAATGTAGCCCATCCTTCTAAGGTCCCTCACCAGAAGAAAAGTCCCTCCTCACTGTGCAACTCCTTTGTGGGATTGCAGCTTCTAACCATGACCTAGAGTAGAAAATCTTCCCCAGGTATGTCATAGGAAGAAACCCCAATCACCAGGGATTATCCTGATAGTGGGACTGTAGCTTATAACCCCGAGAGGATGCAAAGTTAGAAAATGGGACCTATAGGATTGCCAAATGTATTCTAAGACTAGGTTGATGTCTTCCAGCCAAAAGAAACATCCCTAAAACAGGAACACATTATTTGCAATGAACAGAGTGGACAGCTGAGTCTGACACAAAACCAAGCAGGTGGGGCAGACCAGCTGTGCTTTTCCATGGTTTTATCTATGCCATTATGAAGATCATGTAGAAATGGTGGGGTGGTTTCAAAAGGTGTCTGTGCCTTTTCCGTGGCTATATGTTCCCAGAATATGCTCCAGAATTTCCCTTTCAAAGGACTTAGTATAACAGGAGTTAAAATTTTGACAAATTGGCTTAGACCACCACACCAACAAAGCAGGGAAAAGGTTCCATAACTATAAATCTAGCATGGCATTGGGTTCATGCCTGTCATCACAGATTCATAGGAGACAGAGGCAGGTGGATCTCATGTTCATAGCGAGTCTAGGCAGAATTAGCAGGAAAAGCTGTGTGAAATCTGGAAGTAAAAATCACACCAAGTGGGAGTTGCTAGAAATGTTAGGGCTCATATGAAACTGGAATTCCATCACATGTATGTCACTTATGCCAAAAAAAGTAAAGATATAAAACTAAGGTTTTTAATAGCAGAGTGTACAGTGGAGATATCCTGGAGAGCACCCCTAGGGACAGCTGCCCAGGGAGGAGGAGGAGTCCTGAAGTGTTCTTTTCCATTTCATGCCTCTGAAAGGATGTATTCCCAGAATATTTCCATCATTTTGTTGCTTCTTTGTATGTTCCCTGACAGAGTGTGTGCCTTTAGAAAAGAGCTTGAGGGACTGAGTGCATTCTGTCCACTCCTTCCACCATGGGGGGACTACTACAATTTGCTGTTTGAGGGGGAGTGTTTGTCCTATTCCAGCAGATCATGTGCACACTGGGCTACTGCTACAGGAAAGGAATTTCCACCTAGATGTGAATCCCAACAACATTTTATAGATGACTAAGAAAATGTCAAGTTCAATGACTTTGGGCTGAGTGCCAAGTTTAGAGCCAGATAGAAACTCGACATGCTCTCACACACTCATCTCCCGTGCCCCAGAACTATTTTAGGAAGAGCAATATGAAGGTCTGCAACAGACACATGAAGCCTGGGGATTGTCCCATATAATATACCCACAAGACTCCCTGCCATTTTGTAGAGACAGCTCTTCCAAGCTGAAACAGTAGTTTTTGCAAATAATTTACAACTTTCATCATACCTTTCAGCAGAAGTGCAAAGCCTCACTTGTGAGATACTGTGAATCCCTGGTACAGGCCAATATTAGCGGTCATAAGGACACACATGGTTCAGCTGTGGTGAGACATGTTCAAGGGTGATACTCCTCAAACAGCCACAGAGTACACCATGGCCATCATCATGTGTCATATGTGGCATCATACATGGGAGATCTGGGGCTATCTGTTACAGAGAAAGCTTAACAATGTGAAGGCCATGTCCTGAAATCTCAGCACTGGACATCTCAGGGAGACAGCTGCATCAGCCAAGTCATAACCAGGCATCCAGAGGATCGGCCCTGCATGCACCCGAATACACTTGCACATCATACAGAGGAAAGCCAGTGCTGCTGCCCTTCTTCACCCTTCACCCTTATGTTCTCAGTAGATCTTCGTTTGCTGATCACACTCAATTAGGGGAGAAAGGCAGCAGAAGATCCACCATGCCTGTGATCCATATGCCTGCTATACATGAGAGGATGGCAATTTCCAGTGAAGCCTCCCAGTGTGGCTGTGGGGATGCCTGCTGCACGAGGAGCAAAGCCTGGCAGAGTGATATCAGTACTTTCCTCAAGGACATGTGTTCAGGAAACTTTGTCTCAAGTGGGCAGCCCTATGGTGAGAGCACCATCTCTACTTCTAACAGAGACAGAAAACTATTTTCCCTGGGGAGCTGTATGGAAGAATATTCTGGGAAAACCCAGAGTATTACCATCAACTTAATATATGACATAGAGATGAGCAATGCTAATCTATCCCATGGGACCACAGGATGGTGGGAATACAGCCTCCCCACAAATATGAGAAAGGGTTACCATCATGATAGCCAAATACTTTGAAGGATGGTACTTCTTGCTACTGGCCTCAAGAAAACCCTCTGAAAGAAGAATCAAGTGGTTTTGATGAATGGGATTAGCACAGAAACAAGCAGGTGGAGTGCCTTTCTATGTTTTATTCTATGTCTGAAGCCTGCAATGAGTAAATCCATTTCCAGCATAGGCTCCCAGTGTGGTCCTGTAGCTTTCCCCTGCATGAGAAGTATTAGGTCAGACACAAATACTAGCATCTTTGGACCTGGTGCATGTCCAGAGAACTCCTGCCCAATGAGGCAAACCTCTGGCACAGAGGATGGACATAAACAATAGATATTTGGTCAGAAGGCTCCCTCCCCATTTGGCTGCCACATAGTCAGAATTCAACTTCCACTGATGACCCAGAAAGTAGCCCATCCTCCCAAGGTACCTCACTGTGCAACTCCTTGATGTGAATGAAGCCTCTAACCATGATCTAGAGATGAACAAGTCCTCTAAGGTATGGCACCTCTATCCCCAGGTGACATCCAGATGGTGGGACTGCAGCCAATAACTGTAAGAAGACACAAAGCTGAATTCAGTACTGTAGGATTGCCAAGTGTATTCCAAGACAATGTTGCTACCTGCTGGCCCCAAGGACATATCTTTAAAACAGGAACAAATTAGCTGCAACGAAAAGGATGAAAAACAGAGTCTGACACAAAATTAAGAAGGTGGGCAAGCCAGGTGTGTTTCTATCTGTGGTTTTATCTATGACATTATTAATGTTTTTTGAAAATGGTAGGGTATTTTTGAGATGTTTCTGGATTATAAATTCTCATAATACACTTCAGAATATACCTTTAAAAAACTTAGGAGTCGTTAAAAATTTTGTCAAATTTCCTTAGACCATTGAATAACCAAACATATTAGGAAGAAAGATCCATAAAACTATAAATCAAATATGGTGCTGGGGTGCACCTCTGTGTTCACAGCTACACAGGAGGCAGATGTAAGTGGAACTGATATTCAAGGTCAGTTGTGGCAAGTTAGTAGGAGACCCTATCTGAAAATCAAAATTAGAATCAAAAGACTAGGGGTTGGCACCTGAATTAGTGCCAACAGTAACGAGGGAGGCCTTCATAATATCTCCATTATTAGAAAAAAGAAACCAAAATCTAAGGTCTTTAAGGCAGGGGCCATCAGTGGACACCTTCTTGACCATATCCTTGAGGACCAGTGCCTAGATGGGAGGAGGACTCCTGTAGAGTGGAAACAGAGCTTATTCCCTGTGGTCTACTCTGGCCTTCCCCTCACTCACATCATCATGATAACTAAACTTCCTCACTTTCATAGCCTAAGCTTCAGGTCTTCAGGTTAATAATTTCCTAAGTGATCCAGGATTGAGGCTGGATTACAAATTCTCTTGCCTTAACTAGTTCCCTAGCAGAGTCAGATCTGTCCTTCACCCTACACATGGGTAATCTTATCGTGCTACCTGAGTTGTGGAGAATTTTATGTGAATAGTTGTGACTGACAGCCTGTTGTTAGGACCTATCAATCTCTGTTTGACACTCTGAGGAACACAGCAACATGAGTTTGCAAAAGGCTGGCATCCAAGATAATTGACACCAACTCAGTCAAGTGCTGTGTTTCAATCTTTATTTATGTGGCATTGTCAGATTTGTTTTGCCTTAAAGAAAAATAGAGGAGATGAACCACTTAGGGTTATAATACATATATACATGAAATATAACATGGAAACTCCCTGTGTTACCTTTATCTGAAATAATCAGAATGTCAATTTTTTTCTTTTCTTTAATGGGAGAACAAGATGGGGGAACAGGTCCTGCCTGGGAGTGGGTGTGTGTGGGTTTGGTATCATTGGGAGGGGAGAGGTGACTGGGAAAAGGGGTAGGAGGGTGAATACCATGCAAAAATGTGTACACATGTATGTAAATGCAACAATGATACCTGTTGAATACATTCCAGAAATGGGGAAGGGAGTGGGACAAAGGAGTGCATGGAGGGGGGTAATTAAAGTATGATATATTTGATACATTGTAAGAACTTTTGTAAATGCCACAGTGTATCCCCCACCCAGCACAATAGAAAAAAGATATGGAATCTGAACTCTAAAATGAAAGCTGAAGAAGACTGTACGAGAAAAGAACTAGAAATACATAAACAGCCATATATAGAAGAATGGAAAATCAGAAAATCATTGTCAGAAGAAGGAAATAACCTTCTCAGGAATATTGCAAGGCTAGAATTGGCTAATAGCAGGTAGGTGAAGAGATAGAACATGACAGAACTTTATTCAGCACTCTTAGTAAGAGATCTTTCCCAGAATTCCCTTGTGCTTGAAGTCTTCATAGAAGTTTGGGACTTAATCAAAGTTTCAATCTAAGAGAACAGAGAGGTTCACACCTCAAACCCAAGGACTTTCAATGACAGCATGGGGGCTTTTGTGTTACAGGATGTGAAGAAGTCTTTAGACATGATACATAGTGGACTAAGAGAAGTTACAGTTGACTTTGAGACTGGGTCTGCTAGAAATTCTACCCCACAATATATGTATACTTGGAGAGAAAACTGATATATGGAAACACAATCAGATTATATGGAGATGTTAAGGAGAAAATATAAAATATAAATGTATGTATAAATATATATTATATTTAAACAATATCAAAAGGATAACATTACTCACTGAGTGTTAATATGGCATTTATATTGCTTCTTATTTATATGTATGTGAAAATTTAAAGATGCAAAATGCTTCTGTAAAAAAACCTGTAAAAACCTCAAGTGTTTAATGGCTGAGGGCATCAGTAGAGATGTGGGCAGTACACTGGAGGATGACTGACTACAGGGGGAGAGGAAACCTGGAGAGGACAGTGTTCCTTTCCTCTTCAACCTCTTGCATACATATATTCCTAGAATACTTCTGCTATCTTGTGATTTCTTTCTATGTGCCCAGGTAAAGAATTTGCCTTTAGAAAAGACCTTGACAGATTCAGTTCAATCCTCCCATCCATTCCACCACAGGATGGTACACTACAAACTATCCTGTTATGGGAAGAGCTTGTACTATTTCAGTAGATCACATGCTACTGCCCCAGGAAAGGAATTATACACCATGGCCTGAAGCCTGAGAACATCCTGGTCAATTGGCAGAGGCAAAAATCAAGGTCAGCGCCTTTGAACTGAGCGCCAAGTTTACAAACCAGCAGAATTCAACAGGTTCTGTGGCACCTGTTGCCTTCTAGACCCCAGAACCATTTTATGGTAAGGAATATAATGGGTCTTCAGTGGACATATGAAACTGGGGATTGTCCTTTATAAAATGCTCACAGACTCCACTCCATTTTTGTAGAAATTGCTCATCCCTGCTGATGTAACAGTATCTGCAAGCAATCTACAACTTTCCATCTTACCTTTCAGTAGAAGTGCAAAGCCTCACCTGTGGGATACTTTGATCCCATGTACATGCCCAAATTAGAGGACATCAGAGGCACCAATGCCTCAGTCAAGTGAAAAACAGTGTAGCAAGATACTCTCCAAACAGATAAACAGCACCATTACAGCCAATTTGCATCATATTGCATATCATAAATGGAAGATCACAGAGTCTCTGCTACAGAGAAAGTTTAGCGATATGAAGGCCATGTTCCTGATTCTTCAGCACCAGCTACCTCAGCAGCACAGCTACACAACCCAGTCAAGGTCAGGCATATGAAGGACCTGCCTTGTCTGCTCCCCACAGATCCTTCTTCTTTCATACAGAGAAAATCCAGTGTGCCTCAGTGTGACTGCTGTTTTTCATTCCTTCACCTTTGTGTGCTCCCAACATCTTTGGCCAAAGATCACAGTAAATCAGGGCAAAAAGGTAGCAGAAAAGCCACATGCCTACAATTCCCAAGTGCAGTGTACAC
Source organism: Castor canadensis (assembly GCF_047511655.1). Classification (NCBI taxonomy): domain Eukaryota; kingdom Metazoa; phylum Chordata; class Mammalia; order Rodentia; family Castoridae; genus Castor; species Castor canadensis. Next base: position 8,281,604 of record NC_133391.1, read on the forward strand.
GTGAGGACGTGAATATCATGCTCGGCATTATGGGGTGGTGCTGGGAATTCCTCCTGCACTAGCAATGGTGGCTGGCAGATCAACTTAAGTAGTTTCACTGAGGGGAGGCTTTTAAAGAAAATGCCATGTCAAATGGGTAGCACCACAGAGAAAGCACAGCCTCCACCTCTATCAGAGACAGCTGGCCATCATTCCTGAGAAGATGCTCAGAAAAGTCCCTCAGCAGCGGGCAACACCACAGAATTACCGTTGTCTCTAATGCTGATGGAAGTCAGTAATGTGGGACCATGGCACATGTGAAAAGAGGAAACAGGGTGACCATTGGGATAGCCAAATATATTGGGCAAATGTGCTACTCCCAGCTGACAACAAATAGATCAGTCAAAAAAAAAATCAAGCAGTTCTGATGAGAGAGTGGACACAGAATCAAGTAGAGACTTGGGCAGTACACTAGAGGATGACTGACTACAGGGGAGGAGGAGACCTGGAGCGGACAGTGTTCCTTTCCTCTTCAACCTCTTGCATACATGTATTCCTAGAATACTTCTATTATCTTGTGGCTTCCAGCTGGTGTGGTGGTCCAGCTGTGCTTTTGCATTTTATTCTATGTCTAAAGCCTGCAATGAAGAGGCCAATTTCCGGTATAGGCTCCCAGTGCGGCTCCATGGTTTCCTCCTGAATAAGTAACATTAGGTCAGAGACAGATTTCAGCAACTTCACACCCAGTACATGATCATTTCCTTACCCATTAAAAATACACAAAGTACCTAAGCTCAGTTATGACACAAAGAGCAGTCTGGAAACAATAGACATATAGTCAGAAAATGCCTTCCCCATTGGGCTACCCCACAGTGAGACCACAGCGTCCACTGCTGACCTAGAGAGCAGCCAATTCTCCTAAGGTCCCTCACCAGAAGAAAAGTCCCTCCTCACTGTGCAACTCTTTTGAGGGATTGCAGCTTTTAACCCTGACCTAGGGAGTAGAAAATCTTCCCCAGGTATGTCATAGGAAGAAACCCCAATCACCAGGGATTATCCTGATGGTGGGACCATAGCCTATAACCTTAACAGGATACAAAGCTAGAAAATGGGAACTATAGGATTGCTAAATGTATTGTAAGACTATGTTGTTGTCTTCTTGGCCAAAAGACATATCCCTCAAATAGGAACACATTATTTGCAATAAACAGAGTGGAAGCTGAGTCTGACACAAAAGCAAGTAGGTGGGGCAAGCCAGCTATGCTTTTGCATGTGGTTTTATCTGTGTCATTATGAACATCATATGGAAATGGTGGGGTGTTTTTAAGAGATGTCTGTGCCTTTTCTGTGACTATATGTCACCAGAATATGCTCTAGAATATACTTTTGAAAAGACTTAGTATAACAGGAGTTAAAATTTTGACAAATTGGCTCAGACCACCAAACAAACAAAACAGGGTCCATAACTATAAATCTAGCATGGCATTGGGTACACGCCTGTCATCACAGCTTCATAGGAGACAGAGATAGGTGGATCTCATGTTCATAGCCAGTCTGGGAAGAATTAGCAGGAAATGTTTTGTGAAATCCAGAAGTAAAATCACAAAAAGAGGTGGTTGCTAGAAATGTTAGGGCCCACTCAAGTTGAAGTCCCTAACATCTATGTCAGCTATGCTGAAAATAGTTTAGTTGAAAAAACAACTAAAGTCTTTAATGGCAGAGTATATAAGTAGAGATCTCCTGGAGAGTATCCCTGAGGACAGCCTTCCTGGGAGGAGGAGGAATCCTGAGTGTTCCTTTCCTATTCATGCCTCTGAATGGATGTATTCCCAGAGTGCTTCTGTCATTTGTTGTTTGTTGTGTGTTCCCGGAAAGAACGTGTGCCTTTAGAAAAGAGCTTGAGGGACTGAGTTCATCCCTCCCACTCCTTCCACCATGGGAGGACTACTACAACCTGCCCTGTTAGAGGGGGAGTGTTTGTCCTATTCCAGCAGATCACTGCTCACTGTGCTACTGCCACAAGAAAGGAATTACCTACCTAGATGGGAGATTACAAGATGTCCTAACAACATCTTGTAGATGACAGAGGCAATGTCAAGATCAGCAACTTTGGGCTGAATGTCAAGTTTAGAGCAGGATAGAAATTCAAAATGTTCTTAAGCACACTCATCTTCTGGGACCCAGAACTGTTTTAGGTGAGGAATATGGAGGGTCCACAGTAGACATGTGAAGACTGGGGTTGTCCTCTATAATGTGCTCACAGACTCCCTGCCATTTTGTAGAGACAGCTCTTCCTAGCTGAAGCAGCAGTTTTTGCAAATAGTTTATGACTTTCTCTCATACCTTTCAGCAGAAGTACAAAGCCTCACTTGTGAGATAGAGTGATCCTCAGTGCAAGCCCATATTAGAGGACATAAGGAGGGCGCATGTGGCTCAGCCAAGGAGAGATGCATTCCAATGTAGATACTCCAAAAACAGCCATCATCATATATCATATATGGTGTCATACACGAGAGAGCTGGGACTATCTGTTACACAGAAAGTTTACTGATGTGAAGGTCATGCCTTGGGGGTTCAGCACCAGGCATCTCAGGGTGACAGCTGCACCACTCAAGTCAAGGTCAGACATCCATAGGATCAGCCTTACATGCACCCCACAATATTTGCACCATCTTACAGAGGGAAGCCAGTGTTCCTGCCCATCTTTGCCCTTTCACCTCATGTCCTCACAACATCTTCTGCCAAGTAATCACATCAATTTAGGGAAGAAAGGTAGCAGAATAGCCACCATGCCTATGATTCATAAGTTTAGTGTAATATGAAGATGACAATTTCCAGTGAAGCCTCCCAGTGTGGCCATGGGGAATGCCTACTACACTATAAGCAATGCCTGGCAGAGCGACATCAATACTTTCACCAAGGGAACCTGTTCAGAAAATTCTGTCTCAATTGGGAAGCTCCACGGTGAGAGCACCATCTCTACCTCTAACAGAGACAGCAGCCCATCTTCCTCAGGCAGCTGTTTGGACCAGTGGACAAACTCAGAGTATTACCATCAACTAAAATATTACATAGAAGGATTCCAAGATGGCGGCTAGAGGTAAGAAGCAGAAAGCGACCCTCCTATAGTGAAATCTTGGAGAGACGCTGGAGACACACTTTGCAGGCATAATCACTGAGAAAAGGCATAACTTTGACCCCTCCACATCTCCAGCCAGTACAGAAAATCTCCACTTCATGTTGAATGGAGAAACGAGGAGGGCCCCCCTGGGGCCACCAGTGGCCGGCGCCCATACGGCTTGGGAAGACGCGGACCAGGTGAGCTTCACGGTACCGCAGTTCTTCCACAGACAAGCCTGAGCCAGAGCAGCATAGCCCCCTGGACAGACTGACCTCCAACCAGGAAAAATAGAGAAACTGAGTAATAAGCAATAAGAACAATTAAGACACGCTGGAAAGAGGGTGGGGCGCCCTGAGCGCTGAAGATTGGGGGAAGGGAATCCTTCCAGGACTGTAAATAAACAAGCCGGGCGGGCTGGAGAGTCTCTGGCAGGAGCGGGGTGCGCACCCAGCAACCAGGAGCGGGAAAGCTTGTGAGAGGAAGGAAGACCCACTTCCCACGTGAACTGTAAACAAACATGGCGTCCGGCAGGAGCAGCAGCACTGCCCAGTAAGCAGGAGCAGGAAAGCTTCTGAAAGTGGCAGTGGGAGGAAAACTTCAGAGGAGAGGGGGGAAGACCCACCTCCCACATGAACTGTAAATAAACACACAGGCCTGACAACACGGGGGCAGTGTCACCAAGTCCAGAGCTTGGAAAGGGGAAAGCCTGTAGCAGAGGCTCCCGCACAGGAGAACTCTGAGCAAACAAAGCCTGTGGGACCAGGTGAGTGCTAGCTCACCCCAGAGATCTGCATAAATAACCCCGCCAGCTACAGGCTGAGAGCAGCAGGCAGGCAAGCCACAGTTGCAGATACCACTCTCAGAACTGCCTCCAGACGCTTTTTTTCTTTTTCTCCCTACCTTTGATGAGAGAACAACCGAATTACACCTGCAAGCCGAAAAACTTACTGAAACTGTATTGCATTTGAACTGGGGACACTTGGTGGGGCTTTTTGTGTGTGTGTGTGTGTGTGTGTGTGTGTGTGTGTGTGTGTGTGTGTGTGTGAGAGTTTGTAGTTTTATTCTACTTTATGGATCCCCTTTGATGAGACAACTACAGAACAACATCTGAGGCACCAACTCCAGGAATGGAGATTGAGACGGACACCCAAATTATTAAGACTGAAACTGCATTGCATATAAACTTGGACGTTTTTTGTTTTTTTTCTATTTTCCATTTTATTTAATTCATTTTTATATATAGATATTACTTTCATTTACTTATTTTTTTTTATCGTTGATTTTCAATCCTCTCTCTGTCTCTCTAATGTCTGTTCAGCTTACTGTCGATTAGTACACTAACACTCCCTGTTTATACCTTTGAAACTCTCTTGTCTGATATCTTGTTCTGCTTTCTCCCTCTTGTCTGTATATTTGCTTTCCCCTTTTCTTTAACTTCTTGCTTTCCATCTCAGCTCACTCTTCCATTCTAAATATTACCATTGTTATTATTACAAGCTAGAAAATACTTAATTGCACACAGTACAGGGACAGTAACAACACCAAGACAATGATGGGAAGACAGAAAAAACAGGGAAACCAGTTTCCCCACAGCAAAAAATCAGTACAGGAACCAGAGGGGAATGAAGAGAACAGAAACTCAGATCCAGACTCCAACAAAATGAAGATAAACTATGCCAAAGGACCCAACGAAGCCCACAAGAATAATTTAAAAGAAGACATACTACAGGTACTCAATGAGAATTTTATAGAGATGATACTGGATAGGGCCAACCAAAATGTAAAGGAGACACTCAAGAAATTCCAAGACAATAAAAATAGAGAATTTGAAAAAGCAAAAGAAGAAATAAAGGAAACCATAGAAGCACTGTATAAACACCAAAGTGAAAGAGAGAACACAATGAATAAATGGATAAATGAACTCAGGACAAAAATAGACAACATTAAAGAAGAAAACTGCCAGGATATGGAAAACCTCAGAAAAAAGAATGAAACAGAACTGCAAAACAAAATGGAAGGCCAATCCAGCAGAATAGAACAAACAGAAGACAGAATATCAGAACTTGAAGATGAAATGGTAATTAAAGGAAAAACTGAAGAACTATTAATTAAACAACTCAAGACCTGTGAAAAGAAAATGCAAGAACTCACTGACTCCATCAAAAGACCAAACTTGAGAATCATGGGCATCAAAGAAGGAGAAGAGGTGCAAGCGAAGGGAATGCGTAATATATTCAACAAAATAATAATGGAAAATTTCCCAAATCTAGAGAAAGATATTCCCATACAAATGCAAGAGGCCTCCAGAACACCAAACAGACCAGATCAAAATAGAACTACCCCACGACATATCATCATTAAAACAACAAGTTCAGAAAGTAAGGAAAGAATATTGAAGGCTGTAAGAGAGAAAAAACAAGTAACATACAAAGGTAAACCCATCAAAATCACAGCAGACTTCTCAACAGAAACATTAAAAGCAAGAAGAGCGTGGGGTGAGATCTTCCGGGCACTGAATGAAAATAACTTCAACCCCAGGATACTTTACCCAGCAAAGCTATCATGCAAAATAGATGGAGCAATAAAAGTCTTCCATGATAAGCAGAAACTAAAACAATATGTGACCACAAAGCCACCACTACAAAAGATTCTGCAAGGGATCCTGCACACAGAAAGTGACACCCAACTTAACCATGAAAAGGCAGGCAGCACCAAACCATAGGATAAGAAAAAGCAAGACAGTAGAGAGTAACATCAAGTTAGGTACACACAATTGAACCTTCAAACAACTAAGACAACTAAATGGCAGGAATCACCACATACCTATCAGTACTAACACTTAATGTTAATGGACTTAATTCACCCATCAAAAGACACCGTTTGACAAAATGGATTAAAAAAGAAGATCTAACAATTTGTTGCTTACAGGAGACTCATCTCACCGACAGAAATAAGCATATGCTTAGGATGAAAGGCTGGAAGAAGATTTACCAAGCCAATGGCCCCCGAGAACAGGCAGGAGTAGCAATACTTATCTCTGACAAAGTAGACTTCAAACGTACATTGATCAAACGAGATAAAGAAGGACATTCCATACTAATAAAAGGGGAAATAGACCAAAGGAAATAATAATCATCAATCTGTACACACCCAATTTCATCAAACATACCCTGAAAGACTTAAAAGCATATATAAACACCAACACAGTGGTTGTGGGAGACTTTAACACTCCATTATCATCAATAGATAGGTCATCCAAACAAAAACTCAATAAAGAAATCCAAGATCTAAAATATGCAATAGATCAAGTGGACCTAGTAGATGTCTACAGAACATTTCATCCAACCTCTACACAATATACATTCTTCTCAGCAGCCCATGGAACCTTCTCCAAAATAGATCATATCCTAGGGCACAAAGCAAGCCTCAGCAAATATAAGAAAATAGAAATAATACCATGCATACTATCTGACCACAATGCAGTAAAAGTAGAACTCAACAACAAAAGTAAAGACAAAAAACATGCAAACAGCTGGAAACTAAATAACTCATTACTTAATGAAGAATGGATCATCGATGCAATAAAAGAGGAAATTAAAAAGTTCCTGGAAGTCAATGAAAATGAAAACACAACCTACCGGAACCTATGGGACACAGCTAAGGCAGTCTTGAGAGGAAAGTTTATAGCCATGAGTGCATATATTAAAAAGATTGAAAGATCCCAAATCAATGACCTAATGATACATCTCAAACTCCTAGAAAAACAAGAACAAGCAAATCCCAAAACAAATAGAAGGAGAGAAATAATAAAAATAAGAGCTGAAATCAACGAAATAGAAACTAAAAAAACCATACAAAGAATTAATGAAACAAAAAGTTGGTTCTTTGAAAAAATAAACAAGATCAATAGACCCCTGGCAAACCTGACTAAAATGAGGAGAGAAAAAACCCAAATTAGTAGAATTAGGAATGCAAAAGGGGAGATAAAAACAAACACCACGGAATTCCAGGAATTCATCAGAGACTACTTTGAGATCCTATATTCAAATAAATTTGAAAATCTAAAAGAAATGGACAGATTTCTAGATACATATGATCATCCCAAACTGAACCAAGAGGAAATTAATCACCTGAATAGACCTATAACACAAAATGAAGTTGAAGCAGCAATCAAGAGTCTCCCCAGAAAGAAAAGTCCAGGACCTGATGGATTCTCTGCTGAATTCTATCAGACCTTTAAAGAAGAACTGATACCAACCCTCCTTAAACTGTTCCACGAAATAGAAAGGGAAGGAAAACTGCCAAACACATTTTATGAAGCCAGTATTACACTTATCCCCAAACCAGGCAAAGACACCTCCAAAAAGGAGAACTATAGGCCAATCTCCTTAATGAACATTGATGCAAAAATCCTCAACAAAATAATGGCAAACCGAATTCAGCAACACATCAAAAAGATTATTCACCACGACCAAGTAGGCTTCATCCCAGGGATGCAGGGGTGGTTCAACATATGAAAATCAATAAACGTAATAAACCACATTAACAGAAGCAAAGACAAAAACCACTTCATCATCTCAAGATGCAGAAAAAGCCTTTGATAAGATCCAACATCATTTCATGATAAAAGTTCTAAGAAAACTAGGAATAGAAGGAAAGTTCCTCAACATTATAAAAGCTATATATGACAAACCTACAGCCAGCATTATACTTAACGGAGAAAAACTGAAACCATTCCCTCTAAAATCAGGAACCAGACAAGGATGCCCACTATCTCCACTCCTATTCAACATAGTACTGGAATTCCTAGCCAGAGCAATTAGGCAAGAAGAAGGAATAAAAGGAATACAAATAGGTAAAGAAACTGTCAAAATATCCCTATTTGCAGATGACATGATCCTATACCTTAAAGACCCAAAAAACTCTACTCAGAAGCTTCTAGACATCATCAATAGCTATAGCAAGGTAGCAGGATATAAAATCAACATAGAAAAATCATTAGCATTTCTATACACTAACAATGAGCAAACGGAAAAAGAATGTGTGAAAACAATTCCATTTACAATAGCCTCAAACAAAATCAAATACCTAGGTGTAAACCTAACAAAAGATGTGAAAGACCTCTACAAGGAAAACTATACACTTCTGAAGAAAGAGATTGAGGAAGACTATAGAAAGTGGAGAGATCTCCCATGCTCATGGATTGGTAGAATCAACATAGTAAAAATGTCGATACTCCCCAAAGTAATCTACATGTTTAATGCAATTCCCATCAAAATTCCAATGACATTCATTAAAGAGATTGAAAAATCTACTGTGAAATTTATATGGAAACACAAGAGGCCACGAATAGCCAAGGCAATACTCAGTCAAAAGAACAATGCAGGAGGTATCACAATACCTGACTTCAAACTATATTACAAAGCAATAACAATAAAAACAGCATGGTACTGGCACAAAAACAGACATGAAGTCCAGTGGAACAGAATAGAGGATCCAGGTATGAAGACACACAACTATAAGCAACTTATCTTTGACAAAGGAGCTAAAAATATACGATGGAGAAATAGCAGCCTCTTCAACAAAAACTGCTCGGAAAACTGGTTAGCAGTCTGCAAAAAACTGAAACTAGATCCATGTATATCACCCTATACCAAGATTAACTCAAAATGGATCAAGGATCTTAATATCAGACCCCAAGCTCTTAAGTTGATACAAGAAAGAGTAGGAAATACTCTGGAGTCAGTAGGTATAGGTAAGAACTTTCTCAATGAAACCCCAGCAGCACAGCAACTAAGAGATAGCATAGATAAATGGGACCTCATAAAACTAAAAAGCTTCTGTTCATCAAAAGAAATGGTCTCTAAACTGAAGAGAACACCCACAGAGTGGGAGAAAATATTTGCCAACTATAGATGAGACAAAGGACTGATAACCAGAATATATAGGGAACTTAAAAAACTAAATTCTCCCAAAACTAATGAACCAATAAAGAAATGGGCACGTGAACTAAACAGAACTTTCTCAAAAGAAGAAATTCAAATGGCCAGAAAACACATGAAAAAATGCTCACCATCTCTAGCAATAAAGGAAATGCAAATTAAAACCATGCTAAGATTCCACCTCACCCCTGTTAGAATAGCCATCATCAGCAACACCACCAACAACAGGTGTTGGCGAGGATAGGGGGATACAGAAACACTCTTACACTGTTGGAGGGAATATAAACTAGTACAACCACTCTGGAAAAAAATTTGGAGGCTACTTAAAAAGCTGGACATCGATCTACCATTTGATCCAGCAATACCACTCTTGGGGATATACCCAAAAGACTGTTACTCCAGAGGCACCTGCACATCCATGTTTATTGCGGCACTATTCACAATAGCCAAGTTGTGGAAACAGCCAAGATGCCCCAGCACTGACGAATGGATTAAGAAAATGTGGTATCTATACACAATGGAATTTTATGCAGCCATGAAGAAGAACAAAATGTTATCATTCGCTGGTAAATGGATAGAATTGGAGAACATCATTCTGAGTGAGGTTAGCCTGGCCCAAAAGACCAAAAATCGTATGTTCTCCCTCATATGTGGACATTAGATCAAGGGCAAACACAACAAGGGGATTGGACTTTGAGCACATGATAAAAGTGAGAGCACACAAGGGAGGGGTGAGGATAGGTAAGACACCTAAAAAACTAGCTAGCATTTGTTGCCCTTAACGCAGAGAAACTAAAGCAGATACCTTAAAGCAACTGAGGCCAATAGGAAAAGGGGAACAGGTACTAGAGAAAAGGTTAGATCAAAAAGAATTAACCTAGAAGGTAACACCCACGCACAGGAAATCAATGTGAGTCAATGCCCTGTATAGCCATCCTTATCTCAACCAGCAAAATCCCTTGTTCCTTCCTATTATTGCTTATACTCTCTCTACAACAAAATTAGAGATAAGGGCAAAATAGTTTCTGCTGGGTATTGAGGGGGGGGAGCGGGAGGGGGCGGAGTGGGTGGTAAGGGAGGGGGTGGGGGCAGGGGGGAGAAATGAACCAAGCCTTGTATGCACATATGAATAATAAAAGAAAAATAAAAAAAATATTACATAGAGATGAACAATATTAATCTACCTACAGGACCACACAATGGTGGGAATAGGGCCTTCCCACAAATATGAAAGGCAGTGACCATTGTAGTAGACAAATATATTGGGTAACTATACTTCTTGCTGTTGGCCACAAGAGGACCCTCTGAAAATAGAATTAAGTGGTTCTAATGAGTGGGGCTTACACAGAAACAAACAGGAGTGGGCCACTTGCCCTTCTACCTTTTATTCTATGTCTGCAGCCTGCAATTAGGAAGCCCATTTCCAACATAAGCTCTCAGTGTGGTCCTGCAGCTTCTGCCTGCATGAGTAGTATTAGGTAAGACACAAATATCAGCAATTTTGCACCTGATACGTGACCCGAAATCTGTCCAATTAGGCAATCCCACATGGGGTGAAAGTGCTGATACAGAGGACAGGCCATGAACAGGTCTCCCTCCCCATTGGGCTGCAATACGGTCAGACATCAGCTTTCACTTGTGACTCAGAATGTAGTCCGTCCTCCTAACGTGCTTCACTGTGCAACTCCTTGGTGTGAATGAAGACTTTTAACCATGACATAAACATGAGCAAGTCCTCTAAGGTATGGCACAGTAGAAACCTCCATCCCCAGGGGACATCCTGACTGTAGGACTGCACCCAATAACTTTAGAAGATGCAAAGCTGGAAGACAGGAACTGTAGGATTGCCAAATTTATTTCAAGATGATGTTGCTCCCTGCTCGCCTTAAAGAAGTATCCCTAAAACTGAAAAAATTAGCTTCAATGAAAGGGATGGACAGCAGAGATTGACACAAAATTAAGACAGTGGGCACACCAGGTGTGCTCCTACTTATGATTTTATCTATGGCATTATTAATGATTTTTGAAAATGGCAGGGTCTTCTCGAGAGATTTCTGGGCATTTTCTGGGATTATATCTTCACAGAATACATTTCAGAATACACCTTTGGAAAAACTTAGAAGGGGTAATATTTTGACAAATTAGCTTAGACCACTGCACAAACAAAAATTAGGGAGCAGGATCCATAATGTTCTAAATCACATATGGTGTTGGGTGCACCTCTGGGTTTACAGCTACACAAGAGGCAGATGGAAGAGGATCTCATATTCAATACCAGTTGTGGCAGAGTTAACAGGAGACCCTATAATGAAAATCAAAACTAAAATCAAAGGACTGGAGGTTGCCACCTGAATTAATGTTCTAAGGAAGTGGGAGGCCCTCAATTATATCTCCATTATTAGAAAAAAAGAAATCAAAATCTAAGGTCTTTAAGGCAGAGACTGTCATTGGAGACCTTCTGGACCCTATCCTAGAAGACAGATGCCTAGATGGGAGGTCGAGTCCCTAGGGCAGGTATCAGTCCACAAAGCTCATCTCCTGAGCCAGTGAGCAACACCTAAAGTCCAATGGCTCTGCAAAATTGAAAAACAATCAGCAAATCATCTCAACAAGCTGACAGCAGGGGGCCGGCTGACACATCACTGACCTTGCCCCAGAGAAAGGGGGCGAGGCAAAGAAACAAGTCTCCCGTAATCAAGCACAGTGAAAACCCAACTCCAAAGCAAGACAACTGGTGGGCTACAGAGCTAATTCCAGAACCTGAGGACAACTGACAAACTTAAACTGCTACACCCCACTGAGGGAGGTGCTGACTAAGCAGCAGCCTCTGAAAGACAGAAGAAAAAAAAAACCAAACACTACCCAACCATCTGTTAAGACTACAGCAGAGCTTCTGCTTAAATACCAACACCAGGACTGGATGATGGAGGAGTAACACCAGAACTTAAAATAAGACTGAAATTCTATTGTTCCTGAACCTGGAATTTTTGTTTGTTTGATTGGTTTTTGGTTCTTGTTTATTTGCTCCTCTCTCCCCATTGATTTCTTTGATTTTTTTCTTTTTTTTGGGTTAGTTTTACTATTGTGAATTAGCTAGTACTAAATTACACCCAGACCAGGGACAGAAATAGCACACATACACACTTAGCTACAAACCCAATACAGCCACAAAACAAAATTAAAACAAGGAAAAGAAAACAGGTGACTGAAACCACCAGCTAGCCTATCAAGAACATAGTTGCATAGTACCAAGTGGAGCCATGGAAAGATGAAAAAGGGATGGAAATCATTCTCCCCCTTAAAGTAATTTAATAAAGGATTCAGAAGGAAATGAAGAAAATGGATACCCAGTTCTGGACTCCAACAAAACAAAGATTAACAATGCTAAGGAACCCAATAAGGCCCATAAGAACACTCTCAAAGAAGAAATTCTGCGAGTAATCACAGAGAATCTCATGGAGATGTTACTAGACATGGTTAACCAAAATGTACAAGAGGCACTCAAGAAATTTAAAGACACCAAAAATAAAGAATACGAGAAGACATAAAAATGAATAAATGAACCCATAGGAGTCCTAATAAAAACACCAAAGCAAAACAGAGAATGCTGTAAATAGACAGATAAATAAATTAAAGAATAAAATAGACAATATTATAAAGGAAGTGACCCATGATATGGAAAACCTCAGAAAAAAGAATGAAACATAAATACAAAACACAATGGACGGCCACTCCAGAAGACTAGAACAACAAGAAGACAGAACATCAGAACTTGAAGATAGAATGGAAATTCAAGGAAAAACTGAAGATTTATTAAACAACTCAAGACCTGTGAAAGGAATATGCAAAAACTCACTGACTCCATCAAAAGACCAAACCTAGGAATCCTGGGTATTGAAGAAGGAGAAGGAGTGCAAGCAAAAGGGATTTGTAATATATTCAACAAAATAATAACAGAAAAATTCCCAAACATAGAGAAAGCTATGCTCATTCAGATATAGGAAGCCTCCAGGACACCAAACAGACTTGACCAAAATAGAACTACTCTATGACATATTATCATTAAAACAACAAGCACAGAGAATAGAGAAAGAATCTTGAAGGTTGTAAGAGAGAGAGAAAAATAACATACAAAGACAAACCCATCAAAATCACAACAGATTTCTCAACAGAAACCTTAAAAGCAAGAAGGGCATGGAGTGAGGTATTCCAGGAACTGAATGAAAACAACTTCAACCCTAGGATATTCTACCCAGCAAAACTATCATTCAAAATAGATGGAGCAATAAAAGTCTTCCATGATAAGCAGAAACTAAAACAATATATGACCACCAAACCACCACTATAAAGGATTCTTCAAGGAATTCTGCACACAGACAATGAAAGCAAACAAAATCACAAAAGGATAGGCAGTACCAAATCACAGGACAAGGAAAGATAAGGAGTCAGAGTTTAACATTAATTCAGCTGCACACAATCAAACCCTTAAAGAACAAAAACAAAAAAATGACAGGAATCACCTATCAATATTAACACTGAATGTTAATGGACTTAACTCCCCCATCAAAAGACACTGTTTGGTAAACTGGATTAAAAAGGAAGATCCAACAATCTTTTGTTTATATGAGGCCCATCTCATTGACAGAAACAAACACTGGCTTAGGGTGAAAGGCTGGAAGAAGATTTACCAAGCCAATGGCCCCCCAAAACAGGCAGGAGTAACAACAGTTATCTCGGACAAAGTAGACTTTAAACTTACATTGATCAAACAAGATAAAGAGGACACAACATACTAATAAAAGAGGAAATACACTAAAAAGAAATAACAATTATCAACCTATATGCACCCAATGTCTGTGTACCAAATTTCATCAAACATACTCTGGAGGACCTAAAAGCATATATAGACTTCAACACAGTAGTAGTGGGAGACTTTAATACCCACTATCACCAATAGATAGGTCATCCAAACAAAAAATCAACAAATAAATTCTAGATCTAAATCACACCATAGATCAAATGGACTTAGCTGATGTCTACAGAATATTTCATCCAACTTCTGCAGAATATACATTCTTCTCAGCAGCCCACAGAACTTTCTTCAAAATTGATCATATCTTAGGGCACAAAGCAAGACTCATCAAATAAGAAAATATAAATAATCCCATGCATTCTATTTGACCACAATGCATTAAAAGTAGAAATCAACAACCAAAACAACAGTAGAAAACATGCAAACAATTGGAAGCTGAACAATACATTGCTCAATGATCTTTGGGTTATTGATGAAATAAAAGAGGAAATTAAAAGGTTCCTGGAAGTTACTGAAAATGAAAACATGATATACCAGAACCTATGGGACAGAGCAAAGGCAGTCCTAAGAGGAAAGTTTATAGCCACAAGTGCATATATTAAAAGGTCAGAAAGATCTCAAATCAATGACCTAATGCTACATCTCAAACTCCTAGAAAAACAAAACCAAGCAAACCCCAAAACAACCAGAAGGAGAGAAATAATAAAAACAAGAGCTGAAATCAATGAAATAGAAACAAAAGAAAACATACAAAGAATCACTGAAAGAAAAAGTTTGTTCTCTGAAAAAGTAAACAAGATTGACAGATCCCTGGAAAACCTGACTAAAATGAGGATAGAAAAAAAAAACCCAAATCAATAAAATCAGAAATGCAAAAGGGGAGATAACAACAAACACCACAAAAATCCAGGGAGTTATCAGAATACTTTGAGAATCTATATTCTAATAAATTTGAAAATCTTGAGAAATGAACAAATTTCTAGATACTTATGACCATCCAAAATTGAACCAACAGGATATTAATCACTTGAATAGATCTATAACACATAATGAAACTGAAGCAGCAATAAAAGGTCTCCTAAAAAAGAAAAGTCCAGGACCTGATGGATTCTCAGCTGAATTCTGTCAGACATGTAATGAAGAACTAATACCAACCCTCCTTGAACTTTTCCACAAAATATAATTGGAAGGAACACTGCCTAATTCATTTTATGAAGCCAGTATTACACTCATCCCAAACTAAACATAGACACCTCCCCAAAGGAGAACTATAGGTCAATCTCCTTAATGAACATCGATGCAAAAATCCTGAATAAAATATTAGCAAACCTAATCCAACAACATATCAGAAAGATCATTCACCATGACCAAGTCAGCTTCATCCCAGGAATGCAGGGATGGTTCAACATATGTAAATCTATAAATGTAACACAGCACATCAATAGAAGCAAAGACAAAAACCAATTGATCATCTCAATAGAGGCAGAAAAGGCCTTTGATAAGATCCAACACTACTTCATGATAAAAGCTCTTAGAAAACTAGGAGTAGAAGGAATGTACTTCAACATTGTAAAGGCTATATGTGACAAACCTATAGCCAACATCATACTAAATGGTGAAAAACTGAAACCATTTCCCCTAAAATCAGGAATGTGACAAGGGTGCCCACTATCCCCACTCCTATTCAACATAGTACTGGAATTCCTAGCCAGAGCAATTAGGCAAGAAGAAGAAATAAAAGGAATACAGATAGGTAAAGAAACTGTCAAAATATCCCTATTTGTAGACGATATGGTCCTATACTTTAAAGACCCAAAAAACTCTACCCAAAAACTCCTGGACACTGTAAACAGCTACAGCAAGGTGGCAGGATACAAAATCAACTTACAAAATTCATTAGCTTTTCTATATACCAGCATCGAACAAATTGAGAAAGAATATATGGAAACAATTTCATTTACAATAGCCTAAAAAAAATCAAATACCTAGGAGTAAACTTAACAAAGGATGTGAATGACCTCTACATGGAGAACTACAATCCACTGAAGAAAGAGATTGAGGAAGACTATAGAAGGTGGAAAAAAATCTCAGGTGCTTATGGATTGGTAGAATCAACATAATAAAAATGGCTATACTACCAAAAGCAATCTACATGTTTAATGCAATTCCCACCAGAATCCCAATGATATTGATCACAGAGATTGTAAAATCTACCCTAAAGTTCACTTGGAAACACAAGAGACTGCAAATAGCCAAGGCAATTCTCAGCAAAAAGAGCAATGCTGTAGGTATCACAATACCTGACTTCCAAGTATATTACAAAGAAACAGCAATAAAATAGCATGGGATTGGCACAAAAACAGACATGAACACCAGTGGAACAGAATAGAGGATCCGATATGAATCTATGTCCACCTTATTTTTGTCAAAGGTGCCAAAAACATATGATGGAGAATAGACAGCCTCTTCAACAAATGTTGCTGGGAAAAGTGGTTATCTGTATGCAAAAACAGATAACCTCACCCTATACTAGTATCAGTTGGGTGATATCACCCAATATAGTATCAACCTTAATATCAGACTTGAAACTCTGAATTTAGTACAAGAAAGAGCAGGGAATACTCTGGATGCAATAGGTATAGGCAAGGACTTCCTCAATAGAACTCCAGCAGCTCAGCAACTAAGAGAAAGGATGGACAAATGGGACTACGTAAAATTAAAAAGCTTCTGCATAACAAAATAAATGGTCTCTAAACTGAAGACAGCACACACAGAGTGGGAAAAAGTATTTGCCAGCTATACATCAGACAAAGGACTGATAACCAGAATATATAGGGAGCTGAAAAAACTAAACTCTTCCAAAATCAATGAAGCAATAAAGAATGGGCAACTGAACTAAACAGAACTTTTTCAAAAGAAGAAATTCAAATGGCCAAAAACACATGAAACAATGCTCACCATCTCTGGCCACAAAAGAAATGCAAATCAAAACCACACTAAGGTTCCACCTCACCTGGTAGAACAGCTATCAGTAAAAACACCATCAACAGCAGGTGTTGGTGAGGATGTGGGGAAAAAGGAACCCTTGTACACTGCTGGTGGGAATTCAAGCCATTGCAACCACTTTGGAAAACAATATGGAGCTTTCTTAAAAAAACTAAACGTAAATCTGTCATATGATCTAGCAATCTCACTCCTAGGGATATACCTGTGACACAGGTTACTCCAGAGCACCTGCACACACACGTTTTTTGCAGTGCTATTCACAATAGCCAAGTTATGGAAATAGCCAAGATGCCCCACTACTGATGAATGGATTAAGAAAATGTGGAATTTATACACAATGAAATTTTACTCAGCCATGAAGAAGAATGAAATCTTATCATTTGCAAGTAAATTGATGGAACTGGAGAACATCATTCTGATCGAGGATAGCCAGGCTCAGATGACTAAAAATCATATGTTCTCTCTTATATGCAGATTTCAGATCTAGGGCAAATGTAGTGGTGTTGGATGTGGGTCACATGCTAAGGGAGATCACACATGGGAGGTATGAGGATAGGTAGGAAACTTTCAAAACTTGAAAGTGCTTGATGTCCCCACTGCAGAGGAGCTAATACAGTAACCTTAAGGTAACAGAGGTCAATATGGGAAGGTGACTGGGATGTAGTGAAGAGGTCAGGTAGAGATGAATCAATTCGGTTGTAATACACTTGTGCATGGAAGCAATGCTAGGAATCTTCTGTATAGATACCCTTATCTCAACTTGCAAAAATGCTTTGTTTTTCTTATTATTGCTTATGTGTTCTTTTCAACAAAATTGGAGAAAAGGGCAGAACAGGTTCTACCTGGAAGCGAGGGGATGGTGGGGAGTGGGATAAGTAATGATCCAAACAATGTATGCACATATGAATAAATGAATAAAGAAAAAAAAAAGAAAAGTTTGGATTATCAAAATGGGATGAATCTGTTCCATGTCATCAAAACCAGTGGAACCATCTATATCGGCAACATATAGATGTGGTTCTGCTAAGGGAGAAATATTCTAGGGAGATACTCCCTAAACAGCCATATAACACCATCGAGGTCACAATGTATCATATGTGGTATCATACAGGAGAGTTCTAGGACTCTCTGTTATAGAGAAAGTTTAAGGATTTAAAGATTCCTGATGCTTCTGTACAGACACCTCAGAGGGAAAATTGTATCAACCAAGTCAATGTCAGGAATCTGGAGGAACTGCTTTGCTTGCACTCCACAACACCTGCATGACCTCACAGAAGACAGCCAGTGTGTCAGCCCTTCTTCTGCATGGGGACTACAGGGGGACAGACACTTCCTGCCATTTAGTAGAGACGGCTCTTCCCAGCTGTAGCAGCAATTTTTATCAGCAATGTGTGACCTTCCATCATACCTTTCTGCAGAAGTGCAATTCCTCACCTGTGAGATGCTATCTGTAGACTCTAGCTAGGTACAGGACCACATTAGAGAACATCATGGGGCTCCTGTGGCTCAGCCAAGATCAGAAATATTCAAGCAAGGTACTCCAGAACAGCCATACAGCAACATTATGACCCCCAGTGTATGAAATGGAACATTGTACACAGTAGATACAGGAATCTCTCTTAGAAGGAAAGCTTAATAAGATGATGGCCATATTTCTGATACTTCAGCACCAGACACCTCATGGGTCAGCTGCACCACCCAAGTCAAGGCTGGTCATATGGATGATCTCCCTGGCCTACCCACCATGTCTGAATAGCATTAGGCCAGACACATATCAGCAACTGTACATGTAGTACGTAATCAGGAAACTGCTACCCCATTGGACAACCCCACATGAGACCATAGCTCCACTCTGACAATTAGAGCAGGTCATAAACTCTAGGTACATGATCAGAAAACTTCCTCCCCATTGGACTACTCCACAGACAGAACACAGCCTCTACTAGTGACCCATAGTGCAGCCTATCCTCCTAAGGTACCTCACCAGAAGAAAAGTCCCTCCTCACTGTACAACTCATTGGTTTGAACGCAGCTTCTCACTATGACCCAGAGAGTTCAGATCCTCACCAGGAATATCACAGGAAGGAACATCCATACAAGGGGGACATCCTGATGATGGGACTGCAGCATTGTACCTGTAAGAGGATGCAAGAGTGGAAGAGATGTCTAGGAAGTGTTTCAGTATATTTGCAGACTATGTTGTTACTTGCTGGCTAAAAAGAAATATCCACATACCAGGAAAAACGTGGTTAAAGGAAAGTGGTGGACAGTAGAGACTGTCACAAAACCAAAGTGGTGGAGTGGCCCTGCTGCATCACTACATTTGATTTTATCTATATCACTATTAATGTCATTTTATATGATATTTGAAAATAGTGGGGCTCTCTTGAGGAGTTTCAAAAGATTTAGGCTTCCTGTAATATGGTCTTGAATATGCATTTGAGTAAACTCAGAAAAGAAGTGCTGGAAATTTGGACAAATTGGCTTGAACCTCCACAAAAGCAAACAAAGCAGGGAGAAGGACCTGAAAACCTTGAAGTCTAGCATGGTGTAATGGTTCATGCCTTCACACCTATAGGGAGAAGATACAGGTGGATCACGAGTTTGAGACCACCCAAGCACAGTTAGCAGGAGACCCTATCTGAAATCAGAAACTTAAACCAAGAGGAAATGGAATTGGATCACTGCTAGAATGCTCATGTCACAGAAATAACCTGGCTGTGCTCCTCCTACCTCTACCTAGTGTGGGTGGGTTTGTGAGTCTCATCACAGCTACATGGTGACCACAAAGCCTCAGACATGCACAGAGTGATGGGGATGGCACCAAGTGCATGAGCCCCATCACACAGATTGGCTACAGGAGGATAAAACTGCAGTGACAAAGACTTAAACCAGCTTTGGTTAACACTTTGAAAAAGTTTACCCATTCACAGAATGCTCTAGTTATTTTCATGACATATAGCATTTCAGGATAATAATGATTGACAGTATTTTGTTAGGACTTTCAAGCTCCTCTTGTTACAATTTGAACACATGGGGATAAGTCTGCAAAGGGTTGCCATTGGTAACTATTTTAATTGGTAGGACACCACTTGGTCAAGCAATGTATTTCAGTTTTTATTTATGTGGCATTGTTATTTGCAGTTGCCTTGAGGATTTCTAGATTCTAGTGAAGAGCCACAATGTGGTAGAAGCCCAAGAACAGATTCTCTGATGAGGAGAAATCATACAGCACTATTGGGCCTTCTAGACAATTGGTAAATGCAACTTGGCAAAGGTCAACTGGGCTACCATAAAGTGACAAAGACCCATGTAGCTGTAAAAATCATACCCAAAAAACAGCAGAATTGCTCATTAAAACTGTAGTGGATGTAATGCAAAACTAGGTCATCCAAATGTGTTCAATGTGTTTCATGTCATCAAAAACACTGGAAACGTCTTCATGATCATGGAAAATGCACATCCTAGAGATGCTCTGGGAAGTATCTTGAAGGATGACTCAGGAGGAGAAGAAGCTGATAGAGGAACAGTGTTTTTTTCCTCTTCCTACCTCTTGGACAAATGTAATCCCAAAATACCTATTCCAGGGGAAAAGTCTTTCAAACCCTGATTTATCCTTGCACCTTTGCTCTCTCCACAAAGAAGAGACAGAGAGCCTCCCCTCCACCCTTTACCTTCAGGACATTTGATATCTGCTGCCTAAGGATGAGGAGCAGTAAGGACAGAATGAGGACAGCAGAGCCACCATGCCTGTGATTCACCTCTGCAGCCTGCATAGGCTCCATGTGTGGTCATGTGGCTTCTCCCTGCAGGAACAGCAGAAGGTAGGAGACACATATCAGCATGTTGTCCCAAGGTTTGATCATTGAAAGCCTCTACCCCGTTGGACATCCCCACTGTGGGTCCAAAGCCCCACCTGTGATACAGAAAGCTACCTATAAACACAAGGTATTGGGTCAGAACACTCCATTCAGCCCTTCACCTTCAAGATTTCTGAATATCACCTGCATGAGGATGAGGAGAGGTCAGGGCAGGAGCTTGGCAGAAGAGTCTTGCAATGTAGAGGCCTTGACTTTGCTTTACCGCAAAAGAAACAAAATCCATAAAAAACCTAAGGCATCTAATGGATGATGGTGTTAGGCATGACTATACTTGCATTCTGGATGTTGATACTAATAATCACCTCACCTGACCTCATGGCCCTGCTTTGCCCTTCTCTGATCCTAGCATTCTTGTGTGGTCTCTGCCTTTAAGATGACTAGATGACACCAACTGTCTCATCAACTGCCTCAAGCACTGTTCCAAAACTGCCGGCTCACCTATGGAACCTGATTGGTCACCTGTCTGGGCCTTAGCCAATCACAGAGCAAGGAGGATAGTCCCTACTGATTAATCAGGTGTTAGTCGTGGAAGCATTTATCTAGGATTGGGTGAAGCCCACCCAACTAACCACAGGTCTGGCCTGAGCCCCACAGCCCAGAATGACCTACAGCCCCGTTCTTTAAGGGGCAAGGTGGGCAGTAGGATGACCGCTTTCTCCTTTGCCGCCCCACCTCCCAGGTGGCCCCTATGCAATATTAGGCTGCTCTCCTCTCTCAGTTGATTCCCATTGATTCAGGACTCTACTGAGGACCCGCAGGGGAAGGCCCAGGAAAGGCCAGGGTGAGGGACAGAACACCAGACAGAACGGGACTCTTCACAGCACGGCTCCCCCATGGCTCAAGTTCAGGAGCAAACTAAGCGCCCAGTGGAGCTGAGCTGCAACACCAGCAGGGCCACAGACTTCCCTCACCCCAGGTCCATCGACCACCGAGGGCTGTGATGGCCACCACGATCCTGGGAGCCTGGGGTCACCTGCTCAGGTCGAAACGGCCCTGAGAGGGAGAGGGAAGATGGACAGAGGCAGCCTGGACCTGAGCTCAACTGCAGAATCCTGTGCTGGGCAGTTGGGAAAACCAAACTGGCAGTGACTAGGCTTCGCCCAGCAGCCCCGCCCCTTAACGGGGACCTCCCAGATTGTAGGCTAAACCAGCAGCATATTTTGGCTCTTCCTGAGAATCCCAAATCCTTAACAAAATCCATTTCTATGGCTCTGGCCTCTGTTTGGAGCCGTTAATTAGCTTTAGTTTGTGAAATGACATTCACTTGTGAGGGTTTTCTTTTTTTTTTTTTAATTCCTCCACCACTGTCTTCAAGAGTTATTATTGTATGAAAATGTACAAGAGGAAAATAATCCATGATTATGCCACTCAACTTGGACCTTGGGCTTGTAATAGAAGTTGAGGCTTAAGTGAGAATTTGAAGATTTTACCTATCTGTCTTGAAAGATAGTGTGGTCTGGGGGTGTGGCACAGTGGTAGAGTGCTTACCTAGCATGCGATAGCACCTGGGGCTGATACCCAGAACTAGAGAGTTGGGGAGGAAAAAAAAGATAGAGAATAGAAAATTAGGTAGGAAAGGGAACATTTTCATAGGCTGAGAAAATGCATCACAAGAAATTATAAGCAGAACCATGTTGGCAGCCAGGCTCTGCTACACAATTTGTAGCCCATTCTACTTTGGCAGCCTCCCTGGACTTGCAGTGTGCCCTGCACTACTGTCACAGGAAAGGAGTTATCCACAGAGGCAGGAAGTCTGAGAACATGCTCATGGGCGGTAGAGGTAAAGTCAAGGTCACCCATTGTGGATGAGTGCCAAGTATAGATCCTTGTAGAAAATGGATGTGTTCTGAGTGACTCATATCCTGGGCCCCAGAACTGTTTTAGGTTGAGGAGTATGATGTGCCTATGGTCGACTTCTGTAGGGTGGGGATTGTCCTCTTGACCACACGTTTCATCTCTTTAGGTAGACTTCTCTTCCCAGCTGGAGCAAGAGGTCCTATTTCAAAGCGATGACTTTCAATGGAAACTTGAGGCAGAAGTGCGACACCTCACCTGTGAGGTGGTACAGGTCCACATTAGATCACATCATGACACGTGCGTGGGTGGCTCAGTAAAGGTCATCAATATGCAAGGCAATACTCCCCAAACAATGAGACAGCACCATTGTAGCCACCATGTTTGATCTGGGATATCCCACCCAGGAGTTTAATGAGGTATGGTTATTTCCTCTTGTGAGACACCTCAGAGGGTCAGCTGCACCAGGCAAGTCAAGGCTGGGCACCCAGAGGATCTGCCTCGCCTGCCCCAGGCAGATTTATCCACCGTCTTGCAGAGGACAGCCAGTGCACCGGCCTTCTTATCCCTTCACTTTCATGCCCTCATATCTCCTGCAAGATGGTGTCAGGTAGAAAGGCTGCAGAATAGCCACGTTGCCTGCGGTGCCCATCCACAGGTTACCCATGAAGATGGCGACATCCACCTTAGCCTCCCACTGTGGCCCTGAGGATGCTTCTGGAAATAGCACTGGCTGGAAGGGCCATCTAAGTGTATGATGGTGAGATTGCACCCATCTGCCCTGGAAACCTAGGCAGCCTGAGGTCTTTGGCCTGAGTGAAGGTACATCTGTGTCCTGTGACATGTGGCCAGGATGATTTGTTGTCTAGTTAGGAAATCAATGGAACCCAGTTGCTTGACAACTCTCATGCCCCACCCAGTGCCACACTATGAAGCAGCCCAACTACCTCAGGCAGCAAGATTCTCCCCATCAATGCACAGCCATAAAAATGACAACCAGAGAAACATGACCCTGAGAGTTGTGCTGAGGGCCATGGGACCTTACAGCCAGGCCTCAGAAACACCCAGTTGTAACTGATTCAGATTAAATAGAAATCCTTTAACCCAAATGAATTGGGTTCAAATGGCAGCTTTGAGGAAATGTTGATTTCTGTCAGCAGTGAATATCTGCTAGTCATAAATCTCCATATTCCCATCATTTGTTCTTTTATTTTCACTTTTAGATTTATTTTTGACCTAATGTCCCATGGGAATACCAACTCTGGGGACTTATGACAAAGTGAACGTTTTAGATGGACAGGTCTGCATATCAGTGATGAGAGATAATCACTGACTCCTCTTCATCCCATTTAACTTTCCAACAAATTCTTATGTCTAGAATTCTCTTTGAGTTTTTTGTGCCCCCTGCCCTACCTCTGCTGGACCCTGTTCTCCTCTTGGACCATTAGACCTTTTCCCTCAAGTTCATGGTACAGAAAACTTGTAAGTACCAAAAAAATAAGAAATACCTGATTCACAGAATATTTAGTAAAGATTTGATTTACATTGAGTCCCACCAGCCATGTTTGAGAGTAAACATTGTGGTGGAATACTAGGGCTTTGGGTTAGAATTTTGGTTTCCTCATTTGTCATGTTGACATATTGGAGATACTGTAGCATGGTGAGAAGTTTGGAATTTAAGTAACTGGAAGGGATCAAGTCTGAGTTAAGTCCAAAGCTGCATTCTGCAGGTGTGTTCCACTCCAGAAGCAGAATCACCTCACATCATTCCAGACTACTGGGACTTGCCTTGGATGTTAAGTGACTTTTGGAGTTGGTGATCATGAAAATCTGAATCATACTTGAAAATGATGCCTCAGGATTGGAGTTAAATTGTGGATCCAGTGTCACTCAGTGGTGGTGTGCTTGCCTATCTGACATGGGACTCTGTGCTTATACATTCAGCGCTAAAGTTGCATCTGTAAGTGGCTGCAGTACCTTGCCAGTTGCCTGCCGAGAGAATTGTGTGGGCATCGTCTCTTTCTTCCATTCAGATTGCTAGGCCCAGGGAAATGTGCATTTTCCTCAGGAAGTTCAAGATGACACATAGGACAGTTCTGATGATGGAAGAGAGTAATCTCTTGCATAGAAAATCTAGAAGAACCCAGAGTTTCTACAACAAGATGAATAAAAAATCCATTGAATCCTGGGAGCTGAGGTTACAACCAGGAGTCCATAGAGGGACAAGGAGACATCGGGGCATGAAGCCCAATAAATGTTAGACTATAAAATTCCAGCCTCACCAAAGTGCAAGTTGGAGGTCTTGAATTTTTTTTAAGAAAATGTTTAACCTTTCTTAGATGGATATTCCATATCAGGAATTCAGCTAAGAAAGTAACAAAAAGGCAAAAGAATAAATAGTAGACTGAGGCCTTTGTATAACAAGGTGAGATTGTGGACCACATAGGTCACCTTTTTTCAGAGAGAGAAGGAGGAAGCTGGAAATGTGACATGAGGGCTAAATCTTTCTGACTCAAAAGCAGCCTAACATTTGTTGGCTTAAAGTTGAACTGAAGGTAACTGGTGATGGATCAAGGAACCTCACTTTTTATTATTGAAACTTGTTATTTTTACAACATGATGATTGGGTTGAACAAAAAGTGTAATAGCTGACTTTCCAGCTTTCTGGAATTAAATATTAATTAAATATTAATGTCAGCATCTTCGATCAGTGCCAAATGAACAATGTTTGGCCATTGCTTCTCTTTGAAGTGATGCCGTGGGTTAAACATAGTCTGAAGCTCTGAAGCACTATTTGGCTGCATATTTCTTCCATGGAGCTGCCACCACTCAAACATGACAGATTTGGTAAAATATCAGTGTTGCTTCACTTCACTCATCTATGTATGAATCCAACAGCTGTAGTTTTTGTTTTGGATTTTTTACTGGTTGTTTTAAAAACATTTTTCCTCTGATGTTCATGAAGAAAGTGAGTACTTAACTCTCTGTCACTAATGAAAGAAAATCATATGCTGGAAAGTGCATTTTTTTCAAGCAGTGTGTCATTCTATCTTTTAGGTCCTCTGCTAGAAAAGTAGAGTCAAATCTCAACTAATGTTTTTTAATTGTATTCTCTTGCTTTATAGAATAGTAGTATATCATACCTTTACGTATGTGAAATATTTTGTACCTAATTTATGATATTTATTAGTGGATGTGCTTTATCTAAAGAGCTTTTTAAAATTTTGTCACTTTAGAATGTTTCCTTTGTGAAAATAATTTTTAAAATGCTGATAGGTTCAATAACAGTAACAGCAAAGAAACCTGTAAGAGATGATAAATCTCTTTCCTGACCTTTCTGAGCACAAGAAGAAAGAAGAGGGGAAACTTTCAATGAATAAAAAGATTACTTCTAGATGGTACATATCAGCACATTCCACTTCAAGCACACTACCCAAGAGAAACAGAACTACCAAAACCATACCTCCAACATATCTCAAATGTGACCACTGTTCACCTCTACTGATGATTTTGGGGTAAGTCTCCATCATCTTTTACCTGGTGAAAGTCACAAAAATTACTGAGCTTCTTCCTTTTCCCCTTCTTCCTTGATAAACAACCCTCACTCTTAGAAACCTAGGACTATGTTTTAGGTCTGAGGTCCTAGTATTTTATTCCTATGTCTGTCAGCTTTTATCAGGACTTACTTTGGCCTCCTCCATATTGTGAATCAACATCTACCTTTGTCCTGCTCTCCCCAGAATCCAACAGTAATAGCTGCTTTTCTAGCAAACCTTATAAATGCAGCCTCTGATAAGAGCTTCGTCAAATCAACCAGCAATATCACTTATTGCAAACAAGTGATATATGGAAATCCTACAAACATATTTTTGATGCAGAGGATATATAGTTCCCAAGTTTTACATCTTCTCCATTGTTCATGTCTCTTCCTTCCTTCCTCTATTGGAGGTCTTGAATTTTGTACACATTTGGCGGCATACTTGAAGACTATTTCAAGATGTGGTGCAGGGGCTCAGATTAGGAAGAAATTACTTTTAAAATGTGAAATTACTGCTAGCTGTGGGAGGTGAGGCTAAGTTAAAAATGTGAAGAATTTCACAATTCTCTGAGGAGGGAGGTCACCCCAATGTGGCCCAATTGTGGCATGGAACTCTTGCCCACTATTGTGCCCACATGGACTGCCTTGGTCATGCTGATGACTTTTAGCATATGAGCACAGACACTCCCTACCACATGGCTGCATCCTGGCGGTGACGGCCAATGATAGCTCCATTCCCCAGACTTGAGAGCATGTATTATTCACCAAACAGACTGGGGTAGACTATACTGCTGGCATACGTGAACATTTCGATGCTGTCTAGGACTGTGTGATGGTGGAGCCATGGATTTGAAAATTTGGAAACTGCTCAGTGAGTCTGGCTACAAAGTGGAAGAGATGCAGGTCATCACTGGCTTTCCTCTCTATTTCCTCAAAGCAACTTGACTTTCAGGTAGGGGTGAAGTCAGGGCAGAAGCTGCTAGACAGTGTTGACCCTTACGCGTACTGCCAACCTGGGGCCCAGAGAAGCCTTTTCTGCTGCCCGTGGGGTCAGTTTACTTCATCCCTGGCTGGGACAGTGGTGATAGGGACATTGGAGCATGGCATTTTGAAGAAGGAGATGAACATGAGTTCTTGCATAAAGATGTTCCACAAGAGCCTGGGAGGGCTGACAGGGGACAACATTGGGATCCTAGTTCAGTGCTAGAAGTAGGAAGACCTGAAGCATGGCTTGGTCATGGTCAATCCAGGTCCATCCAGCCCCAGAAGAAGGTAGATGCACAGGCTTATATCCTCAGCCATGAGGAGGGTGATCACCCCAAGTTCTTTGTTTCCCACATCATGTCTATCCTGTCCTCCCTGTCTTGGAACGTGGCTTGTTGGGTCATCTTGCAGCAGTACATGATCTTAGAGAAAGGCCAGCTTTTCAATGTACAGGATAGTGACAAGATCACTGGTACTGTCCCCATCCCTGACACACCAGCTATGACCCAAGAGAGCAAGAAAGTTGAGCCTGGACTTCTGCTCAGGTTATTTGAGATCAGGGCTGCCCTGGCCAGTGTCCCTTTCCTGTTTTGGTGCCCTGTGGCACAAGTTGACAACCAGAGGGCAGCTAGTTAGACACTGCTCCTAGTCACATGGGGTGGCCTGATAGGGGATGCATGCGCAAAACTGTCCTGTAAACAGAAAGTGGAA
Source organism: Castor canadensis (assembly GCF_047511655.1). Lineage (NCBI taxonomy): Eukaryota > Metazoa > Chordata > Mammalia > Rodentia > Castoridae > Castor > Castor canadensis. The sequence goes on from NC_133391.1 coordinate 8,309,373, forward strand.
AAAAATGTGAAATTAGAGCCACATGTCTGTAAAAGATAACAATATGGATCATAAATGTATTGGATTTTAAATAGTTTTGAGATGTTTATATCCTTGAAAACATGGTGTTTCCTGTAGTGTTGTGATGGGTGTTATATTATGTATTGATAAGTAAATAAATAAATATTTTTAGTGTAAAGAGTGGTATTTTTATTCCACTCTACTTACATATGTACTATATTTATTGCCCTGTGATAAAATCTCATGTTCTTATAAATATGAATTTCTGTTGTTTAGCCTTCATTGCAGAACTGTGAACATTGAGGTTTAATTACATAACTTGCCATGATACAATTGTCATTTCCAGAGGACATATATTTTGTAAGCATACATAACTTTTTGTGATTTTAAAGAGGACAGTGCCATGCTTCCCTTGGGAAAATACAATGACGATGAAATGGCCTCTCATGGTCAAGATGTATGAGCTTTTGTCTGTCTAGATTGCTTGTTTGACAACAGTATTAATACAGTTCAGCTGTATGATCAAATACTTAGCTCTGTATCCTGGATTATTATTTTTCACACAGAAAAAATAGAAGAGGTGGCAGACCCTAAGCTGGAGTTTGATGCCAGACACAAGGGGAAGCTTTTGAGGGAGAAACATCAGTAAGAGTAGAAAGAATGAAGGAACTTTAACAGGTGGCTGGAAAATGATTCTAATCCACACATAAAGGAACTCTGCAGCACAGAGAGGGTCCCAGGAGAGGGAAGACACAGGAAAAGGTACATTTGGTGTTTCAGTCATCCTGGGAATCTTTTATCACAAAACACTGTCAAGGCTAGAGAGCTGTACCACTAGCATCTCTGTAAAGGCTCAGAAAGACTGTACTGTAGACTTGAGAACTATAATAATAGTCACGCTCAAGACTTGAGTATATGGGCCCATGGGGCTGAGAAACTTAACAATATAACCTGTCAAGAGCTGAGGGTTTGGATATCCTAAATGAAAAGACTTATCACACTAGGTGCTGCATAAATGTTGAGGTTCCATCACCTGGACCAGCAACTATCACACTAGTCAGTGTCAATGGATATTATTCAAGAAACTATGCCTGAGACCTGAAATACTAGTCAGTATCAAGCATAGAGGGTGCTGACACCTTAGATCCAAGAGCTAACAATCGCCACTGTCAAGTGTCAGTGCCCTAAACCCTAGTCCAGAGAGCTGTAAAAGTAAAAGTCACTGTCAAAGGCCAATGATCCTGACACTCTAGGTTCTAAGAGTAGCCACTGTCAAGTGCTGTGGTTCCTACACCCTAGGCCCAGGGATGTGACACTACCTGGTGTCAAGGACTGAGGGTTATGACACCCTAAGACCTGAGAGTATAACATGAACTGTTCTCAAGGGTAGAGGGTTCTGAAATCCTAGGCCTGAGAACAATAACTTTAGCCACTCTCCAGGACTGAGGGGTCCACCACCCTCTCCCAGGATTGTAACAGTGTCTGGCATCAAGAGCTGAGAATCCTGACATCGAAGGCCTGACAGCTGTAACACTAGCTACTGTCAAGGGCAGAGGGTCTCAACAGCCTAGGCTCAAGAGCTGTAATCCTATCCCTGCTGCCTAAAAGCTAAGGCAGACTCCCTCCACCTAGCCTTGAAAGTGCAAATGCCATTTTATGACCATGGGTTCCAACACAGGAGGCCCAAGTGCTGTAATGCTAGCTGTCATGTTCTGACCAAGGGTTATGACATGCTAGGCCTTGCAACTATAATAATATCTGCTGTCAGGGGCATAGGGTTGTGACACCCTAAGCACAAGAGCTATAACCTCAATCACTGTCAAGTGCCCATGGAGCCACATTCATGGTCAGGTAGCTGCAACACTAGTTGCTTTCAAGGGTCAAGGGTCTCAAAACCATAAGGCAGATAGCTGTAAAACAGCTGCTGTTTAAAGGCTGAGTCTCCTCCCACTCTAAATCTGAGAGCTGTAGCACTTGGTCCTGCAGGAGCTGAGAGTCCCATCACCAGGGTCTGGTCAGGAGCTGTGTCATTAGTAAATACTGCCCATTGCTGCTGCTGCTCACTGCTTCTGAAAGCCAAGGACTATATCCCTGCTGAGTGCCAGGGATGCCGGTGGTTAAAGCCCAGTGCAATAGACCTCCAACACAAAGGCCTAGAGTATAAGTCTCTTGCTTCTGAAGCATTGAGCAAAGGCCCTTCACTCTCAAGGCTTGGACCTGGGAGCCTCTGAACCTGCCAGTCCAGCCCCTGGACCTGGAGCTCTCAACAGCCCGCGACTGCCATCACTGGAAGGGATTCTCCTCACATTCTCACAGTTTTTATTCGGGTATGGAGGGAAGGACCCAGCCAGCTGTTGGGTAATTCCTGCAGTGTCTCTTTCTGGAGTAGTGCTAGCTCAGTGGGTCTTTCTGGAATCCTAGGTGGGCTGGGATGCTCAGGTGAGTACCCTTTCCTAAATAGTCCTACCACCAATGCTGTCCCTGCATGGCCAGGATTCAAACCCTTGTTTTCTTTCCCCTGGCTACCTTTGTCCTTACCTGGCTCAGTCTCCAAAATCCAGGGCCTAAGATGGAGGAGGGGTGCTATGACATGCTGAGACTGTTGGGGTTGGGGTGAGGCTGACCCCCCTTTTGGCTGGCCAGCCCTGGCCTCCTTGTCCTAATGGGCAATACAGGTTTTCTTAGTCAAGGCCATTGTTTCAGGGCCGTCAAGAGACAGCCCTCACCTCTCCTCAGCACGGCCCAAATTTTGCTGCTCCTCAACTTCACTAAAGTGTCCTGTAACACTAGTTTAGCACAGGTTCTCCTGTGGGTATGAGTGAGCATATCTAAAGACTTTTTGTTCTATAGGATCATTGTTGCTAGAGAGTCAGTTTGTTCCTATGAATTGGTGAGGGTTTGGACTATGGTGTGAAGAGCATGGGGTGACAGGTGACAGGTTTTTGTAGCTCAAGAAGGAAGAAATGATTTTTCTCACTCCCGTCCCTATGGTTGATGAATCCTAAGGTCTATTAGAGGTAAGAATTGGATCAAGAGCTTGTCTCTAAGAGGTTTTGAATGCCCATACGTGGGATGAGGGGCTATAGCAAACACTAGGCAACAGAAAGGCATGGGGGTCTGTTCAGATGGAGTGTAGATAGGTATGGTATTTTGAATAGCACGGTCCTGCTTAGGAACCATTTCTTTCTGACCTCTCAGCATTAGTTACTTTTGTAAGGGTGGGTATAAGTGACTCCATTTGGGTCCTGATAACTTTCCTTCTGTCTGAGTGGTTGTTTTTCCAAACTGACTACCATTAAATATTTTTCTCTGAAGACATCTGCTGATTAAGCACCCCGTGATTTGTCTGTAATTGTCCCTGTTGCCAGGATGAGCTTTGCCTCAGAAGGTTTTTCCTTGTTGCCAGGATTAAATGTCCTGATTGGTTTGACTTGATCACCTGTTGGAGGGGAATGACAGATAGGTCAGTGTGAGTCTGTGCCTAGAAGACCAGTTTTTCTAAATTTAAATAACAAAGACATTTTGTGGCTCTTAGGCTGTGCTTACCTGGAATCTATTTTTCAGTCTAATTTTGTGTTTTTGTAGGTGATGTCCTGAAATTTCAAAAATGCTTGAAACCTTCAAAAAAGGTTGCAATTTTCTTTCTTCTTTCTTTTTTTTTCCAGGTTTTAAAAATAACCTTTATTAAGTTAACATGTGCATTACAGGAAACAAACACATGAAGCAAAGAACAAAATCATCCATAGCCACAAGCAGTACAGTTGGACTGTCCTAAATCCTGTGTACACATAACGATCCATTTTAAGTAACTGAGATCGTATGGTCTGTGTCATGCTTTCCCACACATTGTGAATACTCACCAAGTCAATCCCAAAACTACATGAATATTTTGATAGCCAAGAATACACTACACCAACTCAATCTGTTATGAAAAAATTATAATTCTGCCTTCCTTGGGGACAAAAATTTTACTGAAGACAGAAATGGCAACAGGCCTCTCTCTAAACAGAATTATTGGCAGAGTTACAATACTGCATTCCCTTAATGCTCCATTTACAATGAGACATAAAGCAAAAGAGTACACTAAGTACAGTTTCTGAGAGTTCATTATCATATCTACACTATTAAAATATTAGCAAGCAGGAATTTTCCCACTGAATTAATGTATCTCTATAGTACAGCCAGAAGATACATACACATCAGTGGCTCTCATCAAACTGTAAATCTGAGCACACCTGCACATAACTCTCCCTATAGGCTTCCTTTGGCCCCTCTGCCACCAGCCTAATGAACAAGTACTATTCACAATGCCAGAGGCGTGACAATTTCACGTCCAAGATGCATCTTTTCTGTTGATTATAACCTATTTACAAGTTGGCTAATTCACTAGCTCTACTTTTTACCATACACTGTTACCTCAGGATTTCTATAAAGCTTAGATGTTGTGCAACAATGAAATTTGTGCTTAATAAACACAAGTACTTTACCAAAAATGCACATACGGGGTTTTGGTTATAATTAAGATCCATCTTCTAGACGTGGAGATATTAGCAAAGAGACCTCCCTCACCCGTCCAGTGACTAACTTCAGGAAGACACTGGTTCTAAGAGGTGGGTTAATAAGTCACTCTTCCTAAAAACAAAAGGACATTTATGTAGGGATTATTCCCTACTTCTAACATACTTTGGGCATTAGGACTTATCCTTTAACACCCATCAGTACTAACTGAAATGCATATAGAACAATGGCTAGACAACCTGAACCAACCTAACAGGCACAAAGCATACTCTCTGCATACTTCCTTCCCCCACCCCACCCCTGCCACCTCCCAGTGAACAGTCAGCATACTCTTCAGGACATCAAGTTTAACAATTCCATTCCCAAAATGCAGCCATTCCTATGAAGTCACAAAAAATACTTCAATGGCACTAAGCCCTCTATTTTTACATTATGCACTTCTAAATGTCTAGAAAGACTAGGCGTTTCCCCAAGGGATTCAGTTTCCCACTGTACACACAGTAGCATTTAATAAACTGCACACACCTAACAAAGGCTGTAATTGGAAAGGAACAACACCCTTCTATCAACCCAGTGATCAGCTTTATGCATCTGTAATGTTTCCTGGGGACTTAATTTCACTTCCTAAGTGGTTTTAAGAATAGTTTTTCTTACTAATTTTAACACAAAGTGTACTAACTCTACTTTTGTCATCATTGGCAACCTCTTTAACATCTAGAAGTCAGACTAAATATTGTACATTAGGACTTGTCTGTCCTCTATATACACTATATACATAGAAAAATAAAACAGAATGCATAGACATAAGGGACAATCAATCTTGCTTCACCAAACACACATTGGTATAAAGCCCTTTGTACTTTTCTCCCTCCCTTCCTGAGCCAGCACAGACTGCTCAGAGAAGTAGTTTCATCATTCCAGTTCCAAAAGATAATATTAGGAATTTAACAAAAGGATATCTACAAAATGTGTTATTTACTACTCTACTTTTAACATACTTTGTGCACTTCTAAACATCTAGAAAGACTAGATGTTTCAAATAAGGACTTAAGTTTGTCCACTATATACAAAGTAGTGCTGAATAACTACACATATATAACAACGGTTATACATCTGAACGTGTCTTCTAAGTAGGAGCATTCTGGTCTACACCCTTCATTTCTTCCACCTCCTCCTCTCCTACATCACGTGTGATACAAATCTGTGCCACTCACAGATGTTACAGTTTCACTTACAAAAAGTTCTTTCCAAAAGAGAGCCTTTCTATGAATTTTAACACAAAGTACGTGTGTTAGTTTACCAACTCTACTTTTGTCATACATTGGCAACCTCTTTAATATCTAGAGACTAGATACTATAAAATTAGGACTCATTTGTCCAGTATATACACAATATATACAGTACGACAGAGTTAAATGAAATACACAACATATAGGGTAATGGATAGTCTGAAATTCTCTAACACACACAAACAAAATACTTCTAATTCTGAAGAAGGTTATCAGACAAGAGTTGCAATATTTTAGAAGGAAAAAAACCCAACAAAAGTGCTAATTTAAAAGGTTAACTCTTTGACAAATAAGTAGTTGCTGGAGTCATTGACTATGACCCTGACTGCAACTGCTACAGAGAAGGATTAAAACTGCAATGACAAAAGACCAGAATAGTTGTGGTTAAAATTTTGAAAACATGTAACAATTTACAGAAGTCTACTTGTTTCATTTTGGTTAATAGTTATGTTCAACAGGAAGATGTTAGGCCCATCAAGCTCCCCTTGTTAAAATCTGTAATATATGGATCTAAGTTTTAAGTAGGAGGACACAAAATTGGCAAATATTTTCATTCATTTTTTTTGTGTGGCATTGTTATTTGTATGTCTATTGAGAATTCCTAGTGAATGCAATGAGGAGGTCACAATGTTGCTATATGGAAGAACACCTCCTTTGATGAGGACAGATCACAGATAACTACAGTATTCTCCAGAACCACTTGGAAAGGCACATTTTCTGAGTAAAACTGGCTTGCCAGAAACAAACATCACACAAAGGTAGAGAAGAAATCCTTAGTACAACTGGAGTGGATACAATGAAACATTTACATCATCCAGATGTGATCAATGTATTTCCTAGCATCAAAACCACAGCAAAAGCAGAGTGCCAGTGGCTCACACCTGTAATGCTGGCTATTCTGGAGGCAGAGATCAGGAGGATCATGGTTCAAAGCCAACCTTGGCAAAGAGTTCACAAGAGCCTATCTCGAAAATACCTAACACAATAAAAGGAATGGCAGAGTGGCTTAAGTGGTAGAGCTTCTACTTCACAAGCATGAAGCCCTGAGCTCAAACCCCAGTACTACCCACCCCCACCCCCACAAAGGGGGTTCTGAATCTTGGCATTGTTGTGGAAGACGGCTGCCTAGATAAGGGTTAGGATTCTGGGAGGAAGGAAGAGTGCTCCTTTTCTCTTCAAACCTCTTGAAAAGACAATTTCCAGAAAAGATATTCTAGGGGATTGGCCTTGCCTGCACCCACCATGTCCTTCCATCTTACATCTCTACACAAAGAGGAGACTTACCCCTTCACTTTCTTGACCTTTGAGTATCAGCTACGTGAGGATGGTGAGTAGGTAGGACAGAAGAGCCAGCATGCTTGTGATTCCTGTCTGACCTGCATAAGCTCGCAATGGTTTCCTGTGGATTCCACCTCCAGGCATTTCACAGGGAAGGACACAAGTGTTAGCAAGTTCTCATAGGGTATGAGCTCAAAATTTCCTGACACATTGGACAGCCACATTGTGGGGCCAAAGTTCTACTTCAAACACAGACAAAAACCCCTACTCACAGAGAATATGGGCAGAGAACTCCCTCCCCAATTCACAAGCCTATGTTGGGATCGTAGCCTCTCCTGGTGACCCAGATGGCTGCCCCTCTTCTCATGGTGCTCAATGAGAAGAATAGTCACTCCTCACTGAGCTGCTGCTTGGTGTGAATTCAGCCTCTACCAATGACCCAGACAGCAATAAGTTTTCACAACGTATGTCACCAGAAGAAAAGTACTCCCCAGGGAGACATCCCGATGGTGAAACAGCAGCCTCTACCTGTGAGACGACCCAATGCTAGAAAAAAATGGTGTTTAGGATTACTTTCAGGGTACTCTTTCAGAAAGAGGGATAGAGAGAAGGAGGGATGGAGGGAGGGATGGAGGTTGAGAGGGAGAGAAAGAGAGAGAGGGAGAGAGAGAGACAGAGAGAGAGGGAGAGAGAGAGAGAGAGAGAGAGAGAGAGAGAGAGAGAGAGAGAGAGAGAGAGAGAGGAAGAGAGATTTTTTGCAGGCAGAAAGTTGGGATATATTTTTTATTCATTCTTCCACTTCCTATTCTCTGATTGGAGAGTTTATTCCAAATTTATTGAAAGAAATTCTTGCTATGGAAGGCATTCTGTAATTTTGTTATGTTGTTGTGTCCTATGGCTTTTTTGTCCCTCATTTCCTGCATAACTATTCTGTATAGAGGATTTTTGCAGTTAACATTTTATTTCCAGGCCTCTTGTTTTCTGTAAGCTCTATACAGATCATGGGGGTACCATTTGCATGAAAGATGATGTCATCTGCTGTCAATATACAGCAGTGTAATTTCCATTAATCATATATGAAGTTTTCACTGACGCCAACCACTCGGTTGCTGGTGTCATAGTGGCATGTTTATTTTGTGTGTCCACTAGCATAGACTTTAAATTTTTGATAGGTTTTATGGAAAACAAAATTAGTGTTATCTTTTAAAAATCATGCATACATATATTGATAGAGGGTCTTCAGTGGAGCCACTTCAACCATGAGATAATGTCAGTCCTAGGTACAGGTTCAAAATAGAACACATGATGGGGCACATGTGGCTCAGCCAAGTTGACAAATATTCTAGCAAGATACTCCACAAAAAGTCCTGCAGCTTCATCATGATGAATCATATGGGGTACCATGCAGGGGAGATCCAGGACTCCCTGCTACAGAAGAAGTTTAACAATATGATAGCAAAGATCCTGAGTTTTCAGCATCAGACAACTCGGGAAAGCTGCACCACCCAAGTCAAAGCTGAGCATACAGAAGATCTGCCTTGCCTGCATCCCACAATGTTTGCACCATTTGAGAGAGGGAAGCTAGTGTGTATGACTTCTTCACCCCTTCACATTTGTGTCCTCACAGCATCAGCAAGATGCTCACAGAGAGTCATGTCAGAAAGGTAGCAGAAATGCTACCATGTCCATGATTCCCATGGCCAGCGTACACATGAGGATGGCAATTTCCAGCAAAGCCTCTCATTCCAATGCTGAGGAAGCCCCATGCACTAGGAGAAATGGCTGGCAGACTGATATGGGTTGTTTCACCAAGGGGACATGTTCAGGAAAGTCCAGCTCAAGTGGGCAGCCCAAGGTGAGAGCATGGCCTCCACCTCTAGCAGAGACATTTGCTTATCATGCTTGGAAAGCTTCTTGAAAAAGTCCCTAGCAGTAGGAAAAACCAGAGAATGACCACCACCTATAATATGATAAACATCCCAAATGTAAGCCCATGGTTTATTCCAAAAGATGAAAGAGGATGGTAGCCAAAACACTGGACAAGAGTGCTGCTGCCTGTCCACAGAGGGATCCCTCCTAAAGAAGAATAAAGTGGGGTGGATGGGAGGGCTGGACATTGAGTCAAGTAGGTGGGGCTGCCTAGCTGTACTTCTGCATTTTATTCTATGTCTGCAGCCTGCAAAAGGATGCCTATTTCCAGCATAGGCTCCTGGTATCATCCCATGGGTTCTCCCTGCATGAGTTGCATTAGATCAGAGACAGATATCAGCAGCTTCACTTCTGGTACATGCACAGAAAACTCATACCCCAAGGGACAACACTACATGGACCAAAGCTCTACACTTGACAAAGAAAGCAGGCCATAACACTAGGTAATTATTCTAAAAACCCTCACCACTGGGCTACTCCACAGTCAGACCACACCTTCTACTGGTGATGCAGAGAGGAGCTCCTCCTCTTAACATACCTCATCAGAAGAAAAGTTCCCCCACACTGTTACACTCTTTGGTGTGAAATCAACCTCTAACCATGACCTACAGTGCACAACCTTGGTGTGAAATCAACCTCTAACCATGACCTACAGAGCAGCAAGTACTCCCAAGGTATGTCGTACAAAGAAATCTCCACCCCCAGGGAACATCTTGATGATGGGACTGAAGTCCATAACTGTGAGAGGACCCAAGGCTGGGAGACAGGGAACTATAGGACTGCCAAGTGTATTCCAAAACTATGTTGTTGCCTACTGGCCCAAATGACACAACCGTGAAACAGGGACAAATTACGTGCAGTGAAATGAGTGGCCGGCAGTCTCAAACAAAACCAAGTAGGTGGGGGCATGTCAGCTGTGCTTCTGTATGTGATTTTATATTTGTGGTTAGTAATGTCATTTAAAAATGGCAGGGTCTTTTTAAGAGATAACTGTGCGTTTTCTGGGGTTGTATGTTCCCAGAATATGGTGTGGAATACATCTTTGAAAAGACAAAGAATCGCAGGGGTTGCAATTTTGAGCTATTGGCTTGGACCACCATGCAAACAGACAGCAAGGAGAAGGATTTATAAAACTGTAAATCTAGGAGGCATTCAGGTACATGCCTGTGTTCACAGCTACACAGGAGACAGATGCAGGAAGATGCCATATTGGAGGCCAGACTAGAAAGAGTTAGCATGAGACACCATCTGAAAATACAAAGTTAAATCAAAAGGACTGGGGGTTGGCAGAAGTGTTAGTGCTTACAAGCTACTGGGAAGACCACATTTCCATCTTCATTATTGTAAAGAAAAACAAAGGTCTTTAATGGCAGAGGGGGTCAGTGGAGACTTTCTGTAGAGTATCCAGGAAAATGGTGATCTGGAGGGAGAGGAGGACTGGAGAGGGGAACAGTATTCCTTTCCTCTTCACACCTCTTGAATAGATGCATTCTCAGAATACTTTTATTATTTCATTGTTCTTTCTATGTGCCTGAATGAAGTGAGTCCTTTTAGAAAAGGGTTTGAGGGACTGAGTTTAATCCTCCCACCCCTTCCATCAATGGAGGACCCACAACAAGCTGCAATGTTAGGGGGAAGAGTTTATCTTATTCCAGCAGATCGTGCATGCCTTGTGGTACTGCCATGGGAAAAGTATTATCCTCTGAGATCTGATGCCTAAGAACATCCTGCTGGACATTGGAGGCAATATGAAGTCTCAAGTTTAGAGCTGGGAAGAAATGCGATATGCTCTATAGCACTCTGCCCTTCTGGAGCTCAGAACTGTTTGATGGTAAGGAGTATTACAAGTCCATGGCTCACATCTGGAGCCTAGGGACTGTGCTTTATAATATGTTCACAGGCTCCATGCCATTTCAAAGGCACAGCTCTTCCCAGCTGGAGCAACAGGAGCTATGAGCCACCTACTACTTTCCATCCTACTTATCAGTAGAAGTGCACACCTCACCTGTGAGATACTGTTCACCCCAGGTACAGGTGAGCATTAGACATCATGGGGCACCTGTGGATCAGCTAAGGTGAGAAATATTGTAGCCATATACTCCCCAAATAGCTACACAGCTTGATCATGGCCACCATGTACCACATGGGATATCATACATGGGAACCTTGGGACTCTCTGTTACAGAGAGTAAATTGTTGTTCTCAACTTTCTGGTGATTTAGCACCAGATGACTCAGGGGATCAGCTGTGTCAGCCAAGTCAAGGACAGGTATCCAGAGGATCTGCTTTGCATGCTTGTTAAAGTATTTGCACCATGTCATAGAGGGTTGCCAGTGTACCTGCCCTTCTTCAGCCCTTCACCTTCATGCCCTCACAACATCTCCTGCCATATGCTCACAGCATGTAAGGTAGAAAGGTCACATAAGAGCCATTATGCCTGCTATTCCCATGTGCACTGAACTTGTGAGGGTGGTCATTTCAAGTGGAGCCTCCCATTGAGGCCCTGTGGATGCCCCCTACACTAGGATCAGTGGCTGGAAGACCGACATCAGTAGTTCCACCAAGCATAAACATACAACCTTGTCCTTGAAGGGGCAGGTGGGCAATAGTGTGACCTCTCCCCACTGCTGCCACATTTACTTGGTGACCCCCCTGCCATGTCAGGTTGAGGTCCTTTTTTCCTCCCCCTTTGGCCGTTCCCATTGATTCAGGGCTCCAACCCAGAACCCATGGGAAGAAGCCCCGGGAGAGCCCAGGCTGGGGTAGAGGACCTGGGACAGAACAGGATCCCTGCAGCACAGTCAGTGACCGTTCACCCATGACTGAAGTTCAGGAGTAAACTAAGTGCCCAGCGGTGCTGACCTGTGACATCAGCAGAGCCACTGTGAAGGGCACATACTCCCTTCACCCAGGCCCATTGCTCATTGAGCAATGTGAGGGACATTGATGTCAGTAGCTAAGGCAGCAGCAGCCCTGAGAAGATGCAGGAAGTTGGACAGAGGTGGCCTGGACCTGAGCTCAAGGGAAGAGGCACACTCCTGGGCAGCTGGGAAAACCAAACTGACAGACTTTTGGTCTTGCTCCCAGAACAGCCCCTTAAAATGGAGGCCTGTAACCTGTCTAGGCTTCCTGTGGAAGTCCTAAGTCCTTGAAAAACTCCATCTCTATGGCTCTGGACTCCTATTCTGCCAGTGATTCAGTTGGTTTGTAAAATGATTTTCACTTGTGAGGGTTTTCTTTCTTTAACCAACCAACATTCTTACTGTATGTGAATGTACAAGAGGAAAATAATCTGTGATTGCATCACTCAAGGTAGACATTGGGGGTGTAATAGAGGGTGGGGCTTAAGTGGGAATTTAAGATTTTTACCATTCTGTCTTGAAAGAATGTGGACTGGGGATGTGGCTCAGGGGTAGAGTGTTTACCTGGCATGTGAGAGGACCTGCTTATAATCCCTAGCACAGGAGAGTTGGGGAGGAAATGAAAAAGAGGATAAAGCAAAATCAGGAAGATAAGGGAACATTTCCTTAGGATGAGAGCACAAATCATAAGACATTTTATAATTTCTCTGCCAGGTGCAGGACCACCTGGCAGAGAAGCTCTGCTATACAAATTGTATCCCCTCTGCCAGTGGCAGCCTCCCTGGACTTGTAGTGTGCCCTGCAGTACTGCCACAGGAAAGCAATTATCCACAGAGACCTGAAGCTTGAGAACATACTGGTGGGTAGTACAGGCAACATCAAGTCAGTCAATTTGAACTGAGTGCCAAGTATAGATCCTGGCAGAAATTGGCTGAGTGCTAAGTCCCACTCACATCCTGGGCCCTGGAGCTGTTTGAGGGTGAAGAGTATGATGTGCCTATGGTTGACACCTCTAGCCTGGGAATTGTCCTGCATAATATGCTCATAGGTTCTCTATCATTTCAGGTACACAGCTCTTCCCAGCTGGAGCAAGAAGTCCTACAACAAAGCTGAGTTTCAATGGGACCTTTAGGCAGAAGTAAAACAGTGACGAATACCAGGTGCCAGGGCCAATATCACACCTAATATTGCTGTGCTAACATAGTATGGTTGTGAGGGAGCATGAAAGACCCACGTTGGGCAAGTTCTGCTGGATCACACTTTATTTCAAAGTCACATGTCTCCCTGCCTTTTAAGTGCATAGTGAGAGTAACCTGGATTTCATGGGTCCTGGTGTCATGGTATGTTGGCTCTGCCAGCTGCAAAATCTTACCTATGCAGGAGGGAGCCAGGCCTGAAGTTCAGAGGCTGCAGTCTAGCTCGGGGGAAGATGTACAAAGGAACATAGGCTTCTCCACACGATGCCATTCCATAGGGAATCCAGCACAGCACTGGCTGTCCAAAGCATTCTGTGCATAGGCCAGTTGAGGTAAATGGAGGCCTAAGGTTGTCTGGAGATGAGAAGTCTCTCCTCCCCATCTGAGGGAATTGTCAGAGGCTATTTTTCATGGAATGATTCCCCCTGACCTCTCCTCTGTTCTCTCTTCCATGTTTCTGATGAAGTGAAATGGTCCTCATCATGGTGTAAGGCAGCCATGTGATGTCACTTCTGTCAACTTGCAGCCGAGACTACTCAGGCTAACCCTACTCTCCCAAGGCTCATTAGCCAGGTTAAGTGTACAGTCCCAATCTATCCAGTGACAAGTCCTGCCATCCTTTTCAGAGGTCCCAAAGGTAACAGACAAGGGTGTGAGGGGATGGGGTGGGGCCTGGGATAAGACAATGGGCAAAGCTGAGGAAAAGTGCAGCTGGGCAGTATCCCTGAGGAGATCTGTGTCTCCTCTTTCCTGCAATGCCGCCCATAATTGCTCACCCTTCTCTTTTCTCAGTGAGGCTGTCTACCAACTCCAGTCACAAGGGGCACCCAGATTCCAGCTCAGCACCAAATGCCATAGCATCTCAGTGAGGAATTTCAGGTGCCAGGGCCAACGTTGCATCTAAGGTGGTTCTGCTAACTTACCATGGTTGTGAGGGGGCATGGCAAACCCATTTAGAGGGAGAAACTGAGGCCCCAAGTGACAAGTGTCTTGATGAGGTCAGGCAGAGGGTTTGGAACCTAGGTCATCCCACCTCTGATGGTGTCCCAGAAGCACAGAGCATTTATCCCCCAAGGTGATAGTGTGATTGAGGAAAGCGCAATCAACTGAAGTGAGTAGAGGAAGAGTTTGTTGGGGTGCAATGTTGTCCATGGTCCAACAGGAGCCATAGAAAATTCCCCAAGGAGCATAGGCTGGAAGGTGAGGAGCATGGCCAGCAGCGAGGGAAGGGAAGGCCAGCTTGTGCAAGTGCACCTTATGGAATGCAGACTGGGAAATCTGCTCCTGTGGTGGGCTTGAGCAGCAGGGTGTGACCTTTTGAGCTTCCTCATTTGAAAAATGACTCATTACTTCTTTGGCTCTTTTATTGATTGAATTATTTGCTCTTGTTTGATTTTTGAAGTCTTTATGTATTCTGGTTATTAATTCCCTTTTGATGAATATATGGCTAATATTCTCTCCCATTCTGTAGGCTCTCTCTTCGTTCTGTTGACTATTTCTTTGACTGTGAAGGAACTTTAGAATTTGATATTTTGAACTGATTTTGGAGTGCCAGGGTCTGTCTGTGCTTTTTATCCAGTTGTGTTTGTTTTATGAAGTTGTGTGTGCTGATATTGTGATAACAATTATTATTTCCTCTCAATATTTCATTCCATTTATTGGTATGAAGTGACCTTCCTGTCTCATGTACTCATTTAGATTTTCAGTCTACTTTATCAGATATAAGTATAGCTATCTCTGCTTGTTTGGGGGAGCCATTTGCTTGGAAAATCTTTTTGAACCCTTTCAACCTAAGCCAATGTTTGTTTCTGCCAGTGAGATGGATTTCTTGTGAACAAGTCTTCCTTTTGAATCCACTATGCCAGCCTATGTATATTAATGGGGGAATTGAGACTATTGATACTCAGTGCTAGTATTGAGAGGTATGTGGTAATTTTGTTGCTTTGGTGTGTATGTGTGTGTGCATGTGTGTGTGTGTGTGTGTGTGCATTTGGTTCCATGCTTTTCCACAATTACTAATCTGCTCATCTCCTGAGATTTAATTATTACTATCCTTTTGTGGATATGTTTATCTTCATCTTCTGTGTGTTTCCTTTGAGTATATTCTGGAATGTTGGTTTAGGTCATATATCATTTAGTTTCTGTTTATCATGGAAGAATTTGTAGCCCCCCCCTCAATTATGAGTGATGGCATTGCTAGGTATAGTATTTTAGGTTTGAAATTGTTGTCTTTCAAGCTTAAAATACCTCATTCCACACTTTTCTTCCTCTTAAGGTGTCTGTCAAGAAATCTGTTGCTATTGTGATGTGTTCACCTTGATAGTGGATGATTTGATGTTTCTCCCTTATAGCCTGAAATATTCTTTCCCTGTTCTCTCTGCTTATTGTTTTAATCATAATGTGCAATGGTTCTATTTTTGTCATGTATGTTTTGTGTCCTACTGTCCTACTGGATGGGTATCTCCTTTTTGATATTTGAAAAGTTTTTTTCTATTGTTTTGAATATATGTCCTGTGCCTTTGGTTTACATCTTTTCTCCTTCTTAGGTTTGTTGTTTTAATGGAGATGCAGAGTGCTTGCATACACCTTTCATAATTCTTCATTCTTTTCTGTTTGTATTCATATCTTTTTTTTCCCATTATATCTACATTTTCTCTAAGTCCTGAAGTTCTGTCTTCCAATTGGTTCCGTCTGCTGGAGTGGCTTTTGACTATATTTTTTATTTGACTTAAGAAGCCTTTTATTTCCAGATTTTCCAACTTGTCTTTATTTTTGAGATTTTCTATATATGTGTTAAATTCTTTTTTCACATATTGTATTGGCTTCCTTAGCTCATTAATCTTTTTTTTTGTTTCTTTTTTTTTATATTTTTTTTCATTTTTCTTTTATTATTCATATGTGCATACAAGACTTGGTTCATTTCTCCCCCCTGCCCCCACCCCCTCCCTTACCACCCACTCCTCCCCCACCCTCTCCCCCCTTCAATACCCAGCAGAAACTATTTTGCCCTTATTTCTAATTTTGTTGTAGAGAGAGTATAAGCAATAATAGGAAGGAACAAGGGTTTTTGCTGGTTGAGATAAGGATAGCTATGCAGGGCATTGACTCACATTGATTTCCTGTGCGTGGGTGTTACCTTCTAGGTTAATTTTTTTTGATCTAACCTTTTCTCTAATACCTGTTCCCCTTTTCCTATTGGCCTCAGTTGCTTTAAGGTATCTGCTTTAGTTTCTCTGTGTTTAAGGGCAACAAATGCTAGCTAGTTTTTTAGGTGTCTTACCTATCCTCACCCCTCCCTTGTGTGCTCTCGCTTTTATCATGTGCTCATAGTCCAATCCCCTTGTTGTGTTTGCCCTTGATCTAATGTCCACATATGAGGGAGAACATATGATTTTTGGGCCAGGCTAACCTCACTCAGAATGATGTTCTCCAATTCCATCCATTTACCAGCGAATGATAATATTTCGTTCTTCTTCATGGCTGCATAAAATTCCATTGTGTATAGATACCACATTTTCTTAATCTATTCGTCAGTGCTGGGGCATCTTGGCTGTTTCCATAACTTGGCTATTATGAATAGTGGTTTTATTCAGATGTTTGTTTGTATCCTCTTTGTGTTCATTTATTTGTTTCTGTGCCTTCAAGCTGTTTATCTATACTCTGTTGAATTTCATTGACTTGTTTTTGCACATCCTCTTAATCATTCTTACCATTTATTGACTTTGGAGAGCTCCCATTCACTATCCATCAGATCTTTTGTTGTGTGGTTGTTGATATTCTGAGGAGTCATATTCCTTTTCCTTTTCCTATTACCCATGTTTCCATTTTGAGATTTGCCCATCTGTTGTCGATTAGTTTGCAAGGGGTTTTAGTCACCTGAGTTCTTTCCCTTCAATTAATTTTTATGTTCTGGCAGTATTGGTTATTGGCTAGACTGTTGAGCCTTTTTTGTCCACTAACCTGGGAGTACAAATTCAAGTATTCAATACCAATCCAGACATTTATGTGAAATATAAAACCCTTGGCAATATAATCTATAAATAGAGGTCTGTTGGAAAAATTAATGTTGTTTTCATAGAGATTAAAATTTAGTCATTAAAAACAATGAGAGTTGGAGAGAGGATTAGAAAGAAGGAGAATAGGGAGAGGAAGAGAAGTGATATGAGGTATGGGGGCTGCAGGTGAATGAGACCCTAATGTGTAGAGGTGTCATCCAATTGTTGTGGAGGAGGATACTATTGTCAGGGATTGCAGAATGATAAGAAGTAAGGAAATACTATATGAAGGGGGTTAGCGTAAACCACTAGTTGAGTGCTTTGTAAGGAAGAGATAGGTAATGCAAAGAAAAAGAAGAAACAAAATGAGAGAAGGAAAAGGAAAAAATGGGTGGAGAAGACTTGAAAAAGTAAGGACTACTCTTAGGGGTATTGTCAGTTTAAGCTTGCTTAGCTAAGAGGCTTCTCAGAGGTGGTCACAGGGATTCAGTAGGGTGCATCAACGCTTTATTCCCATTGAGCAAGTCTGAGAGCCTTTTCTCAGACTATGTAGTCAAGAGATCCTCTTAGCAGGACTATGCAGATACAGCTTGCTTAGCTAGGAAGCATCTGGAAGGTGGTCACAGGGAGCTGAGCAGGAAGCAACTGCCCTTTCCTCTGCCAGGCAAAACTGAGACCTTTAGCTCAGGCTTTTTAACCAAGGCTATCCTCTGGAGTGGGACAGATATTCAGATTCAGATCTTTAGTATGCTCATCAGAGGTGGTCAAAGGAATTATTATTTCCCACAGACTGGGTTTAGGTTTGGCTAGTGTCCACACTGTCTTTCTTTGTATAGAAAAGCACAGGCTGAGCATTGAGCCAGACTGCCCCTCCTCCACCAGATAGGGTGGGAGGTTTCATTCAGGTTATTAGGCCCAAAGATTAATAAACTAGTGGGAGTGTAGTCAGTTGCATGGGCAGTGCAGAACACTCAGAACTGAAAGTTGCTAGCTCATCTGAATGGTGTGTGGGCCTCTCTCTCTGGTATGAGAAAGATCCTCAGGTTACTAGTTGTTCCCTTTCTCTGCATTCTGGGACTCCCAGCTTCTTGGAAGAATCATAGCCCTGTCAGTAGATATTTAGCACTTCCAGTGGTGTTGGTGAACTGTTGATTACTCTGGTCCAGAAAAAACAAACAAACAAAAAAACAAGTGTAAGAGTGCAGCATGTTCCTAGAGACACTCACAAGCCTGCAGTGGAATTGCTCCACAGGCATTTTTGACATTAATTATTATTCAGGTAGCATGCTGAATTTTTGCCTTGGGCTGGACTCAGATCCCCATCCTCTTACCTACTCCTCCTTTGGTACCCAGGATTATAGGTGCAACACCACACCTGGCTTCTTGCTTGAGATGGGGTCTTGCTAAATTTGCTCTGGCTGGCCTTGAACCATGTACATCCCTCCTTCTACCTTTCCAGTAGCTGAGATCACAGGCATGAGCCACCGTGCTGGGCCCTTACATTGTAACATTTATAGGTGCAAAATTACTATAAGTAAGATTAGTCAACCTTCATTACTCATTATACTACTGCAAGTAGTCCACCCTACAAACCAGCAACACTACAATTAGCTATTACTTCCTATATAGTTTTAAGGAAAAATACATTTGTACTTTGAACAGGCACATGGACATTATAAAGATGGTCTCTGTACATCACTGTTCAGTGAAATTTCTTGCCTTCCTTTGATTTCTTCAGGATTTTGTTCAGTAGACATATGACATTACAAAATCTGAACCCTCAATTTATATTTTGTATCTACCAATAAATTTCCTAATACAAATAAGTAGAAACTTTATAAGCTCTTGTAATTCAAAATCACCCATCAGTAGTTAAATGTCCTATCATCTTCCACCTTCCAGGACCTTGTAAGGCAAGATCTAAATAAAATTGGTGCAAAGCAGAGAGAGAGAGAGAGAGAGAGAGGAAAAGTGTTCAAGTCTTTCATATTTTGTGAACTGTGATGTGCCAACCAACATTTTCTTTTCACTATGAATTTTACAGTTCACTCTGAATGAGATGACCACTGGCCATTCATCACCTTGGCCAACTGGGAACCACCACAGTGGCTTGCCTAGGCTACAGAGGAAGAAGGTTGCGTGCAAATGGTGGACACCTTGGGAGAAGGGTGTGAGAAACTCCTGTCACCCAGCACCCAGACATCTGTCACGAAGCCAAGATACTCACAAGGATGCAAGAGTTGGTGACCCTGGCAGTGTGCCTCAGGGCACAGCAGCAGCATGCCTGGCTACTGAATGGTCTCCAAGAACAAGTGTCATCAGCAGAGAGGCAGTGATTACATAATGGAAAATGGCCTAAATCCTATTGCTCTGCAGCACTGACCTGAATGCTCAAATTCAACTAATTCTCCAGTCCAAAAGGAAACCCAGAGTGGATTGCAGAGATAAATATTCTAAGTTCTTGATGACCAGGGGTGCTTATGAATGAGCAGACTTTCTTAAGGAAGGGATTTGAGAGGGATTTGAGTAAATTTTACAGCAAAACATTAAGGGTTATGATTGAGGATTAGGATTCCAGTCTCCTTGTTTGTCACGTTGACATATTAGGGATACTGTAGCACCATGTTACAAAGGGGAGCCAATGAACTGCCCTTTTTTCACCCCTCCAACTTCATGCCCTCAGAAAGGATGCATAAGAGCCACCACACCTTTGATTCCTACATGCACTATACATGTGAAGACAGCAATTTCCAGGGAGGTCTCCCAATGCTGCCCTGATGGTGTCCCCTACACTAGGAACAGTGGCTGGCAAGCAAACTGACGTCAGTAGATTCACCAAGGGGATATGTCGGAAACTCCATCTCAAGTGGGTTGCCCGATACTGACAACATGGCCTCCATTTCTAACAGAGACAGCTGTCCATCCTCCCTGGGAAGCTGCTTGGAAAAGTCCCTCACTAACATGATATCATGACCAACACATCAAACTGGCATAGAGTCAAGGAAATTCACACAAATAGTCATCTAGAACACAACCTGCCTCCAAGGAGGAAGAAGGTGATTAGCAGAATCCTCAAACACATTCTGAAATTGTGCTGCTGCTTGTCTGCCAAAAAGCAATCCACCAAAAGAAGAATCAATTGGTTCCAATGAGAGGGAGGATGCAGAAACCGGTAGGTGTAGTAGCCAAGTGTGCATCTGTATTTTATTCTATGGCTGCAGCCTACAATGGGGATGCCTATTTCTAGTCCCTCACTTGACCATTGGGACATACAGCTTGGCCGAGATTAACTGGTTTACCACAAAGTGACAAAGACCCAGGTGGCTATGAAAATCATACAAAAAATACAACAGATCTCATTATAACTGAAGTGGATATAATGTAAAGTTTGGACCATGAAAATGGGATGGTATGTTTCCCATTGAAAACCACTGTAAACATCTCTATGGGCATCAGTGTCTCAGCCAAGTGAGAAATACTCAAGGGAGATATTCCCCAAACAGCCATACAGCACCACCATGGCCTCAGTGTTCCAGCTGGGGTATTATACATGAGAGACCCAGGACTCTTTGTTGCAGAGAAAGTTTAATGTGATGTGAAGGGTGCATTCCTTTTTCTGCACCACCCAAGTCAAGGATGAGTATCAGAAGAACCTTCCTTGCCTGTACCCTGCAATACTTGACCATCTTACAGAGAGTATACAGTGCACTTGATCTTCTTCACCCCTTCACCTTCTTGTCCCCATAACATCTAGTGCAAGATTCTCACAGTAAGCAAAAGGCAGAAGGTCACAGCAGAGCCACCATGCTTATGATTCCCATGCACATTGTATACACAAACATGGCAATTTGCAGAGAAACCTCCAAGTGAGGCCCTGAAGATAACTCCTCCACTAGGAGCAGTAACTAGCAGAACAGCATCAGTAGTATTATAGACTGATCATCTTCAGGACACTTCATCTCAAGTGAGCAGCACCATGGTGACAGAACAGTCTCTAAAATCCACCATTCCCAGGAGACATCCCAATGGTGGAATTGTAGCCTATGAATGTGAGAAGATCCAAGGCTCAAAGACAGGAACTATAGGATTGCCAAGTGTATTCCAAGACTATGTTGCTGCCTGCTGAACCAAAAGTAATGTCCCTAAAACATGGAACAAATTAGCTGCAATGTGAGGAATGGCCAGCTGAGTCCCACACAAAACGAAGTAGGTGAGGCATGCCAGCTGAGCTTCCGCATGTAATTTTATCTATGCCATAATTAAGGTCACTTTAAAGTGACAGGATCTTTTCAAGAGATGTCTGGGTTTTTTTCTGGGGTTATATGTTCCCAGAATATGGTCTGGGATACACCATTGAAAAGACTTAGAATAGTAGAGGTTAAAATTTTAACAAACGCGCAAGCAGGGAAAAGGGTCCATAGAACATATCTGAAAACCTAAACTAAAGTCAAAATGACTGGGGTTTGAGAGAAGTTTTAGTGCTCTAAGGAAATACGAGATCCTCACTTCCATTTCCATTATTGCAAAAAAAAAGAAACAAGTAAGGCAGAGAGGTGTCAATGGAAACCTTCTGGTTGGCATCCTAGATGATACCCACCTAAAAGGGGAGTAGGAATTCCAGACACTGGAACAGTGTTCCTTTCTGCCTCAAACTTCTTGAATAGATGTATTCCCAGAACACCTATCTGCCCTTCACCAACACATCATTCAAACTTCACTCTATTGACAAAGAGGAGAGGATAGTTAGCCTGTCTTTTACCCCTTCAATGTCTTCACCTCTGAACATCACCTTCATGACAATGACAACCAGTCAGGACAGAAGGGTGGCAAGAGATATAGCATGCTTGACTTTCCCATCTTCAGCTTGTAATGAAGATTCCCATTTCCAATGAGGGTGCCCAGTGTGGTTGGGTGGCTTCCTCATGCATGAGTAGCTATCGAAGGGTGTCACCTAGATGTGCCCTGAAAACTCACACCAATTGGAAAACCCTACAAGGGGCCAACATTCTACTATGACACAGAGAGCAGGCTTAAACACAAGTTACATGTTTAGAAAACTCCATTACAATAGCCAAGTTATGGAAACAGCCAAGATGCCCCACCACTGATGAATGGATTAAGAAAATGTGGTATCTATACACAATGGAATTTTATGCAGCCATGAAGAAGAATGAAATGTTATCATTCGCTGGTAAATGGATGGAATTGGAGAACATCATTCTGAGTGAGGTTAGCCTGGCCCAAAAGACCAAAAATCATATGTTCTCCCTCATATGTGGACATTAGATCAAGGGCAAACACAACAATGGGAATGGACTTTGATCACATGATGAGGTGAGAGCATACAAGGGAGGTGTGAGGATAGGTGAGACACCTAAGAAACTAGATGGCATTTTTTGCCCTCAACTCAGAGAAACTAAAGCAGATACTTTAAAGAAACTGAGGCCAATAGGAGAAGGGGACCAGGAACTACAGAAAAGGTTAGTTCAAGAAGAATTAACTTAGAAGGTAACACACATGCACAGGAAACCAATGTGAGTCAATGCCCTGTATAGCTATCCTTATCTCAACTGGCAAAAAACCTTGGTCCTTCCTATTATTGCTTATACTCTCTCTTCAACAAAATTAGAGATAAGGGCAGAATAGTTTCTGCCAGGTAGTGAGGGGGTGGGGGGGAGAGGGAGGGGACGGGGGGTAAGGGAGGGGGTGGGGGAAGGGGGTAGAAATGATCCAAACATTGTATGCACATATGAATAAAATAAAAATTAAAAAAAATTAAAAAAAGAGAACTCCATAATCCATGGGCAAACTCATAGTCAGACCATAGCCTCTACGCTTTCTCAGATCCAGAGAGGAGACCATCCTCCTACAGTACCTCACCAGAAGAAAAGCCCCTCTTCAAAGTGCTACTCATTGGTATGAATGCAGCCTCTAACCATGATCTAGAAAGCAACAGTTCCTCAAAAGTATGCCAGTGGATGGATCCTCTCCCCCAAAGGGCATTCCGATGGTAGGATACCATCTCTATCCAGCAGAGGGCCCAACGATGGAAGAGTGTTTAGAAGGATTTTCTGTATATTTGCACATTATGCTGCTGCTTGTTGGCTGATGAGAAATTCCATTTACACAGAAAAAGGAGGTTGCAATGAAAGCACTGGACATCAGAGACTGATCCAAAACCAAAGAGGTGGGACCTGCCATTTGTGCTTCTTTATTTGACTTTTATCTATGTCATTTTAATATCATTCTCAATGACATTGGAAAATGTTGAGGACTTCTTGATGGGTTTCAAAGGATTTTCTAGTGGATTCATCTTCCTGCAATACACACGTGAATACACATTTGAATAGACTTGGAAGACCAGTTGTGAAAATTTGGACAAATTGTTTTTTACAACCACAAAAACAACAAAACAGGGAAAAGGACCTGGAAAACTTTTTCCTTTTATTATTCATATGTGCATACAAGGCTTGGGTCATTTCTCCTCCCTGCCCCCACCCCCTCCCTTGCCACCCACTCTGCCCCCTCCCTCTTCCCCCACCCCCTCAATACCCAGCAGAAACTATTTTGCCCTTATTTCTAATTTTGTTGTAGAGAGAGTATAAGCAATAACAGGAAGAACAAGGGTTTTTGCTGGTTGAGATAAGGATAGCTATACAGGGAGTTGACTCACATTGATTTCCTGTGCGTGGGTGTTACCTTCTAGGTTAATTCTTTTTGATCTAACCTTTTCTCTAGTTCCTGTTCCCCTTTTCCTATTGTCCTCAGTTGCTTTTAAGGTATCTGCTTTAGTTTCTCTGCGTTAAGGGCAACAAATGCTAGCTAATTTTTTAGGTGTCTTACCTATCCTCACCCCTCCCTTGTGTGCCCTCGCTTTTATCATGTGCTCAAAGTCCATTCCCATTGTTGTGTTTGCCCTTGATCTAATGTCCACATATGAGGGAGAACATACGATTTTTGGTCTTTTGGGCCAGGCTAACCTCACTCAGAATGATATGATCTTCTCCAATTCCATCCATTTACCAGTGAATGATAATATTTCGTTCTTCTTCACGGCTGCATAAAATTCCATTGTGTATAGATACCACATTTTCTTAATCCATTCGTCAGTGCTGGGGCATCTTGGCTGTTTCCATAACTTGGCTATTGTGAATAGTGCCGCAATAAACATGGGTGTGCAGGTGCCTCTGGAGTAACCTGTGTCACAGTCTTTTGGGTATATCCCCAAGAGTGGTATTGCTGGATCAAATGGTAGATCAATGTCTAGCTTTTTAAGTAGCCTCCAATTTTTTTCCAGAGTGGTTGTACTAGTCTACATTCCCACCAACAGTGTAAGAGGGTTCCTTTTTGCCCGCATCCTCGCCAACACCTGTTGTTGGTGGTGTTGCTAATGATGGCTATTCTAACAGGGGTGAGGTGGAATCTTAGCGTGGTTATAATTTGCATTTCCTTTATTGCTAGAGATGGTGAGCATTTTTTCATGTGTTTTTTGGCCATTTGAATTTCTTCTTTTGAGAAAGTTCTGTTTAGTTCACTTGCCCATTTCTTTTTTGGTTCATTAGTTTTGGGAGAATTTAGCTTTTAAGTTCCCTATATATTCTGGTTATCAGTCCTTTGTCTGATGTATAGTTGGCAAATATTTTCTCCCACTCTGTGGGTGTTCTTTTCAGTTTAGAGACCATTTCTTTTGATGAACAGAAGCTTTTTAGCTTTATGAGGTCCCATTTATCTATGGTATCTCTTAGTTTCTGTGCTGCTGGGGTTTCGTTGAGAAAGTTCTTACCTATACCTACTAACTCCAGAGTATTTCCTACTCTTTCCTGTATCAACTTTAGAGTTTGTGGTCTGATATTAAGATCCTTGATCCATTTTGAGTTAATATTGGTATAGGGTGATATACACGGATCTAGATTCAGTTTTTTGCAGACTGCTAACCAGTTTTCTCAGCAGTTTTTGTTGAAGAGGCTGCTATTTCTCCATCGTATATTTTTAGCTCCTTTGTCAAAGACAAGTTGGTTATAGTTGTGTGGCTTCATATCTGGGTCCTCTATTCTGTTCCATTGGTCTTCATGTCTGTTTTTGTGCCAGTACCATACTATTTTTATTGTTATTGCTTTGTAATATAGTTTGAAGTCAGGTATTGTGATACCTCCTGCATTGTTCTTTTGACTGAGTATTGCCTTGGCTATTCGTGGCTTCCTGTGTTTCCATATAAATTTAACGGTAGATTTTTCCATCTCTTTAATGAATGTCATTGGAATTTTGATGGGAATTGCATTAAACATGTAGATTACTTTTGGGAGTATCGACATTTTTACTATGTTGATTCTACCAATCCATGAGCATGGGAGATCTCTCCACTTTCTATAGTCTTCCTCAATCTCTTTCTTCAGAAGTGTATAGTTTTCCTTGTAGAGGTCTTTACATCTTTTGTTAGGTTTACACCTAGGTATTTGATTTTTTTTTGAGGCTCTTTTTTTTTGTTTTGGCAGTACTGGGTTTGAACTCAGGGCTTCATGCTTGCTAGGCAGGCACTCTACAACTTGAGCCACTGCACCAGCCCTTTTGAGGCTATTGTAAATGGAATTGTTTTCATACATTCTTTTTCAGTTTGCTCATTGTTAGTGTATACAAATGCTAATGATTTTTCTATGTTGATTTCATATCCTGCTACCTTGCTATAGCTATTGATGATGTCTAGGAGCTTCTGAGTTGAGTTTTTTGGGTCTTTAAGGTATAGGATCATGTCATCTACAAATAGGGATATTTTGACACATTTTTAACCTATTTGTATTCCTTTTATTCCTCCTTCTTGCCTAATTGCTCTGGCTAGGAATTCCAGTACTATGTTGAATAGGAGTGGAGATAGTGGGCATCCTTGTCTGGTTCCTGATTTTAGAGGGAACGGTTTTAATTTTTCTCCATTAAGTATAATGCTGGCTGTAGGTTTGTCATATATAGCTTTTATAATGTTGAGGAACTTTCCTTCTATTCCTAGTTTTCTTAGAGCTTTTATCATGAAATGATGTTGGATCTTATCAAAGGCTTTTTCTGCGTCTATTGAGATGATCAAGTGGTTTTTGTCTTTGCTTCTGTTAATGTGGTTTATTACGTTTATTGATTTTCGTATGTTGAACCACCCCTGCATCCCTGGGATGAAGCCTACCTGGTCGTGGTGGATAATCTTTTTGATGTGTTGCTGAATTCGGTTTGCCATTATTTTGTTGAGGATTTTTGCATCAATGTTCATTAAGGAAATTGGCCTATAGTTCTCCTTTTTGGAGGTGTCTTTGCCTGGTTTTGGGATAAGTGTAATAGTGGCTTCATAAAATGTGTTTGGCAGTTTTCCTTCCCTTTCTATTTCATGGAACAGTTTAAGGAGGGTTGGTATCAGTTCTTCTTTAAAGGTCTGATAGAATTCAGCAGAGAATCCATCAGGTCCTGGACTTTTCTTTTTGGGGAGACTCTTGATTGCTGCTTCAATTTCATTTTGTGTTATAGGTCTATTCAGGTGATTAATTTCCTCTTGGTTCAGTTTTGGATGATCATATGTATCTAGAAATCTGTCCATTTCTTTTAGATTTTCAAATTTATTTGAATATAGGTTCTCAAAGTAGTTTCTGATGATTTCCTGGATTTCCATGGTGTTTGTTGTTATCTCCCCTTTTGCATTCCTGATTCTACTAATTTGGGTTTTTTCTCTCCTCATTTTAGTCAGGTTTGCCAGGGGTCTATCGATCTTGTTTATTTTTTCAAAGAACCAACTTTTTGTTTCATTAATTCTTTGTATGGTTTTTTTGGTTTCTATTTCGTTGATTTCAGCTCTTATTTTTATTATTTCTCTCCTTCTATTTGTTTTGGGATTTGCTTGTTCTTGTTTTTCTAGGAGTTTGAGATGTATCATTAGGTCATTGATTTGGGATCTTTCAATCTTTTTAATATATGCACTCATGGCTATAAACTTTCCTCTCAAGACTGCCTTAGCTGTGTCCCATAGGTTCCGGTAGGTTGTGTTTTCATTTTCATTGACTTCTAGGAACTTTTTAATTTCCTCTTTTATTGCATCGATGATCCATTCTTCATTAAGTAATGAGTTATTTAGTTTCCAGCTGTTTGCATGTTTTTTGTCTTTACTTTTGTTGTTGAGTTCTACTTTTACTGCATTGTGGTCAGATAGTATGCACGGTATTATTTCTATTTTCTTATATTTGCTGAGGCTTGCTTTGTGCCCTAGGATATGATCTATTTTGGAGAAGGTTCCATGGGCTGCTGAGAAGAATGTATATTGTGTAGAGGTTGGATGAAATGTTCTATAGACATCTACTAGGTCCATTTGATCTATTGCATATTTTAGATCTTGGATTTCTTTATTGAGTTTTTGTTTGGATGACCTATCTATTGATGATAATGGAGTGTTAAAGTCTCCCACAACCACTGTGTTGGCGTTTATATATGCTTTTAGGTCTTTCAGGGTATGTTTGATGAAATTGGGTGCGTTGACATTGGGTGCGTACAGATTGATGATTATTATTTCCTTTTGGTCTATTTCCCCTTTTATTAGTATGGAATGTCCTTCTTTGTCTCGTTTGATCAATGTAGGTTTGAAGTCTACTTTGTCAGAGATAAGTATTGCTACTCCTGCTTGTTTTCGGGGGCCATTGGCTTGGTAAATCTTCTTCCGGCCTTTCATCCTAATCATATGCTTATTTCTGTCAGTGAGATGAGTCTCCTGTAAGCAACAAATTGTTGGATCTTCTTTTTTAATCCATTTTGTCAAACGGTGTCTTTTGATGGGTGAATTAAGTCCATTGACATTAAGTGTTAGTACTGATAGGTATGTGGTGATTCCTGCCATTTAGTTATCTTAGTTGTTTGAAGGTTTGATTGTGTGTACCTAACTTGATGTTACTCTCTATTTCTAGTAGTTTGAGATGTATCATTAGGTCATTGATTTGGGATCTTTCAGTCTTTTTTTAATATATACACACATGGGTATAAACTTTCTTCCCAGGACTGCCTTTGTTGTGTCTCATAGGTTCTGGTAGGTTGTGTTATTATTATCATTGACTTCCAGGACTTTTAAACTTCCTCTTTTATTTCATCAATGACCCATTGTTCATTAAGTAGTGAGTTATTCAGTTTCCAGCTGTTTGCATGTTTCTTGTCTTTACTTTTGTTGTTGAGTTCTAGTTTTATTGCATTGTGATCAGATAGAATGCATTTTATGATTTCTATTTTCTTATATTTTCTCAGGCTTGATTTGTGTCCTAGGATATGATCTATTTTGGAGAAGGTTCCATGCGATGCTGAGAAGAATGTACATTGTGTAGAAGTTGGATGAAATGTTCTGTAGACATCAAGTAGGTCTATTTGGTCTATGTTATATTTTAAATCTAGGATTTCTTTATTGATTTTTTGTTTGGATGATCTATCTATTGATGATAATGGGGTGTTAAAGTCTCCCACAACCACTGTGCTTTTCAGGGTATGTTTGATGAAATTGGTGCATTGATATTGGGTGCATATAGGTTGATAATTTTTATTTCCTTTTGGTCTATTTCCCCTTTTATTAATATATAATATCCCTCTTTATCTCATTTGATCAATGTAGATTTGAAGTCTACTTTGTCAGCGATAAGTATTGCTACTCCTGCCTATTTTCAGGGGCCATTGGCTTGGTAAATCTTCTTCCAGCCTTTCATCCTAAGCCTATGCTTATTTCTGTCCATAAGATGGGTCTCCTGTAAGCAGCAAATTGTTGGATCTTCCTTTTTAATCCATTTCATCAAATGGTGCCTTTTGATGGGTGAATTAAGTCCATTAAGTGTTAGTACTGATAGGTATGTGGTGATTCCTGTCATTTGGTTGTCTTAGTTGTTTGAAGGTTTGATTGTGTGTACCTAAGTTGAGGTTACTCTCTACTTTCTAGCTTTTTCTTTTCCTGTAGTTTGGTGCTGCCTGCCATTTCATGGTTATGTTGGGTCACTTTCTGTGTGCAGAATCCCTTGAAGAATCTTTTGTAGTGGTGGCTTTGTGGTCACATATTGTTTTGGTTTCTGCTTATCATGGAAGACTTTTATTGTTCCATCTATTTTGAATGATAGTTTTGCTGGGTAGAGTATCCTGGGGTTGAAGTTATTTTCATTCAGTGCCCAGAAGACCTCACCCCAAGCTCTTCTTGCTTTTACTGTTTCTGTTGAGAAGTCTGCTGTATTTTGATGGGTTTACCTTTGTATGTTATTTGTTTTTTCTCTCTTACAGCATTCAATGTTCTTTCCCTAGTTTCTGTACTTGTTTTATTGATGATATGCCGTGGGGTATTTCTATTTTGATTCGTCTGTTTGGTGTTCTGGAGGCCTCTTGCATCTCTATGGAATAGATTTCTCTAGATTGGGAAATTTTCTGTTATTATTTTGTTGAATATATTATGCATTCTCTTTGCTTGCATCTCTTCTTCTTCAATGCCCATGAGTCTCAGGTTTGGTCTTTTGATGGAGTCAGTGAGTTCTTGCATTTTCTTTTCACAGTTCTTGAGTTGTTTAACTAATATTTCCCAAGTTGTCTGGGTGTTGGTATCTGGTGGTCGTGTGGGAGCCTTCCTGGTTTCTCTGTTTAATGTGAAGTGGAGATGCTATGTGCTGGCTGGAGGCATGGATGAGTCAAAGTTTTGCCTCTTGTGGGTGTTTTTTCCTGTAATGTGTATCTCCAGTGTCTTCCCAAGGTTTTACTTTAGGATGCACGCTTCCTGCTTCCTCCCTCTAGCTGCCATCTTGGAATCCTCTGTTGCATTTTACTTTTAGAAAAACCTATTCTTCATTGTTCATTACAAGCATCTATGCCTTTATTCAAAGAACTATGTAACTTATATTTTAAATCCTGCTTACTAACAAATTTTGAAAGTTGCACAATGTTCCATTTTAAGAAAGAACTATATGGTTGATGAAACAAAAAACAAAATCACAATGCAATCCAATGTTGAAAATGATATAAATGCAACATATTGAAATTCTAACCATGCTAGAGGAGGGTTTTCAGTACACTGAAAAAATTACATGTTTTAATTTTATAACAAATTGCTAGAATGATGTGGCTTTATCTTCATGCTCTCTCTTTATTTTCAGATGCACATGAGTTTAGCTTTCAGAAGGCTTCTTGCACATAGGATGGGTTTTATCCCTGAAGCCATATAGACTGTTCCTCTCTGGCCTTAACAAAATAATTTAGCACTTGGGAGCAAAGATGCAGCCTAAGATCCCTGCACTGGAGGCCAAGATGGAGAAGAGTTCCATTGCAACCATGACCTTCCCCTTGGTGCTGTGGTAGACAGGGAGGAAGGTGAATCAGACACTACAGAACACCAGCATGCTGAACGTCAGGAACTTGGCTTCATTGAATGTGTCAGGAAGGTTCCTTGCCAGAAAAGCAACTATGAAGCTACCAAAAGCCAGGAAAATTAGGTATCCCAGGATGCAGTAAAAGGCAAGAGCTGATCCCTTATTACACATGATAATGATATGGCTGTGTTCTGAGTTTGTGTCTGTGTCAATGAAGGGTGGAGAGGTTCCAAGCCAGATTCCACAGGCAGTCAGTTGGAACAGTGTGTAGATAGGAATAAGGTAGTTAGGTGTCCTTGATACCAACAACCTCCTCATCCTTTTCCCTGGTGAAGTGACATTGAATGCAAGAATCACAGTTAGAATTTTGGCCATGACAGTGTAAGTAACCACTGTGAACACAATTCCAAAAGTGGTCTGCTGGAGGATGCAGGTGGCCATGCTAGGATGGCCAATGAAGAGCAAGGAACAGAGAAAACAGAAGGTGAGGGAGATGAGCAGGATGTAGGTAAGAGCCCTGTTATTGGCTTTGATAATGGGAGTGCCTCGGTGCTTCATGAAGATCCTAAGAACAGCAGCTGTGAGTACAGAGAATATCACAGCCATGCAGGCCAGAGCCAAACCCAAGGGATCTTCATAACTCAGAAAGATCACAGATTTTTGGAGGCAGTGGTTTTGCTCTCTGTTGGCATACTGATGATCTGCACACTTCACACACTGATCCATATCTGGTGAATTGTGCAAATTTCCATTAGTCAAGGTTCAATGTTTCTTTTCCCACAGCCTCCTCCCCTACAGCAGCTGAATGCACTGAATTTTGTCTTTTAGACATTAAAAGGAAAAAGAAATTTTATGTAAAGATTCCAAGGGAACAATTTTCCTATTTTTGATTGTGACATACACAAAGCTACTTTTTCTCTCCTGATTCATCTAGCACATTCATTACATCATTTTCTAGTTCTCCAAAATACTGAAGATGTACCTATCTCACCACATTAAACCTCTGTAATCAAGATCTTGATTTAGTCATCACAAACTAATAATGAATTGAAAATTACTTTCCCTCTTATGGCATAGATAACCTGATAAGTTCCAGGGAAATAGAGGTGATCAATAATATGTTTTATCTGGCTGATTAAATACTACTGTCTATAACACATTGTCACTTACACCAAGTACATGTTTGAGTCTAGAACACGATTTCATCGAATCAGTACGTTTATGTGGAGAGTCCTGGCATATTTCCAATATGAATTTTTTCACATGCTTTAAATGTACTTGCTGCAGTCTTAAAAATTTCTAAATGGTTTTTATAATGTATAGTTAGAGTCCTTGAGTAAAATAATGAATTTTCTCTAGCTTTTATATATTTTAAGATATAAGATATTGTTTAAGATATTTTAAACAATAGTAAATGCCATTGTTTAAAAAAATTCATGACTTACAACTACTATGAAGACGAAAATAAATTTTTATGCATTAACTTTATATTCAGTCACTTGTAAATTTAATGATTAATACCATGATTTACCTCAATTTTATACAAAATACTACCACACAATCATATTAGTACTAATCTTCCTGGTTTTAATATATATCTCTTTCCCAGGTTAGTGGATGGATGTCTGTAATCCTAACCACTCAGTAGGTGAAGATAGGGTGGACCATGTTGTAAGGACAACCTGTGATGAAACTTAGATTGTATCTCAACATACAAGCCTGGTGTGTTTGTCTGAACCTGTATTCCAGCAACACATGAATGTGGCCCAGACCAAAAAATGAGAATCCATAAAAAAAAACTAAAGCAAAAAAGGACTGGGACTATAACTCAAACACCTGCCTAAGAAATCCAAAGTCCTGAGATCAGGTCTTGGAACCACAAGTAAATGAAATAAATAAATAAATAAATAAATAGACCAATCTTTTCTTTTTTTTTTTTGCTGACAGTATTTTCTTGGCCATGATCATAGCATAACATGTGCTACAAATTGTCATATTGGGCATTTTTCTCACTATCGTTTCATAATTACACTCAAATTTTGAAGCCCTAATTGGGAATTTCTAAATGTATTTTATAGGATTAAAACAATTATCATTTTGCCCTTTTTTAGTAAGACCAGTATTTAGTATTCATTTGTAAGATATCCTGGGTGTGGAAGTTAATTTCACATTTCTCTATAGTTGTCCATATTTTTATTTCTGTTTTTGAAGAAATTAGTTTCTTGAATTACCTTGTACATATCAAGTCTAGTCATTTGAAGTTCCCTTAAAATACTATGATTTGGAACAGGAAATGTGAATTTAATTCAAGAGGGAAAATGTCCTTTAACCTTTTTCTTGTGCTATAATTCTCAGACTTGGGAACAAGGTTCAGCTGTTCTCATGAGTTTGATTCCCAATTTTTCCTATATTCTGAAGGAGTTTGAGGAAATGAGTATTTTTATGTTCTTGATATTCTAATGGATTTCACCAGTGGTGTTCATGTTGACCATAACATGGTCAGATTTCTGAGTACTTGCTTT
Organism: Castor canadensis; assembly: GCF_047511655.1. Classification (NCBI taxonomy): domain Eukaryota; kingdom Metazoa; phylum Chordata; class Mammalia; order Rodentia; family Castoridae; genus Castor; species Castor canadensis. The sequence goes on from NC_133391.1 coordinate 8,342,295, forward strand.
GTGTTAAGAATAATGATGGGTCTTGGGAAAGTAAACATGTATAAGTACTGTGTGTTCACTGTGTCATAAGAAGATGAAGACTTATTTTTAATAAAACTTGTGCTAAATTCCATAATAGATATAAAATCTATGCAGTAAGGAGTGGTATAAGGGGTTTTCTTGAAAAAGCAATGCATGAAATGAATATAGCAATGAATCAAATATGCAGTTCCAGGCCCATGGACTGTGTTGTATGAAACGTCAATATGATGAACTTTATCATTTAAATTGCTAACTGGAGGTACGAAGACTTTGTCTGTGCAGTCCTCTTGCAGGGCTTTTCCTTCTTCAGGGAATATTGGAAAATATTAAGGAGAGCTGTGTGTTTTTCCATAAGTCACAGACTTACCTGTCCCATTAGAAATCTCATTCTCAGGGCAAGGGATGCAATCAAAGCAACAGGGAGCCTTTCCCTCCTGAGGGGATTTCCTGAATCCAGGACCACAACTTTCACTGCAAACAGAGTGAGGATTCTGAGGAAAATCAGGTATGTCTTGGTAACTGCCAAGACTTTTAATTAATCCTCCACTAATTGCATTTCTTACAGAATTGAGTTATTAAGAAACATTAACTTTTCTATTGACAGGTTCTACTCACAGATTGGATGCTGTTGTGGTTTGAATATGGCATGACTACTACCGGCCCATGTGTTAAAGACTTGGTCCCTAGCCCATGGTGCTTTACTTTATTTTCTAACGCATGGAAACCTTAAGCATTGGGGCCTAGTGAGAGTAGTGAGAGGAAGCTTGTTCATTGGCGCTATATACTTGTAGGTAATATTTTTACCTCAGTCCAATCCTGTCTGTCCCTTTGCTTCCTTATTGCACTGAGGAGTGTGGCTACCTTTACCAATTCCTGCAGCCATAATTTTCTGCCTTTCCACAGACCCTAATGTAGCAGGCCAAATGACCAAGGACTGAAACCTGTAAAACTGTTATCTAAATAAACTTTTCCTCCTTAGAAGCTGATTCTTTCAGGTATTTTGTCACAATGAGGATATCATGTATATTAATGACATACAATATATGAACATTTAGAAGCATGTTGGTAAAGAAATTGTTCCTTTCTCACTCTTACATCAGTTAATAAGAAAAATGACTAGGTTGGAAGTTATTAAAGGTACATCGCTGGATCATGAATAAATACCAGGAAAATGAAATCCATAACAAGTCATGAATATTGACATGTAACTGAAAACTTTGTAATTATATCCAGCCTACCTCTATAAGTCCCGTGGCCCACTCTATCAGCTCCTCAGATAAAGACAACTGTTGACCATGTGGACCATCTGGGGAAAACTTTCCTACTTTCACTGTAAGTTCAAGACCATCTGGAAAATTCCAAAAGTTGAGAATGTCATACCCTGCTTCCAATTTCCCTTTATCCTCCAAAATCACTTGGTCTCCAGCAGCGTTGTTAAATTGGATGCTCTTCAGAAAAGGGTGCAGCTAAAAGAAATGCATTATCCTATGATGAAGTGGATTCCATGGTTAAGGGAGAAAGTCTGAATTGAGCAAAGCTCTTTATTGTCTTAATTTAGCATCACAATACAAATATAACAATGATCTAGAAAAACTGAAAGCCTATGGTGAACTATGATATCATGATATTTCTAAAAACTGAATGCACATGAGAGGTTCAAAATCCCACTTTCAAGGGGAAACACCTAGGATATCCACAGAAATATAATGAGTGAATCTTGGAATTAGATAATTCTCAATTGACTAGAAAAACAATTTGGTAGATATTTTATGAATGAATCCAAGATTCAGTCTGCAAAATGAGATCATTAATATCTAAAGTAGGATTAAATTGTTTTTATAAACTATGCATTACAGTGTCTAGCAGGACTTAGGTACTTAAAGTGCTAGTTCTACTTTTCTTGTCACTTAAGTAATATTAAAATCCTGGATTTATTAAGTAGCTGTGCTGGATATTGGGATCATTTATAACACAGAGTTTTAATGTAGACATAAAACACATTTCCTTCTGGCACATGAAATCTTTTTGTTCACAAACACATTCTACACAGGACTAGTTGACCTTCTAGACAATGAAACAAGTACAGTTTTCTTGTGCTTTTAGAGACAGTATCATAAACTACTTAGTTTGTCTGTGAAATTCTTTCAGAAAGTGCTGATATTATGTACCCCCAATCAAAAAGCCATTACCTGTGAGGGGGAAAACATCATTCATTTTGCTTTTCCCGTTGGTTGCATTTGTATATGATGAAGAAGTATCTCATGAAGGGTGTGAGCTACAGCATACACAGCATTGTATATATTGTAACTCTCTTCACTCATGTCCATGTTAAAAAGGTTTCCAGGCAACCATTCCAAGGAGACATTGTGTGGGCAATTTTCTGACCTTTCACAGTCAGATTCGTAAATTGAACATTTAAAATAGATAAAAAACAAAGCAGCAATGAAGTAGTCTTCTGGGTATTTTGAAGGGTTAGCTGTCTGGACAAAATTTCTGAAACCAGGAATGTCTCCATGGTGGCGTGAAAAAATAAGATGTCCATGGAATGAGTCTAAAATGAAGTATGTGTAACTGCTGTTAATATCCCATTGTGAGTTCATGACCCAGACTTTCCCTATCATTAAGATGTCCCCTAAATTAAGCATTAAGCCTTGTAAGAACTCAGTGTCACCATAAATTATAATCACATTTGCTATGATTTTATAATCTGGTGACGATTTGACCAGGCATTTGATAAATGTGACATTAGGGTGATTGGGATCACTTCAACAAAGGCTACACAGATTCTGTGCTTTTCCATCTCTTCTCTCATGTCTGAGAGAATCTGAAAACCTTTGTGGTCTTCTGCAATGAGCATCCCCAACCAGGTCCATTTGAAATGAAGCATCAAGGAAACCATACCAAGGATCAGAGATGTGTCCTTGGCAGCCATCTGATAGAGAGAGGTGAACTTGTCATGGTCACTCAGCATAGGATCAAAAGGCCCAAAGGAAAGCAAAAGGAAAAAAGAAAATTAGAAGCCAGATGAAGAGAAGAACAGTCAAAAAGTGCAATCTGATTCCTGGTGTAACAAAGTAACATGAAAGGTGGCAGGACAAAAAACACATGAAAAAATGCTCACCATCTCTAGCAATAAAGGAAATGCAAATTAAAACCACACTAAGATTCCACCTCACCCCTGTTAGAATAGCCATCATCAGCAACACTACCAACAACAGGTGTTGGTGAGGATGTGGGGAAAAAGGAACCCTCTTACACTGTTGGTGGGAATGTAAACTAGTACAACCACTCTGGAAAAAAAATTGGAGGCTACTTAAAAAGCTAAAAATTGTTCTACCATTTGATCCAGCAATACCACTCTTGGGGATATACCCAAAAGACTGTGACACAGGTTACTCCAGAGGCACCTGCACACCCATGTTTATTGCAGCACTATTCACAATAGCCAAGTTATGGAAATGGCCAAGATGCCCCACTATTGATGAATGGATTAAGAAAATGTGGTATCTATACACAATGGAATTTTATGCAGCCATGAAGAAGAATGAAATGTTATCATTTGCTGGTAAATGGATGGAATTGGAGAACATCATTCTGAGTGAAGGTTAGCTTGGCCCAAAAGACCAAAAACCATATGTTCTCCCTCATATGTGGACATTAGATCAAGGGCAAACACAACAAGTGGATTGGACTTTGATCACATGATAAAGGCGAGAGCACACAAGGGAAGTGTGAGTATAGTAAGACACACCTAAAAAATTAGCTAGCATTTGTTGCCCTTAACGCAGAGAAACTAAAGCAGATACCTTAAAAGCAACTGAGGCCAGTAGGAAAAGGGGACCAGGAACTAGAGAAAAGGTTAGATCAACAAGAATTAACCTAGAAGGTAACACACACGCATAGGAAATTAATGTGAGTCAATGCCCTGTATAGCTATCCTTATCTCAACTAGCAAAAACCCTTGTTCCTTCCTACTATTGCTTATACTCTCTCTTCAACAAAATTAGAGATAAGGGCAAAATAGTTTATGCCGGGTATTGAGGGGGTGGGGGGAAGATGGAGGGAGTGGAGTGGGTGGTAAGGGAGCGGGTGGGGGCAGGGGGTAGAAATGACCCAAGCATTGTATGCACATATGAATAATAAAACAATAAAAAAAAGAAAGGTGGCAGGAAGAAATGTTTGCTCATCACACTTTGTGAGAACTTTCTGGAAAACCACAGATCAGGCTCAGAGATACCCCTTTGTCTGCTCCAACTTCTCCTTCTTTTCTACTTAAGATAAAGTGCAAATCTCAAGTCTTTGAGAATAAAAGCATAGAGGTTCATAAATGCAGTCTTCTTTTTTTGTTCCTCAACACCTGGCTATTATACCAAAGAAACCATGGTTTAATGTGTCCCCTTCCCTTCCACCCTCACCTGTGGAAATTTGTAGAGCTGCAGCAGTGTCCCAGTCTGGGCAGATGTTGCCCACGATGGTCCTGAAAGTACTGCTACAGACTTGCTCTCTCTTCTGCAAGTGTAATTAGGAATACTTTCTTCTTGTCCAGACTGCCAAATGAAGCAATTCTCCAATGTCTGCCATTCAGTGTGTGGGACAGTATAGATGTCAAATCCCAGAGATATGTTGTTTAAAAGATGGGGGTTCTTGTTGATCTCCTCAATGGCAAAAACCAAGGCCAGTACAAATTGGTAGTCCTTTGCAGAAAACCTACACAGAGGTCATAGGAATCTTCATGAGGAAAAATGACACTATGATATGTTCAAATACAATGCAATGATTTTATGGACTGATAGCTTGTTTCTCCAGAAAATAAATACGTCGAATACTTAACCTCTGGTTGTATCAGTTAAAACTGTGCGGGTCTTATGTAGGCAGTTAAAATTAGGTGAGATTATAAAGGATTTTCCCCTGAATGAGATTTATATTCTTTTGACAAGGGAGAGGGAGAGGGAGAGGGAGGTGAGAGTTTGCTTTATGTCTCTGCCACATGTGGACAACCTTTCAATTATCTTGATCTTAGTCTTCCTTATGCCACATGCATGAAAAAGCATAGTTGTTGTCAAGCCACTCAGGATATGTTATGTGACTATATGAGATCCTAACTTCTTAACATCTCCCTCCTGCCCAGGAAGACAGATTTTTATTTGTCTACATACCCACTAGCTAAGGTGTGTTATTCAGTGCATCAAGAAGACTGTGCCAGTCCTCCTGACCATGAGACTTGAGCTTAGTCTAGCACAGCATCATCCCTCCCAGGTGCCCAATGGTCTTCTTTAGCATCACTACCCCATACTCAGCCAGCACAGCATGGTGTAAGATATCATTATTTATAGAGCAGTATAGTAAGATTATAATTTTGCTCTGAAATTTGGTGGTAATCTGTTGATATCTTACACTGGGTAGATACAAATTATGTGACCCTCCAGTGCAGAGCTTCTAGAATACCTCTCTTGTGCTGTGAAGACATGTAGTACCAGTCTCTTAGAAATCTACTCCAGTTAGTGTCATCTGTGGCTGATGACAGCAGTCTTTGGCTGAGTTCAATTCAGCAATAAGCAGTCAAGAGAAGAGTGGGCCTTGGTCTTAACTGAGGGCTGTTGTAGTCCTGGTAAAGGTTCTGGGTGTAACAGCCTGGTAGCATTGTTGGCCTAGGTATGACAGAGAAGCCTGTGACTGGTCCAACCACAGTGATTCTTATCAGGGATAAGCAGAATCCTGCCATGTCTAATGGTGAGCCAATAAATATAGATGAGGCATCTGGGCCTACCCTGGCCCCATGGAGAGTTTTGTTTGTACAGAGTACTCTCTCTATGTACTTCCTTTTTTTCCTCAAAGAATACAGCAACTGAGTATTTATGACAAACTTGATTTTGGATTATCTGTATTATTGAAGCAGCAAAAGCATACCAGCAACGGACTCCCTGCAAACCTTTCCAGGGGCCCCATCTAGTGATTAAATAGTGAAAATAACTACAGGCTCAGACAAAATATACAAAATGCGTAGAATCTCTGGAAACACAGGCACAATGAAAGTCAGATAAGGAAATCTGGAGAAAATTCTTGATTCTTCAAAGCTAAGATGATATCACATGTCAAAGTATCATGACCTTTCAGGAAACTAGAACCACATGTAGTTCTCCAAACGAGGTGCTAGTAACTGACCACGAAGAACTTGGAGGGTAAAAAACTCAGAGAGTTAAAACATTTGTTTTATGCAAACTCAATGAACTAGAAGAAAATAGAAAGAAATATTTTAGTAGTTCACAGGGAAACTTAATAAAGACACAGAAGGAACTAAATAATATCAAAAGGAATTTCTTGATCAAAAAATACACTCACAAAATTAAAAAATGTGAGAGAAGTATACAACAAGAAGTCACATCAAAGAGAAGAAAGATTGTACTGCTTGAAGTCAGGCTGTTTAAAAACACATGGAGGACAAAAATAATAGAGTTGATAAAAGTTTATGAAAATTATGAAAATATATTAAAGGGCAAATATTTGGGGTACTGTAATTCAAGATGGATTTGAGAATGCCAAAAGTGTAGAATGTTTATTCAAAGAAGTGACAGAAAAATTCCCTAACCTAGAGAAAGATGCAAATATCCAGTTACAGGTAGACTGAAATTAACAAGTCAAACTTAAATCAACCGAGTCTGCCTAAGCCAGAGTATAACCAAACTCTGACATTTGAAAGATAAAGAGTAAATTCTCAAATATTAAAGAGAAAAGGAACTAATACTATATAAGAAAACTCCCATTTGCTTAACAGGCAAATTCTCAACAGAAAGTATATGAGCCAGGGAAGAGTGCGATTAGGTTTCCATAGTAGTAAAGAACAATAGCAACAAAAATCTGTCTAAAAGCAATACTGTACCCCAAAGAGTTCTCATTTCAAATGAAGGAAGGAAAAATACTTTCCTAGAGCAATAAATCTGAGAGAATATATCCACAGCAGACCTGTTCTACAAGAAATGCTAAAGCAAAAATTTCACTCTGAAATAGAGACAAACATAGGTGCTTGAGCTACTTTCACTCTCCCATGTACTCTTTTCAATCATGCCCCCAATTCTGGAATTCTGTAGTTCTGTGTGCAACTTCCATTTGGAACAAAAACGCTATGATATCCCTAGTAGCTGATAACATTTGACATCTGAACAGCTTCTTCTTACTATGCCTGAGGTGGTCCCTGGCCACACTGACCTGCCTGGAACCCGAACATTTAAGTTAATTCAGGCAGACCACTTTAACATCCCTATGTTTCCTCTAGTAATTTTCCATGAACTAATCCTCAGTTATAAATTGATATTTGCTTATGCTGTGTTTAGACTTGAGTCAAACTTCTCTCCCCTACTGCAAAAACCATTTTGCAGGATGTCAACAGTAATGCTTTCATGGAATAAAATATTCGTTACTATTGTTAACAAGTACCATACATAACATTTCACTTCATAGTCTAGGAAATTCCTACCAGACTCTTAGATATACACTTAAAAATTTTGCACATTTGAAAGTAGCTAAGAAAGAAACACCATCAGCAACTGGAATCAATGTGTACACACAAATGTATTAATAACAATATTGAAGTATATTTTCAAAAATCGTGGGAGGGAGAAAGTAGGCATTGGGAAAATTTTTGAGAATTAAAAAGAAAAGCAGACAGACATCTAGCATGAAATATGATACAGTTACTGCTATCTTCTGCAGTAAGGAACAGTCAAGAGTCTCCATTTCCTATCCCTGCCACCATTTCCCCCAAATGTGAGGAGACACAGATGAAATTCTCATCGTAATGGCACTTGAACAGAGATGCAAGGAATCACTGCTTCCAATCACATTTTCTCTTCTGTTAGGGGTAAAAATAGATTGCTGTAATTCCCTGAAATTCTGCTTAACTGTATATTAATTAACCTTCCATAGACCTGACATTTGATCATATCCAAACGTGACAACGTGCATGTGCCCAAGAGAAACACTATTAAGCTAGAGGAGAGAAAGTGTCACGGGGTTAAATTCTTATTCCTGGTCTGACTTGCATTTCACAGAGCATCCCAACATGACATAGACCTTACTTGAAACAGCAACTGAATGTCTAAACTATAAGTACTTTCATGCATGTGGTCACAAATACAGGGCCTTTAGTTAGGAATGTCATTAGTGATATTTGTGATTAAAGAAATTTATCATATCCTTGACCTATAAGAAAGGGAAGTTTACTCTAGCCTCTTGGTACAGATCTCAGGCCACTGAGAAATGTTTTGCATTTCTGGGAAACATTTCTTGCTCTTCTGCTTTGACAACCCATACTGGAGGAATTCCAGTGATGTGGAGCAGATGTGGAGATTTTAGCCTTGAAGTAGGAAAGGTAAAAGGAAGAAAAACATAATACACTCATCCTGCTTGAAGAAAGAAAAACACCATGAACACACAAAATAATTTAGGGTTGTTTCTTAGGAGGTAGGGTACAGAAGAACATTGTTTTACGCATCCACAGATCACTTAGGGACTATCCAGACATAAAATCAAATAGAAAAATAAAACATAAAGATATAACTTACTTTGTGTTAAGTCAAAACTCATCAGGGTCTCTGCTCACACCCTCTTTGACGAAAACATAACGAGGGAAAAACCCAGTAATCAATACATCTCCATCCTTGTGTATACTGGGTTTCTTTTTGGGATAGCAGTTTGACTGATCAAGGGAACTGAGAGTTAGGGGAAGATGGAAGAGAAGGAAAATAAAAACCAAGGGTAACATCACAGAGGTGTCTAGAAATGTGTAATTCTGAATGGGAGGAAGTTGAGCTTGCAGTGTTAGGCAGGAATATACGTATGTTATGTGCTTGTGCATATATGCATTTTTGTTAACTACAGTAGCCATTCTAATTCCCCAACTTCTTTCGGCCCAGTCTCATCCATTCTCCTGGAGGAATCTGGAACACTTTCTGCCCTGGGGTTCTGCACCCAGGAGAAAAACACAAGTTGGAAAATAAGCTTGAGGATCCTCCTTTCTACCCCAGGTGCTATGGTTTCATTCAAGACAACAGATAATAAGGCCCCAGGGATGACGTCCTCTTTGTCAGATTTGTTCCTAAGCCTACATGTAGAAACTTTTTGAAGGAAAGTTATTTGGGATGAGGAAAATGGATGGTATCAATATATTCCATATTAAGTGTAAGGTGAAATGGTAAGAGAGGGCCAATGCCAGTCGGGGCTTAACCAAGCCATTGGAGCATCACACCCTCCAAAGTCAAAGATAGGAAGGGCAACCTGACATATTTATGGTGTATGGCAACTTCCAAACATCATTTTATGACCTGTACAGATATCCATATCTATTATATGTGAAGAAATTCACAGATATATGTGTTTAATGCTAATCAACTAATAATTCAGTTGAATTCAGAAATTCCAAATCAGTAACTTAAGGTAAGTGCAGAAATAAAGGTGTAGATTTGCATTACAGGAATGTAAAACAGGTCATTAGAAGAAGATGATCATGAAGGAAAAAGTGGAGCATGGAAGATGGAGAAGAGGTACAATCTAAATGCAAAGAAGACATTCAATAAAGCAATGGAAGAGACCCTTGAAAACCTTGAGAAAGTGGTGGTCATCAGTAGAGAATGATCTTAGGTATTGAAACAGACAAGATGAGGAAATAACCTAAGATATATTGTAGCTAAAATGTTAGGTATATGGGATAAGAAACAATGTTAAAAGCTGCAAGAGAGCACCTCCAAGTCACATGGAAAGCAAACTAATCACAATAACAGATTCCTCAACAAAAATTTAAAATCAAGGATGACATGAAATAGGATATTTCAAGTCCTATAAGAAAATAAATGCTAATCTAGATTGCTATATCCAGCAAAGCTATTCCATTTTCCTGCAAATGGCATCATTTCATTTTTCTTTAAGGCTGAATTAATACTCTATTATATCTATCTATCTATCTATCTCTCTCTATATATCTATATCTATCTATATATATCTATCTCACATTTTCTTTTTTTTCTTTTATTATTCATATGTGCATACAAGGTTTGGTTCATTTCTCCCCCCTGCCCCCACCCCCTCCCTTACCACCCACTCCACCCCCTCCCTCTAATTTTTTGGGTGTCTTACCTATCCTCATATCTCCCTTGTGTGCTCTTGCTTTATCATTACATTAGATGGTGTTTGCCCTTGATCTAATGTCTGCATATGAGGGAGAACATACGATTTTTGGTCTTTTGGGCCAAGCTAACCTCACTCAGAATAATGTTCTCCAGTTCCATCCATTTACCTGCGAATGATAACATTTCATTCTTCTTCATGGCTGCATAAAATTCCATTGTGTATAAATACCACATTTTCTTAATCCATTTGATGGTAGTAGGACATCTTGGCTGTTTCCATAACTTGGCTATTGTGAATAGTGCCACAATAAACATGGGTGTGCAGGTGCCTCTGGAGTAACCTGTGTCTCATTCCTTTGGGTATATCCCCAAGAGTGGTATTGCTGGATCATATGGCAGATCTATGTTTAGATTTTTAAGAAGCCTCCAAATTTTTTTCCAGAGTGGTTGCACCAGCTTGCATTCCCACCAGCAATGTGCCAGGGTTCCTTTTTCCTCACATTCTCAACACATATTGTTGGTGGTATTTTTGATGATGGCTATTCTAACAGGGGTGAGGTGGAATCTTAGTGTGGTTTTGATTTGCATTTCCATTATGGTTAGAGATGGTGAGCATTTTTTTCATGTGTTTTTTGGTCATTTGAATTTCTTCTTTTGAGAAAGTTCTGTTTAGTTCAGTTGCCCATTTTTTAATTGGTTCATTGATTTTGGGAGAGTTTAGTTTTAAGTTCCTTGCATATTTGTAAAGGCTATATATGACAAACCTACTTAGTGGTGAAAAAGTGAAACCATTTACCCTAAAAGCAGGAAGGAGAAAAGGGTGCCCACTATCCCCACTCCTATTCAACACAGTACTGTGATTCCTAGCCAGAGCAATTAGGCAAGAAGAAGAAATAAAAAGAATACAAATAGGTAAAGAAACTGTCAAAATATCCCTATTTGCAGATGATATGATCCTATACCATAAAGTCCAAAAAACTGCATGTTCTGGTTATCAGTTCCTTGTCTGATGTTGGGGTACATTCCTTCTAGTCCTAGTAGTCTGAGAGCTTTTATTATATAGTGGTTTTTGTCTTTGCTTCTACTCATGTGCTGTATTACATTTATAGATTTTCCTATGTTGAACCACCCCTGCATCCCTGGGATGAAGCCATGTTGGTCATGGTGTATGATCTTTCTGATGTGTTGTTGGATTTGGTTTGCCATTATTTTATTGAGGATATTTGCATCGGTGTTCTTTAAGGAGATTGGCTTATAGTTCTACTTTTTGGAGGTGTCTTTGCCTGGTTTTGGGATGAGAGTAATATTGGCTTTATAAAATGAGTTAGGCAGTTTTCCTTCCCTTTCTATTTCATGGAACAGTTTAAGGAGGGTTGGTGTTAGTTCTTCTTTAAAGGTCTGATAAAACTCAGCAGAGAATCTATCAAGTGCTGGTCTTTTCTTTTTTGAGAGACTCTATTGCTGCTTCAATTTCATTTTGTGTTATAGATCTACTTAGGTGAAAATGTCTTCTTGGTTCAATTTTGGATGGTCAAAAGTATGTATAAATCTGTCCATTTCTTCAAGATTTTGAAATTTATTAGAATATAAATTCTCAAAGCAATCTCTGATGATTTCTGGATTTCTGTGGTGATTGTTCTTATCTCCCCTTTTACATTTCTGATTTTACTGATTTGGGTTTTTTCTCCTCATTTTAGTCAGGTTTGCCAGGTGTCTGTCAATCTTGTTTATTTTTTCAAAGAACCAACTTTTTGTTTCATTGATTCTTTGTATTTTTTTTTGGTTTCTATTTCATTGATTTCAGCTCTTATTTTTATTATTTTTTTTCCTGTTTGTTTTGGGATTTGCTTGTTCTTCTTTTTCTAGGAGTTTAAGATGTAGCATTAAGTCATTGATTTGAGATCTTACTGCCCTTTTAATATATGCACTCATGGCTACAAACTTTCCTCTCACAACTGCCTTTGCTGTGTCCCATAGGATCTGGTAGGTTGTGTTTTCATTTTCATTAACTTCCAGGAAGCTTTTAATTTCCTCTTTTATTTCATCAATAACTCATTGGTCATTGAGCAATATGTTGTTTAGCTTCCAACTGTTTGGATGATTTTTACTATTGTTTTTGTTGTTCAGTTCTTGTTTTAATGCATTTTGATCAGATATACTGCATGGTATTATTTCTATTTTTTACATTTGCTGAGGCTTGCTTTATTCCCTAAGATATGATCAGTTTTGGAAAAGGTTCCATGGGCTGCTGAGAAGTATGTATATTGTGCAGAAGTTGGATGAAATATTCTGTGGACATCAGCTAGGTCCATTTGGTCTATGGTATGATTTAGACCTGGGATTTCTTTATTGATTTTTTGTTTAGATGTCCTATCTATTGGTGATGCAGGGGTATTAAAGTCTCCCACTATGACTATGTTGAAGTTTTTATGTATTTTTAGGTCCTTCAGAGTATGTTTGATGAAATTGGGTGCATTGACCTTGGGTGCATATAGGTTGATAATTGTTATTTTCTTTTGGTGTATTTCCCCTTTTATTAGTATGGAATGTCCTTCTTTATCTCATTTGATCCATGTAGGTTTGAAGTCTACTTTGTCTGAGATAAGTATTGCTACCCCTGCCTGTTTTCGGGGACCATTGGCTTGGTAAATCTTCTTCCAGCCTTTCACTCTCAGCCAATGCTTATTTCTGTTTATGAGGTGGGTCTCCTTTAGGCTGCAGACTGTTGGATCTTCCTTTTTTATACAGTTTAAATAAGAGACAAACAGTGTCTTTTGATGGGGGAATTAAGTCCGTTGACATGCAGTGTTAGTATTGATAGGTATGTGGTGATACTTGTCATTTAGTTGTCTTTGTTGTTTAAGGGTTTGATTGTGTGCAGCTAAATCAATGTTACTTCTTGCCTTTTCTTCTCCTGTGGTTTTGTACTTCCTGTCCTTTCATGGTTTTGTATGCTTTCATTTTCTGTATGCAGGATTCTTTAAAGAATCTTTTGTAGTGGTGGCTTGGTGGTCATATATTGTTTTAGCTTCTGTTTATCATGGAAAACTTTTATTGCTCCATATATTTTGAATGATAGTTTTGCTGGGTAGGTATCCTAGGGTTGAAGTTATTTTCATTCAATACCCAAAATGCCTCACTCCATGCTCTTCTTGCATATGTTTCCATTGAGAAATCTGCTGTGAGTTTAATGGGTTTACCTTTGTATGTTATTTGTTTTTTCTTTCTTACAGCCTTCAACAGTCTTTCTCTATTCTCTGTACTTGTTTTTTTTTTTAATGATAACATGTTGTGGGGTGGTTCTATTTTGTTCAAGTCCATTGGTGTCCTGAATGGGCATAGTTTTCTCTAGACTTGGGAAATTTTCTTTTATTATTTTGTTGAGTATATTACAAATTCCTTTTGCTTGCACCTCTTCTCCTTCTTCAATACCTATGATTCTCAGGTTTGGTCTTTTGATAGAGTCGGTGAGTTTTTGTCTATTCCTTTCAGAGATTTTGACTTGTTTGAGTAAAAGTTCTTCACTTTTTCCTTTAATTGCCATTTCATCTTCAAGTTATGAGATTCTGTCTTCTGCTTGTTCTAGTCATTTGAAGTGGCTTTCCATTGTGTTTTGTATTTCTGTTTCATTTTTTTCTGAGGTTTTCCATCTCATGGGTCCCTTCCTCTTTAATATTGTCAATTTTCATCCTTAATTTACTTATCTCTCTATTTATGGTGTTCTCTGTTTCACTTTGGTATTTATTTAGGGCTCCTATGAGTTACTTATTTTTTTGTGTCTTGTCATAATCTTTTTTTTTGTTGTCTTGGAATTTCTTGAGTGCCTCCTGTACATTTTGGTTTACCTTGTCTAGTAACATCTCCATGAAATTCTCAGTGATTTCTTGCAGGATTTCTTCTTTCAAGGTGTTTTTGTGGGCTTTTTTAGTTTCCTTGGGATAGACTATCTTTGTTTGTTGGAGTCTGGAACTGGGTATCTATTTTCTTCATTTCCCTCTAAATCCTGTACTATTTATTTTTGGAAGAAAATGGTTTCTATCCCTTTTTTGTGTTTCCATCATTCCACTTGGTGCTGTTTCTGTCCCTGTTCTGTGTGTACTTTAGTATTAGCTAACTTACAATTGTATAAGTAGTGAGACCAAGAAAGAAAGAGAAAGAAGAAAATAAAGAAAAAAAAGAGAATCAAAGATATCAACATGGGAGATGGTGTACTAACCAACAGTGAACAAAACAAGCAATTAGAGAGAAAGCAAAAAAGCAAAAAACAAAACAAAAAAAAAAGAAAAAACCAAAAAACCTCCAGGTTCAGGAACAATGAAGTTTCAGTCTTAGTAGTTCCGGTGTTACTCCTTCAGCATCCAGTCCTGGTGTTGGTATTTAAACAGTAGTTCTGTCTTTATCTTGCCAGGTGGTTGGGTCAGGAGACAGCTTTGTGAACTACTATCTGCCCTATTTCAGGCAGCAGTTCATCTGCTGCCTAATGTCAGCAGTCTACATTTGCAAGCTTTGTTTGCTGAAAGTTTGCACAGAGGGCTGCCTCTCTCCCTTTCTCTAGTGGAGGGGCTTGCCTGCCAGCTACTTTTGCAGGCTTTGTTTACTGAAAGTTCACTTGAAGAGTAGCTCCTTGACCCCTACCCCTTTCTCCAGTTGAGGGACTTGCCTGTCATCTACTTTTGCAGGCTCTGTTTACTCCATTTGTGGTTTTAAAGCTAAAAAAGCACCAGTGATTACAGTGGATCTCCTTATCCGCAGTTCCCCAGTTCCCCTTCCCCTGGTTTCTGTTACTTGCCATCAATAGCAGTGGTATCTTACAGTCCTTAGGCTCCTGATCCTCCACATCTCTGTCCACAGTTCTGACCCTTCCCACCCTCCAATTCTTTCTTAGACTTTCTACAGACAATAATACCATTCTAACTACCAAATATTGGTTTATACTATGAGATTTAATCTCATGGACAAGTAACTATTATTTTCCTCACTAATCTTGCTAGAGACACTATAATCTCAGTCAAATCTATTTTCAGGTGCACTTCATTTTTAAAGTTTTTATTCATGCTTAAAATCACTTTTATTTAGGGTATTCTTGTTTAATTATGTCCATGTAATCCACCTTATATTGTCTTCTACTTGGTCTTTTTTCAATACTTTCCTAATTTGTATCATAGATCTTGTTAAAGGCTGATGTCCTTCTTTTAGCTATGTTGAACAAAAGGTTCAAGAGCACTTATGGAATTTCATTTCAGTAATTTGGAAGGCTGCCTTTTTAAATACACTATAGATATGTTATTATATCTAAGTATCCCTCAGTATATTTCATTAATGTAATTTAATTTATATTTTGCTTCTTAAAGTAACACACTTTTAAGAGCACCTGCCTAGGAAGCTGGATGCCATGAGTTCAAGCCCCAGTATCACACACACACACAAAAATTGAAACATTTTTCCTGAAGGGGAACCTTGTATGAAGTTTCCTTAGAAAAAGGATGCAACTGAATAGATATGCATCCTGGCATGTAATATTCACCAAGATATCATGTGAATATGTATAGGAAATTTTATGCACCAAATTTAACCTTCATGCCTTCAGTCCCCATATTCATGACCTGAGAGAATGATTTGGAAAGCTACTGTACAATCCATAATGCAGAGTCATATGCTGAGATGGGAAAACTGGTGCACAGAGCTGGACATACCTAGACATAGTTGGAGACTGAAGAAAACAGAGGACAGGAGACACATGAAAATTTAAGTAAAATGGCTAATGCTAGATCACAAATGTATGAAGAGAGGCTTAGCCATCTCTGTGAGCAGGGAGATTAGCATTTGAACCTGACAAGAGGGCATGAATGATTTACATCCAAAATCATAGCTCCTACAAAGACTGCTTACAGCACAAGCATGAGCAGGGACTGATCCTCATGGCTCCTTTGTGAGCACAAACAGAACAATGTCCAAACACCAGCAGAACCTCAACCAGTAGAAGTGAGGAAGGACTTTAAAAGACCACATCCTGGGATTGAAGGAGGATTGGCTCTGGTGGTAAGAATTCCTGCCTAGCAAGTGTGAAGCCTTGAGTTCAAACACCAATGCCACAAAAAAGAGTGTATCCTGGTAAATTCAGGATGAGAAGGCATCACTCTATTGTATTCTCACTGAATATTATGTTGTCCTTCCTGCACAGATTAATTGGTCTTTTATTGCAGTGATATGTGAACTGTTATCAAGACAGGATTGATGTCTGTGGACCAAAATAATAAGTGAATTTTGGGGGGCAAGAGTTAATATTGGGTCTGTAGCTGGTTTCAAAAACAATTGAACTCTGGATATTTAGTCCTGTTATGAAGATTGCATAGCATTTCAAATACACTGGCCTACATACCACGAACCATGAGAAAATAAAATAAAAGGCTCTTAAAGAAAGCAATAGCAATCACTGTAAATGCAAAAAGGTTGTTAATATTTTGCCAAGTACTTTTTTCATATATGTGGTTTTCTGATAATCTAAAAACAGTATCATTTTGGGAGAAAATATTTGCCAGCTATACATCAGACAAAGGACTGATAGCCAGAATATATAGGGAACTCAAAAAACTAAATTCTCCCCAAACTAACAAACCAATAAAGAAATGGGCAAGAGAACTAAACAGATCTTTCTCAAAAGAAGAAATTCAAATTGCCAAAAAACACATGAAAAAATGCTCACCATCTCTAGCAATAAAGGAAATGCAAATTAAAACCACACTAAGATTCCACCTCACCCCTGTTAGAATAGCTATCATTAGCAACACCACCAACAACAGGTGTTGGTGAGGATGCAGGGAAAAAGGAACCCTCTTACACTGTTGGTGGGAATGTAAACTAGTACAACCACTCTGAAAAAAAATTTGGAGGCTATTTAAAAAGCTAGACATTGATCTACCATTTGATCCAGCAATACCACTCTTGGGGATATACCCAAAAGACTGTGACACAGGTTACTCCAGAGGCACCTGCACACCCATGTTTATTGTGGCACTATTCACAATAGCCATGTTATGGAAACAGCCAAGATGCCCCACCATCAATGAATGGATTAAGAAAATGTGGTATCTATACACAATGGAATTTTATGCAGCCATGAAGAAGAACAAAATGTTATGATTCACTGGTAAATGGATGGAATTGGAGAAGATCATTCTGAGTGAGGTTAGCCTGGCCCAAAAGACCAAAAATTGTATGTTCTCCTTCATATGTGGACATTAGATCAAGGGCAAACACAACAAGGGGATTGGACTTTGAGCACATGATAAAAGTGAGAGCACACAAGGGAGGGGTGAGGATAGGTAAGACACCTAAAAAATTAGCTAGCATTTGTTGCCCTTAATGCAGAGAAACTAAAGCAGATACCTTAAAAGCAACTGAGGCCAATAGGAAAAGGGGACCAGGAACTAGAGAAAAGGGTATATCAAAAATTATTAACCTAGAAGGTAACACACACGCACAGGAAATTAATGTGAGTCAACTCCTTGTATAGCTATCCTTATCTCAACCAGCAAATCCCTTGTTCCTTCCTATTATGGCTTATACTGTCTCTACAACAAAATTAGAGATAAGGGCAAAATAGTTTCTGCTGGGTATTGAAGGTGTAGGGGTGAGATGGAGGGGGTGGAGTGGGTGATAAGGGAGGGGGTGGGGGCAGGGGGGAGAAATGACCCAAGCCTTGTATGCACATATGAATAATAATAATAAAACCCAAAAAACCCCCCAAAAATTATCATTGCTTTTTTACAAATTATACCCAACCCAAAACTGACCATCTTAAACACGTTTTAAATGCACACTGTAATGTGTTGACTATATTTACTTGTGCATCTACCTACTGATGTTTTCCCAGCTATAGCACTGTGACCACCAAAAATGACTTGAACCTCCTCAATCCTCTTTTCCAACCCTCATTGAGATCATTGTATGTTTGTTTCTATGAATCTTCACTTTATAATTCAGAAAGCAACTGCCAGTGAAGATTAGTTTATCCACTACAACTATCCTTGCTAATTGAAGAAGAAATTTAAACCTTCCACAACAGATCAAAATTAAAGGAATTTGTGACCACCAAGCCAGAATTGCAAAAGATACTTAGAGGACCTTACATATAGAAGAAAATACTAGAGTAAGACAGGGAGACTCAGGAAAGTATAAACCCTTTTGAGCAAGCAGACCAGTAAATAAGGAATAGGTAAAAGTAAACAAGGAACAGGCAAAACTAAATAAAAATGGCTGGAAACAAGAGGCATCTCTCAATAATAACACTGAATGTAAATTGCTTCATTGCCCCAATCGAAAGACAGAATAGCAAACTGGGTTAAAAAACAAGACCCAAAAATATGTTGCTTACAAGAGACTCATCTCACTGAAAAGAAATAAACACTGGCTTAGAGTCTAAGGGTGGAAATGTTTTCCAAGATATTGGACCCCATAAACAGGCAGGAGTAGCTATACTCATGTCTGAAATACTAGATTTCTAACTAAAATCAATCAGAAGTAATAGTGTACATCACTTCATAGTAAATAAAGGAACAACTTATCAAGGGGAAATATCAATCCTTAACATATGTGTGCGAAGCATAGGGCACTCATCTACAATAAAAAGACTCTAATGTCCCTTAGAGCACAGATAGAGCCTAACAAAGTGATAGTGGGAGACTTGAATACACCACTGTCAGTAGATAGGTCATCTAAGCAAAACTCAGCAAAGAAATTTCAGACAGATTTCACACATTAAACCAAATAGACATGTTGATATCTACCAAATAGTTCACCCAACAATACACATTCTTTTCTGCAGCTTATGGAACTTTCTCTAAAATAGATCATATTTTAGGATAAAAAGTAAGGCTCAAAAATTTCAAGAAAACTGAATTAACCCACTGCACCATACCAGATCGCAATGAATACAAATAGATTCAACAACAAAAGAAACCCCAGAAAAATTCAAACACATGGAGACTGGACAGCACACTCCTGAAAAACCAACTGGTGACAGAAGAAATAAGGGAAGAAATCAAAAAGTTCCTTGAATCCAATGAAAATGAAAATACACACTACCATCTGTGGGATGGAGCAAAGGCAAAGCTAAGGGAAAGTTTATAGCTATAAGTGCCTTAAAAAAAACAAAGACCTTTCAAGTAATAAACCTAATGGTATATTTAAACTACTAGAAAAACAATAACAAGTCAAATCCAAAACCAGCAGATGGAGAGAAATTATGAACATCAGGGCTGAGAGAATTGATATTGAAACCAAACAAATTGTACAAAGAATCAATGAAACAAAAAGTTTGTTCTTTGAAAATATTCACAAGATCAACAAACCTTAGCCAGCATGAAAAAATTGAGAAGGGAAAAGAGCCAAATTAATAAAATCAGGAATGTAAATGGGGACAAACATAACAAAACCCAAAGAGTTATTACAGAGTACTTTGAAAATTTATATTCAAGTAAACTGGAAAATCTAGATGAAATAGATAAGTTGCTAGATGCCTATAACCAACCAAAATTGAACTGATATTAAACACTTAAATTGTCCTATTACATGGAATTAAATTGAAGCAATCATAGAGTCTCCCTATAAAGAAAAGCCTGGGACCTGATGGATTCATGGCTGAATTTCACCAAATCCTTAAAGAAGAACTAACATTAATACTCCTCCAACTTTTCCTGAAAATAGAAAGTGAAAGAACGCTACCAAATTAATTCTAAATGAAGCCAGCATTACACTCATTCCAAAACCAAACATAGAGTAACCAGAAGAAAATTATAGACCAATATCTTTGAATATAGACGCAAAGACTCTCAACAAAATATTGGCAAACAGAAATCAACATGTCAAAAAGATCATGTACCATGACCAAAATGGTTTAATTCCAGGGAGGCAAGAATGGTTCAATATATGTAAATCCATAAACATAAACTGAATATAAACTGAATCAAGGACAAAAATCAGGTGATCCTCTCAATAGGTGCATAAAAAGCCTTTGACAAAATTCATCACCCTTTCATGATAAAAGCTCTGAAGAAATAGGAATAGAAGGATTGTTCCTCAATATAATAAAGGCTATATATGACAAATCTAGAGCCAACATCACACTAAATGGAAAACTGAAACCATGCCCCTTAAAATCAGGAATGAGACATTGCTGTCTTCTTTCTCCACTCCTATTCAATATATTTTAATGAAAGCAATGAAATACCATTTTAATTAAACTATAAAACACAAAGGGAGAAACTGAAGAACACATCAGAAGATGGGCAGATCTCCTATGATTGTGGGTTCGTAGGATAAACATTGTGAAAATGCCATACTACCAAAAGGAATCTACATATTCTAATGCAATCCCTATCAAAACTCCAATTACATTCTTCAGAGATATAGAAAAAGCAATTGTGAAATATGTGTGGAAACACACAAGATCTCAAATAACCAAAGTAATTCTGAAAAAAAAGTTCAATATTGGTAACATCACAGCACTAGACTTCAAACTCTACTACAGAGCCATAACAACAAAAAAACCCAGTGTTGTATTGGCACAAAAACAGATGGAAAGACGAAAGGATCCAAACAGAAGATCCAAGCATAAACCCATGAGTCTATAGTCAACAGACCTTCTACAAAGAAGCCCAAACACACAATGGAGAAAATAGAGCCTCTTTAACAAATGTTGTGGGGAAAACTTGATACTCACATGTAGAAGACTGAAATTAGATCTCTGTCATTCAGCCTCCACCAAAATCAACTGAAAGTGGGTCAAAAATCTTAATATAAGACCTGAAACTGAAACAACTCCAAGAAGCAGTAGGAGATACACTGGACAAGATATGTATAGGGAACGACTTCCTAAATAGAACTCAATAGGCTCAGAATGTAACGGAAACATTGAAGAAATGGGACTGCATCAAACTAAAGAGTTTCTGCACAGTAAAGAAAACAGTAACCAGACTCAAGAGACAGCCCAGAGAATGGGAGAAAATCTTTGCCAGCTACTCATCCAATAAGGGACTAATATCCAGAATTTACAGGGAACACAAAAAACTCAGCCCCTAAAGATTCAACACCCTTATGAAGAAATGGGCACATGACTTAAATGGAATTCTCAGAGGAAAAGGTAGAAATGGCCAGTAAGTACATGAAGAAGTGTTCAACTTTCCTTGTTATCAAAGAGATGAAAATAAAAATAACACTTAGATTTCATCTTACCCCAGTTAAAGTGGCCATAACCAAAGATAATAACAACAACAACAAGAAATGCTAGTGAGGAAGTAGCAAAACTGATTCCCTTATATGCTGCTGTCAGGAATGCAAATTAGTACAACCATTATGGAAAGCATTATGGAGATTCCCCAAAAAGATGAAGATAAAACTGCCATATGATCTAGTGATACTGCTCCTGGGCAGCTACCCATAGGAACATAAGTCAGGATACAAACAGAGCACCTGTACAGTGATGTTCATTGCAGCACTATTCACAATAGTCAAGTTTGAAACAACCCAGATGCCCTAAAACTGATGAATGGATCAAGAAATTGTGGTATATATACACAATAGAGTTTTAGTCAGCCATAAGAAATAATAGTCTGTGATTAGAAAGTAAATAGATGGAACTGGAGGGTATCATATTAAATGAAGTAAGCCAGACATAAGAAGACAAACCCCATGTTTTCTCTCATACATGGAAGATAGATCCAAAAGACAAACATATACAGAAAAACATACCTGATTGCATGAACAATGAATATATCCTAATAAAAGCTCAAACTTTTGTATATACAACAACTAACAAGTTCAAAATGAGTGTAGGAAGAATATGCTATTTACAATATCCTATGAAAAATGAAAATACCTTATGAATAAATTTAACTAAATATGGGAAACGCCTCTCCAGTGAAACCTATGAGATGTTGGAGAAATAGAATGAAGAAGGTACCAGAAGATGGAAAGATATCCCATGTTCATAGTGTGGCAGAAGTCTTATTATAAAAATGAAGGCAATGTACAGATTTAACATAATCTCCATCAAGATCACAAGGTCATTATTCACAGAAATACAAAAATCAACCCTAAAATTCAAACAGAAGAACAAAACTCACAAATACCAGAAGCAATCCTGAGCAAAAAGAGCAATGCTGAGGTATCATAATACCTGACTGCAAATTATAGTACAGATTCATACTAACAAAAACAACATTTTACTGGCAAAAAACAGCTATGAAGATGAGTGGAACAGAATCAAGTATCCTAAAATAAACTCACATACATACAACTATTTGGTCTTTGACAAAGAAGAAAAAAAATCATTGGAGAAATGCTCTGCAAAATTGGTTATCAACATTGAAAAATACTGAAACTTTTATTCTCATCTGTCACTCTCCACAAAAATCAATTCACAGTGGATCAAAGGTCTTAATGCTAAATTAGAAACTTTGAAACTACTAAAGGGGAATGTAAGAAAAACCTTAAAGTTATAGATATAGGAATTCATCTTCTAAACATGAATCCAATTGCCCAGGAAATAAGAGCAATAATTGACAAGATGGAATTACATCAGGCTAAAAAGCTTTTGCATGTCAAAAGAAACAATTTTCAGAAAGAAGAGACAACCCACAGAATGGGAGAAAAGTGCCAGATTTGATCAGCAAAATAATTAATATCTAGAATGTCCAAAGAGCTTAAAATGTAAATGTCAGAAGAACAAATAATCCAATCAACAAATGGACAAATGATTTTGACAGTTCTCAGAAGTAGAAATACAAATGTCTACTAAACACATGAAAATTTCAGTCTCCTTATCCATAAAGGAAATGTAATTCAAAACATTATTAAGATTCCATACCACTACAGTCAGAATTGTTATTATCAAGAAAACAAGCAGCAAATGCTGGGGAGGTTGTCGGGGTGAGGGGGGAAGGAATCCTCATATTCTACTGGTGAAAATGTAAACTAGTGCAACCTCTATGGAAATCAGTATTGTGGTTTAACAAAAAGTTTAAAAAATGGACCTACCTGTGACCCTGCAATTCCATTCTGGAGCATATATCAAAAGAACTACAAATCAATATACAAGAGAGATACCTGCACACCCACGTTTATCACAGCACTATGCAAAATAACCACACTTTGGAATCAGCGTAGGTGCCCAACAATTTTGGAAAAGATAATGAAAATGCCTTATACATAAACGGTGTAGTATTTTCAGCCATAAAGAAGAGCATTGTGTAATTTGCTGAAAATGGATAGAATTCTAGATCATCACATTGAGTGAAAAGAAATCAATATCAAAAGCCTAATACCACGTGTTTTTTTGCTCATATGTGGAATCTAGATTTAAAATGAAAACAAGGTATAAATATATAGGGCAGACTATCATGGAGGTAGTTACTGGGAGGGTGAGAGAACAATAGGACACCAGAGGATGTGGATTTCCAAAGTACATTACATATACATTTATGAAGATAGCCTGGTGATACCCACCAAGTACAGTTTGAAAACAAGGGAAAAGGAAAAGTGTGGATGGAGATTCCAAGGTGGCAGCTAGAGGGAGGAAGCAGAAAGCGAGCCTCCTATAGTGAAATCTAGAGGAAGAAGAAAGTGAGCCTCCTATAGTGAAATCTTGGAGAGATGCTGGAGACACACTTTGCAGGCAAAATCACTGAGAAGAGGCAAAACTTTGACCCCTCCACACCTCCAGTTGGCACAGAGAATCTCCACTTCACATTAAATGGAGAAACAAGAAGTGTCCCCGGGCTGCCAGTCACCCGTGCCCAGATGTCTTGGGAAGATGCAGACAAGGTGAGCTTCACAGTGCCGTGGTACTTCCACAGACAACCCTGGGCCAGAGCAGCATAGCCCCCTGGACAGTTTGACCTTCACCAGGGGAAAAAAGAGAAACTGACTAATAAGCAATAAAAACAATAAAGACATGTGGGAAAGAGGGTGAGGCGCACAGAGCACTGAAGATTGGGGGAAGGGAATCCTTCCCGGAACTGTAAATAAACAAGCAGTGCGGGCAGGAGAGGCTCCGGCAGGAGTGGAGGCACACGCCCAGCAACCAGGAGTGGGAAAGGTTGTGACAGTGGTGGAGGGAGGAAAAATCCAAAAGAGAGGAGGGAAGACCCACTTCCCACGTGAGCCATAAACAAAGATGGCGGCTGGCAGGAGCAGCAGCACTGCACAGTAATCAGGAGCAAGAAAGCTTGTAAAAGTGGCAGTGGGAGGAAAACTGCACAGGAGCTGGGGGAAGACCCACATTCCACATGAACTGTAAATAAACATGCATGCCTGAGAACCCAGGTGCAGTGTCACCTTTCCCAGTGTGCTTGGAAAGGGGAAAGCTTTGTAGCAGAAGCTCACGCACAGGAGAACTCTGAGTAAACAAAGCCTGCAGGGCTGGGTGAGTGCAAAGCTCACCCCAGAGATCTGCATAAATAACGCCTCCAACAACAGCAGGCTGACAGCAGCGGGCAGGCAAGCCACAGCCACAGATACCATTCTCAGAACTGTATCCAGACTCTTTTTTTTCTCTTTTTCTCCCTACTATTGATGAGAGAACAATTGAATTACACCTGCATGCTGAAAAACTTACTGAAACTGTATTGCATTTGAACTTGGGACACTTGGTGGGGTTTTTTTTGTGTGTGTAGTTTTGTTCTACTTTATGCATCCCCTTTGATGAGAAAACTACAGAACAACATCTGAGGCACCAACTCCAGGATTGGAGACTGAGACGGACACCCAAATTATTAAGACTGAAACTTCACTGCATTTGAACTTGGAGGTTTTTGGTTTTTTGGTTTTTAAAAAAAATTTTCTATTTTTCATTTTATTTTATTTTATTTTTATATATAGATATTTCTTTCATTTACCTATTTTCTATTTTTATTCTTACTTTTTTTTATTTTTTATTTTCAATCCTCTCTCTGTCTCTTTAATGCCTGTTCAGCTTACTGTTGATTAGTACACTAATGCTCCCTGTTTATACCTTTGAAACTTTCTTGCCTGATTCCTTGTTCTTTTTTCTCCTTCTTGTCTGTTTATTTGTTTTTCCCTTTTCTTAACTTCTTGCTTTCCATCTCCACTCACCCTTCCATTCTAAATATTACCATTGTTATTATTACAAGCTAGAAAATACTTAATTACACACAGTACAGGGACAGTAACAACACCAAAGACAATGACGGGAAGACAGAAAAAACAGGGAAACCAGTTTTAGCACAGGAACCAGAGGGGAATGAAGAGAACAGAGACTCAGAGCCAGACTCCAACAAAATGAAGATAAACTATGCCAAAGGACCCAATGAAGCCCACAAGAATAACTTAAAAGAAGACATACTACAGGTACTCAATGAGAATTTTATACAGATGATACTGGATAGGTCAACCAAAATGTACAGGAGACACTCAAGAAATTCCAAGACAACAAAAATAGAGAAATTGAAAAAAGCAAAAGAAGAAATAAAGGAAACCATAGAAGCACTGTATAAACACCAAAGCGAAAGAGAGAACACAATGAATAAACAGATAAATGAACTCATGACAAAAATAGACAACATTAAAGAGGAAAACTGCCAGGAAATGGAAAATTTCAGAAAAAAGAATGAAACAGAACTGCAAAACAAAACAGAAGGCCTATCCAGCAGAATAGAACAAACAGAAGACAGAATATCAGAACTTGAAGATGAAATGGTAATGAAAGGAAAAACCGAAGAACTATTAATTAAACAACTCAAGACCTGTGAAAAGAAAATGCAAGAACTCACTGACTCCATCAAAAGACCAAACTTGAGAATCATGGGCATCAAAGAAGGAGAAGAGGTGCAAGCGAAGGGAATGTGTAATATATTTAACAAAATAATAACGGAAAATTTCCCAAATCTAGAGAAAGATATTCCCATACAAATGCAAGAGGCCTCCAGGACACCAAAAAGACCAGACCAAAATAGAACTACCCTACGACATATCATCATTAGATAACAAGTTCAGAAACTAGGGAAAGAATATTGAAGGCTGTAAGAGAGAAAAAACAAGTAACATACAAAGATAAACCCATCAAAATCACAGCAGACCTCTCAACAGAAACACTAAAAGCAAGAAGATCTTGGAGTGAGATCATCCGGGCACTGAATAAAAATAACTTCAACCCCAGGATACTCTACCCAGCAAAGCTATCATTCAAAATAATGGAGCAATAAAAATCTTCCATGATAAGCATAAACTAAAACAATATGTGACCACAAAGCCAAAACTACAAAAGATTCTGCAAGGGATTCTGCACACAGAAAGTGAAACCCAACTTAACCATGAAAAGACAGGCAGCACCAAACCACAGGAAAAGAAAAAGCAAGACAGTAGAGAGTAACTTCAACTTAGGTACACACAATCAAACCTTCAAACAACTAAGACAACTAAATGACAGGAATCACCACATACCTATCAGTACTAACACTTAATGTTAAAAGACTTAACTCACCCATCAAAAGGCACTTCTTGACGAAATGGATTAAAAAGGAAGATCCAACAATTTGTTTCTTACAGGAGACCCATCTTACAGACAGAAATAATCATATGTTTAGGATGAAAGGCTGGAAGAAGATTTACCAAGACAATGGCCCCCGAAAACAGGCAGGAGTAGCAATACTTATCTCTGACAAAGTAGACTTCAAACCTACATTGATAAAACAAGATAAAGAAGGACATTCCATACTAATAAAATGGGAAATAGACCAAAAGGAAATAATAATCATCAACCTGTATGCACCCAATGTCATTGCACCCAATTTCATCAAACATACCCTGAAAGACCTAAAAGCATATATAAACGCCAGCACAGTGGTTGTGGGAGACTTTGACACCCCATTATCATCAATAGATAGGTCATCCAAACAAAAAATCAATAAAGAAATCCAAGATAAAAAATATACAATAGATCAAATGGACCTAGTTGATGTCTACAGAACATTTCATCCAACTTCTACACAACATACATTCTTCTCAGCAGCCCATGGAACCTTCTCCAAAATAGATCATATCCTAGGGCACAAAGCAAATCTCAGCAAATATAAGAAAATAGAAATTATACCATACATACTATCTGATCACCATGCAGTAAAATTAGAACTCAACAACAAAAGTAAAGACAAAAAACATGCAAATAGCTGGAAACTAAATAGCTCATTACTTAATGAAGAATGGATCATTGATGAAATGAAAGAGGAAATTAAAAAGTTCCTGGAAGTCAATGAAAACGAAAATACAACCTACCGGAACCTATAGGACACAGCTAAGGCAGTCCTGAGAGGAAAGTTTGTAGCCATGAGTGCATATATTAAAAAGACTGAAAAATCCCAAATCAATGACCTAATGATACATCTCAAACTCCTAGAAAAACAAGAACAAGCAAATCCCAAAACAAATAGAAGGAGAGAAATAATAAAAAGAAGAGCTGAAATCAACGAAATAGAAACCAAAAAAACCATACAAAGAATTAATGAAACAAAAAGTTGGTTCTTTGAAAAAATAAACAAGATCGATAGACCCCTGGCAAACCTGACTAAAAGGAGGAGAGAAAAAACACAAATTAGTAGAATCAGGAATGCAAAAGGTGAGATAACAACAAACACCATGGAAGTCCAGGAATTCATCAGAGACTACTTCGAGAACCTATATTCAAATAAATTTGAAAATCTTAAAGAAATGGACAGATTTCTAGATACATATGATCATCCAAAACTGAACCAAGAGGAAATTAATCACCTGAATAGATCTATAACACAAAATGAAATTGAAGCAGCAATCAAGAGTCTCCCCAAGACCAGGAACTAGAGAAAATGTTAGATGAAAAAGAATTAACCTAGAAGGTAACACACATGCACAGGAAATTAATGTGAGTCAACTCCCTGTATAGCTATCCTTATCTCAACCAGGAAAAACCCTTGTTCCTTCCTATTATGGCTTATACTCTCTCTACAACAAAATTAAAAATAAGGACAAAATTGTTTCTGCTGGATATTGAGGGGGTAGGGGGGAAAGGGAGGGGGCAGATTGGATGGTAAAAGAGGGGGTGGGGGCAGAGGGAGAAATGACCCAAGCCTGTATGGACATATGAATAAAAGAAAGTCTCCACAAAAAGAAAAGTCCAGGACCTGATGCCTTCTCTGCTGAATTCTATCAGACCTTTAAAGAAGAACTGACAACAACCCTCCTTAAACTGTTCCAAAAAATAGAAAGGGAAGGAAAACCGCCAAACACATTTTATGAAGCCAGTATTACACTTATCCCAAAACCAGACAAAGACACCTCCAAAAAGGAGAACTATAGGCCAATCTCCTTAATGAACATTGACACAAGAATCCTCAACAAAATAATGGGAAACCGAATTCAACAACATATCAAAAAGATCATTCACCACGACCAAGTAGGCTTCATCCCAGGGATGCAGACGACATGATCCTATAACTTAAAGACCCAAAAAACTCTACTCAGAAGCTTCTAGACATCATCAATAGCTATAGCAAGGTAGCAGGTTATAAAATCAATGCAATTCCCATCAAAATTCCAGTGACATTCATTAAAGACATTGAAAAATCTACTGTGAAATTTATATGGAAACACAAGAGGCCACGAATAGCCAAGGCAATACTCAGTCAAAAGAACAATGCTGGAGGTATCACGATACCTGACTTCAATCTATATTACAAAGCAATAATGATAAAATAGCATGGCACAAAAACAGACATGAAGTCCAGTGGAACAGAATAGAGGACCCAGATATGAAGCCACACAACTATAACCAACTTGTCTTTGACAAAGGAGCTAAAAATATTCGATGGAGAAATAGCAGCCTCTTCAACAAAAGCTGCTGGGAAAACTGGTTAGCAGTTTGCAAAAAACTGAAACTAGATCCATGTATATCACCCTATACCAATATTAACTCAAAATGGATCAAGGATCTTAATATCAGACCCCAAACTCTAAAGTTGATACAGGAAAGAGTAGGAAATAATCTGGAGTTAACAGGTATAGGTAAGAACTTTCTCAATGAAACCCCATCAGCACAGTAACTAATAGATAGCATAGATAAATGGGACCTCATAAAACTAAAAAGTTTCTGTTCATCAAAAGAGATGGTCTCTAAACTGAAGAGATCACCCACAGAGTGGGAGAAAATATTTGCCAGCTACACATCAGACAAAGGACTGATAACCAGAATATAAAGAGAACTTAAAAAACTAAATTTTCCAAAAATTAATGAACCAATAAAGAAATGGGCAAGTGAACTAAACAGAACTTTTTAAAAAGAAGTTCAAATGGCCAAAAAACACATGGAAAAATGCTCACCATCTCTAGCAATAAAGGAAATGCAAATTAAAACCACACTAAGATTCCACCTCACCCCTGTTAGAATAGCCATCATTAGGAACAGCACCGACAACAGGTGTTGGCGAGGATGCGGGGAAAAAGCAACCCTCTTACACTGTTGATGGGAATGTAATCTAGTACAACCACTCTGGGAAAAAATTTGGAGGCTACTTAAAAAGCTAAACATTGATCTACCATTTGATCCAGCAATACCACTCTTGGGGACATACCCAAAAGACTGTGACACAAGTTACTCCAGAGGCATCTGCACACCCATGTTTATTGCGGCACTATTCACAATAGCCATGTTATGGAAACAGCCAAGATTCCCCACCACTGACGAATGGATTAAGAAAATGTGGTATCTATACACAGTGGAATTTTATGCAGCCATGAAGAAGAATGAAATGTTATCATTCTGTTCTCCTTCACATGTGGACATTAGATCAAGGGCAAACACAACAATGGGATGGGACTTTGAGCACATGATAAATGTGAGAGCACACAAGGGAGGTGTGAGGATAGGTAAGACACCTAAAAAATTAGCTAGCATTTGTTGCCCTTAACGCAGAGAAACTAAAGCAGATACCTTAAAAGCAACTGAGGCCAATAGGAAAAGGGGACCAGGAACTAGAGAAAAGAGTATTTCAAAAATTATTAACCTAGAAAGTAACACACACGCACAGGAAATCAATGTGAGTCAACTCCCTGTATAGCTATTCTTATCTCAACCAGCAAAACCCCTTGTTCCTTCCTAGTATTGCTTATACTCTCTGTACAACAAAATTAGAAATAAGGGCAAAATAGTTTCTGCTGGGTATTGAGGGGTTGGGGGTGAGAGGGAGGGGGCAGAGTGGGTGGTAAGGGAGGCGGTGGCGGCAGCTGGGAGAAATGACCCAAGCCTTGTATGCACATATGAAAAATAAAATAATAAAAAAAAGAAAAAAAACAAGGGAAAAAGGACTTTAGTGGAATATAATGGACGTGGTGAAATTGTTCAAAGTATGCTGTACACATGAATGAAGTTGTCACAAATAACTCCTTTGTGTTGTAACGATTCCTAAGAACTTAAAAGTAAACAAAGCCTCTGCCCCCTAAGAAAAGAAATGAGTCATAATTGTGGCAGGGAACATGGAGTGCCCCTGCAGAGTCCTTGAAGGATGATTTTTTTGAGGAGTTGCTCTGAAGAGCACACGAAAGAGGGAGTTAGTGGATTAGTGCTCTGAAGAATCATGAGGAGCTTATCAAAACATTAAGTCACGGAGTGAGATTATGTGGTCACAGTTGAGGCTGTCTGGTGGTGGGCAGGTGTGTGTGTCTATAACTTGAGGGCACCTTGTGTGTGTGTGGGTGCTAAAGCTTTCTGGAGAGTGGATTGACAAGTTTAGAGAGGTTATTGTGGTAGAAGTTGGTTATAGTGGAGGTGGGTTTAGGGGATCAGAATTGCACTGTTTCAATGAAAGCTTCATGGCACACTGAGGAAAAAAATATTGAAGAGTGCAAGAGAAAAACCCCATCTTATCTGGAAAGATAAAACCATGAGAATGACATCAGATTGTCATGAGAAATCTCCAAAGCCATGAAACCATAGAATGATGTATTTCAAGCCCTGAAGGTAAACAACTACCAAAGAAGATTACTATATCCAGTAAAGTTATTTTTAAAAGTAAATGGAGAAATAAAAGTCATACAATATATACAAAAGTTAATACTCAACACCACGATGCCAAGATTGCAGAAGTTACTTAAAGGAATTCTACATACAGAAGAAGAAAGAGACAGTCATGAACTAAAAGGTAATGAAGAATAAATTTCATGATAGCAATAGAGGAACATATGATAACTAGGAAGGAATAAATGGGGTCAACTAAGTAAACCAGCAAACACCAAAGACAAATAATGGAGAAAGAAATCATAACCAGTATTGAAATCAACAAGGGGAACAGACAACAATATTACAGAAATCAGCAAACAACATTCAATAATAAACCTAATTGTAAATGGCCTTAATTCTCCAATTAAAAGATGCAGAATAGCTGATTTGGTTAAAAAAATCCTCACAAGATCCAACAGTATGTGGTCTGCAAGACACACCCCGCTGGCAAATACACAGAGAACTCAAAGTTAAAGAATGGAAAATGATATGCCAAAGAATTGGAAACCAAAGGCAAGCAGGAGTAGATGTATCTGTCAAAGTATAATTGAAGCCAAAATTAGAAGAGAGAAAGAAGGATACCATATATTACTAACAGGAAAAATCCATCAAGAAGTCTAACTGCTGTAAATTTATATGCACTAAGTTTTGGATATCCAATTTCATAAAACAAACACTAATGTTTATAAAATGATAAAAGGTTTATTTAAAATAATAGTGGGTGATTTTACTATGTCAATCTTATCAATAGACATACCATCCAAATAGAAAAAAACATCAAAAAAACTTCAGCATGAATCTGCACCATAGTTCAAAGTGGACTCAATAAAAATATATCTTATATTCTTTCAAATATAAATCTCAACAGTCCATGGAAGTTTATCCAAAACAGATCACATTTGAGGCCATAAAGTGTCCTTCAAAAACAGACACATGGAGATTGAGCAGTATACTTTGATCAATGAGGCATTGAAGATATCATGAAGGAAGAAATTTTTAAAAATTCCTAGAATGAAAAGAAAATGAATATACATCATATCAGAACCTGTGGGATACTGCAAAGGAAGATCTATGAGGAAAGTTTTTTAAATAAAATTTTATTATGATATATTCATTATACAGAGGAGGATTCATAGTGACAATTCTAATTAGATTTATGTTGTTCATTATTCACATTGCTCCTATTGTCTATCCCCCTCAGCCTTCTCCCTACCCCACTTAAAGCAATTGCAAGAGGTTTTCCTTTCTTGTACGTACAGGCAATTTGTACCTCTTCCATTGAGAATTCCCTGTTTAATTCATGTACCCATTTCTTCATTGGGGTATTGATTCCTTGGGGGCTGAGTTTTTTGAGCTCCCTATAGATTGTAATTAGTCCCTTATCAGATGAGTACCATTGATCATTACCATTGTGTTAGCTGTCTCTTGAGTCTGGTGGTAAAATATTAACAAACTTTTTGCATTTACAGTGATAGCTATTGCTTTCTTTAATAGCCTTTTATTTTATTTTTTCATGGTACTTGGAATATAAGCCAGTGTATCTCAAATGCTATGTAAGTATCATACAACAAGTAAAAACTTGGAGTGCCACTGCCTTTTTAACCCAAGTGTAGATTCAATAGTTACCCTGGCCCAAAGATTTCACTTATAATTGTAGTCTCCACATGTCAATCTTGGCTTGATAACAGTTCACATATCATTGCAAGAAAAGGCCAATAAATTTGTGCAGGAAAACAGAATAATATATAGGTGAGAATACAGTAAGGTGATTATTTGCCATCTTGATTTACCAGGATGCACTCGTTTTTTAGTGGCAATGGTGTTTGGACTCAGGGTTTCACACTTGCCAGGCAGGAGCACTTACCACCCGAGACAATCCTCCCTCCAGGCCCAGGATGTGGTCTTTTAAAGCATGTGCTCAATTCTTCTTGATGAGCTGTTTCTGGTGTTTGGAGAGCTTTCTGATTGTGCTCACAAAAGGACCATTCTCAGTCCTTGCTCATGCTTATGCTCTGAGCATTCTTTAATAGGTTCTATAACATTGGATATAAATCACTCATGTCCTCTTGTCAGGGTCCAGATGGTAATCACTCTGGTCATAGTGATGACTAGTCATTGCTTCACACATTTGTGATCTACTTTCAACCATTTAAAATAATTTTCATGTCTTTCTTTTCCTCTGCTTTCTTCAGTATCCAGCTGTGTCCACCAGTTTTCCCGTATCAGCATATGACTCTTCAGTGAGAATAGTACTGTAGATTTCCAAATAACTCTCTCAGGTCAAGAATACAGGTAGTGACTACCTAAAGGTTAAATTTTGGTGGATATTATTTCCTATACATATGCACATGACATCTTGACGACTGTTACATGCCAGGCTGTATATCTATTCAGTTGCATTCATTTTCTAAGGATGGTTCATGCAAGGTCCCCTTCAGGACAAACTTACTTTGATTTAACAAAAGTGTGCTTCAATTTTTTTTTTGTGTGTGATACTGGAGCTTGAAATCAGAACATTGAGCTTTCTAAGCAGGTGCTTTTAAAGGTGTGCTACTTTAAGAAGCAAAGCATAAATTAAATTACACTGAGGAAATGTATTTATCCATAAATATAATGGCATATATGTAGGGTTTAGTGTATTAAATAAGACAAACTTTCAAATTACTGGAAAAATTAAGACATTCCATAACTGCTCTTGGATCTTTTGTTCAACATTGCTAGATGAAGGACATGAATCTTTAACAAGATCTAGGATGAAAATATTGTAAAAAGATCAAGTGGAAGAGAAGATAAGGTGGGTTACATGGACAAAATTAAGCAAGAATACCCTAAATGAAAGATGGGTATTCTTTCATTAATGAGTCAAAACTTTAAACATGAAGTTCAACTGAAAATAGGTTTTGCTGAGATTATAGTGACTCTAGCATAATTAGTGAGTAAAATAATAGTTACTTTTCCATGAGATTAAATCTCATATTATAAACAAATATTTGGTAGTCAGAATGG
Source organism: Castor canadensis (assembly GCF_047511655.1). Taxonomy (NCBI): domain Eukaryota; kingdom Metazoa; phylum Chordata; class Mammalia; order Rodentia; family Castoridae; genus Castor; species Castor canadensis. The sequence continues at coordinate 8,376,480 of NC_133391.1, forward strand.
TATTACTGACAGTAGCAAGTCTAAGAAACATATCAGATAAAAATTAAGAAATCTTATTACTACTAGAAAGTGTTTTATCCCTGCACTCATGAAAAGAGTTCCTCTCTGTCCTTAACAAAATAATGTAGCACCTGGGGACAAAGATGCATCCTAGAAGCCCTTCACTGGATGCCAGGATGGAGAAGACTTCTACTGCCACCATGACCTTCCCCTTGTTGCTGTGCCAACTGGGAGGAAGGTGACCCAGACACTACAGAACATCAGCAAGCTGAATGTCAAGAACTTGGCTTCATTGAATGATCAGGAATGGTTCCTTGCCAGAAAGGCCACAGTAAAGCTCCCCAGAGCCAAGGAACTAGGTATCCAGGACACAGTAGAAGGCAGTGACTGAGCCCTTGTTGCACGCAATGATGATGTGGCCATGTTCAGAGTGTGTACCAATGTCAATAAATAGAGGACATGTTCCCAACCAGATTCCGCAGAGAATCAGTTGAGTCAGTGAGCAGATGGGAATGATGTAATAAGAGCCTCTGCAATCAGGCATCTCCTCATCCATTTTCCTAAAGAAATTACTGTAAAATGCAGAACAACAGCAACACTTTTGGCCAAGACGGTGGAAACTGCCACAGCTCTGAATGTGGTCTGCTGCAGGATGCAGGTTACTGTGTGGGGATGGGAAATGAAGAGCAAGAAGTAGAGAAAACAGCAGGCAAGTGAGTTTAGCAGGATTTAACTGAGAGCCCAGTTATTGGCCTTAACAATGGGAGTGTCCTGGTATTTTGCCATGTCCCCCAGAAAAACAAGTGCGAGTGCAGAGAAGCACATAGCCATGCAGGCCAGAGCCATCCCTGAAGGACCTTCATAAGCCAGAAAGTTCACAGCTTTGTGGAGGAGTGTTTTTGTTCTCTGTTTGCATACTGATGATCTGAACACTTCACACCTGATCTGTATCTGATGAAGAAAATGACATATCCTCAGGAAAAGTTTAGCAATTCTCTTTTTTTTACAGGACACCTCACTAAGTACATTAGACAACCTTAGCCAAACTGGTCTTTGTGGCTGGACAATGCAAAAAATGATTGCTCTGTAGGAATGATTCCTAATTAATAAAACCTGAAATCTTTATTTGTTAAGGAAACAGAAATATTGTGTCTGTATTTAACTTGCATATTCATGAGGTTTTTTTAACCTTAAGCAAAGGAAATGTACCTAGTGTTTTAATCTATTCCTTATGTGATAATAAAATTCTTTACATTGCTAACTCATAGAAGCATAACTTTATTCCTAATAGTTCTATAACTTGGGAAGGAAAATCCAGAGTTCAGAAGATATAGTATCTGATGAAAGTTATTTGTTTCCCATGGAAATAGAGAGAAACAAATTCCCCTATATCCTGTGGGGATTTATGTATGTTTGTTTTGCTTGTTTGCAATACTGAGACTTCAACACAGAGCTTCATGCTTGCTTATTAAATGCTCTACCACTTTAGCCTCACCCCAATTTTAATTTGCAAGTGGCACTTATATTATAAATAAGTGGAGGACTTCATGACCTTACGAACACACAAATAGTCTGACATCTAATACATCATGTTGGGATTTATATTTTGACATATGAATTTTGAAAGAACACAAAATTCATTTCACTAAATAACATGCTCATAAAATATGGTTGTGTTAAATCACTCCAGAACTCAGTACTCATTGAGATAGAAGCATGATTAAGATACCTTGCAAACTTCTAAGGAAATAGAGGTAACAAATGATATTTAGTAAGTGGAGTTATTCTTCTCACCTTCTAAGCTATAATTCCTTCATATATTATGTTGGGATTTTGAATCTAATTACATTGAATCAGTAGATCAACTATAAAAATAATGAGACATTGTCAGTGTAATGTTTTTCACCCAGGAACATACTTGTTTTTCCACATTTATATTCTCTTATTTTTCTGAAGGACAGTTTTTAAATTTATGGGGAGAAGACTTAAACTGTTTCTTTTAATTTTTCTAGGTGTTTCATAATTTTTGAATGCTGCAAAATTTCATCTTTTAAAATTTCTTTTCCAAATGCAACATTTGATTAAGGGGTAGAAATGAAAAATTCTGTCTTATAAGCACATATTCAGTCACCATTAAGGTCAAGATCTAATTTTTAAATTCATTTGGCTATCTTATTAATTAATAATACTATAATAAACATAATATTCTTATTTTCTTCCCAACAAACATTCCTTTTTCTGGCTCTACTCACAATTTACTTTATCCAAAATCTTTAATATTGGTATTCTGCCCTTTTTAACACCCTGTACCATAGCCACCCTCACTTTCTTTGTGTTCAAATTACATGGAAACTTTTAAAAATATTCTCTGGTCTCTACATGCTCTGTAATTTCTAATATTCAGCCATTTCTAACAATTCTACAAAAAATTATTTGCACCCTTGAATAATTTGATGTATTAAAAATATCCCTTTGAATAAATTCAGAGAACCCTCCCAAAATATGCATATCACTTATTTCATCTTGTAGATTACTTTGTACACATTTATTACAGCCATATGTTATTACCTTGAATTCACATCTCAATGTTATCTTCCCTGCTTACTTATAGACTAGACGATGGCAGAAAACACAAGTGACTGATTGAGTGTGCTGTACAACACACAGAAAAACCAAACACAATGTCACTGACATTGGGTATTGGGAAAATAAGGATATGGGATCTCATCTGGATCTTCAATCTTACCTAGATGTAGTTTCAAAAAATGAGATGTAGATATCTGCAATACCATGTATGAATTTCCCCAATGGAGATATAACTTTTGTTACTATTTTATTGTCAAAAGGAGTTTCCCAGAGAAAATATCATCTGTGATTGTTCTAGAAGATTGAGCCAAAGAATGCAGATCAAGGCACCAAGATTGTGTTTTTTCAAGGACTAATATAATTGCTTATGTCAATTAAACGATTAACTTAAGAAAGGAAGAAAATCTACCTCTATTCTAACTCTTGAATGGGAAAACAGTAAGCAATCTGAAGATTTTTTCCTTAGGCATACACTTACCTGTCTCTTTGGAAGTCTTATTCTCTGGACAGGGGTTGCAATTAAAACAAGAAGCTTTTCTCTCCTGAGGTGAGTTCCTGAAAACAGGACTGCAAGGCAAACTTCACAAAAAGTGAGGAGTCTGAGAAAAATCAGATATGTTGGTAATGGACAGGAGTTCTACCAACTCCTATAATAACTGAGAGTTTTGGAAAATTAATAAACTTAGTTTAATATAATAAACTCCAATTGAGTAGCCACCAAAATACATTTATACATTGTCTAATGTGTGTGTGCATATCTATCTATCTATCATCATCATCTATCTATCATCTATCTGTCTATCTATCTATCTATCTATCTATCTATCTATCTATCTATCTAACTATATGTGAAAATGGGTTATTTTTCTACCTATTGAAAATTCAGAAAGAAAAACAAGGAATCTGGAAAATGCATGACTAAATGTGCATATGTTGTCCCTTACTAAGCTATGAGGAGGCACCACAGGAATTTGCTTATTTATGCATAGTACAAAGCACTGTGATGAGATTCAACCCACCTGTCTAATTCTTGTGGCCCACTCTATCATGCTTTCACAGAGAGAGAATTGTTGACCATCTGGAAGATGTGGGGAAAACTTCAACTTCCACCCTAAGTCCAAGACCTTCTGTAAAATTCCAAACATTCAAAATGGCATACTCTGCATCCAATTTTCCTTTCTGATTCATCTTCACAGGATTTCCATCAGGATTGTCAAATTGGATGTTTTTCAGGGTGGGGGTGAAGCTAAAAGAGATGCATCATTGTATGAGAAAGTATGCCCACATATTACAACAAGGCACACAATGGAGTGAAACAGAAAAAAGAACATGGACATTTAAAAGATCATATTTTTAAAATATCACTGTTTCAACAGCAAGTGCCCAAACACATTCAGACCTAAATAGTGGATAAGCATAGTGGTGAGATATATCCCAATACCATTTCCTCTTTGAGTGCTGACAGAGCATCAACTAGGCATATCCGTTATATTGCTTTTTGAAACACAAGGAGCAAGTGAGCAATTTCCCTTCTTGTTGCCATTTAAGAATTTCATAGGGAAAGTTTGAATTTTTTTAGTTGGAAAGCTTCAGTGTGGAATAATGATTCATTCATAAAAGTCCATCATATCTGTTCAAAAATTCTGTGTTTAATGCTACTGACATCTACTTCTACACAAGATTTACCTTGTAGGCAATGAAAAAGTATAGAAACACTTGTGTATACAAGAAATAATCTTAAATGACTTTATTTGAACACCTGAGGAAACTTTTGAGAAAGTTATCTTGATTATAGAACATATCTTACAATAGAATACACATTACCTGCCAGGGTGAAAATTTCATTCTGTCCTAATTTTTTAGTGGCTGCATAGCTTCTTGTTGGAGAATCATCTCGTGGAGGGTGTGGGCCACAGCATACAAAACATTGTACATATGGTGACTTCCATCACTCATGGCCATGTCAAAATGGTGCCAAGGTAACCATTCCAGCAATCCTTTGGATGAACAGTTCTTGAGTGTTTTACAGCTAGATTCTGAGACTGAGCAATTAAAATATATCCACCACATCCAAGAAAAGGTAAACGTCTTCAGGATATTTTGAAGTTTCATTGTGCAGATGAAAATTTTAAAACCAAAAGTCTCACCATGGTGGTGTGAAAAAATAAGAGCCATGTGGAATGAGTCAAGGATGAAATGTCTCTTACTTGTGGTAAAATCCCATTATGAGCTGCTGACCCAGACTCTCTATGTGCATAAATATTCCCATCTCCTAAAGCTCACACCTAAAGAAGAGTCAGTATCTCCATAAATTTTAATGACACTTGCTGATGATGTTATAATCCAGTTATTATACATCTGAGCTCTTACCAAGTATGACATCATGGTTCCTAGGATCATATTCATTTCCTTTTCATCTCTCCTCTCAGTTGTGAGAGAAGTTGAATTCCATTATCATCTTCTGATTCAAGGCTCCACCCACTTCCAGTAAAAATGAAGCATCAGGGAGATCATGCCAAGACCAGAGATATATCCTTGGATTCCACCTGATAGAGATAAGGAAACTGGGCATTGTCAGTTAGGACTGGATGAAAAGACCCAAAGATAATCTGAGGGACATAAACATAGGAAGGAATATGAGGAAAAGGGCAGGCACAGAGCTCAATCTCAGTCTTGAAGTAAATTAAGAAAATTCTTTAATGGTGGGAAGGGTGAATTCTCATCCCATCATTATAGTCATGCCTCACTTCCTGACAGCTTCTAGAAAATCCTGATCAAGTTCCATATTCAAGGATTCCCCTTTTTCTCTTTTCCATGTCTCTCCTCTCTATTCTAAACAAAGGAAGTGTGGATGGCTGATCAAACCTCTTGAGTATTTACCATAACAGATTGACATAGCATAAACCTAGTCTCCTTCTTTCACTCTTCTTAGGCACCTGAAAATTGCACCAAGGGAGCCACAATTTCTCACTTCACTCAACCTCATCCATGGAAATTTGTCAAGCTGCAGCAATGTCCCTGTTTGGGAAGATATTACCTACATTGTTCCTGTAAGCACAGCTGTAGACATGTTGTCATGTCTACAAGTGTAATTAGGGATGGCTTTGACCAGCTGTGTGAGAAAATTTAGGGGGTTCTTTAACATCATCCAATCATTGTGAAGGCCATTATAGAGATTAAATCCCAGTGACACGTTTGGTAAAAGATTGAGGTTCTTGTTGATCTCCTGAATGGCAAAATGCAATGCCAGAACATACTGATAGTTCTTGGTGTGCAAACTGGAAAGATGGGATAGGGATTTTTAGAAATAACACTCCAAATATAAGATTCAAATCCAGCACAAAACTCATGATTGTTTCCCAAAAATAATTCTTATGTTGAAAACATGCACACACTAATACGTTGGTGTTAGAAATGAGATCTTTGGGAGATAATAAGGATTTTAAAATTTCACTAGGGTGACTGTTTTGTAAAGGGGATTGGTGTCCTTTTGAACAGCCAGAGAACTCACTTTATCTCTCATAGATGAGGACATTGTTTGTTGATGATAAGGCATTCATGGACACACTGAATCTGCTAATGCATTGAACTTGCAATTCTCATTTTCCACAACTGTGAAAAATAAATGTTTATTGTTTAAGTCTCTCAGGTTTTGGTATTTAATTATATAACAGTCTTCACTGTCTAAGACAATGACTTAATTAAGGATCCATATGCAGTCAAGTATATCTCTCTGTGTCAACAGTTGGTTCTTATAAGGCTTTTTAATTTATAGTTAATGCAAATAAACTAACTTTTCTTGTTCTTCTAATTCCTCCTCCACATTTTTCCTGTTTTTTCTTCTTTTCTTTTCAAGATTATATAATTTTAAATGATGTATAATAATTACTGCTTCTTTGTGATGAGTAGAAAATTACTCCATTATAAAAGTGCTACTTATAATTAAAATTATGTATATAATCAATGAGAAAATAGTTATGCATATAAATCAGGCAAGAAAAGTTTTAAATTAAAAGGGAAAAATATTATTCTCTGCAAAAGTGGTAAAAATATCAATGAGGAGATTTCTAGAAGACTCTTAGGCTTTATGCTTAATAATGTCTTCATATATACATAGTTTCCTCAAAATGTAATTATTTAAGTGATGACTATATTATTTAGTTTGACATGATCACTCCTTTTATTATGTATCAAACCAACACTCTGCATGCCTTAAAATATAAAATTACAGTTTGTCAGTCTCCAATAAAAAACAAAGTATAGATAGACATAAAACCAGAGATTTTACATCTACAAATTCAGTTGCTTTACACTGACTGTGCAAACAATATACTATAATCTCTCTATCATCTAAATGCGTATAAATTTATATATGCATATATACATGTACACTTATATACACACATATAGACACAAAACATGAATTCAGTTAGAAAATTAGCAATATCCAAAAACAGATTTGTCAATAATGTTAAAACCATACCTAGCATAATATTATATAGGATCAATATAAGAATGTAACAATTTTATAAATATGGAAATGCATTCATGACATTTGGTTATGTAATAAAATAGTTTACAGAATGGGCAAGTAAGAATATCTCACTTTTGAAATGTGGCTTTATTTATGTGAAAAAAAAAGATATAATCTGGGCCACACTGTGTCTTTTGTAGGCCTGAGGAATTGAAGACCAAATCTGCCATTAAAAAGCATTAAAAATTGCATATTCCTTTGGTGGTGTTAAAATTTAGTAGCTTAGGCGCCACGTCCTTGGTGCCCTGATGGGGACTTCGTCAAAGCCCAGCAGGGTTGGGCAGGGAGATCAGATGGTTAATTGTTTGTGTAAAGAAATTCTACTGGGACATTCCAAGATGGTGACTAGAGGGAGGAAGCAAAAATCGTGCTTCCTAAAGTAAACTCTTAGAAAGATGCTGGAGATATACCTGGCAGGAAAAACCGCCAAGAAGAGGCAAAACTCCAGCACTTTCACATCCCCAGCCTGCACACAGCATCCCACCACCAAGTTAAACAGAGAAACCAGGAGGGCACCAGCGCCACCAGATGCCAGCTCATAACCTGCTTGGGAGACCATCAGAACTACTACTCAGACACCAACACCAGAACTGGATGGTGAAGGACTAGCACCAAATCTATTAAGACTGAAACTTCATTGCATTTGAACTGGGAAAATTTATTTATTTATTTGTTTTTATATTTATTTGTATCTATTTATTATTATTATTAATTTTTAATTCTCTCTGTCTTTCTAATGCCTGTTTAGCTCACTGCTGATTAATACAATATCTCTCCCTGTTTATTTCTTTAGCTCTGTTTTTTTGTTTTGCTTTTTCCCTTGTTCTTTACCTTCTTTGCTTTCCCTCTCCTCTCACCCTTCCATTCTAGATATCATCGTTGTTATTATTATAAGCTGACAATACTGAATTACCTCAGTACAGGGGCAGTAACAGTAGCAAGGGCAATGATAGGAAGATGGAAAAAACAGGGAAACCAATTTCCCCCTCAACAATAAATTAGTACAGGAACCAGAGGGAAATGAAGAAAACAGATGCCCAGATCCAGACTCCAAAAAAACAAAGATAAACTATGCCAAAGAACCCAATGAAGCCCACAAAAAAATTCTGAAAGAAGAAATCCTGCAAGTAATCAATGAGAATTTTATAGAGATGATGCTGGATATGGTCACCCAAAATGTACAGGAGACACTCAAGAAATTCCAAGACAACAAACACAGAGAATTTGAGAAAGCACAAGAACAAATAAAAGAAACTATTAAAGCACTGTAGAAACACCAAAGTGAAACAAAGAACATGATAAATAAAGAGTTTAATGAACTCAGGGTGAAAATAGACACTATTAAAGAGAAAGAGACTCAGGATATAGAAAATCACAGAAAAAAGAATGAAACAGAAATGCAAAACAAAATGGAAGGCCAATCCAGCAGACTAGAACAAGCAGCAGACAGAATCTCAGAACTCGAAGATGAGATGGTAATTAAAGGAAAAACCAAAGAACTATTAGTTAAACAACTCAAGGCCTGTGAAAAGAAAATGCAAGAACTTACTGACTTCATCAAAAGACCTAACCTGAGAATCATGGGCATTGAAGAATGAGAAGAGGTGCAAGCAAAAGGAATGTGTAATATATTCAACAAAATAATAAAAGAAAACTATATGCCCAAACAGGTGCAGGAAGCCTCTAGAACATCAAACAGAATTGACCAAAATAGAACTATGCCTCGACATATTATCATAAAAACAACAAGTACAGAGACTCCAGAAAGAATATTGAAGGCTTTAAGAGAGAAATTACAAATAACATACAAAGGTAAATCCATCAAAATCACAGCAGATTTCTCAACAGAATCACTAAAAGCAAGAACAGGTTGGGGTGAGGTCTTCCGGGCACTGAATGAAAATAACTTCAACCCTAGGATACTCTACCCAGCAAAACTATCATTCAAAATAGATGGAGAAATAAAAGTCTTCCATGATAAGCAGAAATAAAACAATATATGACCACAAAGCCACCACTGGAAAAAAATTTTTCAAAGGATTCTGCACACAGAAACTGAAACTCAACATAACCATGAAAGGGCAGGCAGTACCAAACTACAGGAAAAGAAAAAGCAAGAAAGTAGAGAGTAACATCGATTTAGCTGCACAAATCAAAACCTCAAACAACTAAGACAACTAAATGACAGGAATCACCACACACCTATCACTACTAACACTTAATGTTAATGGACTTAATTCCCCCATCAAATGGCACTGTTTGACAAACTGGATTAAAAAGAAAGATCCAATAATTTGTTAATTACAGGAGAGACCCATCTCATCAATAGAAATAAGCATAGGCTCAGGCTGAAAGGCTAAAAGAAAATTACCAAGCCAATGGCCCCAGAACACAGGCAGGAGTAGCAATACTTATCTCAGACAAAGTAGACTTCAAACCTACATTGATCAAACGAGATAAAGAAGGACATTCCATACTAATAAAAGGGGAAATAGACCCAAAGGAAATAACAATTATAAACCTATATATACCCAATGTCAGTGCACCCAATTTCATCAAACATACCCTGAAGGACCTAAAAACATACATTAACTCCAACAGAGTGGTTGTGGGAGACTTTAACACCCACTATCATGCATAGATAGGTCACCCAAACAAAAAATCAATAAAGAAATCCTAGATCTAGAACATACCATAGATCAAATGGACCTGGTTGATGTCTACAGAACATTTCATCCAACTTCTACACAATACACATTCTTCTCAGCAGCTCATAGAACCTTCTCCAAAATAGATCATATCCTAGGGCACAAAGCAAGCCTCAGCAAATATAAGAAAATAAAAATTATACCATGCATTCTGTGCAATCACAATGCATTAAAACTAGAACTCAACAACAAAAATAAAGACAAAAATATGCAAACAACTGGAAACTGAACAACTCATTGTTTAATGAACAATGAGTCATTGATGAAATAAGAGAGGAAATTAAAAGGTTCCTGGAAATCAATGAAAATGAAAACACAACCTACCAGAAGCTATGGGACACAGCAAAGGCAATCCTGTGAGGAAAGTTTTTAGCCATGAATGCATATATTAAAAAGACTTAAAGATCTCAAACAAATGATGTAATGACACATCTCAAACACCTAGAAAAACAAAAACAAGCAAAACTCCCCCAAAGCCGGAGAGAAATAATAAAAATAAGAGCTGAAATAAATGAGATAGAAACCAAAAAAAGAAAACATACAAAGAATTAATGAAACAAAAAGTTGGTTCTTTGAAATAATAAACAAGATCGACAGACCCCTCACAAACCTGACTAAAATGAGGAGTTAAAAAACCCAAATTAATAAAATCAGGAATGCAAAAGGGGATAACAACAAAAGTCAATGAAGTCAAGGAAATCATCAGAGACTACTTTGAGGACCTATATTCAAATAAATTTGAAAATCTTGAAGAAATGAACAGATTTCTAGATACTTATGATGATCCAAAACTGAACCAAGAAGACATTAATCACCTGAATAGCAGTGGGGAGAAATGAACCAATCCTTGTATGCACATATGAATAATAAAAGAAAAATGAAAAAAAAAATCACCTGAATAGATCTATAACACAAAATGAAATTGAAGCAGCAATCAAGAGTCTCTCTAAAAAGAAAAGTCCAGGACCTGATGGATTCTCTGATGAATTCTATCAGGTCTTTAAAGAAGAACTGACACCAACCTTCCTTAAACTGTTCCAAGAAGTAGAAAGGGAAGGAAAACTGCCTAACATATTTTATGAAGCCAGTATTACACTTATCCCAAAACCAGGCAAAGATACCTCTAAAAGGAGAACTACAGTCCAATCTCCTTAATGAACATTGATGCTAAAATTCTCAATAAAATAATGGCAAACTGAATTCAACAACACATCAAAAAGATCATTCACCACGACCAAGTTTGCTTCATCCCAGGAATGCAGGGGTTGTTCAACATACAAAAATCAATAGATGTAATACATCACATTAACAGAAGCAAGTACAAAAGCCACTTGATCATCTCAATAGATGCAGAAACAGGCCTTGATAAGATCCAACACCACTTCATGATAAAAGCTCTAAGATAATTAGGAATAGAAGGAAAGTACCTCAACATTATAAAAGCCATATATGACAAACCTACAGCCAGCATTATACTTCACAGTGAAAAACTGAAGCTATTTCCTATAAAATCAGGAACGAGACAAGGAAGCCCACTATCTCCACTCCTATTCAACATAGTACTGGAGTTCCTAGCCAGAGCAATTAGGCAAGAAGAAGGAATAAAAGGAATACAAATAGGTAAAGAAACTGTCAAAATATCCCTATTTGCAGATGATATGATCCTATACCTTATAGACCTAAAAGACTCTACTCAAAAGCTCCTAGACACCATCAATAGCTATAGCAAGGTAGCGGGATATTAAATCAACATAGAAAAATCATTAGCATTTCTATACTCTAATAATGAACAAACTGAGAAAGAATATATGAAAACAATTCCATTTACAATAGCCTCAAAAGATGTAAACTTAGCAAAGGATGTGAATGACCTCTACAAGGAAAATTATAAAGTTCTGAAGAAAGAGATTGAGGAAGACTACAGAAAGTGGAGAGATCTCCCATGCTCATGGATTGGTAGAATCAACATAGAAAAAATGTCTATACTCCCAAAAGCAATCTACATGTTTAATGCAATTCCCATCAAAATCCCAATGACATTCATCAAAGAGATAGAAAAATCAATTGTTATATTTATTTGGAAACACAAGAGGCCACGAATAGCCAAGCCAATACTCAATAAAAAGAACAATGCTGGAGGTATCACAATACCTGACTTCAAACTATATTACAAAGCAATAACAATAAAAACAGCATGGTACTGGCACAAAAACAGACATGAAGACTAGTGGAACAGAGTAGAGGACCCAGATATGAATCCACACAACTATAACCAACTTATTTTTGACAAAGGTGCTAAAAATGTACGATGGAGAAAAGACAGCCTCTTCAACAAAAACTGCTAGGAAAAGTGGCTAGCAGGCTGCAAAAAACTGAAACTAGATCCATGTTTATCACCATATACCAATATTAACTCAAAATGGATCAAGGATCTTAATATCAGACCCCCAAACTCTAAAGTTGATACAGAAAAGAGTAGGAAATACTCTGGAATTAATAGGTATAAGCAAGAACTTTCTCAATGGAACTCCATCAGCACAGCAACTAAGAGATAGCATAGATATATGGGACTTCATAAAACTAAAAAACTTCTGCTCCACAAAAGAAATGGTCTCTAAACTGAAGAGACCACTCACAGAATGGGAGAAAATATTTGCCAGCTACACATCAGACAAAGGAGTGATAACCAGAATATGTAGGGAACTCGAAAAACTAAACTCTTCCAAAATTAATGAAGCAATAAAGAAATGGGCAAGTGAACTAAACAGAACATTCTTAAAAGAAGAAATTCAAATGGCCAAAAAACACATGAAAAAGAGTTCACCATCTCTAGCAATAAAGGAAATGCAAATTAAAGCCACACTAAGATTCCACCTCATCCCTGTTAGAATAGCCATCATTAGAAACACCACCAACAACAGGTGTTGGAGAGGATGTGGGGAAAAAGGAACCCTTATACACTGCTGGAAAAAATTGTGGAGGCTTCTTAAAAATCTAAGCATAGATCTGCCATATGATCCAGCAATACCACTCTTGGGGTTATACCCAAAGGAATGTGACACAGGTTACTCCACTTGCACACCCATGTTTATTGCAGCACTATTCACAATAGCCAAGTTATTGAAACAGTCAAGATGCCCCACTACTGCCGAGTGGATTAAGAAAAAGTATTTATACAGAATGGAATACTACTCAGCCTTGAATAAGAATGAAATCTTATCATTTGCAGGTAAATGGATGGAACTGGAGAACATCATCCTGAGTGAGTTTAGCCAGGCCCGGAAGACCAAAAATCATATGTTCTCCCTCATATGCAGACTTTAGATCAAGGGCAAACACAACAATGGGATTGTACTTTGATCACATGATAAGGGGAGAGCTTACAAGGGAGGTATGAGGATAGGCAAGAACCCCCCCACCAAAAAAAACCCCAACAAGATAGCATTTGATGCCCTCAAATCAAAGGAACTAATGCAGAAACTTTAAAGTGACAGAGGCCAATAGGAGAAGGGGACCAGGAACTAGAGAAAAGATCAGTTCAAGAAGAATTAATTTAGAATGTAACACACATGTATAGGAAAGCAATGCGAGTCAACTCCCTGTATAGCTATCCTTATCTCAACTAGCAAAAACCCTTGGTCCTTCCTATTATTGCATATACTCTGTCTTCAACAAAATTAGAGATAAGAGCAAAATAGTTTCTGCTTGGTAGCAAGAGGGTGGGGGGGAGAGGGAGGGAAAGAGAGTAAGGGAGGGTGCAGGAGGAAGGGGGAAGAGATGACCCAAGCATTGTACGCACATATGAATAAAAGAAATAAAAAAATTTAGTAGCTTATGTATGAAAATACTTTCCTTGTCTTAATGTTGTTTTGATTCCTCCTGAAATTAAGAAGAATTTGAACATCATCTTTGGCCTCTAAAGCTTGTTTCGAGTGGACATATAATTTGGATATGAAAATTTTATTTAATTGCAACTAGATTCTTTTCACATACAGACAGAGTTTCCTGTGCACAAGTCTGGAAAGAATCAGAGGCTGAAGTATATTGGTCCCTAAAATGGTGAGGGTGAAGAGTTGACTAGGGGAATTGCAAATGGCTTAACCTCCTGTGAGCAGAAGCAATATCTTCTCCAGCATCCAGGGTGCACCAGGTGGGTGGGGCAAGTAAGACAACCAGCCTTACTACCAACAAAGGTTTGAACTTTGTTCAAATTCTATTCAACCTCCTCTGAATTCTTTTTTGGCTAGGACTCATCTTCTGTACTATGGTGTTTTTCTTTTCACTGTCCAATTTTAGCATAAATCTTGCTTTGTCAATGTATCCATCTTAGATGTCTGATTGTTCTCAATAGTTCATCATATGTCTGATTGTTCTCAATAGTTCATCATTTTTCAACCAGGGTGTCATTTAGTTACCCTGATCAGCTTTCAACACAAACACTCTTAATTCAGTTTCACCAGAGTCTTTTACTCCTGTGTTCCCTCTTGATAAATTTGTACAATTTGACCCCCAAACTTCCAAACTGCTCTCTCTCTCTTTTTACCTCTCTGTAGGAAAACTCAGCCAAAATTATACCTATACCTATAGTGATACTCATCTTGAGCAGTCTTTAAGTGTTTATTACCCACTGTAAAATTAATCTTTAATTACTACTTCCTTAATATCCACAGGAGGTTGGGGGAATACCTGCCTCATATTAGAGTCCTAATCTTTCAGCCCTGATATCAACAACAATCAGCAGCAACCATCAGAACTAGAATTTGTATTTATAGAATTAAGGAAAGAGAAAAAGGAGGAGAATATTGGAAATGCGTCAGATAATTAGAAAAAATAAGCAGGCGAAATCTAAACATGAAACTATGAGTTAGACACAGACATCTTTTACAGGAAGAATGAAACTCTAATTTCTAAACTTCCCAGCACTGCCCTTCCAAATATTAGTTGTAACATCTGCCACTGTAGCATTTGACAAGGGATGTAATCGATTAGTGTCTTCAGTGACACTTCCAATTTTCTCATAGGAGATCACATCATCTGCTATCTGCTAGATTCATTAATTTATTAACTATACATTTGAATACAGACCTGAATTGGTAATACCTGTGTCTGTGCATATGTCCAAGAGAAGCAGAGTCAAATTGGAAAGTGTAAAAACCTCACAGTTGAGAAATCTCTTATTTCTTTCCTGGATTGCAGGACATGGAGCAACACTGGCATGAAGCATCACTAGGATGGAGCACCACCGACATCGACATGAAGTGATGGCATGCACATTAGTGAAAGAGTACACAAATAACTACAGTAAGAACTCTGCAGAAGCAGGAGGGACATAAATAACAGCAGCCCATCTGCACAAGCATTAGGAATTATTTGCTTATTGAAGAAGCATTAGCAGACCATGGATTTATGAAAGAACACTGTGCTGAAGCCTCTTAGTACTAAGCTCATGCCACTGGCTTGGACAGTGTTTGTAAAAGACATCACTTGACCCCACGCAGTACCAACTGTCAAGAGGATGGAGAGCTATGACGGAAGAGTATAAGCACTCAGCTTCCAGCCAGAAAATAGGATGCTAAGAGAGTGAAATGCAAAATAATCTCAACCCTTCAAAAATGGGGAAATCCTCAGCAGTAAAAGACAAAATAAATTTTTGGTAGGTCTTAGGTGGTATGGTTGGGAAGAACAGGACAGAAGACACAGAGTTGTTGATCTATCCATCCACAGACCTCTTATGCACTATTCATCGTAATACTCAATCAGAAAATAAACAAATGAAAAAGAACTGACTTTTTGATAAGAACCTGTTTCTATTCCCTTTGTCTAGGGGAACTTGTTGTGTATAAAGGGGGAAGAGTCCACCAATCACCATGTTGCCATTCTTGCATATGTTGTCTTTCATTCTGAAAAGGCATCTGAGTTCAGTCAAATGGTGCAAGAGAGGGGAAGCCTGAGGAACAAGAAAACGAACATCAATATGAACATCTTTGTTGTGTGTGCTGAGCTCAAAGCCTAGGCAAAAGTTGAACCTGGAACATCAGTCTGGTAGACATATACACATGTGCAAGTATGCATATAACTGTTTATTAGTGTTGCAGAATGGGAAGTCCATCATGACCTCCAATTCTTTCTGTCCAGCCTCTTCTATGCACCTGGGTATATCTGGAATAGTCTCTTCCCTGGAGCTCTGCATCCTGTTTCTAAGTGAAAATTTCAAGTAAGAAAATATATGTGAGTGTCATCCTTTCCAACTCCAGGTGCTATGTCTTCATGCTAGACCACACATATCAATGCCCCAGGGATAATTTCCTCTTGAGAAACTTTGGTACCAAACCTTTGTCAACAAACCATTTGGGTGAACATCATTTGAAATAATGTAAGTGAATTGTATCAGAGGACACAAAGTAATATTTGAGGTGAAAGGGTCAGATAGAGCCTTATCTAGAAACATGAGTATTATATTCCCCCAAATTTAAGATAGTGAGGAGCAGCTTCATATGCCCAGTGACCAGGCCAACCACAGTGCTTTCACTGAGTGATTGATGCATAACTGGATAGCAGTCACACATGCAGAATTCCCCCATCTGCACGTGCATGTGCTCCCCTTTATCTGGAGACTCAAGAATCATGCTAAATCCAGAAATTACAATTTAGTTCCTTATTATCAATGTAGAAACTTGGTGGCATATTTAAATTTAAAATGGTCTCTCTGCTTGTTTCTCTCATTACTACATATATAAAATTAGTTACCTCCAGTGTTTATGCTTGTATTAAAAAAGATAATAACTAGGAATCAGCCCTACATTTTATGGATAAACTCTATCTTTTCCACTCAATAAGAAATTGGCTCTTATTGCTATTTTATTATTGGTTATAAAATATGTATTGTCAATGCATATATATTTTATACTTGAATGTGGGGTGAACAGACTATTTAAAATGATGTGGGATGGTGGAGAATGCTGTCCAAATGAAGAGCAACGTATTTCAGTAGGTGACAGGACTTACAACTTGAGATGTGGCAGTTGAATTATTCCAAAATGCAATTTAGCATTTAAAAATCTAATTTGATTAAGAGGCAGATACACAGCTAAAAAACAGGAGTGAATCTTGGGAAGACCAAAAATTCATTACACAAGAGAGCAAATTAACATTCCAGTGCACAGGGCTGGAAATGTAGCTCACTGGTAACATTTTGGTATTGTTTGACTTTTTTGTTTTCTAATTTTCTTCAATAAAGTACATTTTTAGATTTTCATAAGTCAATAAATGTATACAATGTGTAAAAGCCTGTTAGAGTCACTAGCATTTCCATCTCCTTAAAGATTTTTGTCAGTGAAATATATTTTTATTATTGTATTGGGTGGGGATGCATTATAGCATTTACATTTACAAAAGTTCTTACGATGTATCAAATATAATATAGATGAAGTCACCCTGTCTGTCATTCTCCTTTATCCCCCTCATTCCTGGTTCAGTAGTTTGAATGGGTATCATCTTGCCATTTACGTCTATGTGTAAGCAGTATTTATGTTATTTTCACCCTCCTACATGCTTTCTCCACATCCTCCCCCCTCTCTCTGGTACCAACCTTTCCACAGCCAGGATCTGTTCCACCCTCCTGCTCTCCTTAAACATTTAACATGATTTTTGTTGAAAATCTTAAAAATCCTCTCTTCTAGCTCTCTAATTCTTTGTAAATGTATAAAAATTTGTATCAGCCATAGTCGCTCTACTCTGCTGAAGAACACAGTACTTACTCTTCCTGTCTAACTGGAGTTTGATATTGATCATCTGGACCTAATTCATTTTATGTGGGAACATCTAAACTTTGTTTGCATGTCTGAGAAAGATGTCACAAGAAAAGAAGTTTTTAGGACATTTTCCTACGTGAATTAAATTCATATTTCCTGTTCTAAATCAGGGTATTTTAAGATAACTACAAATGACCAGATTTGACATATGCAATGTAATTCAATAAACTAGCTTCTTCAAAAAGAAAAAGAATTGTATAACTAACCCCAGTAAAATGTATACTTAAATTCCCAAACCCAGTTATATCTTACAAATGAATTCTAGCAAAAAATGGTCTTACTAAAGAGGGTCAAGGTGTTAATTATTTAATCACCTAAAGTGTATAAGAGATTCCCAAACACAAGTTCACATTTTGTGGTTCAATGTTGAAATAATAATGAGACAAAAATGCTCAACATGGTAATTTCTGGCACATTCTAAATCTTGTACATAAGGTGCATTTAAAAGACCAGTTATGTAGTTCTTCCAATGTAGCATATATGCCTACAGTGAAAAGTAAAATGTAAACTCTTGTAAGAGAAAAACACTAGCAGTTATGTTTAAAATCTGTCAATAACAGATTAACTTCTTATAATGGTACATTGTGTCAAATTTTAAACCATGTTAACAAGGCTGCTTTCATGGTTGTGGGAGACTTTAACACCCCATTATCATCAATAGATAGGTCATCCAAACAAAAAATCAATAAAGAAACCCAAGATCTAAAATATACAATAGATCAAATGGACCTAGTTGATGTCTACAGAACATTTCATCCAACTTCTATACAATATACATTCTTCTCAGCAGCCCATGGGACCTTCTCCAAAATAGATCATATCCTAGGGCACAAAGCAAGTCTCAGCAAATATAAGAAAATAGAAATTATACCGTGCATACTATCTGATCACCATGCAGTAAAAGTAGAACTCAACAACAAAAGTAAAGACAAAAAACATGCAAACAGCTGGAAACTAAATAACTCATTACTTAATGAAGAATGGATCATCGATGCAATAAAAGAGGAAATTAAAAAGTTCCTGGAAGTCAATGAAAATGAAAACACAACCTATCGGAACCTATGGGACACAGTAAGGCAGTCCTGAGAGGAAAGTTTATAGTCATGAGTGCATATATTAAAAAGACTGAAAGGTCCCAAATCAATGACCTAATCATACACCTCAAACTCCTAGAAAAACAAGAACAAGCAAATCCCAAAACAAATACGAGGAGAAAAACAATAAAAATAAGAGCTGAAATCAACGAAATAGAAACCAAAAAAACCATACAAAGAATTAAGGAAACAAAAAGTTGGTTCTTTGAAAAAATAAACAAGATCGATAGACCCCTGGCAAGCCTGACTAAAACAAGGAAAGAAAAAACCCAAATTAGTAGAAGTCCAGGAAATCATCAGAGACTACTTTGAGAACCTATATTCAAATAAATTCAAAAATCTTAAAGAAATGGACAGATTTCTAGATACATATGATCATCCAAAACTGAACCAAGAGGAAATTAATCACCTGAACAGATCTATAACACAAAATGAAATAGAAGCAGCAATCAAGAGTCTCCCCAAAAAGAAAAGTCCAGGACCTGATGGATTCAATGCTGAATTCTATCAGACCTTTAAAGAAGAACTGATACCAACCCTCCTTAAACTGCTCCACGAAATAGAAACGGAAGGAGAACTGCCTAACACATTTTATGAAGCCAGTATTACACTTATCCCAAAACCAGGCAAAGACACCTCCAAAAGGAGAACTATAGGCCAGCCTCCTTAATGAACATTGATGCAAAAATCCTCAACAAAATAATGGCAAACCAAATTCAACTACACATCAAAAAGATTATTCACCACAACCAAGTAGGCTTCATCCCAGGGATGCAGGGGTGGTACAACATATGAAAATCAATAAACGTAATAAACCACATTAACAGAAACAAAGACAAAAACCACTTCATCATCTCAATAGATGCAGAAAAAGCCTTTGATAAGATCCAACATCATTTCATGATAAAAGCTCTAAGAAAACTAGGAATAGAAGGAAAGTACCTCAACTTATAAAAGCTATATATTCAAACCTACAGCCAGCATTATACTTAACGGAGAAAAACTGAAACAATTCCCTCTAAAATCAGGAACCAGACAAGGATGCCCACTATCTCCACTCCTATTCAACATAGCACTGGAATTCCTAGCCAGAGCAATTAGGCAAGAAGAAGGAATAAAAGGAATACAAATAGGTAAAGAAACTGTCAAAATATCCCTATTTGCAGATGACATGATCCTATACCTTAAAGAAAAAACTCTACTCAGAAGCTTCTAGACATCATCAATAGCTATAGCAAGGTAGCAGGATATAAAATCAACATAGAAAACTCATTAGCATTTCTATACACTAACAATGAGCAAACGGAAAAAGAATGTATGAAAACAATTCCATTTACAATTGTTTCAAAAAAAATCAAATACCTAGGTGTAAACCTAACAAAAGATGTGAATGACCTCTACAAGGAAAACTATACACTTCTGAAGAAAGAGATTGAGGAAGACTATAGAAAGTGGAGAGATCTCCCATGCTCATGGATTGGTAGAATCAACATAGTAAAAATGTCGATACTCCCAAAAGTAATCTACATGTTTAATGCAATTCCCATCAAAATTCTAATGACATTCATTAAAGAGATTGAAAAATCTACTGTGAAATTTATATGGAAACACAAGAGGCCACGAATAGCCAAGGCAATACTCAGTCAAAAGAACAATGCTGGAGGTATCACGATATCTGACTTCAAACTATATTACAAAGCAATAATGGTAAGAACAGCATGGTACTGGCACAAAAACAGACATGAAGACCAGTGGAACAGAATAGAGGACCCAGATATGAAGCCACACAACTATAACCAACTTGTCTTTGACAAAGGAGCTAAAAATATATGATGGAGAAATAGCAGCCTCTTCAACAAAAAGTGCTGGGAAAACTGTTTAGCAGTCTGCAAAAAACTGAAACTAGATCCATGTATACCACCCTATACCAAGATTAACTCAAAATGGATCAAGGATCTTAATATCAGACCCCAAACTCTAAAGTTGGTACAGGAAAGAGTAGGAAATGCTTTAGAACTAATAGGTATAGGCAAATTCTTTCTCAATGGAACCCCAGCAGCTCAGCAACTAAGAGACAGCCTAGATAAATGAGACTTCATAAAACTAAAAAGCTTCTGCTCAACAAAAGAAATGGTCTCTAAACTGAAGAGACCACCCACAGAGTGGGAGAAAATATTTGCCAGCTACACATCAGACAAAGGACTGATAACCAGATTATATAGGGAACTTAAAAAACTAAATTCTCCCAAAACTAATGAACCAATAAAGAAATGGGCAAGTGAACTAAACAGAACATTCTTAAAAGAAGAAATTCAAATGGCCAAAAAACACATGAAAAAGTGTTCACCATCTCTAACAATAAAGGAAATGCAAATTAAAACCACACTAAGATTCCACCTCACCTCTGTTAGAATAGCCATCATTAGCAACACCACCAACAACAGGTGTTGGTGAGGATGCAGGGAAAAAGGAATCCTCTTACACTGTTGGTGGGAATGTAGACTAGTACAACCACTCTGGAAAAAAATTTGGAGGCTACTTAAAAAGGTAGACATTGATCTACCATTTGATCCAGCATCACCACTCTTGGGGATATACCCAAAAGACTGTGACACAGGTTACTCCAGAGGCACCTGCACACCCATGTTTATTGTGGCACTATTCACAATAGCCAAGTTATGGAAACAGCCAAGATGCCCCAGCACTGACGAATGGATTAAGAAAATGTGGTATCTATACACAATGGAATTTTATGCAGCCATGAAGAAGAAGGAAATGTTATCATTCGCTGGTAAATGGATGGAATTGGAGAACATCATTCTGAGTGAGGTTAGCCTGGCCCAAAAGACCAAAAATCGTATGTTCTCCCTCATATGTGGACATTAGATCAAGGGCAAACACAACAATGGGAATGGAGTTTGAGCACATGATAAAAGCCCGGGCACACAAGGGAGGGGTGAGGATAGGTAAGACACCTAAAAAATTAGCTAGCATTTGTTGTCCTTGATGCAGAGAAACTAAAGTAGATACCTTAAAAGCAACTGAGGCCAATAGGAAAAGGGGACCAGGAACTAGAGAAAAGGTTAGATCAAAAAGGATTAACATAGAAGGTAACACACACACACAGGAAATCAATGTGAGTCAATGCCCTGTATAGCTATCCTTATCTCTCTTCAACAAAATTAGAGATAAGGGCAAAATAGTTTTGGCTGGGTATTGAGTGGGTGGTAAGGGAGTTGGTGGGGGCAGGGGGGAGAAATGACCCAAGTCTTGTATGCACATATGAATAATAAAATAATAAAAAATGATGTGTGTGCGTGGGAGATACCATCTGTTGGCTTGGGTAGAAATGAGGATTCTTAGGCTTATTTTCCAACTAGTGTTTATCTCATGGATGCAGGACCTCAGATGCAGAGCCCAGGGCAGAAATTGTTCCGGATGCCTCCATGGGAATGGAAGACACTGGGCTGAAAGAAATTGGGGAATTAGAATTGACATTCCAGTTGACATAAACACATATATACAGAAGCACATAGGAAACATATATACTTGCCTGACACTGTAGGCTCAGCCTCTGAGAATTGTACATTTCTAGACATGTTCCCCTTGATTTTTATTTTCCTTCTCCTCCAGCATCCCCTCCATCTCAGTTCATTTATTAAATCAGACTGCTTTCCTGACCCTAAACCCAGTATATACAAAGATGGAGATGTACTGATTGCAGGGTTTTTCCCACTTTATTCTTTTGTCAAAGATGACACAAGCAGTGATCCTGCCCAGCAACGAGTTTCTACAAAGTAAGTTATGGCTTTATGTTACATTCTTGTATTTGATTTCTGGATGAATACTGCCCAAGTGATCTGTGAATGTACAGCCAAAGCTAATAACCACTGCCTGGCCCTTCTTCCCTACCTTTCCAGAAACATCCCTAACTTATTTTGTGGTTTGTGGTGTATTTTTATTTCAACAGGAACAAGTATATTCCATTTTTTCTCTTTTCCCTAAGAAGGCTGAATTCTATGCATTTGCTCCACCATCACTGGGACTCCTCAGACCTGGCTGAAAGCTAGCACCAAGAGATCATCCTTAGAAAAGCAATCCAAGTCAATTGCATGTGTTCTTTACTGAGACACTAGAACAAAGTTCCCTTTCTTGTAGATCAATGGTGTGATAAGATTTCTTTACTCATAAATGTATCTAGTAATGTCTCTACAGAGAAGTTCTGTACTTGTTCCCATGGTCATGAAAACTCTTATGACTGTAGACATCCAGTTACTGTTTCAAATAAGATGTGTATCATGCTGGGATGCTGTGTCAAATCTGGAAATGCAAGCATAGCCAGAAATAAATGATAAACCCTGTGAGATTTTTCCCCTCCAATTTATTAATGCTTCACTTAGACACATATCTGTGCTCAGGTTTTGGCTATGAACAATGCCAGGTCTGCAGCAGAAGGTCTAATTAATAAATTGTTAAGGCAGAATTCCATGGAATTCTAGCAATGTATTTACAGCCCTATTAGCAGTGAAAACATGATTGGAAGCAGTGATTCCCTGCATGTCTTTTCAAGTGCTGTTGTAGTGAGTGTTACCTGTGGTATCTGCACACATTTGGGAGCAGGGATGAAAGGTTAGGAATTTGAGTTTCTTCCCTGCATCTGTACACAGCTCTTATGACATGCCTAGATGTCTGTCTGTTTACCTTTGTTCTCTCCCAATTTTTTCCAGGCTTACTTATTTTTTCCCACAATTTTATATATCATATTTGAATATAGTTGCTGATGCATTTGTCACACTTTGGACTCTGGTTTGTTTTGCTTACACTAGTCCTTATGTACTTTAAAATTAGAAAAATTTGAAATCTGTTTTCTAGGAGTCTGGTCTGAATCTCCTAAACTTAGAGAAGAGAAATGTTATGTATATTACTAGTTGAATAGAGTAAGGAATATCTTATTCTATGAAGGTGTTGCATTGATACATGGACTACTGCAATTGTGTTTTTGCTGTAGGGGAGGGAGGTTGCTGTCATGTTATATTGGCAAATATAACTTTATAACTTGTTATACTGTAGCTATTATTATTCTTAACTGAGGAGAATTTGTATCTCATTGTGGTAATGATTTTAAATTCCCTGAGAGCAAACTAAATTAATCTGCACTAAATTCTGTGCAAAAATATATGTCTTCTTTACAGATAATTTGAACTGACCATTGCCTTTAAAATGAATTATTTTGGGGATTCTAACCAAGTTTGTGATATATTCTGGATATGAGTTTCATTTTTGATGAAAGTTTGCAGTAAACGATCCCTCATTCTGTAGGTTGTCTCTTCTCTGTGTGATTATTTCCTTTGCTCTGAAGAAATTTCTCCATTTAATATGATGCTTTTTTTAAAACTTTGTTTGGATTTCTGAGCTCTTAATTTTTTTCTGAATTTTGTTGCCTATTCCCTTGTCTTGAAAGGTTTCCTTATGTTTTTTCTAATGATTTCTTACTTTATGGTGTTAAACTATAGGTATTTAATTTTGTATTTATTTTTGTATTCAGTGAGGGATGGGGGTCCACTTTCAAATATATAGCTATCTCCACAGCACTGATTAAATAAACTGTCGATTCTTCAAGGTATGTTTTTGCCACACACTTGTCAATCAGTTGATTTTAAATGCATGGGGTAGTTGTGGGTGTTTCAATCTTCCATTTGTGTGTATGTCTGCAATTAAACCTGTTGGTTTTTGTGTTTGAACTCAGGGCCTACAGTTTCAGTGATTCCACCAACCCTTTCTTTTGTGTGATGTGTTTTTCAAGATAGGGTCTCATGAACTGTTTACCAGGGCTGGATTCAAACTGAGTACTAATGATTTCTGCCTCCTGAGTAGCTAGGATGACAGGCCTGAGCCACTGCTGCCTTGGCTGTCATGCTGTTTTATCCCAATATTTTATTTTACATCATGGAATCAGACAGTGGATTCTCAGCTTTCATCTTTTCTTCAAGACTGTTGGGCTGCCAGAGAATTCAATGAATTTTGTGAACTTTTTGTGATTGTTTTGCTACTACTTTGAATAATGTCCGATTTTTCATCTTTAACATATTTTCTTGACCTCATTGTGTAACTGATGCATAAAAAGTAAAGTATACATATTTAATAGGTACCATGTTTTGTTTCAGTACATGTAAATATTTCATACAATTTATATTAGATTAAACATTACTTATCATCAAAAAATTCCAACACTTCTTTAAGACGAAACTTACAAAAAGCATTTCTGGTACGTTTTTGGGATATCATTTATTTTGAAGACATTACCATGAATCTATAAATCACTTATGTAGGTGGAGTTTTTCACATCTTTGAGCAACTTTTCCTTTGAACAAGTTCCATTAATAGAACTTGTTCATATCCATTGAAATCTATAATTAAAAAAAGTTTATTGTTCCTGGGTAAGTTTTTCCAGTTGGTCTGAGGAGCCAGTTATATTTTATTTACGTCTATTGCCACAGTATACCTATTTCCCCCTCATGCTTTATGTGATTGCTTCTTATTTGAGTAATTAGCAACTGCACATTTTCTCTTTGTTTGGGTATGGTACCACTATACTGATTGTGTGACCTCTTCATGTATTCATTTGAATTTCCAGATGAACACACTCATCTTCTGCAAAATAGTGCCACCTGATTCTTACTTTTCATTCTTTCTCTGCCTCTAATTTATTGTATATAAAATAAACTAAGAAATTCCAGAAGGATATTAAATTCTGGTATTATGTAAATTATGGTTTTCATTCTACTGCATGCTGTTTTTGTCACTGTGACTATGTACTATTGTTTCAAGCCAGTTTTAATGTAGCTTTGCTAGTTTTGCTTCTTAAACGTTTTGTTGATTACTATTTGTAATTTTTTGACAATTTTTGTGTTTATGTTTCAAGGATATTTTTGTATTATTTCCTTTTTTGTCTTTTTCTGCTTTTGTTATCAGGCTAATACTGGAGGTAGGATGTATTCAGGATTCATTCTTTCCCTTTTAATTTACACTATAGTTTCAGAACCATTGGTGTTATTTCTTTTTTTAAGTTCTGTGAGAATTTAGCAGTGAATCAATCCTGTCCTGGGTGTTATTTTGTTGGGAAGTTCTTTTAATGCTTCATATTGTTGTGCAATATAAATCTGTTTGGGCTTTTTAGATTCTATTCTTTCAATTCATTTGGTCTTGCATGCCTAGAAATTTGTCTGTTTCGTCAAATTTTCAAATTTATTTTAATACACTTTACAAAATATCCCCTATTGATCCTCTGAATTTTAGTGGTTTCCGAAATTCTAATATGCACTTTTTCACCTTTCATTTTATTTACTAGATTCTTCTCTCTTTTTTATGGGGAGGATAAGTATGAATAAGAGAATGTCAATCTTCTTTATCTTGTAAAGTTCCAACATTTTTTCTTTTTTTGTTTTTTTTTCTCTATTTATTTATTCATATGTGCATACATTGTTTGGGTCATTTTTCCCCTCTGCCCCCCACCCCCTCTTTCTTCCCCCAACCCCCATTGCTTCTGGGCAGATCCTTTTCTGCCCTCATCTCCAATTTTGTTGAAGAGAAGCATAAGAAGTAATAAGAAAGACATAGAGGTCTTGCTAGTTTGCGATAAGGATAGCTGCACAGAAAGTCTTAGCATTGCTTCCATGCACTAGTGTATTACAACCCAAACCTCTTCACTACTTCCCAGTCACCTTCCTATAGTGACTCTCTTGTTTTAAGGTTACTATATTAGCTCTTCTGCAGTGGGCACATCACACACATTCAAGTTTTGGATCCTATTCCTCCTGTATGTGTCCTCTCTTTACTATGTGACCCATGTCTAATAATATTACTGCATATGAGGGAGAACATATGATTTTTCTCTTTCTGAGCCTGGCTAACTTTGCTTAAGATGATGTTCTCCAGTTCCATCCATTTATTTGCAGATGATAAGATTTCATTATTTTCCATGGCTGAATATAATTCCACCATGTATAAATACCACATTTTCTTAATCCATTCATCAGTAGTGGGTCATCTTGGCTGTTTCCATAACTTGGCTGTTGTGAATAGTGCTGCAATAAACATGGGTGTGCAGGTGCCTCTGGAGTAACCTGTGTCAGTCACATATTTTTGGATATATCCCTAGGAGTGGGATTGCTGGATCATATGGCAGCTCTATGTTTAGATTTTTAACAAGCCTCCATATTGTTTTCCAGAGTGGTTGCACTAGCTTGCATTCTCACCAGTAGTGTAAGAGGGTTCCTTTTTCCCCACATCCTCACCAACACCTGTTATTGGTGGTGTTTTTAATAATGGCTATTCTAAAAGAGTGAGGTGGGAATCTTAACGTGGTTTTGATTTGCATTTCCTTTATGGCTAGAGATGGTGAGTAGTTTTTCATATGTTTTTTGGCCATTTGAATTTCTTCTTTTGAAAAAGTTCTGTTTAGTTCAGTTGCCCATTTCTTTATTGGTTCATTTATTTGGGGGGAGTTTAGTTTTTTGTGCTCCCTGTATATTCTGGTTATAGTTCTTAGTCTGATTATAGCTAGCAAATATTTTCTCCCACTCTGTGGGTGGTCTCTTCAGTTTACAGACCATTTCTTTTGTTGTGAAGAAGCTTTTTAATTTTATATAGTCCTATTTGTCTATCCTTTCTCTTAGTTGCTGAGCTGCTGGGGTTCTATTGAGGAAGTCCTTGCTATACCTATTGCTTCCAGAGTATTCCCTGCTCTTTTCTGTACTAGCTTCAGAGTTTTGTGTCTGATATTAAGGTCACTTAATCCATTTTGAGTTGATACTGGTACAAGTTGATAAACATGGATCTATTTTCAGTTTCTTCAGACTAATAACCAGTTTTAACAGCAACATTTGTTGAAGAGGCTGTCTTCTTTCCATCATATTTTTTGGCATCTTTGTCAAAAATAAAGTGGGCATAGCTGTGTAGATTCATATCCAGGTCCTCTATTCTGTTCCACTGGTCCTCATGTCTGTTTTTGTGTCAGTACCATGCTGTTTTTATTGCTATTGCTTTGTAATACAGTTTGAAGTTGGGTATTGTGATACCTCCAGCATTGTTCTTTTTGCTGAGTATTGCCTTGGCTATTTGTGGTCTCTTGTGCTTCCAAATGAATTTTAGGGTATATTTTTCAATCTCTGTGATCAATGTCATTGGGATTTTTACAGGAATTGCATTGAACATGTAGATTGCTTTTGGTACTGTAGCCATTTTTACTATGTTAATTCTACCAATTCATGAGCACTTGAGATCTTTCTACCTCCTGTAGTCTTCCTCAATCTCTTTCTTCAGAGGTTTGTAGTTCTCCTTGTAGAGGTCTTTCACATCCTGTGTTAAGTTTACTCATAGGTATTTGATTTTTTTGAGGCTATTGTAAATGGAATTGTTTCCACATATTCATTCTCAGTTTTTTCATAGAATAAATTGAATAGAAAAGCTAATGATTTTTTAAAGTTGATTTTGTATACTGCCACCTTGCTAAAGCTGTTGATGCTGTCTAGGGGTTTTTGGGTAGAGTTTTAAGGGTCTTTGAGATATAGGATCATGTCATCTGCACATAGGGATATTTTGACAATTCCTTTACCTATTTGTATTCATTTTCTTCCTTTTTCTTGCCCAATTGCTTTAGCTGGGAATTCCAAGACTGTGTTGAATAAGAGTGGGGATAGTGGGCACCCTTGTCTCATTCCTGATTTTAGGGGAAATGGTTTCAGTTTTTCTCCATTAAGTATGATGTTGACAATATGTTTGTCATATATAGCCTTTACAATGTTGAGGTACATTCCTTCTATTCCTAGTTTTCTTAGAGCATTTATCACGAAGTGGCATTGGATCATGTCGAAGGCTTTTTCTGCATCTATTGAGATGATCAAGTGGTTTTTGTCTTTGCTTCTATTAATGTGATGTATTACATTTACAGGTTTGCGTGTGTTGAACAACCCCTGAATTTTGGGATGAAGCCGAGTTGGTCATGGTGAATGATCTTTCTGATATGTTGTTGAAGTCGGTTTGCAATTATTTTATTAAGGATTTTTGCATCGAGGTTCATTAAGCAGATTAGCCTATGGTTCTCTTTTTAGATGTGTCTTTGTCTGTTTTTGTGATGAGTGTATTACTGGCTTCATAGAATGAGTTAGGCAATATTCCTTCCCTTGCTATTTCATAGAAAAGTTTAAGGAGAGTTGTTATTATTTCTTATTTTAATATCTGATTGAATTCAGCAGAGAATGCATCAGGTCCTAGACTTTCTTTTATGGAAGTCTATTGCTGCTTCAATTTCATTTTGCATTATATATCTATTTAGATGGTTAATATCCTCCTGGTCCAATTCTGGATGGTTATAAGCATCTAGAAATTTGTCCATTTCTTCAAGATTTTCAAATTTAATGGAATGTAGGTTCTCAAAATAGTCTCTGATGATTCTCTGGATTTGCATGGTGTTTGTTGTTATCTCCCCTTTTGCATTTCTTATTTTACTGATTTTGGCTTTTTTCTCTCCTCATTTTAGTCAAGTTTGCCAGGGGTGTGTCAATCTTGTTTATTTTCTCAAGGAACCAGCTTTTCATTTTATTCAATCTTTTTATGTTTTTCTTTGCCTCTATTTCATTAATTTTGGCCCTTGTTTTTATTATTTCTTTCCTTCTGCTTGTTTCAGGATTTGCTTGTTCTTGTTTTTTTAGGAGTTTGAGCTGTAGTATTGGGTCATTGATTTGAGATCTTTCTGTCCTTTTAATATATGCACTCATGGTTATAAAATTTCCTCTTAGGACTGCCTTTTCTCTGTCCCATAGGCTCTGGTAGTTCATATTTTAATTTTCATTAACTTCCTGGAACCTTTTAATTTCCTCTTTTATTTCATGGATGACCTACTGATCATTGATCAATGTGTTGTTCAGCTTCCAATTGTTTGCCTATTTTCTGCTGTTGTTTTTGTTGTTGTATTCTAGTTTTAATGCATTGTGTTCAGATAGAATGCATGGGATTATTTCTATTTTCTAAGTATGAATAAGGGATTGTCAGTCTTGTTTGTCTTGTAAAGGTCCAAATTTTTTTCAATGATTATTTCTCTTGTTATTTTACACAAGCTTCATTAATTTCATGTTTATTTCCTTTCCCACTTATTCAACTTGGATGTCTGTACTTTATGAAATTCACAATGTGTGATTCTTCCTTAATTCTCATTTGATTATATATTCTTCTCTTTGGATTTAGTCTTTCCTGACTGTATTAATTGTGACCGTATTTCTTCTTCATCTGTGAGTGGAATTCCTGTAACTATCTTCTGTAATATTGGTTTAGTGAGCATGACAGCCTTTTAAAATTTATGGCTATGTGAATATAATGAAATCATAATTTTGTTTGAAATTCAAGATGTTTCTTTTTTACATTTTACTATTATTTAATAGCTGTATGTGGGGTTTCAATGTGACATTTCCATATGTGTACAATGTACCCCAGTTTGGTTCATCTTTTCCTTTCTTTCTCTTCCCTGTCCCCCTTTTTAAATTGGCCTGATCAAATGGCAAAGTTCCATATTCATACATGTGCAGAATACACATCAGCCATCTTCAACTTCCATTACCTTTTTCATCTTTCCCTCCACCTCCCACTGTTACCCTTCCCTTAACAACATGTTTACATTCCTGACCTTCATTGTCTAAGGGTCTTTTGATTGTACAGGGGGGGGCTTGCCTTGGTATTCTGCCTCCAAATATACCATAGTTTAATCAATCTAACCCCCTTTATTACTTTTCCTTATCCTTTATCCCTTACCCTTTATTGTTCAGCAGTTTTCAGTGTGTATTTCATTGTCTTTTTCCTACACATATGCAAAGTATTTCAATAGTATTCACTCCCTATCATTCTCATCTCCTTTCCTTCTTCCCTAGTGTCTTCCAGCACTCCCACATTTGAATGATGCTATATGTATATTGAATATACATACTGCTTGCTAGTATTTGTATTTGGACCTATCTTCCACATATGAGAGAAAACATGCGACCTGTGTCTTTCTGAACATGGCTTATTTTGAATACCATTCTGCTGTCCAATTCCATCAATTTACCTGCAAATGAAAATGTTTTATTCTTTTGTATGACTGAAAAAAATCCATGGTGTATAAATACCACATTTTCTTAATCTTTTCCTCAGTTGTAGAGAATTGGAGCTGTTTCCATAGCTTGGCCAATGTGAATAACTGCATTATACAGGGGTGTGCAAGTGTGTTATTTGTATCCTGATTTGCAATCATTTGAATATATGCCCAAGAGTGGTATTGCTGGATCTTATGATAGTTCTTTTATTAGTTTATTGAGTTACCTCCACACTGCTTTCCACATGGTTGTACTAATTTAGTACAAGCAAGGAACAGTTTACATTTCCTTTTCCCATTCCCATCCTCACCAACATTTGTTGTATAGTATTCTTGATGATAGCCATTCTAAGAGAAGTGAATTCTTTTTTTTAATGTAGTCCAAATAGATGGAATTTATTATGGTACAAAAGTCAGAGTTTTATAGGTGAAACTTATTGTGAGATGATCATCTCATTCTGCATTCTGTAATGTACTAGGGTTCAGTAACTTGCACAAGGTCATAGACACTTGACCCATTTCTCCAACTGGTGAGGGCATGTTTTGTCTAAAATTTTACTGAGATATTCAGGAGCCTTGATATCATCATAATAATTGGTACTGGAAAAGTCCATCATGTCAGTCTACTTAGAAATTCAAAAATTTCAATGCAACAGTGATAAGAAGATTCAATTTCTTGTTATCTTTTAAAGTAAAAAAGTATTCTTTAAACAGTCATTTTATCTTATATGTAATAAAATTTATGAGAGCACAAATGAATTAAGAATTAATCAGGTGTTAACTGTTACTTTGATAAAAATTAAATAATAGAATAATATACTAGTCTTCACCTCAGGTTTGTTTTTTATAGCACTGTTGTCAATAGATACTCTAATACATAAGATTTCTTTGAGTAGTCCAAAAACCTCTCTTAATCCTTTAATAGTCAAAGGAGCTTACCTGTTCTTACATACTGCTAATTTCTCAGTTTAGTTGTGAACTGCTATAATTTCCCCAGATTCTCATAGGTCAGTGCTACAAATTTTTTTTTAGCTATTATTACTGTTTTATTGCATAATTTTTTTCTTTTATTTATATGTGCATACAATGTTTGGATCATTTCTCCCTCCTTCCCCCTGTACCCTCCCTTTCCCCTGCTTCCTCCCACTACCCCTACCACCTCATACCAGGCAGAAATTATTTTGCCCTTATCTCTAATTTTGTTGAAGAAAGAGTATAACCAATAATAGGAAAGACCAAGGGTTTTTGCTACTTGAGATAAGGATAGCTATACAGGGAGTTGACTTGCATTGCTTTCCTGTGCATATGTGTTACCTTCTAAATTAATTCTTCTCGAACTGACCTTTTCTATAGTTCCTGGTGCCCTTCTCCCATTGGCCTCTGTTGCTTTAAAGTATCTGCATTAGTTTCTCTGCACTGAGGGCAACAAATGCTATCTAGTTTTTTGGGTTTCTTACCTATACTCCTCATACATCCCAAGTGTGCTCTCACTTTATCATGTGCTCAAAGTCCAATCTCCTGGTTGTGTTTGTCCTTGATCTAATGTCTGCATATGAGGGAGAACATATGATTTTTGGTCTTTTGGGGTAGGCTAATCTCACACATAATGATGTTCTCTAGTTACATCCATTTACCTGTGAATGATAACATTTCATTCTTCTTCATAACTGCATAAAATTCCATTGTGTATAAATACCACATTTTCTTAATCCATACATCAGTAGTGGGGCATCTTAGCTGTTTCCATAACTTGGCTGTTGTGAATAGTGCTGCAATAAACATGGGTGTGCAAGTGCCTCTGGAGAAACCTGTGTCACATTCTTTTGGGTTTATCCCCAAGAGTGCTATTGCTGGATCATATGGTAGATCTATATTTAGATTTTAAAGAAGCCTGCATCAGAGTGGTTGTACTAGTTTACATTCCCACGAGCAGTGTAAAAGGATTCCTTTTTCCCCACGTCCTTGTCAACACCTGTTGTTAGTGGTGTTGCTAATGATGGCTATTCTAACAGGGGTGAGGTGGAATTTTAGTGTGGTTTTAATTTGCATTTCTTTTATTGCTAAAGATGGTGAGCATTTTTTTCCACGTGTTTTTTGGCCATTTGAACTTCTTTTGAGAAAGTTCTGTTTAGTTCATTTGCCCATTTCTCTATTGGTTCATTAATTTTGGGAGAATTTAGTTTTTTGAGTTCCCTATGTATTCTGGTTATCAGCCCTTTGTCTGATGTGTAGCTGGCAAATATTTTCTCCCACTCTGTGGGTGGTCTCTTCAGTTTAGAGACCATTTCTTTTGTTGAGCAGAAGCTTTTTAGTTTTATGAAGTCTCATTTATCTAGGCTGTCTCTTAGTTGCTGAGCTGCTGGGGTTCCATTGAGAAAGAATTTGCCTATACCTATTAGTTCTAAAGCATTTCCTACTCTTTCCTGTACCAACTTTAGAGTTTGGGGTCTGATATTAAGATCCTTGATCCATTTTGAGTTAATATTGGTATAGGGTGATATACATGGACCTACTTTCAGTTTTATGCAGACTACTAACCAGTTTTCCCAGCAGTTTTTGTTGAAGAGGCTATCTTTTCTCCATCATATATTTTTAGCAACTTTGTCAAAGATAAGTTGGTTATAGAGGTGTGGCTTCATATCCGGGTCCTCTGTTCTGTTCCACTGAACTTCATGTGTGTTTTGTGCCAGTACCATGCTGTTTTTATTGCTATAGCTTTGTAATATAGTTTGAAATCGGGTATTGTGATACCTCCAGAATTGTTCTTTTTACTGAGTATTGCCTTGGCTATTTGTGGCCTCTTGTGCTTCCAAATAAATGTAACAGTTGATTTTTCAATCTCTTTGATGAATATCATTGGGATTTTGATGGGAACTGCATTAAACATGTAGATTGCTTTTGGGAGTATAGACAATTTTATTATGTTAATTCTACCAATCTATGTGTATGGGAGATCTCTCCATTTTCTATAGTCTTCCTCAATCTCTTTCTTCAGAAGTTTATAGTTTTCCTTGTAGAGGTCATTCACATCCTTTGTTAAGTTTACACCTAGGTATTTGATTTTTTTGAGGCTATTCAAAATGGTATTGTTTTCATATATTCTTTCTCAGTTTGTTCATTATTATTGTATAGAAATGCTAATGATTTTTCTATGTTGATTTTATATCCTGCTACCTTGCTATAGCTATTGATGGTGTCTAGGAGCTTTCGTGTAGAGTTTTTTGGGTCTTTGAGGTATAGGATCATGTTGTCTGCAAACAGGGATATTTTGACAGTTTCTTTACCTATTTGTATTCCTTTTATTCCTTCTTCTTGCCTAATTGCTCTGGCTAGGAATTCCAGTACTATGTTGAATAGGAGTGGAGATAGTGGCCATCCTTGTCTTGTTTCTGATTTTAGAGGGAATGGTTTCAGTTTCTCACTATTAAGTATAATGCTGGCTGTAAGTTTGTCATATATGACCTTTATAATGTTGAGGAACTTTCCTTCTATTCCTAGTTTTCTTAGAGCTTTTATCATGAAATGGTGTTGGATCTTATCAAAGGCTTTTTCTGCATCTATTGAGATGATCAAATAGTTTTTGTCTTTGCTTCTGTTAATGTGGTTTATTACATTTATTGATTTTCCTATGTTGAACCACCCCTGCATTCCTGGGATGAGGCTTACTTGGTTTGGTGAATGATCTTTTTGATGTGTTGTTGAATTCGGTTTGCCATTATTTTATTGAGGATTTTTGCACCAATGTTCATTAAGGAGATTGGCCTATAGTTCTCCTTTTTGGAGGTGTCTTTGCCTGGTTTGGGGATAAGTGCAATACTGGCATCATAAAATGTGTTAGGCAGTTTTCCTTCCCTTTCTATTTTGTGGAACAATTTAAGGAGGGTTGGTATTAGTTCTTCTTTAGAAGTCTGATAGAATTCAGCAGATAACCCATCAGGTCCTGGACTTTTCTTTTTGGGGAGTCTCTTGATTGCTGCTTCAATTTCATTTTGTGTTATAGATCTATTTAGGTGTTTAATGTCCTCTTGGTTCAGGTTTAGATTGTCATATGTATCTAGAAATCTGTCCATTTCTTCAAGATTTTCAAATTTATTTGAGTATAGGTTCTCAAAGTAGTCTCTGATGATTTCCTGGACTTCCATGGTGTTTGTTGTTATCTCCCCACTTGCATTCCTGATTTTATTAATTTGGGTGTTTTCTCTCCTCATTTTAGTCAGGTTTGCCAGGGGTCTATCAATCTTGTTTATTTTTTCAAAGAACCAACTTTTTGTTTCATTAATTCTTTGTATTTTTTTTGTTTCTATTTCATTGATTTCAGCTCTTTTTATTATTTCTCTCCTTCTGTTTGTTTTGGGAATTGCTTGTTCTTGTTTTTCTAGGAGTTTGAGATGCATCATTAAGTCATTGATTTGAGATCTTTCAGTCTTTTGAATACATGCACTCACAGCTATAAACTTTCCTCTCAGGACTGCCTTTGCTGTGTCCCATTGGTTCCAGTAGGTTGTGTTTTTCATTTTCATTGACTCCCAGGAAACTTTTAACTTCCTCTTTTATTTCCTCAATGACCCATTGGTTATTAAGCAATGATTTATTCATTTTCCAGATTTTTACATGCTTTTTGTCTTTATTTTTGAGGTTTTCCAGTTTTATTGTGATCAGATAGAAAACATGGAATAATTTCTATTTTTGCATATTTGTTGAGGCATGCTTTGTGCCCTAGGATATGATCTAGTTTGGATTAGGTTCTGTGAGCTGCTGAGAAAAATGTATATTGTATAGAAGTTGGATGACATATTCTACAGATCAACTAGGTCCATTCATCTATGGTTTGTTTTAGATTTTGGATTTCTTTATTGATTTTTTTGTTTGGATGACCTATCTATTGATGATAGTGGGTTGTTAATGCCTTCCACAAACACTGTGTTGGAGTTAATATATATTTTATGTCCTTCAGAGTACATTTGATGAAATTGGGTGTGTTGACATTGGGTACATATAGATTGATAATTATTTCATTTTGGTCTATTTCCTCTTTTATTAGTATGGAATGTCCTTCTTTATCTCGTTTGATCAATGTAGGTTTGAAGTCTACTTTGTCTGAGATAAGTATTGATACTCCTGCCTGTGTTCTGGGGCCATTGGCTTGGTAAATTTTCTTTTAGCCTTTCAGCCTGAGCCTATGCTTATTTCTATTGATGAGATGGGTCTCTCCTGTAATTAACAAATTATTGGATCTTCCTTTTTAATCCAGTTTGTCAAACAGTGCCATTTGATGGGGGAATTAAGTCCGTTAACATTAAGTGTTAGTAGTGATAGGTATGTGGTGATTCCTGTCATTTAGTTGTCTTAGTTGTTTGAGGTTTTGATTGTGTGCAGCTAAATCGATGTTACTCTCTACTTTCTTGCTTTTTCTTTTCCTGTAGTTTGGTACTGCCTGCCCTTTCATGGTTATGTTGAGTTTCACTTTCTGTGTGCAGAATCCCTTGAAGAATCTTTTGTAGTGGTGGCTTTGTGGTCATATATTGTTTTATTTCTGCTTATCATGGAAGACTTTTATTGCTCCATCTTTTTTGAATGATAGTTTTGCTGGGTAGAGTATCCTAGGGTTGAAGTTATTTTCATTCAGTGCCCGGAAGATCTCACCCTAAGCTCTTCTTGCTTTTAATGTTTCTTTTGCGAAGTCTGCTGTGATTTTGATGGGTTTACCTTTGTGTGTTATTTTTTTTCTCTCTTACATCCTTCAATATTCTTTCTCTAGTCTCTGTACTTGTTGTTTTAATGATAATATATTGTGGGGGTAGTTCCATTTTGGTCAGGTATGTTTGGTGTTCTGGAGGCTTCCTGCACCTGTATGGGAATATCTTTCTCTAGATTTGGGAAATTTTCTGTTATTATTTTGTTAAATATATTATGCATTCCCTTCACTTGCACTTCTTCTCCTTCTTCAATGCCTATGATTCTCAGGTTTGGTCATTTGATGGAGTCAGTAAGTTCTTGCATTTTCTTTTCACAGGTCCTGAGTTGTTTAACTAATAGCTCTTTGGTTTTTCCTTTAATTACCATTTCATCTTCAAGTTCTGAGATTCTGTCTTCTGCTTGTTCTTGTCTGCTGGATTGGCCTTCTATTTTGTTTTGAATTTCTGTTTCATTCTTTTTTCTGAGGTTTTGTATATCTTGAGTCCCTTCCTCTTTGATATTGTCTATTTTCTTTCTGAGTTCACTTATCTCTTTATTGATCATGTTCTTTGTTTCACTTTGATGTTTATACAGTGCTTCTATAGTTTCTTTTATTTCTTTTCATGCTTTCTCAAATTCTCTATTTTTGTTGTCTTGGAATTTCTTAAGTGTCTCTTGTACATTTTGGTTGACCATATCCAGTATCATCTCTATAAAATTCTCATTGATTTCTTCTTTCAGATTATTCTTGTGAGCATTATTGGGTTCTTTGGCATAGTTTATCTTTGTTTTGTCGGTCTGGATCTGGGTATCTGTTTTCTTCATTTCTCTCTGTTTTCTGTATGGAGTTATTATTGGGGGGAAAGATGTTATTCTCTTTTTTCCATCTTCCCTTCATTGCTCTTGCTATTATTACTGTTCCTGTACTGTGTGTAATTCCCTATTGTCTAGCTTGTAATAATAACAATGGTGATTTCTACAGTGGAAGGGTGAGAGAAGAGGGAAAGCAAAGAAGATAAAGAAAAAGGGGAAAAAACCAAGCCAAACAAACAAACAAACAAGCATACACACACACACATACACAAAAAATATAGTACTAATGAAATAGACAGGGAGAGGTAGTGTGCTAATCAATGGTGAGCTATACAGGCATTAGAGAGACAGCAAGAGGCAAGTGAAACAGAGAAGAAAAAGAAAACCTCCAAGTTCAAGTGCAATAAAGTTTCAGTTTTAATAATTTTGATGTTAGTCCTTCATCTTCCAGTCCTGGTTTTAGTGTCTGGGAAGAAGTTGTATCTTTGTCTCATCAAACAGGAAAAAAACAAAACAAACAAACAAACAAATGAAGAAACAAAAGTTTGAAATATATAAACAGGGAGAGATAGTGTACTAATCAAGAGTAAGCTGAACAGGCATGAGAGAGACAGAGAGAGGATTGAAAAAAATAAAAAATAAATAAATGAAAAAAAATCTCCAAGTTAAAATGCAATAAAGTTTCTGTCTTAATAATTTTGGTGTTAGTCCCATAGCCTTCAATCCTGGAGATGGTGTCTCAGAAGTAGTTCTGTCATCGTCTCATCAAAGGGGAAAAAAACTAAAACAAAACAAAAGAAAACAAAGAAACACAAACCAAAAAAAAAAAAAACACCACAAAGTGTCCCAAGTTCAAATGCAATACAGTTTCAGTAAGTTTTTAAGCATGCAGGTGTAGTTCAGTTGTTGTCTCATCAAAGGGAGAAAGAAAAAGAAGAGTCTGGAGACAGTTCTGTGAATGGATATCTGAGGCTGTGGCTCGCCTGCCCACTGCTGTCAGCCTGCTGTTGCTGGAGGCTTTATTTATGCAGACCTCAGGAGTGAACTTAACACTCACCTAGCCCCACAGTCTTTGTTTACTTAGAGTTCTCCTGGGCGCAACAACCACTGCTACAAGCTTTCCCCTTTCCAAGCACACTAGGGGACGTGACACTGCACCAGCTTTCTCAGGCCTGTGTGTTAATTACAGTTCACATGGGAAGTGGGTCTTCCCCTCTCTCCTGTGGAGTTTTCCTCCCACCACCACTTTTACAAGCTTTCCTGCTTCTGGTTGCTGGGTATGTGCTGCCACTCCTGCCGTCTCCAGCTGGCTTGTTGTGAGGGATTTCCCCTCCCCACCTCTTTGGCACTCAGGATGCCCTGCTATCTTTGCTATGTGTCTTTTTTGTTGTTATTGCTTGTTATTCAGTTTTTTTCTTTTTTCCCTGGATGGGGATCGGTCTGTCCAGGGGGCTATGCTGATCTGGACCAGGGTTGTCTGTGGGAGTATCACATGCCACTTAGCTCACCTTGTGGTCTGAGTCTTCCCAAGCCGTGTGGGTGCTGCCATCTGGCAGTGGCATGGGAGCCCTCCTGGTTTCTCCTTTTAACGTGAAGTAGAGATGCTATGCACAAGCTGGAGGTGTGGAGGAGTCAAAGTTTTGCCTGTTCTTGGTGGTTTTTCCTGTAAGGTGTATCTCCGGCATCCTCCAAGATTTCACTTGAGGAAGCCTGCTTCCTGCTTCCTCCCTCCAGCTGCCATCATCTTGGAATCTCTGACCTTGCTGTTCTTAAATGACTGGTGCAATTCATCAGTGAACCATTAAGTCTTCAGTTTTGTTTTGAAAGAGGCTTTCTATTTTCATTCTATCTTTGTTTTTCATCTGTCCAAGATTTCTATGTCTTTCTGACTCAGTTCTAATAATATGCATGTCCCTAATTTTTTTCCATATCTTCTAGACTTGCACTTTGTTGGCATATACTTCCTTATGATAATAATTGGTCTGCTCACTTTTTGTTTTGGTTTTAATAAATGATATTATTTAGTTCATTGTTGTGTCCATTTCTTAATCTAGGATCTTCTAACATTATGATGTCTTTGTCATTATATTTTTGTCTCCATTTTACTCCTCTCTTCTCTGATAATAATTATTTCTTTTCTTGTACTAATTTTAGATTTAGTTAGTACTTTTTTCTTTCTTATTGAAAAGGTGGGTAAAGGTTATTAATTGTAGCTATTCTTATTTTTCTTCAACTTTTGCATTGATTACTATAAAGTTTTCTCTTGGTGCTGCCTACACTGTATCATACAGTGTGGTGTTGCACATTTTCTTTTGTTGCAAGAAACATTATAATTTTCTTTTTGATTTTTCCTTTGATACATTGGATGCTCAAAAGTAGTTTTAAAATTATCACATATATTTTCAATCTGAAGTTTTTCTTGCTGCCCTTTTATTATGGTTTTTCCTGAAAGTAAGCCTTACACACAGTTATATTTTTAAATTTTGACCTTTTCCTACGTTTTATGATATGATCCATCCTTGAACAGTTCCAAGTGCTGATAAGAAAAGTATGTATTTGGAAGATGATGCCTGGATGGTAAAGTAGATATGTATTAGAAATATTTGGTTAGGGTGTAATTTAACTCCGAATATTTTGGTATTCATTTTCAGTCTGGATCTCTGTCCATTGCTAGGTGTGAGATATTAAAGGATTTACCAGTTTCTGAATCTGAGAATTGCTCTGATTTAGAGTCATTAAGATATTCTTTGTATATTTGAGTGTTCTGATATTTGATGAATAAATATTTTTAATAATATTGCCTCCTGAAGTAACTCCTTTGTCATATTATGACCCTCTGTGTACTTTTATATTGAATGAATTAAGTATATTTTATCTGATGTTAGTATGGTCATTCCTGCTTTATCACAGCTTCAATTTGCATGCAATATAATGTCCCATTCCTTCAATTTTAGGCCATGTTTATCATTAAAGTTGAAGTAAGATTGTTGGGAATAGCATAGAGTTGGGTCCGGTATTGTATCCATTCATGCATTCTGTGTCTCTAAATAGGAAAATACATTCCATCTACATCCCCACTAATTCTGTTTGATCAGATCTCCCTATAGCCATGTTATAACTTGTTCTCTAGTTTGTTGCAGCACCCCCTTTACATCTATTGTATAGTCCTTTTCCATGGTTAAGAGAACTGTTATTGGTTTATGTTTTGATTATGTGCTCATTACTTTTGATTTGTCTACAGAAGTATTTCAATTAGGGACCTAGATGGGTATTATGAAAGTATCAGTTGATAAAAACAAGCTCTTTGGAGTACTTTTAACAACAACAAACTAACATAATCATTATACAAACATAGAAATAAACCAAAAATGAGATACTGGACACTCATAAGAAAAACAGGGATGAAATACAACAAATATACATGTAAATGTATCAGAATGTCAGAATAAAAACCCTCTTTTAGGTTTGTGTGTGTGTGTGTGTGTATATATATATATACACAAATATATATACATTTTGGCTTTCTCAACTTCCTCTTGAATTGCAATAGCACAAATATTTGGTCTTTTATACTTTTACAAAGAAGCCATAAGCCTTTGTCAACTTCTTCATTATTGTTCTCCTTCAGTTGTGTATTTTAAACAGCCTGTCTCTTAAGAACATTCATATTTCTTTTGTTGATCTGTCCTGCTATTTTGCACTTCTGTCATATTTTGAAATTTTGCTGAAAGTATTATCAGCTCAAGAAATTCTTTTTAATATTTTTTTATTCTTTCTTTGTTTTTATTAACTTTTTCTGTAGAGTAATGAAACATTTCTCTTTGTTTTCTTCTAGTTCATGGAATTTGTTCCCTTAAAACAGCTCTTTAAATTCTCTGAGTTTTCTCCCTTACCAAATATTTCCTGGTTACATACTGTTACGTCACTTGGAGAAGGAGGTGAGGTCATAGTTTCCTGAAAGTTTCATTGTGCTTTCTGACATGGGATATCATTTGGGCTTTCAAGTATCATGTATTTATTTACTTCAGTCTTCTTTCTTTTTCTGGCTTCATTTGGGCCTGTGTTTCCAGAAATTCTAAGAATTTTGTATTTTTTTGTCTTAGCCTATTGTAATTTACACTGTTTCTCTGGAAAGTTTGCAGCAAATGATTTGCTGGTATATTATTACTGTATCATTAATGGACACAAAGGAAAATCTGGTGAGTCACACATGATATGTTGCTGTATTGAAAATGAAGACCCCAACAATGGAGTGCATAGAGAGAGTACTATTTACATATGAACTTCTCAATTGGGACAGGGTTGGCCCAGATATCTCATCCATGGTTACTAATACAAGGTTATAAACTGCGTATGCTGCCTGTTCTTGAAAATAATCACTATGGTTGGACTAGTTCCAAGCATCCTTGTCATACCTGTGGCCACCAAAGCAATCAGGATGTGTCACATCAATAGCCTTTACTCACCAAGACTAACACAACCTTGAGTTAAGACCAAGGCTCACTCTTCTATTCACTTCTTATTGCTGAAGTGGACGTAGACCCAAAAATGCTGCCACCAGCCACAGATGATGTGTGATATGGAGTAGTAAATACTCAAGATACTGGCACTACATATCTTCCAAATGCAGTACAGGTATTCTAGAAGCTCTGTACTGGAGTGCAGTGTGATTTATATCAGCCCAGTGTTTGAAATCAACACACTAGGAACAGGTTCAAGAATAAAAATTATTATCTTACTATCTGGCCATACCCATTATAAGCATTGTCTTACACCATGTTATGGAGTCTGAATTTGGTGTAGTGGTTGTAAAGAAGACACTAGCCACCTGGACTGATTTTATTATGGACCTTGTTCTAGTCTTAAGGTCACAAGGACCTCAGATAGTGTTTAGGGAAGCAAAACCTAAATTTGTATTCCTAGGGTGCAGGTAGATGTTAAGAAGTTGTGATTTCATATAGTCCCATAACATACTGGGTCGATTTATCAACAAACATACATTTTCACACATGTGGCCCAAGAAAAACCAATCATAATGCACCACAAAATTTGCAGTGTGATGACAAACCAATCTCCCCTTCCTTCTCCCTTCCTCCTCACCCTTGCTTTCCCCTTCCTCTCCTCCCCTCTGGTCCCTCTACAGCCTCTCTTTTTTTTTATTTTTTTTATTTTTAATTTTTTTTTCATTTTTCTTTTATTATTCATATGTGCATACAAGGCTTGGTTCATTTCTCCCCCCTGCCCCCATCCCCTCCCTTACCACCCACTCCACCCCCTCCCGCTCCCCCCCTCAATACCCCGCAGAAACTATTTTGCCCTTATCTCTAATTTTGTTGTAGAGAGAGTATAAGCAATAATAGGAAGGAACAAGGGGTTTTGCTGGTTGAGATAAGGATAGCTATACAGGGAGTTGACTCACATTGATTTCCTGTGTGTGGGTGTTACCTTATAGGTTAATTCTTTTTGATCTAACCTTTTCTCTAGTTCCTGGTCCCCTTTTCCTATTGGCCTCAGTTGCTTTAAGGTATCTGCTTTAGTTTCTCTGCATTAAGGGCAACAAATGCTAGCTAGTTTTTTAGGTGTCTTACCTATCCTCACCCCTCCCTTGTGTGCTCTCGCTTTTATCATGTGCTCATAGTCCAATCCCCTTGTTGTGTTTGCCCTTGATCTAATGTCCACATATGAGGGAGAACATACGATTTTTGGTCTTTTGGGCCAGGCTAACCTCACTCAGAATGATGTTCTCCAATTCCATCCATTTACCAGCGAATGATAACATTTCGTTCTTCTTCATGGCTGCATAAAATTCCATTGTGTATAGATACCACATTTTCTTAATCCATTCGTCAGTGCTGGGGCATCTTGGCTGTTTCCATAACTTGGCTATTGTGAATAGTGCCGCAATAAACATGGATGTGCAGGTGCCTCTGGAGTAAAAGTCTTTTGGGTATATCCCCAAGAGTGGTATTGCTGGATCAAATGGTAGATCGATGTCCAGCTTTTTAAGTAGCCTCCAAATTTTTTTCCAGAGTGGTTGTACTAGTCTACATTCCCACCAACAGTGTAAGAGGGTTCCTTTTTCCCCGCATCCTCGCCAACACCTGTTGTTGGTGGTGTTGCTGATGATGGCTATTCTAACAGGGGTGAGGTGGAATCTTAGTGTGGTTTTAATTTGCATTTCCTTTATTGCTAGAGATGGTGAGCATTTTTTCATGTGTTTTCTGGCCATTTGAATTTCTTCTTTTGAGAAAGTTCTGTTTAGTTCACATGCCCATTTCTTTATTGGTTCATTAGTTTTGGGAGAATTTAGTTTTTTAAGTTCCCTGTATATTCTGGTTATCAGTCCTTTGTCTGATGTATAATTGGCAAATATTTTCTCCCACTCTGTGGGTG
The DNA here is from genome assembly GCF_047511655.1 of Castor canadensis. Lineage (NCBI taxonomy): Eukaryota > Metazoa > Chordata > Mammalia > Rodentia > Castoridae > Castor > Castor canadensis. The sequence goes on from NC_133391.1 coordinate 8,420,216, forward strand.
TTCTCTTCAGTTTAGAGACCATTTCTTTTGATGAACAGAAGCTTTTTAGTTTTATGAGGTCCCATTTATCTATGCTATCTCTTAGTTGCTGTGCTGCTGGGGTTTCATTGAGAAAGTTTTTACCTATACCTACTAACTCCAGAGTATTTCCTACTCTTTCTTGTATCAACTTAAGAGTTTGGGGTCTGATATTAAGATCCTTGATCCATTTTGAGTTAATCTTGGTATAGGGTGATATACATGGATCTAGTTTCAGTTTTTTGCAGACTGCTAACCAGTTTTCCCAGCAGTTTTTGTTGAAGAGGCTGCTATTTCTCCATCGTATATTTTTAGCTCCTTTGTCAAAGATAAGTTGCTCATAGTTGTGTGGCTTCATATCTGGATCCTCTATTCTGTTCCACTGGTCTTCATGTCTGTTTTTGTGCCAGTACCATGCTGTTTTTATTGTTATTGCTTTGTAATATAGTTTGAAGTCAGGTATTGTGATACCTCCTGCATTGTTCTTTTGACTGAGTATTGCCTTGGCTATTCGTGGCCTCTTGTGTTTCCATATAAATTTCACAGTAGATTTTTCAATCTCTTTAATGAATGTCATTGGAATTTTGATGGGAATTGCATTAAACATGTAGATTACTTTTGGGAGTATCGACATTTTTACTATGTTGATTCTACCAATCCATGAGCATGGGAGATCTCTCCACTTTCTATAGTCTTCCTCAATCTCTTTCTTCAGAAGTGTATAGTTTTCCTTGTAGAGGTCTTTCACATCTTTTGTTAGGTTTACACCTAGGTATTTGATTTTTTTTGAGGCTATTGTAAATGGAATTGTTTTCATACATTCTTTTTCCGTTTGCTCATTGTTAGTGTATAGAAATGCTAATGATTTTTCTATGTTGATTTTATATCCTGCTACCTTGTTATAGCTATTGATGATGTTTAGAAGCTTCTGAGTAGAGTTTTTTGGGTCTTTAAGGTATAGGATCATGTCGTCTGCAAATAGGGATATTTTGACAGTTTCTTTACCTATTTGTATTCCTTTTATTCCTTCTTCTTGCCTAATTGCTCTGGCTAGGAATTCCAGTACTATGTTGAATAGGAGTGGAGATAGTGGCCATCCTTGTCTGGTTCCTGATTTTAGAGGGAATGGTTTTAATTTTTCTCCGTTAAGTATAATGCTGGCTGTAGGTTTGTCATATATAGCTTTTATAATGTTGAGGAACTTTCCTTCTATTCCTAGTTTTCTTAGAGCTTTTATCATGAAATGATGTTGGATCTTATCAAAGGCTTTTTCTGCATCTATTGAGATGATGAAGTGGTTTTTGTCTTTGCTTCTGTTAATGTGGTTTATTACGTTTATTGATTTTCGTATGTTGAACCACCCCTGCATCCCTGGGATGAAGCCTACCTGGTCGTGGTGAATAATCTTTTTGATGTGTTGCTGAATTCGATTTGCCATTATTTTGTTGAGGATTTTTGCATCAATGTTCATTAAGGAGATTGGCCTATAGTTCTCCTTTTTGGAGGTGTCTTTGCCTGGTTTTGGGATAAGTGTAATACTGGCTTCATAAAATGTGTTTGGCAGTTTTCCTTCCCTTTCTATTTCACGGAACAGTTTAAGGAGGGTTGGTATCAGTTCTTCTTTAAAGGTCTGATAGAATTCAGCAGAGAATCCATCAGGTCCTGGACTTTTCTTTTTGGGGAGACTCTTGATTGCTGCTTCAACTTCATTTTGTGTTATAGGTCTATTCAGGTGATTAATTTCCTCTTGGTTCAGTTTTGGATGATCATATGTATCTAGAAATCTGTCCATTTCTTTTAGATTTTCAAATTTATTTGAGTTTAGTTTCTCAAAGTAGTCTCTGATGATTTCCTGGACTTCCATGGTGTTTGTTGTTATCTCCCCTTTTGCATTCCTGATTCTACTAATTTGGGTTTTTTCTCTCCTCATTTTAGTCAGGTTTGCCAGGGGTCTATCGATCTTGTTTATTTTTTCAAAGAACCAACTTTTTGTTTCATTAATTCTTTGTATGGTTTTTTTAGTTTCTATATCGTTGATTTCAGCTCTTATTTTTATTATTTCTCTCCTTCTATTTGTTTTGGGATTTGCTTGTTCTTGTTTTTCTAGGAGTTTGAGATGTATCATTAGGTCATTGATTTGGGATCTTTCAATCTTTTTAATATATGCACTCATGGCTATAAACTTTCCTCTCAAGACTGCCTTAGCTGTGTCCCATAGGTTCCGGTAGGTTGTGTTTTCATTTTCATTGACTTCCAGGAACTTTTTAATTTCCTCTTTTATTGCATCGATGATCCATTCTTCATTAAGTAATGAGTTATTTAGTTTCCAGCTGTTTGCATGTTTTCTGTCTTTACTTTTGTTGTTGAGTTCTACTTTTACTGCATTGTGGTCAGATAGTATGCATGGTATTATTTCTATTTTCTTATATTTGCTGAGGCTTGCTTTGTGCCCTAGGATATGATTTATTTTGGAGAAGGTTCCATGGGCTGCTGAGAAGAATGTATATTGTGTAGAGGTTGGATGAAGTGTTCTGTAGACATCTACTAGGTCCACTTGATCTATTGCATATTTTAGATCTTGGATTTCTTTATTGAGTTTTTGTTTGGATGACCTATCTATTGATGATAATGGAGTGTTGAAGTCTCCCACAACCACTGTGTTGGCGTTTATATATGCTTTTAGGTCTTTCAGGGTATGTTTGATGAAATTGGGTACGTTGACATTGGGTGCGTACAGATTGATGATTATTATTTCCTTTTGGTCTATTTCCCCTTTTATTAGTATGGAATGTCCTTCTTTATCTCGTTTGATCAATGTAGGTTTGAAGTCTACTTTGTCAGAGATAAGTATTGCTACTCCTGCTTGTTTTCGGGGGCCATTGGCTTGGTAAATCTTTTTCCAGCCTTTCATCCTAAGCATATGCTTATTTCTGTCGGTGAGATGAGTCTCCTGTAAGCAACAAATTGTTGGATCTTCTTTTTTAATCCATTTTGTCAAACGGTGTCTTTTGATGGGTGAATTAAGTCCATTAACATTAAGTGTTAGTACTGATAGGTATGTGGTGATTCCTGCCATTTAGTTATCTTAGTTGTTTGAAGGTTTGATTGTGTGTACCTAACTTGATGTTACTCTCTACTGTCTTGCTTTTTCTTATCCTGTGGTTTGGTGCTGCCTGCCTTTTCATGGTTAAGTTGGGTGTCACTTTCTGTGTGCAGGATCCCTTGCAGAATCTTTTGTAGTGGTGGCTTTGTGGTCACATATTGTTTTAGTTTCTGCTTATCATGGAAGACTTTTATTGCTCCATCTATTTTGAATGATAGCTTTGCTGGGTAGAGTATCCTGGGGTTGAAATTATTTTCATTCAGTGCCCGGAAGATCTCACCCCACGCTCTTCTTGCTTTTAATGTTTCTGTTGAGAAGTCTGCTGTGATTTTGATGGGTTTACCTTTGTATGTTACTTGTTTTTTCTCTCTTGCAGCCTTCAATATTCTTTCCTTAGTTTCTGAACTTGTTGTTTTAATGATGATATGTCGTGGAGTAGTTCTATTTTGATCTGGTCTGTTTGGTGTCCTGGAGGCCTCTTGCATTTGTATGGGAATATCTTTCTCTAGATTTGGGAAATTTTCCGTTATTATTTTGTTGAATATATTACGCATTCCCTTCGCTTGCACCTCTTCTCCTTCTTCGATGCCCATGATTCTCAAGTTTGGTCTTTTGATGGAGTCAGTGAGTTCTTGCATTTTCTTTTCACAGGTCTTGAGTTGTTTAATTAATAGTTCTTCAGTTTTTCCTTTAATTACCATTTCATCTTCAAGTTCTGAGATTCTGTCTTCTGTTTGTTCTATTCTGCTGGATTGGCCTTCTGTTTTGTTTTGCAGTTCTGTTTCGTTCTTTTTTCTGAGGTTTTCCATATCCTGGCTGTTTTCTTCTTTATTGTTGTCTATTTTTGTCCTGAGTTCATTTATCCATTTATTCATTGTGTTCTCTCTTTCACTTTGGTGTTTATACAGTGCTTCTATGGTTTCCTTTATTTCTTCTTTTGCTTTTTCAAATTCTCTATTTTTATTGTCTTGGAATTTCTTGAGTGTCTCCTGTACATTTTGGTTGACCCTATCCAGTATCATCTCTATAAAATTCTCATTGAGTACTTGTAGTATGTCTTCTTTTAAATTATTCTTGTGGGCTTCATTGGGTCCTTTGGCATAGTTTATCTTCATTTTGTTGGAGTCTGGCTCTGAGTTTCTGTTCTCTTCATTCCCGTCTGGTTCCTGTACTAATTTTTTGCTGTGGGGAAACTGGTTTCCTTGTTTTTTCTGTCTTCCTGTCATTGTCCTTGGTGTTGTTACTGTCCCTGTACTGTGTGTAATTAAGTATTTTCTAGCTTGTAATAATAACAATGGTAATATTGAGAATGGAAGAGTGAGCTGAGATGGAAAGCAAGAAGTTAAAGCAAAGGGGAAAACAAATATACAGACAAGAGGGAGAAAGCAGAACAAGGTATCAGACAAGAGAGTTTCAGAGGTATAAACAGGGAGTGTTAGTGTACTAATCGACAGTAAGCTGAACAGACAATAGAGTGACAGAGAGAGGATTGAAAATCAAAGATAAAAAAAATAAAAAATAAGTATATGAAAGTAATATCTATTTATAAAAATGAATTAAAATAAAATGGAAAATAGAAAATTAAAAAAAAAAAAACAAAAAACCATAATACTTCCAAGTTTATATGCAATGCAATTTCAGTCTTAATAATTTGGATGTCCGTCTCAATCTCCAGTCCTGGAGTTGGTGCCTCAGATGTTGTTCTGTAGTTGTCTCATCAAAGGGGATGTATAAAGTAGAACAAAACTACACTCACACACACACGGAAGAAAGAAAAAAAAAAAAGCCCCACCAAGTGTCCCCAGTTCAAATGCAATACAGTTTCAGTAAGTTTTTCGGCTTGCAGGTGTAATTCGGTTGTTCTGTCATCAGAGGTAGGGAGAAAAAGAAAATTTGCAGTGTGATGACAAACCAATCTCCCCTTCCTTTTCCCTTCCTCCTCACCCTTGCTTTCCCCTTCCTCTCCTCCCCTCTGGTCCCTCTACAGCCTCTCATTCTTCCCTTCCCCTTCCCCCTCTCCCTACACCTCTCTATCTCTACCCCATTTTTTCTCCCCCTCTCCCTTTCTTTCCCTTTCTACATAAGGACTTGAATGTCATTTGTGGGAGATTATTTTTTATGAACTCACCAAAACCTAAATAAGAACCCATATTCTTATTGGATACAAATAGGCACTGATTACATAGCATATTAATTTTAGAGACACATGCATTCATTCAACAGAAGTCATTGCTTTGGACTTGAACGTAACATGTATTTATTATTCTTAATAGAGGATACAATGGTCTCTACACAGGGTTTTCTTAAAGAACTACCAGTTTGTACTAGCTATGGTTTTTGCCATTGAGGAGATTTTCAAGAACCCCTGTCTTCTACACAACATGTCTCTGGGATTTGATATCTATAATGTCCTACACCCTGAATGGAAGACATCGTGGAGTCCCTTCATTTGGCTTTCTGGGCTTGACAAAGTTATTCCTAATTACACCTGTAGAAAAGAGAGCAAGTCTGTAGCATCACTTACAGGATCTTCGTGGGCAATATCTGCCCAGATTGGGACACTGCTGGAGCTCTACAAATTTCCACAGGTAAGGGTGTGGGTGGGATGTGGATAGATGAAACCATGGCTTCTTTGCTGCAATTGACAGGTGCCAGGAAGATCAAAAAAAGGAGACTTGTTTTATGATGCTCTCTGTTCTTAATTTCAAAGACTTTGTAGAGCACCTGTGTTCTCTTTGTTTGGAATGCAGAACAGGGAGCAGATGAAGCAGACATAGGTCTTTCTTGGATTTCTGAGACTGACCTATGGTTTTCCAGAGAGTTCTCATAAAGTGTAATGAGCAAGCCTTACTTCCTACCTCCATTCCTGTTGCTTAGTGTATACCAGGCATCAGATTGCACATTTTGACTGTCCTCTTCTTCATGTGGCTTCTAATTTCCTTTTCCCTTTAGCTTACCATTGGGCCTTTTGATCCTATCCTGAGTGACCAGGACAAGTTCACATCTCTCTATCAGATAGCTCCCAAAGAAACATCTCTGGTCCTTGGCATGGTCTCCTTGATGCTTCATCAAATAGACCTGGGTGGGGCTCTTCATTTCAGAAGACCACAGAGGTTTATAGAGTCTCTCAGACATGAGAGAAGAGATGGACAAGCACAGAATCTGTGTAGCCTATGTGGAAATGATTCCAGTTACCATAGTGTCCTTTTTTCCAAATGCCTGGTCAAAACATCGCCAGATTATAAAATCATCAGCAAATGTGATCATCATTTATGGTGACAGTGATTTCCTGGAAGGTTTAATGCATAATTTTGGGGAGACTTTAATGATAGCCAAAATTTGGGTCATGAATTCTCAATGGGATGTAACAAGAAGTAAAAGATATCTCATTTTAGACTCATTCCATGGACATCTCATTTTTTCACACCACCATGGAGACATTTCTGGTTTCAGAAATTTTGTCCAGACAGCTAACCCTTCCAAATACCCTGAAGACTTTTACCTAGCTACTTTATTTTTAACGTTTTTAAATTGCTCATTTTCTGAGTCTCAGTGTGGAATTTCTAAGAACCGTCTACACAATGTCTCCTTGGACTGGTTGCCTGGGAATCTTTTTGACACAGCCATGAGTGAAGAGTGTTACCATATTTACAATGCTGTGTATGCTGTGGCCTACACCCTTCATGAGATGCTACTTCATCAAATCCAAATGCAAAGAGTTGGAAAAAGAAAGTGGATGGTGTTTTCTCCTTCTCAGGTAATGACTTTTTCATTGGAAAGTACATGACATCAGGAGCATCTCTTTGTGAACTGATTTCATAGACAAAATAAGTAGTTTGCGATACTTTCTCAGACAGCACAATAGAAAGTATACATTTTTTACTCTCTAGGAGATAACTAGACCTGAGTAGATTTGTTCTTGAATACCAGGGTGTCATGTGTCAAAAAGAAATGTGTTTTAATTCCACATCAATGTTTTCTGTTATAAATGGCCTCAACACCCTACATTGAAAATGTTGTCAATATGATAAAGCCAGCATTTCACAAAAAGTTCCTTAAATAACAAGGAAAAGAGAATGAGGTCTTTGAGTACCTAACTCCTGCTAGAGGCTGTAGTGGGTATTTATATTAGTGATTTGATTTAATTTCAGTTTAGGTGTTAATGTACTCATTTTCAATTTGAATCTCTAGATTCATTCATAAAATACATACTTACTAGGTTTTTCCAGGAAGTTAAAAATGATCTAATTCCCAGATTCACTCATTATTGTAAGTGTGACAGTGGTGTTTTCTATTGAAAGTGTAATTTTGATCCTCTCATTGGTGTCCAGCATTTCATATCTTGATATTTTGGTCTCTAGTTTTTCCTTTGTACTACATCATTGTTGTACTGTGTTATGAAGCAGGATTAACACAATTAAGAGTTTGCTCAGTTCAAATTTTCTGTCTTAACCAAGAAATCCACTTCATCTTAGGATGATGCATCTCTTTTAGCTGCACCCCTTTCTGAAGAGCATTCAGTTTAACAACCCTGCTGGAGAACAAGTGATTTTGGATGAGAAAAGGAAATTGGAGGCAGAGTATGACATTCTCAACTTTTGGAATTTTCCAGAAGGTCTTAGACATAAGGTGAAAGTAGGAAAGTTTTCTTCATATGGTCTACATGGTCAACAATTGTCTCTATCTGAGGATCTGATAGAGTGGGCCTCGGGAACTTTAGAGGTGGGTTGGATCAAATCATAAAGCTTTGAATTTCACACATCAGAAAGCAATATTTGTTCAGATTTAATATTTCTGATGTTGATTCATGTTCCAGTAATGTTCATTTAGTAACTTCTAACTTAGAGATTTTTTCTTATTAACTGAATCATGGGCAAGAAATGAATACATTTGTTTACCAACATGTTTCCATGTGTTCATATTTTGCAATCCTAAACATACATGTTGTCTGTGTTATTCAGCTGTCCCTCACTGTGACAAAATACAAGAGAAAATCAACTTCCAGGGAAGAAGGGCTTATTCAGCTAACAGTTTTGAATGGTTCAGTCTGTGGTCATTTGGCCCATTCCTTAATGGTCTATGGCAAGGCAGAGCATCATGGTTGGAGCAGATAGATGTAGTAAATCACACATCTCATGGCAACAGAGGAACCAAGAGAGAGACAGGATTGGCCCTGGGGTACCAATATCACCTTTAACTGTATACTTCTAATGACCAAAATTCCTCCCTCTAGAATCAATGCTTAAAGGATCCATGCTTTCTAAAAAGTAGCAGGGCTGGGGACCAAGCCTTTAACACATAAGCCATTGGGTCATATCATGGCCAGAGTCTAATAATATGCAATGAATTTACAGGATTTTTGTAGAGAAAATTAATGTTTCTTAATGATCCAATTCAGTAAAACACTGGACTTATTGAAATACAATGGAAATTCCTGCACAGTCACCAATACATATCTGATTTTCCTCAGAATCCTCACTCTGTTTGGAGTGAGAGTTGTGGTCCTGGATTCAGGAAATCCCCTCAGGAGGGAAAGGCTCCCTGTTGTTTTGATTGCATCCCTTGCCCTGAGAATGATATTTCTAGTGGGACAGGTAAGTCTGTGACTTATGGAGAAACTCCCACCTGTCCTAAATAGTTTCCAATATTCCCTGAAGGGGGAAAAGCTCTGCAAGTGTACTGCATAGGAAAGGTCTTCCTACATCCATTGGCAAATGAAATGACACAAAGGATCATATTGACCTTTGAAACAACACAGCCCATATACCATGATTTGCATATTTGATTCATTGCTATATTAATTGTATGCATTACCTTCTCAAGAAAACACCTTGCACCTCTCCTCTCTACATAAGTTTCATCTCTATCGTGAAATTTGGGAGAAATGTTATGGAAAAATGTCTTCCTATTTGTACCTCACAATGAATACATGGTTCTTGCACGTGTTTATTATCTGAGTGCTTGTCAAAATGCTTGACAAAGACCAAGTGCTCAGAAAATTTAAGTTTGGTTTAAGGGATAGGTTTATCTATACTGTAAGATGTTCTTTTAAAGCTTTGGAGGGCAGACCTGGGTGCTGGTGGATCACACAAATAATCTTAGCTTCTTAAGAGCTGAGGTCAGGAGGATTACAGTTCATGGCCCATCCAAGCAAACAGTGTGAGACCCCATATCCATAACAACCAGAGGAAAATGGACTGGAGCTGTGAACAAGTGGTAGAGTGCTTGGTTTGCAAATGCAAAACCCTCAACTTCTACCCAGGCCCCTCCAAAGAAAACAAACCAACATTCCACATGCAAAAAAGACACACAACACATAATGACATCAATTCAAGCCAGCACAATAGGTCAGCTATGAATACACAAAGTCCTACTGGAAAAGTGTCATAAATTTCTACACAGACATATGGACACTAATATTATGTTAGATGAGTTGGAGAGATGTCAATTAGATTTTTATGCTATGAATTCTTGTAATAATCACAGAACCTGAAAATGGTTTCATCTGGCAGAAACCCAGAGAAAATTGGATGGAATGATGTAGAATAGTGATACAAATGAATATGAACATTTCAGGATGCCACAGTTACCATATTACATTCACACCACAATGTTCAAATTTATTTTAAATACTACATGCTAGAAATCCTTCTACATCACAGTTTTTTCATTTCCTTTATGATTCATACGTATCTTAGTTAAGTAGCATAGTTGCATGATTTTGATTTCATTTTTAAATATATTGAGATTGACAACACAGTGCAGATGCAATTAATTTGCATGTCCAATTCTTTATGACCACAGAGTTTAATGTAGGTTCACTCTGCTCAGATAAAGAACTCTCTATAAACAATGCCACTATCTTCAAGGTTATATATTAGCAAATACTTGTTAATACATCCTACAGTTAAAGAACAACTTAAACGAGGATTATAAATATTGAAAACATGAAAATATTATGAATGGACTTGAGGGGTTGGAATAAATACTCAGGCATAAAATCAGAAATGCTAGACATTGTATATAACAAGCACCTATGACAATCTAGAAAAGGAAAAGCTACCTAAAGACAAAGAAACGAGAGAACCAATAAAACAAGAAAATATGTTTAATAATACAAAAAAGGGAAATCAATGTTAAGGTGTATTCTAATATAAATAAATGTGATAAAAACCGTAATAAGAATGTTCACCAAGAAATTGAAAATTTGTAACAGGACATCATTTGTGAAATTCTGCAGAATTATGTCAACATCTTGGGTGGATGTGATGTTGTGTGCCTGTAATTGCAGTTACTCAGATGGTGGATGTAAGATGATCAGGGTCTGAGGCCAGCCCAGGCAAAGTTAGTGTGGTACCCAATCTGAAAAACAAACTATGAAAGAAATGGGCTCAGATGGGATAGCTCAAGTTTACATGGATATAGAGCAGAATGCCCTTAATTTAAACCCCAGGACTGAAAAAAAGTCAGAAAAAAATAGCACAAGAACTTAATTGACACATTTTAAAATATAAATAAAAATCACAAATCTCAGTCATTGAAATTAAAACTCTCAGAAGGTGGAATTTAAAATCTCAAGGGCTAGAGTGCCTCACAGGGATAGTGCCAAGGCATGGGGTACTTGAGGTCCTGGGTTCAATCCCCAGCACCACACAGAAAGCTGCACGTTGAATATATGTAATAAGTACAAACCATGATTGAATCATCTCTGACTATTTTTATGATCGTCATGAACATCACTGGTGAAATTTATTAAAATTTCAAGAATTTAAAAATACTCATTTTCTTACACTCCTTCAGAGCATAAGAAGCAATCAATTTATTTTATGAGAAAAGCTAAACTTGGTTTCCCTATGTGAAAATAAAGAAGAGAAGAAGTATAGTGGACATTTTCCTTCTTGAACTTAATTTGTATTTCCTGTTCAAGGTATTTTAAGGGAACTTCAAATGACCAGACTTGGTATATGCAAGGTAATTAAATTATATCTCAACTAGTTTATTGATTTAAACTAATTTCTTCAAGCAGATATAATAATATCACCAACTCTAGAAAAAGGTATAATTAAATTCCACACCCATTCATATCTTACAAATGAATAGTAGTAGAACTGGTCTTACTAAATAAGAAGGTGTCAATTGTCTTAATCCTATAAAAAGTATTTACAGAATCCCAAATACAGCTTCACATTTTGGGGTCCAATGTTGAAACAAAAAACAGACAAAAATGCTCAATATAACAGTTTCCATTATACCTTATGCTGGGATGCAGGCCACTATAATACTGTCAGTAAAAGAAATGAACACACTGTTTATTAATTGATTTGTTGATTGATTAATGGTCCAGGGTCAAAACTTGGAACCTTGGTCTTGCTAGGCAAGTTCTCTACCACTTGAACTATACGCCCAGTCCTTTTTTATTTTTATTAATTTATTTTTCTTTTATTATTCATATGTGCATACAAGGCTTGGGTCATTTCTCCCCCCTGCCCCCACCTCCTCCCTTACCACCCACTCAACCCCCTCCATCTCCCCCCAACCCCCTCAATACCCAGCAGAAACTATTTTGCCCTTATTTCTAATTTTGTTGTAGAGAGAGTATAAGCAATAATAGGAAGAAACAAGGGTTTTTGCTGGTTGAGATAAGGATAGCTATACAGGGCATTGACTCACATTGATTTCCTGTGCGTGGGTGTTACCTTCTAGGTTAATTCTTTTTGATCTCACCTTTTCTTTGGTTCCTGGTCCCCTATTCCTATTGGCCTCAGTTGCTTTAAGGTATCTGCTTTAGTTTCTCTGTGTTAAGGGCAACAAATGCTAGCTAGTTTTTTAGGTGTCTTACCTATCCTCACCCCTCCCTTGTGTGCTCTCACTTTTATCATGTGCTCATAGTCCAATCCCCTTGTTGTGTTTGCCCTTGATCTAATGTCCACATATGAGGGAGAGCATACGATTTTTGGTCTTTTGGGCCAGGCTAACCTCACTCAGAATGATGTTCTCCAATTCCACCCATTTACCAGCAAATGATAACATTTCGTTCTTCTTCATGGCTGCATAAAATTCCATTGTGTATACATACCACATTTTCTTAATCCATTCGTCAGTGCTGGGGCATCTTGGCTGTTTCCATAACGTGGCTATTGTGAATAGTGCCGCAATAAACATGGGTGTGCAGGTGCCTCTGGAGTAACCTGTGTCACAGTCTTTTGGGTATATCCCCAAGAGTGGTATTGCTGGATCAAATGGTAGATCGATGTCCAGCTTTTTAAGTAGCCTCCAAATTTTTTTCCAGAGTGGTTGTACTAGTTTACATTCCCACCAACAGTGTAAGAGGGTTCCTTTTTGCCCGCATCCTTGCCAACATCTGTTGTTGGTGGTGCTGCTGCTGATGGCTATTATAATAGGGGTGAGGTGGAATCTTAGCGTTGTTATAATTTGCATTTCCTTTATTGCTAGAGATGGTGAGCATTTTTTCATGTGTTTTTTGGCCACTTGAATTTCTTCTTTTGAGAAAGTTCTGTTTAGTTCACTTGCCCATTTCTTTTTTGGTTCATTAGTTTTGGGAGAATTTAGCTTTTAAGTTCCCTATATAATCTGGTTATCGGTCCTTTGTCTGATGTATAGTTGGCAAATATTTTCTCCCACTCTGTGGGTGTTCTTTTCAGTTTAGAGACCATTTCTTTTGATAAACTGAAGCTTTTTAGCTTTATGAGGTCCCATTTATCTATGCTATCTCTTAGTTGCTGTGCTGCTGGGGTTTCGTTGAGAAAGTTCTTACCTATTCCTACTAACTCCAGAGTATTTCCTACTCTTTCCTGTATCAACTTTAGAGTTTGTGGTCTGATATTAAGATCCTTGATCCATTTTGAGTTAATATTGGTATAGGGTGATATACATGGATCTAGTTTCAGTTTTTTGCAGACTGCTAACCAGTTTTCCCAGCAGTTTTTGTTGAAGAGGCTGCTATTTCTCCATCATATATTTTAGCTCCTTTGTCAAAGACAAGTTGGTTATAGTTGTGTGGCTTCATAGCTGGGTCCTCTATTCTGTTCCACTGGTCTTCATGTGTGTTTTTGTGCCAGTACCTTGCTGTTTTTATTGTTATTGCTTTGTAGTATAGTTTGAAGTCGGGTATTGTGATACCTCCAGCATTGTTCTTTTGACTGAGTATTGCCTTGGCTATTCGTGGCCTCTTGTGTTTCCATATAAATTTCACAGTAGATTTTTCAATCTCTTTAATGAATGTCATTGGAATTTTGATGGGAATTGCATTAAACATGTAGATTACTTTTGGGAGTATCGACATTTTTATTATGTTGATTCTACCAATCCATGAGCATGGGAGATCTCTCCATTTTCTATAGTCTTCACAATCCTTTCTTCAGAAGTGTATAGTTTTCCTTGTAGAGGTCTTTCACATCTTTTGTTAGGTTTACACCTAGGTATTTGATTTTTTTTGAGGCTATTGTAAATGGAATTGTTTTCATACATTCTTTTTCAGTTTGGTCATTGTTAGTGTATAGAAATGCCAATGAGTTTTCTATGTTGGTTTTATATCCTGCTACCTTGTTATAGCTATTGATGATGTCTAGAAGCTTCTGAGTAGAGTTTTTTGGGTCTTTAAGGTATAGGATCATGTCGTCTGCAAACAGGGATATTTTGACAGTTTCTTTACCTATTTGTATTCCTTTTATACCTTCTTCTTGCCTAATTGCTCTGGCTAGGAATTCCAGTGCTATGTTGAATAGGAGTGGAGATAGTGGGCATCCTTGTCTGGTTCCTGATTTTAGAGGGAATGGTTTCAGTTTTTCTCCGTTAAGTATAATGCTAGCTGTACGTTTGTCATATATAGCTTTTATAAGTTGAGGTACTTTCCTTCTATTCCTAGTTTTCTTAGAGCTTTTATCATGAAATGATGTTGGATCTTATCAAAGGCTTTTTCTGCATCTATTGAGATGATGAAGTGGTTTTTGTCTTTGTTTCTGTTAATGTGGTTTATTACATTTATTGATTTTCATATGTTGAACCACCCCTGCATCCCTTGGATGAAGCCTACTTGGTCGTGGTGAATAATCTTTTTGATGTGTTGTTGAATTCGGTTTGCCATTATTTTGTTGAGGATTTTTGCGTCAATATTCATTAAGGAGGTTGGCCTATAGTTCCCCTATTTGGAGGTATCTTTGCCTTGTTTTGGGATAAGTGTAATACTGGCTTCATAAAATGTGTTTGGCAGTTTTCCTTCCATTTCTATTTTGTGGAGCAGTTTAAGGAGGGTCGGTATCAGTTCTTCTTTAAAGGTCTGATAGAATTCAGCAGAGAATCCATCAGGTCCTGGACTTTTCTTTTTGGGAAGACTCTTGATTGCTGCTTCAATTTCATTTTGTGTTATAGGTCTATTCAGGTGATTAATTTCCTCTTGGTTCAGTTTTGGATGATCATATGTATCTAGAAATCTGTCCATTTCTTTAAGATTTTCAAGTTTATTTGAATATAGGTTCTCAAAGTAGTCTCTGATGAATTCCTGGACTTCTATGGTGTTTGTTGTTACCTCACCTTTTGCATTCCTGATTCTACTAATTTGGGTTTTTTTCTCTCCTCATTTTAGTCAGGTTTGCCAGGGGTCTATCGATCTTGTTTATTTTTTCAAAGAACCAACTTTTTGTTTCATTAATTCTTTGTATGGTTTTTTTGGTTTCTATTTCATTGATTTCAGCTCTTATTTTTATTATTTCTCTCCTTCTATTTGTTTTGGGATTTGCTTGTTCTTGTTTTTCTAGGAGTTTGAGATGTATCATTAGGTCATTGATTTGGGATCTTTCAGTCTCTTTAATATATGCACTCATGGCTATAAACTTTCCTCTCAGGACTGCCTTACCTGTGTCCCATAGGTTCTGGTAGGTTGTGTTTTCACTTCCAATGACTTCCAGGAACTTTTAAATTTCCTCTTTTATTTCATCGATGATCCATTCTTCATTAAGTAATGAGTTATTTAGTTTCCAGCTGTTTGCATGTTTTTTGTCTTTACTTTTGCTGTTGAGTTCTACTTTTACTGCACGGTGATCAGATAGTATGCATGGTATAATTTCTATTTTCTTATATTTGCTTTGCTTTGTGCCTAGGATGTGATCTGTTTTGGATAAGGTTCCATGGGCTGCTGAGAAGAATGTATGTTTTGTAGAAGTTGGATGAAATGTTCTGTAGACATCAACTAGGTCCATTTGATCTATTGTATATTTTAGAGCTTGGATTTCTTTATTGATTTTTCATTTGGATGACCTATCTATTGATGATAATGGGTTGTTAACGTCTCCCACAACCACTGTGTTGGCATTTATATATGCTTTTAGGTCTTTCAGGGTATGTTTGATGAAATTGGGAGCATTGATATTGGGTGCATACAGATTGATGATTGTTATTTCCTTTTGGTCTATTTCCCATTTTATTAGTATGGAATGTCCTTCTTTATCTCGTTTACTCAATGTATTTTTGAAGTCTACTTTGTCAGAGATAAGTATGGCTACTCCTGCCTGTTTCGGGGGCCATTGACTTGGTAAATCTTGTTGCAGTCTTTCATCCTAAGCCTATGCTTATTTCTGTCAGTGAGATGGGTCTCCTATAAGCAACAAATTGTTGGATCTTCCTTTTTAATCCATTTCGTCAAGCAGTGCCTTTTGATGGGTGAATTAATTCCATTAATATTAAGCATTAGTACTGATAGGTATGTGGTGATTCCTGTCATTTAGTTGTCTTAGTTGTTTGAAGGTTTGATTGTGTGTACCTAACTTGATGTTACTCTCTACTGTCTTGCTTTTTCTTTTCCTGTGGTTTGGTTCTGCCTGCCTTTTCATGGTTAAGTTGGGTGTCACTTTCTGTGTGCAGAATCCCTTGAAGAACCTTTTGTAGTGGTGGCTTTGTGGTCACATATTGTTTTAGTTTCTGCTTATCATGGAAGACTTTTATTGCTCCATCTATTTTGAATGATAGCTTTGCTGGGTAGAGTATCCTGGTGTTGAAGTTATTTCATTCAATGCCCGGATGATCTCACCCCACGCTCTTCTTGCTTTTAATGTTTCTGTTGAGAAGTCTGCTGTGATTTTGATGGGTTTACCTTTGTATGTTACTTGTTTTTTCTCTCTTGCAGCCTTCAATATTCTTTCCCTAGTTTCTGAACTTGTTGTTTTAATGATGATATGTCGTGGAGTAGTTCTATTTTGATCTGGTCTGTTAGGTGTCCTGGAAGCCTCTTGCATCTGTATGGGAATATCTTTCTCTAGATTTGGGAAAGTTTCCATTATTATTTTATTGAATAGATTATGCATTCCCTTCGCTTGCACCTCTTCTCCTTCTTCCATGCCCATGATTCTCACGTTTAGTCTTTTGATGCAGTCAGTGAGTTCTTGCATTTTCTTTTCACAGGTCTTGAGTTGTTTAATTAATAGTTCTTTGGTTTTTCCTTTCATTACCATTTCATCTTCAAGTTCTGATATTCTGTCTTCTGTTTGTTCTATTCTCCTGGATTGGCCTTCCGTTTTGTTTTGCAGTTCTGTTTCATTCTTTTTTTCTGAGGTTTTCCATATCCTGGGTGGTTTCCTCTTTAATGTTGTCTATTTTTGTCCTGAGTTCATTTATCCATTTATTCATCGTGTTCTCTCTTTCACTTTGGTGTTTATACAGTGCTTCTATGGTTTCCTTTATTTCTTCTTTTGCTTTTTCACATTCTCTATTTTTGTTGTCTTGGATTTTCTTGAGTGTCTCCTCTACATTTTGGTTGACCCTATCCAGTATCATCTGTATAAAATTCTCATTGTGTACCTGTAGTATGTCTTCTTTTAAATTATTCTTGTGGGCTTCATTGGGTCCTTTGGCATAGTTTATCTTCATTTTGTTGGAGTCTGGATCTGAGTTTCTGTTTTCTTCGTTCCCCTCTGGTTTCTGTACTAATTTTTTGCTATGGGGAAACTGGTTTCCCTGTTTTTTCTGCCTTCCCGTCATTATCTTTGGTGTTGTTACTGTCCCTGTACTGTGTGCAATTAAGTATTTTCTAGCTTGTAATAATAACAATGGTAATATTTAGAATGGAATGGTGAGCTGAGATGGAAAGCAAGAATTAAAGGAAAGGGGAAAACAAATACACAGACAAGAGGAAGAAAGCAGAACAAGGTTTCAGACAAGAAAGTTTCAAAGGTATAAAGGGAGTGGTAGTGTACTAATTGACAGTAAGCTGAACAGACATTAGAGAGACAGAGAGAGGTTTGAAAATCAAAAATAAAAAAAAGATAAGAATAAAAATAAAAAATAAGTAAATGAAAGGAATATCTATATATAAAAATGAATTAAAATAAAATGGAAAATAGAAAATTAAAAAAAAAAGAAAACCAAAAAACCAAAAAACCTCCAAGTTCAAATGCATTGAGGATTCAGTCTTAATAATTTGTGTGTCCATCTCAGTCTCCAATCCTGGAGATGGTGCCTCAGATGTTGTTCTGTAGTTGTCTCATCAAAGGGGACACATAAAGTAGAACAGAACTACACACTCACACACAGAAACAAACAAACAAACAAAAAAAATCCACCAAGTGTCCCAAATTCAAATGTAATAGAGTTTCAGTAAGTTTTTCCACTTGCAGGTGTAATTAGGTTGTTCTCTCATCAAAGGTAGGGAGAAAAAGAAAAAAAAAGAGTCTGGAGACAGTTCTGAGAATGGTATCTGCAGCTGTGGCTTGCCTGCCTGCTGCTGTCAGCCTGCTGTTTTTGGAGGCATTATTTATGCAGATATCTGGGGTGAGCTTAGCACCCACCTGGCCCCGCAGGCTTTGTTTGTTCAGAGTTCTTCTGTGTTGGAGCCTCTGCTACAAACTTTCCCCTTTCCAAGCACTGGGAAAGGTGACACTGCACCCACGTTATCAGTCCTGCATGTTTATTTACAGTTCATGTGGGAGGTGGATCTTCCCCCCTTCTCCTGTGGAGTTTTCCTCCCTCCACCACTTTCACAAGCTTTCCTGCTCCTGATTACTGGGCGGTTCTGCTGCTCCTGCCAGCTGCCATGTTTTTTTACAGTTCTCGTGGGAAGTGGGTCTTCCCTCCTCTCCTTTGGAGTTTTCCTCTCTCCGCCACTCTCACCAGCTTTCCTGCTCCTGGTTGCTGGGCATGCGCCCTGTCCTTGCAACCGCCAGAGCCTCTCCGTCCTGCCCAGCTTGTTTATTTACAGTCCCAGGAAGGATTCCCTTCCCCCAGTCTTCTGCGCTCAGTGCACCCCACCCTCTTTCCCACGTGTCTTATTTGTTCTTTTTGCTTATTACTCAGTTTCTCTTTTTTCCCCTGTTGGAGGTCAGTCTGTCCAGGGGGCTATGCTGCTCTGGCCCAGGCTTGTCTGTGGGAGTACTGCGGTACCTCAAAGCTCACCTGGTCCGCGTCTTCCCAAGCCGTCTGGGCGCGGGTGACTGGCAGCGCGGGAGCCCTCCTGGTTTCTCTGTTTAACATAAAGTGGAGATTCTCTGTGCTGGCTGGAGGTGTGGAGGGGTTAAAGTTATGCCTCTTTTCAGTGATTATGCCTGCAAAGCGTGTCTCCAGCGTCTCTCCAAGATTTCACTATAGGAGGCTCGCTTTCTGCTTCCTCCCTCTAGCTGCCATCTTGGAATCCCCAACACATTCCCTACAAATGGCCATGGGCTGCCTCATTGCTCAGAATAACCAAGTGTCTTTTATAAGCTTTCTGTAGCATTTTATATGGTTGTGTGATCTCACGTGTTATCATAACTCCTAGTCAGTTTTCCTACTGCATGTGCGTCATGGCGGGGTGACATCACGGGACCCAGCATGTGGGGAGGTCAGGCTGAGGGTGCAGCGCTCAGCCCCATGGCTCTGCCTCCCAGTCCATTTTTGCTTCTGCTAATTTGTAGATAGATACATGCTTTTTGCCTTGCTCTGCAATCTGCCTAAACAGGAGCCCACAAAGCTGTATACACAGGTGCCAACACCACTCCAAGATTATTTGTTGACATGGGATCTGAATTTTTCCCTAGGCTGGCTTTGAAATTCAATCTACCCTATCTTTACCTCCTGAGTAGCTTAGACTGCAGTCTTTGTTCTGTGCACCCAGCAAAAAGATATTTTTAAGAAACAGGAACACATAACATGAATATGTTCATATGGTAGCATTTGTATAAAATTGTGAAATTCATCATTGAATTTACTTGTGATGGATATGAGGTTAATATATATGAATGTATTATGTTCTGCATAGCAGTTATAAGTCATAAGAGAAATTTTAAAACAATGATATTTACTATATCTTAATGTATATATACCTAGGGATAAAAGTCATTATTGTTTTGAAAGACTCTTAACATTAACAAACATATGTAGAATAATGACAAATAGACTGGAGTTAGTGCAGGTTTAAAAATGATTCTGGGAGGACAAATTCATATTGGAAATACCCCAGTACCCTACACAAAAATATACTGATTCAGTGCAAATGTACTCCAAACTACAACATGCATATGGTGAAAATTACAGTGAGTTGCAGAAAGTTGAGACTTCTTTACCCAGTTAAAAAGTGTTATTGTTTGCATCTATTTCCAGGAATTTTTCAAATATCTATGTCATAATAAAAGGGAATATAATTCTAAATAAATTCTGGGTTTTGTGCCTAAAACAAGGTCTAGTTTATGGAGGTTTAATTTGGTGAACTAGGCATAACTTTAGTATTTTTTGAAAATGAGAAAATGGTGCCATGAATATGTCAGATAAGTTAAGGAAATTAATGTAACATTGTTTGTGCTACAACGACAAAAATGGGAACTATTCAGTTGGAATTATTTGCTGTATAGAATTCAATTTTATATAAAGCAACAAAAGAGGAAAAGTTTATCAATGTTCTATAGGGGAGGGGTGTCAGCTGAACCTTGACTAATGGTAACCTGCACTTCTCACCAGACATGGATCAGTGTGTGAAGTGTGCAGATCATCAGTATGCCAACTGAGACAAAAACCACTGCCTCCAAAAATCTGTGACCTTTCTGGGTAATGAAGATCCCATGGGTTTGGCTCAGGCTTGCATGGCTGTGATCTTCTCTGTACTCACAGCTCCTGTTCTTGGGGTCTTCATGAAGCACCGAGACACTCCCATTGTCAAGGCCAATAACAGGGCTCTCACCTACATCCTGCTCCTCTCCCTCACCTTCTGTTTTCTCTCTTCCTTGCTCTTCATTGGCCTTCCTAGCACAGCCACCTGCATCCTCCAGCAGACCACATTTGGAATTGTGTTCACAGTGGTTATTTCCACTGTCATGGCCAAAACTCTAACTGTGGTTCTGGCATTCAATGTCACCTCTCCAGGGAAAAGGATGAAGTGGATGTTGGTATCAATGACACTTAACTACCTTATTCCCATCTGCACACTGATCCAACTGACTGCCTGTTTAATCTGGCTTGGAACCTCTCCACCCTTCATTGACACAGACACAAACTCCAAACACGGCCACATCATCATCGTGTGTAACAAGGGATCAGTTGTGGCCTTTTACTGCATCCTGGGATACCTAATTTTCCTGGCTTTTGGGAGCTTCACTGTGGCTTTCCTAGCAAGGAACCTTCCTGACACATTCAATGAAGCCAAGTTCCTGACATTGAGCATGCTGGTGTTCTGTAGTGTCTGGGTCACCTTCCTCCCTGTCTACCACAGCACCAAGGGGAAGGTCATGGAGGCCGTGGAGGTCTTCTCCATCTTGGCCTCCAGTGCAGGGATCCTAGGCTTCATCTTTGGTCCCAAGTGCTACATTATTTTGTTAAGGCCAGAGAGGAGCATTCTACATGGTTTTAGGAATAAAACCCATTCTATGTACAATGAAGCTTCTGAAGGTTAAACTCATGTGTATATTAAACAAAAATCAAAAATAAAACTAATGGGGGCAGGGGGAGAAATGACCCAAGCATTGTATGCACATATGAATAATAAAAAATAAAAATTAAAAAAAAAACTAAACCATCCTAGCAGTAGATATGAGATTAAGCCACGTGGTTTAATTCAGTGTACTGAAAACCCATGCTACTTCTTCTAACAGGGTTAAAATTTCCATATGTTGCATTTCTCTCAATTTCAACATTTGATTGCATTGTGATTTTGTTATTTACTTTGTCTCATTGATTCTGCAATCAACCCTGCAAATAGTATTTGTTATTCTAATCTCCACAATGATGTTTTCTGCCTTTTGGTATTTATATTTATTTTCCTCAATTTTTAGAATATATGAAATTCAATGCTGCTCTGTTTTATATTCCCTTGATATATTTCATTGATTTTTTTGGCAATAGTGAGAAATTCCAGACCTGGCGATTTTCAGGCAATCACTCTATGAAGTGAGCAACACCACCATCCTTTTTTGCATTTGTTATTTTTGAGAAAGAGTATTACTTTTTGCCTGGGCTGGCCTGGTCCTTCACCCTCTTATTAGTGCCTCTCTGCATCGAGAGGAAACAGGCCTGCTCTGCCTCTAAAAGGAAAATGTTTCAAGTTCCAGTCAAAGTGGCAACCACAGAGTTCTTGCTTAATGTAACACTGCCTCATTCAATAAATTGATATTAGCTGGATGTAACATATCAATTAGTTCTGTGAACACAGCATAGAGGCCTATACTGAGCAATAAGAAATGTGGTCTTCTAAAAGGGAAATACATTAAGGAACCCCTGGTTTGTAGGGTTAGCTCAGCTGTAAATTGTTCACTGAAAGACCCGAGTTCCTACATTCCTGTAACGATACTGGAGCAGTGGCCATGATTATTCTTTATTAGGGCTTGCTATTTTCCCGTGGGTAGTGTCTGTCATGTGTGACATGTTCTTTCTTTCCCAGTGTGGAGTTGGGGGCTGGACCAAGTGTCTTGAGCACTGCAACTGAATATGTGACTCCTGAACCACATCCCATAGCACAGTGATGACAAAATACACCACATCCAGTCATGTCCAGTTCCCTAAATTTTGTGACTACTTCAACTGAAATTACACAGGAGACGAGTTTCCTCCAACAAAAACCTTGGTTTTTGACCTTGTCAAATCCAGGTCTTTTGAGTCCAATTTTCACCTGGGGCATGGAGCCAACAGAGTATGCATTCACACACACACACATACACACACACACACACACACACACACACACACACACACACACCACACACACACACACACACACACACACACAGAGAGAGAGAGAGAGAGAGAGAGAGAGAGAGAGAGAGAGAGAGAGAGAGAGAGAATAAATAGTCATGGAGTTGAGAATTCCCAAATGTACCTACAATCAGCAAGTTGGAAACCCAGATGAGCACATGGTGTAAATTCCAGTCCAAAAACTCACCCAAGATCCAACAGCAAGAGTCAAAAAATCTGTTCAGGGCAAAGGCAGGATTAAGACAATGTTGTAATTAACACAGTCAGGCAAGAACTACATGTTACTTAGCCCTTTTGATCTACTCTAGTCTTGAACTGATTAGACAAGGCCCACCCCCACTAAAAGGGCCAACTGATTTTCTCATTCAGTACTTTCATATATTCATATCACTCAGAAACAGCCACACTTAGAATAGTGTTTGATCAACTATCTGTGTACTCAGTGGACCATGCACATGTCAAATAAACTAAACCTTCAAAAGGACCTTTGTTGTGTTTGTCTATGAATAAAAACTCTTCCAACCTCAGATTACTGAAGAACTGGAGGCAGGTGCTGTGATAATCTTTCCCCAAGGAGGATACCAAGGTGCAGCGTCATCTGCTCATTTCATGAAGTCATCAACTAGAGGGGGACATGTGCCTCTTACATCTCTCTTAGAACACACTGGCCCATTCATTAGATTTGCTAACCCCTGCCAGAAAAAGTGTTTAATTTGCTCTCTAATCTGCACCAATTTAAGTTAATTAATTGCAAACTGATGTTGTACGTGTCATTAGAATTTATCAATAACATTAGATAAATAAATCCTCCTGGAAGAAATTCCACGAAATTCTTTTATAATCCATAAAGCAGCTCTGAGAGAGAGGTGATTCAGAAACCTAAGGTGTGCTTGGGTTGCTGATGTAGGATGGGCCAGTGAGGAGGGGCCAAACCTACATTGTCCCTCCTCCCCCACCTACCACCTCAGTCACTGCCTGTAAGGGGTGGGAAATTGATAGTCTCCTTGCCAAGGTCCTGTCCTACACGTCACCACTTCACTGTAGTGTCTATTACTCTGCACCAGCCACACTGCACACAGGATGTGGACATGAGCATAAATAGGGACACTCAAAGCTAAGCAGGGGGGACAGAGCTGGGAGAGTGTCCTTTGGATCCAGGTGCCCAAGGCTTGTCTGGGACCCTGACAGTCCTTTCATAACACCTGAGTGGAGTACAGGGTCATTCAGGTTATTCTTGCCACTCATGGATCTTTTGAACATGCCAAAGGCAGGATTGGAAGCATAGATACAGGTGAGAACCTCCCAAACACATCACAACTTATTTCCTCAATAATTCCCCACTATACTGTGTCCCACCTCTGAAACAATTTTCCTTCTGACTAAACAGTCTGCAGTGGCTGGTCACTGACATGCTGGGACCTGCAGGGGTTGCTGGATGTGGGCCAAGAAGTTGTAGTCAAGCCCAGAATCCAAATCTCCAAATGCTCTGCCTTCAGTGTAGACCCTATGGGACTCCCAGTGTGTGGGCAGGGGGAGAATCCTTAAACAAGGTCTTGCCTGAGCCTATGTCTTCCCTGGTGCTTATCTGTGCAGGTAGGCAATGAAAGGGTCCTCTGAGTTAGAGAGTTGGGCTACAGTCCAGTGTCTTGTGGAAAAGAAAGACTATGGCTGGGTTCAAGTCCAGGACTTTTGGATAAGGGCACCAGAAGGGGAGTCATTGTGGAAGTGTCCTTGCGCTGTCATATGTACTCAAGCTCTCATGCGTGAACACACATGTATACACACAGATGCATGTATGTTCATCATAGTGGGTTTGCTCATTCAAATACACTCATACACACACACTCAGGACAAATATACTCAATACACACACTCATATGTGGGCACACTTGTGCATACACAGGCAACACTGATATGCACATGGACAAACACTATTGCACATTCTCACATGTGCAACAAAGACAGGAGCCAAGTGGTATATAGGAAGGAAGGTCGAATGTGTTTCTTCTCTGGGGCACAAGAGTTAAGCATACAAAAAAGCCATACTGCACAAAAAGGTGGAGGTGTGCTGAGGGCAACAGGAGGATGTAGGCAAAGATATCTAAGGAAGAGGTGAGAATGTGACTGTAGAGTGCACAATGAGTAGGTCAAGGTAGGGTAAATGAGAGGTTCATTCACACTAATAAACCATGCTAATTACTCACATGAATCCCCTAGACAACTCCAGCAGGGCCAAGAGTTGGAGCTCAAGATGTCTAAGGTAGTGAGAGTTCTCATTAGCCTAAACAGAATCCAGCAGAGGAGTATGGAACTCCTTGTGGACTGGGGTGTCCCTCAGGACCCGTTTCATGAGGGTTTGTATGGACATGGGGAGCTTCAGACAAAGGGGAGAAGGGCACAAGGGACCAGCTCTGTGGCATCCCAGCCAGATTCTGGGCTACTTCCTCAAGTCTAGTCTCTTCTTGTAGAAGGAGCTTAAAAGTGTGGGTCTGGTGTCTACACAGAACACACATACTGACAACCTGTTTTTACCATGTGGCCTTGAGAAAGTTGCTTGATGTCACTGTGCCTATTTTTCCTCACCTCTAATATGTAAGTGATAATAATATCTGTCTCATCATTGTGAGGAGCATTAAATAGATTAGTCCTACCAAGAGCTAAGGCTACAGACTGGCTCCCAGTGGTGCTGTCAGAATGTGTCCTATTGTTATTTGTCAATGACTAGTAGCAGGAGAGGCTGTGAAGCTTAAATGCATGATGGATGAAGGCCACCTGCACTGTGTCAGCACATAACAGGTGCTCACGAGGACTCCATGGTCACACACCCCAATCCTTAAGTAAGGCTTGGGCACTCTTCTAAATATTTTTAAATTGTTTGTCCAAGATATCCTCTTCTTCACTATTATTAGCGTTTGTGACTTTGGAGATGTTAAGTTTAGGATGATTCATGTGGCCTTATTTGTTTCATATTTCTTGGATTTCTGCATTAAGATTTGCCAAGCAAATAAGAAGCCAAGCCATTGGGAAATTTTTATCACCTTAGTCTTAATTCAATTATTCTCAATGTTTAAGTAGGAGAGTGTAGTGGCAAGGCTGAGAATTGATTTCTCCACATTGGTAGTGAAGTGTTTTCCCATGTGCTCAGAACACTGTCCCTGACACTACTCACATTGAACTAAACCATCTAGAATGTCTAATAAATGTGTCACTTGACTGCTTCTAGACTGCTTCACTATAGAAGTTTCCTCTCTTTGGTGTCACTGTTAGCCACAAGGAGCTTAAAATTTGTAAGTTGAGTAGGTTTCTACTTGCTTCACAATGCTCCCAATTTGTGTCTAGGAGTAGCAAGTGTTTAAACTGATCAGTGCCCCCTAAAATATGTTACATACAGGGACAGTACACTGAATTGTCTACATGCAGCAGTTACCTGAGAAACCAACAAATCTGCTTGTTGGTTTCAGTGCTTCCATCCATGTCCAGGATTCACCTTCTTGGGGTGAGGAAGATATGCACATTATGTGATTTGGAAAAGATACAGGCTTTCAGCACCAGCTACCAACAAACTGGATGGTGTGGATTTCCATAGAAAGCATATATAATTCCTGCCATGCTCAGAAATGCACTTCCCTTTAGAGGCCATGGAAGCCATGTGGTTAGGGAGACTTGGGCTTGACGCCTTAAGGTCCACAAGGAATCAAGATACAGATCTAGGATGCCCACCTTGAAGGACAATATTAATACAGACAAAGCAGACTCAGTGATTTGACAATCATGGTGATTGTCTCCACCATGACCATCACATTATGGAAAGATCACCTTTCCAGAGGGGTAGAATGTCTGACCTCCATACTTTTTCTTCACACAAATCTCTGCGGCTTCAACTTCTCTCTAAGGGTTCACACCAGACCCTCACACTCTGCATGCTCCACTCTGCTGGTGCTAGGAGAACTGGCCCACACAGTGCACAGAGATCAGGTGTTCCCACTGCAACTGCAGATGAGCCACCTCACTAAGGTGAGAAGAGAGGTAATCAGCACCACAACAAAAACCCTGCAATGTGTAACACATCCAGCATACTCCTCTCTAAGAAACGATGCTGAAGCTCCAAGAGAAAAAACTCAAAACCTTAATACAGGGGCACAAGGGATTAAAACCCTGACCAAAACCAACTGCAGATGTGTAAGTCTCAATGCAGAATGAAATAACAAGAAATCTGCCCACCATAAAAAGCCAGTTCTGCCAATACTGATCCCAACTCCTGCATAGAAGAAGAGCTATCAAAAAGAAATTCCAAAAAATAGCAGAAATGATTAATGATGTCAAAGGAAGAACACAAAAGTAATTATTTAACCTCAAAGAGAACATGAAAAACCAATTAAATGAATGCAAAGGGGAATAAAGAAACAGATTAACGAAATTAAGATTATACAGGATATGGAAAAGAAAATCAATAAAAATAGGTGTACCATGAACAATAATCAATCCTAAACAAACAAGTCAATATCCCAAATTAAAATCTTAATTGGAAGCTTGGAGAACAGAGTGGAGCAAGTTAAAAACAGAGTATCAGTAAAAGAAGACAAAGTAGAGGAATTAAACCAAACAGTAAAAGATCATGAAAGAATGCTACGAAAATATGAATGGGAGATGCAGGATATCTAGGACACCATGAAAAGACCAAACATATGCACAATGGGTGTAGAAGAAGGAGAGGAGATATAAATTAAAGCTATTGACACTGTATACAATAGAGTAATTGCTAAAAACTCCCCTAACTTCAAGAAAGAGAGTCTCTCAGGTGCAGGAAGTTTACAGAACACCAACCCATCATGACCAGAAAAGAAAGACACTCAGACTGATCCTAATCAAAACAGTCAGCACACAGAACAAAGAAAGAAAAAAGAGAAAAGACACATCACATATAAAGGCAAACCCATTAGAATACCAGCAGGTTTCTAAACTCAATCTCTAAATGCAAGAAGTTCATGGGAAGACTTAACTCAGATCTGGAAAGAAAGGAACTGTCATCCTACAGTACACTGTCAGTCTACCCAGCGTAAGTATCCTTCCTAATTGAAGGAGAAACTGAAAAGCTTCACAACAAAGAAAACTAAAGGAATTTGCAACCATCAAGCCAGCCCTACAGAAGATACTTAAAAGACTTATTACGTATAGAAGAAGAAAATAGAGTGAGACAGGTAGACTCAAGGAAGGATACATATTTTTGAGCAAGCAGACCAATACACAAGAAATAGGTAAAACTAAACAACAGGTAAACAAAAATGACTGGAAACAACAGGCACTTCTCAATACTAACACTGAATATAAATGGCCTCAATGACCCCAATGTAGAGACATAGAATAGCAAATTGAATTAAGAAATAACACCTAACCATATTTTGCTTACAAGAGACTCATCTATGTGAAAAAAACAAATATTGGCTTAGAGTCAAAGGATGGAAAAAGGTCCAAATAAATAGACCCAAGAAACAAGCAGGAGTAGCTGTAGCATATCCGACAAAGTCGACTTCAAACTAAAATCAACCGGGAATGATAATGAAGGTCACTTTCTATTAATGAAAAGAACAATTCATCAAGGAGAAATATTAATCCTTAACATGTATGCACCAAACTCAGGCCAATCAGTTACATTAAAAAAACCTCTAATGGCCCTATGAGCAAGAATAGACATGAACACAGTGATAGTGGGAGACCTGAATATCTCACAGTCACCAATAGATTGATCATCCAGAAAAAAGTTACAGAATCTTCAGAGCTACTCCTCACATTAGACCAAACTGACATGGTTGATATCCACCAAGTATTTCACCCAAAAACTAGAAAATACAAATCTTTTCTGCAGGTTACGAAACTTTCTTCAACATAGATCTTGTTTTAGGACACAAAGCAAATCTCAATAAACTCCAGAAAATCAAAATAACCTCCTGCATCATGTAAGATCAAAAGAGAATAAAACAAGAACTCAGCAACAAAACAGTCCCCAGAAAGTAATCAAACACATGGAAACTGAACAAAACGTTGCTAAAAAACCAATGGGTGATTGAAATCATAAGGGAAGAATTCAAAATATTTTTATAATCCAATGAAAATTAAAATACAACCTACCAGAATCTGTGGGAAGGAGCAAAGGCCATGTTAAAGAGAAAGTTTATGGATATAAGTGCCTACATTAAGAAAAACAGAGACTGCTCAAAGAAAGAATCTAATGCTGCACCTTAAGTTCCCACCAGAAAAAGAACAAAGCAAACCCCAAACCAGCAGACAGAGAGAAATAACAAAGATCAGGGCTGAGATTA
Source organism: Castor canadensis (assembly GCF_047511655.1). Lineage (NCBI taxonomy): Eukaryota > Metazoa > Chordata > Mammalia > Rodentia > Castoridae > Castor > Castor canadensis. The sequence goes on from NC_133391.1 coordinate 8,448,812, forward strand.
ATGAAATAAAAAACCAAACAAACTATACAAAGAATCAATGAATAAAAAGTTGGTTCTTTGACAAGATTAACAAGAACAACAAACCCTTACCCAACATGACAAAATGGAGAAGGAAAAAGACAAAAATTAATAAAATCAGAGATTAAAATGGACACATAACTACAAATACCAATGAAATCCAGAAAATAATTAGAGAGTACTTTAAGCACATATATTCATTTAAAGTGGAAAATTGAGACGAAATGGCTAAATTCCTAGATGCATGAAACCAACCAAAATTGAACCAAGAAGCTATTAACAACCTAAATAGTCCTACTACATGCAATGAAATTGAAATAGACTTGAAGAGGCCAAGTCTTGATAGATTCATGGCTGAATTTTACCAGATCTTTAAAGAACTAACAAAAATACTCAAACACTTTTCCAGGAAATAGAAAGACAAGGTGGTAACAAGGAAATAGTGAAGAGGTCTGGCAGACATGAATAAATTCTGGTTTTAATACACATGTGCATGGAAGCAATGCCAGGAATCTCTCTGCATAGCTATCCTTGTCTCAAACTATAAAAATGCTATGCCTTTCTTATTATTGCTTATGGCTTCTCTTCAACAAAATTGGAGAAGAGGTGAGAATAGGTTCTGCCTGGAAGTCTGAGGGGAATAGGGGGATAGGTAAGGGGCAGGGGCAGAGGTGAGAAATGGCCCAAACAATGTATGCACATAAGAATAAATGAATAAATAAACAAAAAAGAAAGGGAAGGAACACTACCAAACTCATTCTATGAAGCCATCATTACACTCATTCCAAAAAGAAATAACCATTAAAGAATTATAGACCAATATCTTTAATGAATATAGATGCAAAGATTCTCAACAAAACACTCACAAATAGAATTCAAGAACACATCAAAAAGTTCATACATGAGGAATCCAAGATGGCAACTAGAGGGAGGAAGCAGAAAGCATGCTTCCTAAAGTAAAATCTCGGAGAGTGCTGGAGATACACCTTGCAGGAAAAACCACTGAGAAGAGGCAAAACTCTGACACCTGCACATGCACAGCCCACTCATAGCATCTCCACTCCACATTAAATGGAGAAACCAGGAAGGCTCCTGTGCCGCCAGATGCCAGCTCCTACCCTGCTAGGGAGAAGAAGACCACCAAGTGAGCTACACCACATGCAGTACTCCCACAGACAACCCTGGGACAAATTAGCATAACCCCCTGGACAGACTGACCCCCACTCAGGGAAAAAAGAAAATAAAAAACGAGCTGAATAATAAACAAGCAGCTGAAAAAAAAAGACATGTAGCAAAGAGGCGGGGCACCCTGAGCTCCGGAGAGTGGGGGAGGGAAGCTCCCTCACAGACTGTAAATAAACAAGCCAGACAGAGAAGGTGGGTGTGGCACCACCTCCCCCAGCGTGCTTGGAGAGGGGGAGCCTTGTAACAGCAGCTAAAGCATGACACACACCACCAGAGAGTGGGGGAGGGCACCTCCCTCTGCAAACTCTAAATAAAAAGAGACTGCAATTGTGGGTAGGGCTGTATACTGGAGAAAACAAAAGTGGCTGCATCCAGGACAACTCTAAATAAACAAAGCCTGCAGGGCAAGGTGAGTGTAAAGCTTGTTCCTGAGGTCTGCATAAATAAAGCCTGCACAATCAGCTGGCAGACAGTAGGTGGCAGGTGAGATGCAGCATCAGATAGACATTCAGAAGCTGTCTCCAGACTCTTTTTTTTTCTTCTCTCTCTCTTCCTTTCATGAGACAATGAGAGAACTAGGACTAGATGCTGAAGGACTAGCTGAAACTGTACTGCATTTGAACTTGGGATTTTTGTGTTGTTTGTTTGTTCATTTTGTTTTTTTTTCCCCCTTTGAGGAGACAATGACAGAACTACTTTGCAGGCACCAACATCAGGACTAGAGGCTGAAGGACCAACACCAAAATTATTAAGACTGAAACTTTACCACATTTCAACTTGGGGATTTTTTTTAATCCTCTGTCTCTCTAATTTCTGTTTAGCTTACCATTGATTAGTACACTATCTCTCCCTGTTTATTTCATTGGCTCTGTTTTTAGTATGTGTGTGTTTGTTTCTTTGTTTGTTTTTTACCCTTTTTCTTTACCTTCTGTGCGTTCCCTTTCCTCTTGCACTTTCTCTCTAGATATCACCATTGTTATTATTGCAAGTTAGAGAGTACTGAATTACACACAGTACAGGGACAATAATAATAGCAAAGGCAATGATGGGAAGCTGGAAAAAAGAGGGAAACCATTTTCTTCCCAATAATAAATCAGTACAGGAAACAGAGGGAAATGAAGAAAACAGATACCCAGAACCAGATTCCAAAAAATGAAGATAAACTATGCCAAAGAACCCAATGAAACCCACAAGAACAATCTGAAAGAAGAAATCCTGCAAGTAATCAATGAGAATTTTATAGAGATGATACTGGATATAGTCAACCAAAATGTACAGGAGACACTTCAAGAAATTACAAGACAACAAAACTAGCGAATTTGATTAAGCACAAAAACAAATAAAACAAACTATAGAGGCACTGTATGAATATCAAAGAAAACCAAAGAACATGATAAATAAAGAGATAAATGAACTCAGGATGAAAATAGACAATATGAAAGAGGAAGTGATTCAGGATATGGAAAACCTCAGAAAAAAGAAAGAAACAGAAATGCAAAACAAAACGGAAGGCCAATCCAGCAGATGAGAACAAGCAGAAGACAGAGTCTCAGAACTCGAAGATGAAATGGTAATTAAAGGAAAAACCAAAGAACTATTAGTTAAACAACTCAAGACTTGTGAAGAGAAAATGCAAGAACTCACTGACTTCATCAAAAGGCCAAACTGGAGAATCATGGGCATTGAAGAAGGAGAAGAGGTGCAAGTAAAAGGAATGTGTAATATATTCAACAGAATAATAACAGAAAATTTCCCAAATCTAGAGAAATCTATGCCCATACAGTGCAGAAAGAATCCAGAACACCAAAAGACCTTACCAAAATAGAACTACAACACAATATATTATCATTAAAACAACAAGCACAGAGACAAGAGAAAGAATTCTGAAGACTGAAAGAGAGAAAAAACAAATAACACACAAGGGTAAACCCATCAAAATCACAGCAGACTTCTCAATAGAAACATTAAAAGCAAGAAGAGCGTGGGGTGAGATCTTCCGGGCACTGAATGAAAATAACTTCAAGCCCAGGATACTCTACCCAGCAAAACTATCATTCAAAATAGATGGAGCAGTAAAAGTCTTCCATGATAAGCAGAAACTAAAACAATATATGACCAGAAAGCCACCATTACAAAAGATTCTTCAAGGGATTCTATATGCAGAAAGTGAAACACAACATAACCATGAAAGGGCAGGCAGCACCAAAAATAGGAAAAGAAAAAGCAAGAAAGTAGAGAGTAACCTCAACTTAGGTACACACAACCAAACCTTCAAACAACTAAGACAACTAAATGACAGGAATCACCACATACCTATCAGTACTAACACTTAATGTTAACGGACTTAATTCTCCCATCAAAAGGTACCACTTGACAAACTGGATTAAAAAAAGATCCAACAATTTGTTGCTTACAGGAGACCCATCTCACCGATAGAAATAAGCATAGGTTTAGGATGAAAGGCTAGAAGAAGACTTACATACCCAATAGCCCCCGAAAACAGGAAGGAGTAGCAATATTTATCTCTGACAAAGTAGATTTCAAACCTACATTGATCAAATGAGATGAAGAAGGACATTCCATACTAATAAAAGGGGAAATAGAGCAAAAGAAATAACAATTATCAACCTATATACATCCAATGTCAACACACCCAATTTCATCAAACATACCCTGAAGGACCTAAAAGCATATATTAACTCCAACACAGTGGTTGTGGGAGACTTTAACACCCCATTATCATCAATAGATAGGTTATCCAAACAAAAAATCAATAAAGAAATCCTAGCTTTAAAACATACCATAGATCAAATAGACCTAGTTGATGTCTACAGAACATTTCATCCAACTTCTACTCCATATACATTCTTCTCAGCAGCCCACAGAACCTTCTCCAAAATAGATCATATCCTAGGGCACAAAGCAAGCCTCAGCAAATATAAGAAAATAGAAATTATACCGTGCATTCTGTGCAATCACAATGCATTAAAACTAGAACTCAACAACAAAAATAAAGACAAAAAGCATGTAAATAGCTGGAAAATGAATAACTCATTGCTTAATGAACAATGGGTCATTGATGAAATAAAAGATGAAGTTAAAAGGATCCTGGAAGTCAATGAAAATGAGAACACAACCTACTGGAACCTATGGGATACAGCAAAGGAAGTCCTGAGAGAAAAGTTTTTAGCCATGAGTGCATATTTTAAAAAGACTGAAAGATCCCAAATCAATGACTTCATAATACATCTCAAACTCTTAGAAAAACAAGAACAAGCAAATCTCAAAACAAATAGGAGAGAAATAATAAAAATAAGAGCTGAAATCAATGAAATAGAAACCACAAAAACCATACAAAGAATCAATGAAACAAAAAGTTGGTTCTTTGAAAAAATAAACAAGATCGATAGACCCCTGGCAAACCTGACTAAAATGAGGAGAAAAAAACCCAAATTAGTAGAATGAGGAATGCAAAAGGGGACATAACAACAAACACCATAGAAGTCCAGGAAATCATCAGAGACTACTTTGAGAACCTATATTCAAATAAGTTTGAAAATCTTAAAGAAATGGACAGATTTCTAGATACATATGATCATCCAAAACTGAACCAAGAGGAAATTAATCACCTGTATAGATCTATAACACAAAATGAAATTGAAGCAGCAATCAAGAGTCTCCCCAAAAAGAAAAGTCCAGGACCTGATGGATTCTCTGCTGAATTCTATCAGACCTTTAAAGAAGAACTGACACCAACCCTCCTTAAGTTGTTCCACAAAATAGAAAGGTAAGGAAAACTTACTAACACATTTTATGAAGCCAGTATTATACTTATCCCAAAACCAGGCAAAGACACCTCCACAAAGGAGAACTATAGGCCAAACTCCTTAACGAACACTAATGCAAAAATCTTCAATAAAATAATGGCAAACCGAATTCAACAACACATCAAAAAGATCATTCACCACGACCAAGTAGGCTTCATCCCAGGGATGCAGGGGTGGTTCAACATACGAAAATCAATAAACGTAATAAACCACATTAACAGAAGCAAAGACAAAAACCACTTGATCATCTCAATAGATGCAGAAAAAGCCTTTGATAAGATCCAACACAATTTCATGATAAAAGCTCTAAGAAAACTAGGAATAGAAGGAAAGTACCTCAACATTATAAAAGCTATATATGACAAACCTACAGCCAGCATTATACTTAATAGTGAAAAACTGAAACCATTCCCTCTAAAATCAGGAACAAGATAGGATGCCAACTATCTGCACTTCTATTCAAGTTTGTCTTTGAATTCCTAGCCAGAGCAATTAGGCAAGAAGAAGGAATAAAAGGAATACAAATAGGTAAAGAAACTGTCAAAATATCCCTATTTGTAGATGATATGATCCTATACCTTAAAGACAGAAATAAACGCTACTCAAAAGCTCCTAGACTCCATCAACAGCTATAGCAAGGTAGCAGTATATAAAAATCAACATAGAAAAATCAGTAGCATTTCTATACACTAATAATGAACAAACTGAGAAAGAATATATGAAAACAATTACATTTACAATAGCCTCAAAAAATTCAAATATCTAGGTGTAAACTTAACAAAGGATGTGAATGACCTCTACAAGAAAACTATAATCTTCTGAAGAAAGAGATTGTGGAAGACTATAGAAAGTGGAGAGATCTCCCATGCTCATAGATTGGTAGAGTCAACACCGTAAAAATGTCTATAGTCCCAAAAGTAATTTACATGTTTAATGCAATTCCCATCAAAATCCCAATGACATTCATCTAAGAGATTATAAAATCAACCATTAAATTTATATGGAAACACAAGAGGCCACGAATAGCCAAGGCAGTACTCATTAAAAAAAACAATGTTGGAGGTATCACAATAGATGACTTCAACCTATTTTACAAAGCAATAGCACTAAGAACAGCATGGTACTGGCACAAAAACAGACATGAAAACCAGTGCAACAGAATAGAGGACCCAGATATGAAGCCACACAACTGTAACCAACTTATCTTCAACAAAAACTGCGGGGAAAACTGGTTAGCAGTCTGCAAAAAACTAAAACTAGATCCATATTTTTCACCCTATACCAATATTAACTCAAAATGGATCAAGGATCTTAATACAAGACCCCAAACTCTAAAGTTGCCACAGGAAAGAGTACAAAATACTTTGGAACTAATAGGTATAGGCAAGGACTTTCTCAATGGAACCCCAGCAGCTCAGCAACTAAGAGATAGCATAGATATATGGGACTTCATAAAGCTAAAAAGCTTCTGCTCAACAAAAGAAATGGTCTCTAAACTGAAGAGAACACCCACAGAGTGGGAGAAAATATTTGCCAGCTACATTTCAGACAAAGGACTGATAACCAGAATATATAGGGAACTCAAAAAACAAGTCTCCCAAAATTAATGAAGCAATAAAGAAATGGGCAAGTGAACTAAACAGAACTTTCTCAAGAGAAGGAACTCAAATTGCCAAAAGCACATGAAAAAATGCTCACCATCTCTAGCAACAAAGGAAATGCAAATTAAAACCACACTAAGATTCCACCTCCCCCTGTTAGAATAGCCATCATTAGCAACACCACTAACAACAGGTGTTGGTGAGGATGCAGGGAAAAAAACCCTTTTACACTGCTTGTGGGATTGCAAACTAGTATAACTCTGGAAAAAAATTTGGAGGCCTCTTAAAAATCTAAACATAGATCTACCATATGATCCAGCAGTACCACTATTGGGGGTATACCCAAAAGAATGTGACACAGTTTCTCCAGAGGCACCTGCAACCCATGTTTATTGCAGCACTATTCACAACAGCCAGGTTATGGAAACAGCCAAGATGCCCAGTACTGACGACTGGATTAAGAAAATGTTGTATTTAAACACAGTGGAATTTTATGCAGCTATGAGGAAGAATGAAATGCTATAATTGCAAGTAAATGGGTGTAACTGGAGAACGTCATTCTGAGTGAGGTTAGCCTGGCCCCAAAGACCAAAAATCATATGTTCTCCCTCATATTCAGACAAACACAAGAAGAAGATTGGACTTTGATCACATGTTAAAGCAAGAGCACACTTGGGAGGTATGAGGATAGGTAAGACACCCAAAAAACTAGATAGCATTTTTTGCCCTCAATGCAGAGAAACTAAAGCAGACACTTTAAAGCAATAGGACAATAATAGAAGGGTACCAGGAATTAGAGAAAAGGTTAGTTCAGAAGAATTAATTTAGAAGGTAACACACATGTACAGTAAAGCAATGCAAATTAACTCCCTGTATAGCTATCCTTATCTCAACAAGCAAAAACTCTTGGTCCTTCCTATTATTGCTTATACACTCTCTTTAACAAAATCAGAGATAAGGGCAAAAAGTTTCTTCCTGGTAGCAACAGGGGTAGGGATGGAGAGGGAGGGGAATGTGGGAGAGGGAGAGGGCAAGGTGAAGGGGGGAGAAATGATCCAAACAGTGTATGTACATATGAATAATAAAAGAAAAAAAGTTCATACACCATGACAAAGTCAATTTCATTCCAGGTGTGAAAGGATGTTCAACACACATTAATCCATAAACATAAAGAGTACACTGACAGATATTAATTAGTAGAACTACACCTTACAAGGGACAGCAAAGGCTTTAAGTTCCCACTACAAGATTTTTGTTTGGTGTTGAAAGTACTGAAGAAAAATGTATTACATCCCAGATGCTACTTTTGAGGAAGCATGAACTTGATTTTTAGTGAGGAAAATATAAACCCAGGTGCTACATCCTTTACTACTAGCTGATGAAGGCTTATTTTGGAGAGATTCCAATAAATTATGTGCCATAAAAAAAGAGTACCTAACCAAATGCAAGACAAAACCCACACAATCCTCTCAATAAATACAGAAAAACTCTTTGACAAAATCCAGCACACTGTTATGATGAAAGCTCTGAAGAAACTAGAAATTGAAGGAATGTTCCTCAACATAATATAGGCTATGTATGACAAACATAGAGCCAACATCATAGTTACTGGAGATCAACTGAAACTCTTTCCATTAAAATCATGAATGAGACTGTACTGTCCACTTTTTCCACTCCTATTCAACACAGTTTTGGAATTCCTAGTTAGAGTAATAAGGCAATTGTAAGAAAGAAAAGGGATTCAAATGGGAAGGAAGAAGTCAAACTATCCCTATTTGCAGATGACATGATCCTATACCTAAGAGACTCCCAAAACTCTACCAAAAATACTACAAGATATCAAAGGCTCTTTTGGCAAAGTAGCAGTTTACAAAAGTAGCACACAGAAATCAGTAGCTTTTCTATATACCAAGAATGGACAGACTGAGAAAGAAATCAGGGTAACAATCAAATCAAAATCAAAGTACCTTTGAATAAACTTAAGAAAGGAAACTAAAGATCTTTTTAATGAAAATCACTGAAAATCACTGAAATGAGAAATCGAAGAAGACTGTAGAAGGTGGAAAGAACTTCCATGCTCATAGACTCTTAAAATCAACATTGTGAAAATGGCCATACTACCATAAGCAATCTACCTGTTCAACGCAGTCCTAACCAAAATTCCAATGACATTCTGCACATAAATAGAAGCAATCATGAAGTACATATGGAGACACAAATGGCCTCTAACAGACAAAGGAATTCGGAGCAATGCTGGAGGCATCACAATACTCAACCTCAAAGTTTACTACAGGGCCATAACAGTAATAACAGCATAATATTGGCACAAGAACAGACAGGAAGGCCAATGAATCAGATTAGAAGATTGAGACATAAGCACACACAGCAATAGTTAGCTGATCTTCAACAAAGAATCCCAGAAGACATGATGGAGAAAACTGCATATGTTCTGGATAAACCACATATTCACATGCAGAAAATGGAAACTACATCCTTGTCTTTCATGCTGTACCAAAATCAATTCAAAGTGGATCAAAGACCTTAATATAAGGACTGAAACTTTGAAACAACTCCAAAAAGCAGTAGGAAATACACTAGAACAGATAGGTTTAGGGAATGACTTCCTAAATAGAACTGAAAAGGATGAGCATCTAATAGAAACAATTAACAAATGGGACTGCATTAAACTAAAGAGCTACTGCACAGTAAAGGAAACGGTCCCCAGTCTCAAGAGACAGCCCACAGTGTAAGAGAACATCTTTGCCAGCTACTCATCTGACAAGGTTCTAATATCTTGAATCTACAAGGAACTCAGAAAACTCATCCTCCAAGGAATCAACACCCCAATGAAGAAATAGGCACATGAATTAAACTGACTTCTCAAAGGAAGTGGTAAAATGGCCAGTAAATACATGAAGAAGTGCTCAAGTTCCCTGGTTATAAGAGAGATGCAAATCAAAACAACACTTAGATTTCATCTCTCCCCAGTTAGTATGGCTGTAATTAAGGATAAAAACAGCAACAAATGCTGGTGAGGAAGTGGCAAAACAGAAACACTTATACATTGCTGGTGGGAATGCACACTAGTACAGTCATTATGGAAAGCACTATGGCAATTCCTCAGAAAGTTATGACAGTACTGCCATAAGATCTAGTGATACCTCTCCTGGGCATCTACCCACAGGAACATTAGTCAGGATACAAATGGGCCACTGTACACTGAAGTCCATCACAGCACTATTTTCAATAGCCAAGCTTTGCAAACAACCCAGGTGCCCTCACACACAGATTAATGGGAACATGAAATTATTTTATATATTCACAAGGAAGTATTACTCAGTAAATTCATGCAATTGGGGCACATCATGTTAAGTGAAGTTAGCCAGGATCAGAATCACAAAAGAAGCATGATTTCTCTCATACATAGAAGATAGATACAAATATAAACATATACACAAAATCAAGCATGATCATATACAAACTCCATTTAGAACATGTGGGTAACAGTGTAACTACTCTGTGGAACTGGGGGAAATAGAGAAAGGAAAAGAGAATGATAGAGCAATAAAAATATCACATACTACAAGATATGAGAATGTATAATGAAAGATGTTGAAAAACAAGGGATGTGAGGTAAAGGGGTAAGGGCAAGTATTCAAAGGGTTTGAACAGATGAAAGTAATACTCACTCACCAAGGGCATACATTGAGACACCTAATTGAACATGAATTCAAATTTAATTATGAAAACCAAGACTGTAAAATAGGCACAGTAGGTGCAGGGTGGGGTTCCAGTGGGAGGAGGAGTGTGAACCAAGGAGATTAAGGTGATCGTATATGGTAAATGGACTTCATATACCCATATGAAACAGAATAAGAAAAACTCTTGCAATTGCTTTAGGTAGAGTGGAGGGGGAAAAGGGAGAGAGACAATAGGGGCCAAGTAAGTAATGTACAATATAAGTCTAATCAGAACTGTCACTATGAATCCCCCTGTATCATGAATATATCCTAATAAAATTTATTTTAAAAATAGGCAGAGATCACACAATAATGCAAGGAGCAGAGGGTGGGGAAGCATGGCCATGAGGTCAGGTCAGGTAAATCTTGGTATCAACATCCAGAATGTAAGTAAAGTTAAACCTATCATGAGCATCCATTAGATGCCTAAGGTTTGTTGTAGTTTTTTTATCTTTTGTAGTATGATGGAGTCAAGACCTCTCCATGTAGGGGTCTTCTGCCAAGCTCCTGCCCTGACCTCTCCGCATCCTCATGCAGGTGACATTCAGAAGTCTTGAAGGTGAAGGGCTGAATGGAGTGTTCTGACCCAATGCCCTGTGTTTACAGGCAGCTCCTGGTGTCACAGGTGGGGCTTTGGACCCACAGTGGGGTGGAGGTTTTCAACAAAAAACCTTGGGACAACATGCTGATATGTGTCTCCTACCTTCTGCTGTTCCTGCAGGGAGAAGCCACATGACCACACCTGGAACCTATGCAGGCTGCAGAGGTGAATCACAGGCATGGTGGCTCTGCTGTCCTCATTCTGTCCTGACTGCTCCTCATCCTCAGGCAGCAGATATTCAGATGTCCTAAAGATAAAGGGTGGAGGGAAGGTTCTCTTTCTTCTTTGGGTAGACAGAGAAGGTGCAAGGATAAATTGTGGTTTGAAACAATTTTTCCTGGAAAATGTATTCTGGGAATATGTCTGTTCAAGATGTGGGCAGAGGAAATGAACCCTGCTCCTCCCTCAGCTTCTCCTCCTATTGGCAGTCATCCTTCAGGATACTTCCCAGAGTATCTCTAGGATGTGCACTTTCCATGATTGTGAAAACATTTCCAGTGGTTTTGATGACATGAAACACATTGATCACATTGGGATGATCCACTTTTTCATTATAAACACTACAGTTTTAATGAGGAATTCTGCCATATTTGGGGTATGATTTTTACAGTCACCTGGGTCTTTGTCACTTTGTGGTAGCCCAGTTGACCTTTGCCAAGCTGCATTTGCCAATTGTCTAGAAGACCCAATAGTGCTCTGTGATCTCTCCTCAACAGAGATCTGTTCTTGGGCTTCTGCCACATTGTTGCTCTTCTCTAGAATCTAGAAATCCTCAAGGCAACTGCAAGTAACAATGCCACATAAATAAAAACTGAAATACATAGCTTGACCAAATGGTATCCTCCTCATTAAAATTGTTAGTGATATCAGCCCTTTACAGACTTATACAAATGTGTTCAAATTTTTACAAGAGGAGCTTGAGCGTCCTAACAAAATGTTGTCAATCATTATTCTCATCCTGAAATGCTGTATGTCATGAAAATAACTAGAGCATTCTGTGAATGGGTAAACATTTTCAAAATGTTAATCAATGCTAGTTTAAGTCTTTGTCACTGCAGTTTTATCCTCCTGTGGCCAATATGTGCTAGGCTCAGGCACTTGGTGCCATCCCTAGCACTCTGTGCATGTCTGAGGTTTCATGGTCACCATGTAGCTGTGATGAGACTCACAAATCTATGCACACTAGGTGGAGGTAGGAGGAGCACAGCCAGGTTGTTTCTGTGACATGTTTTTCTTGTCCTTATTTCACCAGCTACTCACACCTAGCATCTAATTCTCACACTTTGTTTGGCAGTTATGGAGACATGTTCTTGTGACCACCTGGATATCTTATCTCCAGGACTCCTCCCATGCTTAGGTGGCCACCCTCCAGTACAGTGTCCAGAATATCTACTGGCATGATTCTTTCTTTGATTGCAATAGAGGAGAATGAAGTGTGAGTCTGGTACTTTCTTGCAAGTGCTCTAAAATTGAGTCAATTCCATTCTTCTTGATTTAAGTTTTGATTTCAGATAGGGTCTCTTGCTAACTGTGCCTGGGTGGTCTCAAACTTGTGATCCACCTGCCTGTGTTCCCTGTAGTTGTGAAGGCATAAACCATCACACCATACTAGACTTCAAAGTTTTCATGTCCTTCTCCCTGCTTTGGTTGCATTTGTAGAGGTTCAAGCCAATGTGTCTGAATTTTCAGTACTTCTCTTCTGAATATGTTCAAAAACATATTCAGGAGTAAATTACAGAATACGTATGCCCTAGAAAAATCCTATGAAACCCCTTAAGTTGTCCCCACTATTTTTCAATATCATACAAGATGATATTAATAATGACATAGATAAAATCAAATGTAGTGACGCAGCAGGAACACTCCACTACCTTGGTTTTGTTACAGTCTCTGCTGCACAGGGCTTTCCTTTAACCATGCTTTTCCTGGAATGTGGCTATTTCTTTTTGTCCAGCAAACAGCAACATAGTCTGAAACTATACTGAAACACTTCCTAGATATCTCTTGCAGTCTTGCATCCTCTTATAGGTGTAATGGTGCAGTTCCACCATTGGGACGTCCCCTTTTGAGTGAGGTTCCTTCCTGTGATATTTGTGGTGAGGATCTGAAGATCTCCATGTCATGATGAGAAGATGTATTCAAACCCATTTGGAGGATAGGCTGCACCATGGGTCACCAGTAGAGGCTGGGTTCTGACTGTGGAGTAGCCCAATGGGGAGAGAATGTTCTGAGAATTTACCCTGAGATTGTGACCTGCTCTAATTGTCAGAGTGGAGCTATGGTCTCATGTGGAGTTGTCCAATGGGGCAGCAGTTTTCTGATCATGTACTACATTTACAGTTGCTGATATCTGCCTCTGGGCTAATGCTTTTCTGCCAAGGGGAAAACACGTTGGGTAGGCCAGGAAATCATTCAGATAACTGGCCTTCACTTGAGTGATGCAGCTGACCATGAGGCGTCTGGTGCTGAAGTATCAGAAATCTGGCCAGGACCTCATTAAACTTCCCTTCTAAGAGAGAGTCCCTCATATCCTGTGTACAATATCTCATCTGATACAGTGTGGCCATAATGTTGCTGTGTGGCTGTTCTGGGAGTACCTTCCTACAATATTTCTGACCTTGACTGAGCCCAGGAGTCCCATGATGTTCTCTCTTATACCTAGGGCCTACAGATAGTATCTTAGAGGTGAGCTATTGCACTTCTGCAAAAAGGTATGATTGAAAGTCGGAGATTGCTTGTAGAAATTGCTGCTACAGCTGGGAACAGCTGTCCCTTCTAAATGGCAGGAAGCACTGCCCTTCTAAATGGCATCCTGAATCCCTGATACAGGCCTGCATATTGTAGAGGACAGTCCCCATGCAGAAGAAGGGTGGGCACACCAGCTGTCTCCTGTAGGGTCATGCAGGTGTTGTGGAGTGCAAGCAAAGCAGTTCTTCCAGATTCCTGACATTGACTTGGTTGATATAATTTTCCCTCTGAGGTGTCTGTACAGAAGTATCGGGAACATATCCTTCAAGTCCTTAAACTTTCTTTATAACAGAGTTCTATAACTCTCTTGCATGACATCACATATGATACATTGTGACCTCAATGGTGCTATATGGCTGTTTGGGGGTATCCTCCAGAATATTTCTCCCTTGGCAGACCCAAGGGAGATGGTTTCACTGGTTTGGATGATGTGGAACAGATTCATCCCATTTTGTTGATCCAAACTTTTCATTACATAAATTTCAGGTGTAATGCAGGCCTGTATCAGGGATTCACAGTATCTCACAAGTGAGGCTTTGTACTTCTGCTGAAAAGCATGATGGTATTTTGCAAATTATTTGAAAACTGGCTGCTTCAGCTTGGAAGAGCTGTCTCTACAAAATAGCAGGTAGTCTGTGAGCATATCATACATGGATAACCATAGGCTTCATGTGTCTATTGCAGATCTTCATACTCCTCATCCTAAAACAGTTCTTTGCCCTTGACATTTCCTTAGTCATCTTTAAGATGTTGTTAGGATTCACATCTAGGTGGAAAATGCCCTTCCTGTAGCAGTAGCTACACACATGATCTGCTGGAATAAACAAGCACTCCTCCTCTAACTGGGCAAATGGTAGTAGTTCTCCCATGGTGGAAGGAGTGGATGGAATGCACTCAGTCCCTCAAGCTCTTTTTAAAGGAACACACATTGTTTGGGAACACACAAAGAAGCAACAATATGACAGAAATATTCTCAGAGAACATCTACTCAGATGCATGAAGAGGAAAGGAACACTTCAGGTCTCCTCTTCTGCCAAGGACGGCTGTCCTTAGAAATACTCTCCAGGAGATTTCCACTTATAATCTCTGTCATTAAAGACCTTGGTTTTCTTTTCTTTTCTCGGCATAGCTGACATACATGTGAGGGAATCCCAGTTGCGTATGAGCCCTAACATTTCTGGCAACTCCCACTTGGTGTGATTTTTACTCTGGATTTCATACAGAGTTTTCTTTTAATTCTGCCTGGACTGGCTATGAACATGAGATCCACCTGCCCCTGTCTCCTATGTAGCTGTGATGACAGGCACACACCCAATGCCATGCTAGATTATACTTATGGACCTTTTCCCCTGTTTTGTCGGTGTGGTGGTCTAAATCAATTTGTCCCAATTTAACTCCTGCTATACTAAGTCCTTTGAAAAGGATATTCTGAGAACATATAGCCACAAAAAATGCACAGACATCTCTTGAAAATACCCCACCATTTCTATATGATGTTCGTAATAGCATAGATATAATCACATGCAAAAGCACAGCTGGCTGGCCCCACCTACTTGGTTTTGTGTCAGACTCAGCCGCCAGCTCTGTTCATTGCAAATAATGTATTCCTGTTTTAGGGATTTCTCTTTTGGTGAGGAAAACAACACTTCATTGGGTTATTAGCTACATTCCCACTATCAGGATAATCCCTGGTGATTGGGGTTGCTTCCTATGACAAACCTGGGGAAGATTTTCTACTCTCTAAGTCATGGTTAGAAGCTGCAATCCCACAAAGGAGTTGCACAGTGAGAAGGGACTTTTCTTCTGGCAAAGCACTTTAGGAGGATGGGCTGATCTCTGGGTTAGCAGTAGAGGCTATGGTCTTTCTGTGGTGGAGCCCAATGAGGAGGGAGTTTTCTGACCATATATCTATTTTTTCAGTCTGTTTTTTATATCAGAATTGAGCTTTGGCCCTTTGGGGTTATCCCAATGGGTCAAGAAACGGACAATTTCCTGATGAAGTTGCTGATGTCTGTCTCTGAACTAACACTCCTTATAAAGGAGGAAGCCTCAGGACTGCACTGGGAGCCTATGCTGGAAATTATCTTATTCTTTGCAGGCTTTAGACATATAATAAAATGCATAGGTGCAGCTGGGCCACCACACCTATTTGATTCTGTGTCAGCCCTGTCATCAGTACCACTTGCTTTTTTTCTTTGCAGTGATCTCTTTGCTATCCACTGGGAGCAGCACATTTGCCCATATGTTTTTAATTATCCCAAAATCACGCTGTTTCCCCTTTTCAGGTATGCCATGCTCCCACATTTGTGATGTCCATCTGAATTAGAGGTGATGGTAATTCTCTGGTGTTGCCTGCTGCTGAGGAATTTTTCTGAGCATTGGCTCAGGAAGGGTATTCTGCTGTCTCTGATAAGAGGTGGAGGCTGTGTTCTCATTGTGGTACTGCACATTTGACACAGCATTTCCTAAAATACCTTCCCTCAGTGAAATTGCCAAAGTTGATTTACCAACCACTGTTGCTAGTGCAAGAGGAATTACCAGCACTGCAGTACGATGCTGAGCATGAAACTCATGTCCTCACATGTACGTTGCACTTGGGAATTATAGGCATAGTGACACTTCTACCACCTTTCTGCCCTGATTCACTGTGATCATTGTCCAAAGATGCTGTAAGGGCACAAAGGTAGAGGAATGAAGAATGGCAGGCATACTGGATGTGCTCTGTATGATGGAAGAATCTGTGGGGAGCAGGCAAGGCAGTTTCTCCACATGCCTGGCCTTGACCAGGTAGTGTACTGCTGAAGAATCAGGAATGTCCACTAAAGACCCATCTTATTCCCTGTCCTAAAATGGTCCTGGTTCTTCAAAATTTAGCAATACTGCAGAACATGTCAAATTTCTGCTGGGCTGCATACTTGCCCCTCAGCTGACAGTTGGTGACGTTGATTTTGCCTTTGTCAATCTAGAAGGATTTTCATTGGCTTCAGGTCTAGGTGGATAATTCCCCTTCCATGGCAGGAGGAAGGGTACATGTGATCTACCTGAATAGGGCAAGCCCTCCCACTTTACCAGGCAGCTTGCTGTATGTTGTCCCATGATGGATGGCATGGAAGGATTGAACTCAGTCCCACAAGCTCTTTTCTAAAGGCACACATCCTGTCCAGAAAAATGGAAAGAAACAACAAAATGACAGAAGTCCTTCCTTAGCAAGAATTGCTTTAAATAAAAATGAATAATCACTCCAATCAAAGGATAGGGAGGAGAAGAATGAATAGAAAATATATCCCAATTTTCTGTCTGCAAGTATCTGTTTCTCTTGTTACAAATGTACTGAGCTGAGGGTCTTGCACTTGCTTGTGAGGACTCTTAAGTCTTGCACTAACCCAAGTTCTTTTTCTTTTAGCTCTGGTTTTCATGTCAGGTCTTGTGATAACTATGCCCAGCCTGGCCTCAACATGTGATCCTCCAGAATCTGCCTCCTGTACAGCTGTGAACACAGACATATACTCTACACCTGTCATTTTATAGATCCTGTATCTGCTTTATTTGTTTTTGTGGTGATCTATGTCTATTTGTCGAAATTTTAACTGATGTTCTTCTTTAAAATATGTCTTCTACAAATATATGTAATATAGAAAACTACTTGGTAACTCAAGAAGGCATTACCATTTTTAAATATCATAGAAAACGACATTGATAATGGCATGGATAAAATCAAGAGTAGAGGCACAGCTGACACACCCACTTTCTTGGTTTTATGTTGTTCTCTGCTATCCACTACTTTCCCTGCAACTACATTGTTCCTGATATGTGGATATTTCTTTTGGCCCAACAATGAGCAACATAGTCTGCAAATACACTGACTATCCTCCTAGACACCCTCTTGTAACCTTGGGTCTTCTCACAGGTAGAGGCTGTGGACTCACCATCAGGATATACCCTGGGGAGAATATTTCTTCTGTTGATATACCTTGGGTGGACTTAATGATTTTTGGGTCATCGCAGAGGCTGTAGTCATAACAAGAAGCAGGGCAGTTAGACACCATGTGAAGACTGGCTGCCATCTGGGTTGCTAGTAGAGGCTGTTGTCCCACCATGGCTTTGCCAATTGGAGGGGAAATTTTCTGGCCATACACCCTGTTAGCACAGGTTGCTGTCTATGTGTTGAAGTAGAGATTTGGACACACAATGTTGGTGTCTTGGGTCAGGAAATAGTTGAGCTGGTACATCATGAGAACTTGCTGACATCTGGGACTCTACCCAAGAAACTTATGGAGTGGGAAGTCACAGGAATACATTGGGAGCTTATGCAGGGGAGAGGGAAATCACAGGCATAGTGGCTCTTCTGTCACCCTTTTTGTCCAAACTGTTCATCATGCTCAGACAGCTGATGTTCAGAGGGTAAGAACGTGAAGGGGTAAATGGCAGACTCACTGAGTCTCCTGTTTATGTGGATATGTAAGGTGGAAGGACATGGTGGGTACAGGAAAGGCCCATCCCTAAGATTATGTACCCTTGTCCAGTCAGGCAACTTCTAAGATGAAGTCTAGATGATCTCTACCACTTTCATTTTCATGATCAAAAAGCTGTTTCCAGTGGTTTGGATGATAGGAAGTAGATTGATCACATTGTATACACTGCTGTTGTAATGGAGAGTTCTACTCTAAACCTTGCACAATTTCCACAACCACCTACTCTTGGTTTCTGGCAGGTTAGTTTTCCTCAGGATGTGTATTTTGCAATGGTCTGGAGGACACTACAGTGATCCATCATCTGTCCACTTCAGCGGAGGTGTTCTTGAGTTGGGTCACATTGTGGCCTCCTTATTTTGTTCACTAGAGATCCTCAGTAGCCACACCACATAACAATGCCAGCTACATAAAAAAAGATGAAAATATTTACCAAGTTTGTGTCCTCTCACTTAAATTTATTAGTTATGCTAGCCTTTATGTGATTATGTCCACTGTTCCTGATCTTAACAAGGAAAACTTGATATTCCTAACCTGATGCTGTCAATCATGATTATTAACCTAAAATACTCTATGCAATGAAAGAAGTAGATGTCTATGAACTATGTATATGTTTTCAAAATTTTAACCAGAGCTATTCTGAGTCTTTTGTCATTCTTCTTTTCATCCTTCTCTGGAGCAGTTGCAGTCAGGCTCTTAGAGGATGACTCTAGCAAGTACTTATGTGTCAAAGAGTTAGATTTTTAAATAAATTCCCTTTTTGTGTTTATTTTTGTTTTTTATTTCTTACAGAACTTTGTCACTCTTGCCTGGTAACCGTCTCTAGAATTAGAACTCCTGACAATTGCAAACTGTGCAGCATTTTTCAGATTTCAGGATCTCACTTACAAATACACAAAAGTAAACTTAAAAACAGACTCCAGTTAAGCACAACCTAAGAGCCACTAAATGGCTTTTAGGACAAAAGGGCCTTATAGGCACAGACTCCCACCCGAGTTCACACCCCAAAAGGGATCGCATCAGACCAACTGGGACACCTCAACCTAGCAATGATGAAAACTCTGGTATAAAACTCATCTAAGCAATGAGATACTGTTAAAGACAAGTCACAGGGTGCTTAATCAGTGGATATCTTCAAGAAAAGCGTTTGATGGCAGCCGGCTTGGTAAAACACCTCATGGGACAAGAGGGAAGTTCTCATAATCAAAATTGAAGCAATATTGCCCACTTTTCCAAAAGTAAATCAATCTTGGACAGTGAGGAAGAAATGGCTCCTAGGCAGGACCACATGATTCTAAAGTCCAGGGTGTCTACCTTCCACCTGGACAGAAACTGACCCCCTTGCCTTTCTGCTGCCTACTGTTGCCATAGCTCTATGTGGCATTGAAAAGCTACTCTGAATTCATGGGCATTGCAAATCTCTTAGACACTGGAGGCCTATCTAACTCATACCTCTGTTAATAGGCCTTGGGGTTCATCATAAATAAGGACAGAACTCGGATGAATCATTTCTTCTTTCTTGAGGTACTAACACCTATCCCCTGAGTATCTAAGGAAAGGAGCTTCACACCATATTCCCAACCCTCACCAATTTATAGGGACAAACTGATTCTCTAGCAGTCAAAATCCTACAGAAAAAAAAGCCTTTAGATATGCTCATTCCGACCTGTCAGGGAGCCTTTGCTACCCTAGGGTAAAACAGCTGTTTGGGGATTAAAATTCATAGATTAACCCACCAGGTCTCACAACTGAAGAATTAGCTACTCAAAGATGGTGCTCATGGAAAACACCTGGTCACAGCATTCTTGGCTCCACTCTTCTTCTTTAGATTCCATATTACTGCTCCTTCTTATTGGATTTGGATCATTAATACTCTCACCATGTTCATCTCCTCTCATTTCCAGCCATAAAACTACATATGATGGTACAGTGTGGATTCCGATTCATACTATCTACTGTCCTCAGATCCCTGGACAAAGATTCCACACAGTTTTATATAAGCACTAAATTACATTCCATGATGTCCTGATGAACTGTCCATAACCCTCTGTGAGAACAACAAATATTTAGGCAGGGACATCTCTACAACCCTGCCCAGTTTGAAGCAGTTCCAAGAAAATGAGACCTCCACTCCAATTTAACCAGGATTGGCTTTGTTGTTTTGTCAGGGGAAATGTAGAGGGAAGTTCCCCTTAAGGAGGCATGGTGAAAATAAAATATCAAGGCCAGGTGGAATCAAGAAGTAAGGACCAAGTACTCAAAATATTCCTGTGTGCACTTAAGTCAAAACATGATCAGAGGAGGAAACAAACAATCAACAAGGTCCAGGAAATGGAAATATCAAACCATATAAAATTTTGTACCCACCTCCATATCATCACAGCAGCAGGCCCAATATCTTTTGCTGCTCAGATGCCCATTGATTCTCTCAGCAATACCCTGAATAAACCTTCTCTTCTACTGTCTGGTGTCTGTTAATACTTTTACCGACTGACGGCTCTGAAGTCTTCCACACTCCCCACCTCTAGGATCCATGCCTGGATCATACCCACTTCCCTTAACCATTACTTTCTCCATCAACCTTTATTTACCTCCCAAAATTCTTCCTAGGTCCCTGACCCTTCCCAATCTCCCTCAGCCGTCTTCACCTACTTCTGTCCTCCCTACCTGCTAATCCCTCCTCTTCTCCCTAACCCTCTTACCACCTCACTGAATCCCTTTCCAACTTCTTGAATATTCCCGAACCATCTCCATCTCACTGACCTCTTCAAATCTCTCTCATCCCACATCACCTCCTCTTCCTTTCTTCCTCCTCCCAGACCCCTCCTTACCTCTTCCCAACCATTGCCACCACCCTGAATACTCCCCACATTCCTGACTGCTCCCCACTTACCTGGCTGTTGCCTTCCTTACTGTTCCATATCTCTTTAACTCTACTTACTTCCCTGATCCTATCCACCACCTTGACATGTACCCTGCTCTATCATACTTACCAACTGCCTTGATGAGCCATCCCCCTCCTATCACCCAATCCCCACCTCCTTTCCCCCTACTCAACTACTTGGTGACCAAATGCAATAAGAGTGAAAAGAGGACGTTGTCCAATGCATTCAAACTCCATTCTTATTGAGTGACTGTGTTCACTGCTGCTGCCATGACAAGTATAAGTCAGGCCCCAGCTGTTTCAGCTTTTCCCATGGAAATGAACCAGTGACTCTCCAGGCATCAGCCATGGACAGGGCTGCATCATTGATCACCCTAATCTGAGGTTTCCATGCTCCTGGATTGAGCACCTAGCATAGTCTCTGCATCTTCAACAGTAAGACGCCCAATTCTAGACTATCCAGACTGCAGTCACATTAGGCAGTCTAATAAAATGCCTCTTATAATTATATAGCTTGTCTATTGGTTCTGTTCTTCTGGAGACTCTGGCTAATACACCAGGAGCCTCCAGCCTTGATGCTGGTACCTAACTAAGGAAAATCTGGGGTTGTGGCCTTAACCAGGGACCTTTGACCTCCCTCCAGGTGGTCAGTATTTCACCTGTGGTACCAGTTCTTACATCTTTGCATTCCTGGGAAGTTCCCTCTCTTCAGTTGCTCAACTCTCTTAAACATCATACCTCTGTACAACATCTGTAACTCTGTTCTGCTGGGGGGTGGCTAGTGGGACTTGACTCAGGACCTTGAAATTTTAAGGCAGGTGCACTACCATAGGACTCATTCCCCCAGATATTTTTCAAAAAAAAGTGAGAATTATTGGGTTTTTATTGCACTTTTGTCAGAAGTTTTACAGAGGGGTTACTTACAAATCATAAACTCATCCTTTTTTTTAAGTACTGAGGATGGAACCAGGGCTTCCCCAAAACTCAGTTAGTCCATACCATATCTAGAGGCCATTACCTGCTTCAGTTCCAATATTTTTAGTATATTTACTGAGCAGTGAAACCTTCACCATCATCTTAGTTCAGAATATTTTAACACCCCACCTAATGAAACTCCTGCCATTTATAGTTACTTTCCCCCTTGTAAGCTCTAGCCCCAGGAAATGACTGGGATACTTTCTGCCTCTATCAATAGATTTTACCAAGCAAAAAAATCAATTCAAATGCTCCAAAGCTTCTGCATAGCCAAAGAAACAGTCAACAGAATGAAGAGACTACCTAAAAAATGGGAGAAAATCTCTGCAATATACTCCACAAAGGGAGTTAATATCTAGAATACAGAAAGACCTCAGAAAATCAAACAAAAAAGAGCAAATAATCCAACAATATGGACACAACTCTTGCAACATTACCTGCTATCCAACCAGAGGGTGCACAACATCTGGGCAAAACCCTACTCCTGGTGCATTATTACAATGTATAAGTTCTGGGGAACTTGAGAAATGGGAACAATGAAAATAGAAATGGGGAAATGCTCGTACCTTCCCAGTACAAACTCCAAAGAGTTACATCTCCCTTCTCTCTACAGTACCAGTCACCAACTCAGAGGTAGGTTTGTAATTTACCTTTGCATATAATGGACTGAAAGACACAGATACAGAAGGTGAGAGTAGAACGACTATAATAGAAAATTTGCAATTTTAATGTAAAATTTTAGCCATTTCTGTTGAAACTGTGATGTATGTCTCTTGCTCATTTATTTTCTGTACCTGTGCATTCCAACAGTGGTTTTGCCATCTTGTTCCTCAACTCCCTCTTTTGACCTCCCTCCCTCCTTCCCTTCTCACTGCAGGAATTCATGAGACCAACATAAACCGCTTTCAAGATTACAACTCTAAACCTCTCTTCTCCGATTTCTGTGACTCTCCCCAGCTCATAATTTCTTCCTGTTTTACCACCAGAACAATTCCCTAGGTTATCAATCTTCTTTCTTTTTGTCTACCCTCAGTCAATCTTCCTTCAATATCAATAATCCCAATGGATAAAGGGATTTCCAGATTTTATTTTTTCCTTTTTTGCAAGTTCTGTGGAGTTTATATTTGTTTGTTTATCCATTCAATTTTCTTCAATATTCCCCCATTTCTCCCCTATTTTATTACCTACCTGATATCTCTGACACATCATAGTCTGCTTTCTAATTAATGATATATTAACTCAGCCACCACCCCCTTCTCTTCCATAAATTTTTCACCTCTTATTACTCACTGGCCTGTTCCTCTGTCTCTGTCCCATGACAACTTTAACTACCTTTAGCTGTCTAGGACCATGAAGATTAATATTTTGCTCCAATGGAAAACAAAACATACTGCAACAATAACTATAACTGATCTTCTTAAGGCTTGTTGTAACTCTGAGGCTGCCGTTCAATAACTGAGACATGTTGAGTAACTGAGTCTTCTTTCCCCATGTAGAACAGGGGATAGAATAAAAAGCTGAAGGGATTGATACTGAGTCATACTGTGCCCCACCCTGAGAAAAGAAAACAATTCAGAAATCAACCATCATGCAGTCCTGTACAATCCTTCATAAAAACCCAACCATGGGGGCACAAGGGCCGGGAACCCTGAACCAAAAACAATCCCAGATGTGTACATCTCAACTGAGAAACCTGAAACAGCAAAACAACAGCTCCTCCTCAAAAGTGAACTCCATCAATAAGGATCTAAACAACAGTGAAGAGAAGGAAATATCAAATATTGGATTCCCAAAAATACTAGAAGGAATGATTAATGAGCTCAAAGAAGAGAACCAAAAACTGTTGATTTCAAAGAGGATATGAATAAAAACCTAAAAGAGCTCAAAGATAATTCAAACAAACAGATGGCAGAAATTATGAAAATTATGCAGGATGTGAATGAGGAACTCAATAAAGATACAGAAATCCTGAAAAAGGATCAAGCTAAGATGAATAGCTCAATATCCCAAATAAAAATCTCAATTAAATCTTGGCAAACAGAGTGGAGCTAGTTGAAAATAGAGTATTAGGAACAGAAACAAGGCAGAGGAATTAGACCAAGCAGTAAAAGAATAGGAAAAATTCCTAAGAAAACATAAATAGTACTTGCAAGGCATCTGGGACACAATGAAAAGTACAAACCTATGAATCATAGGTATCGAAATAGAAAAAGAGATACAAATGACCTGCATAGATAACATATTCTGTAAAATAATATCTCGAAACTTCCTCAACACTGAGAATGGGAAAAATATCCAGGTGTGGGAATCTTATAGAACACCAAATCGTCAGGAGTAAAAAAGAAACACCTCCAAACATATTGTAATCAAAACACTCAACCTACAGAACAAAGGAAGAATATTGAAAGGTGCAAAAGAGAAATGAAAAGCCACATATAAAGGCAAACCCATTAGAATAACAACAGATTCCTCAGCACAAACTCCGTACACAAAAAGGTCATGGACAGACATTTTTCAGGCCCAGAAAGAAAATAACTTTCAACCTAGACTAGCCTATCTAGTGAAATTATCCTTCCTATTTAAAGGAAAATTAAAACCTTCCACAACAAAGAAAAACTAAAGGAATTCAGTACTACCAAGCTACCACTGCAGAAAATACTTGGCAGACTGCTACACACAGAAGAAGAAAGTAGAGTAAGATAGGAAAATGCAAGAAAGAATAAACACTGTTGACCAGCAGATGAGTAATCAGGGAATAGGTAAAAAGTAAACAACAGGGACCTAAAATGACTTGAACCATTACAGACATCTCACTTCTAACACTGAATGTAAATGCTCAAAGCCCAAATAAAAAACCATGGAGTAACAAACTAGATTTTTAAAAAAGTCCTGAAAATATGTTGCTTATAAGAGAAACATCTCACTGAAAAAAATAACTCAGACTTACAGTCAAATGGTGAAAAGTTTTGCCAAGCAAATGAACCCTATAAATAGGCAGGAGTAGCTATATTCATATCTGATAAATTTCAGAATATAATAAATCAGGGGAGACAAATAAAATCAATTTATATTAATTCAAGGAACAGTTTATCAAGAGGAAATATCAATATTTAGCATTCATGCACACTTTCACAGTGAAGGTGGGAGACATGCATTCTCCACTATCACCAATAAATAGGTCATCCAAGCAAAAGATCAACAAAGAACCTTCAGAGCTATGCACAAGTTAGATTAAATGGACATAATAGACATCTCTAAAGTATTTCACCCAACAACCAGGCAACACACATTCTTCCTGCAGCTCATGGAACTTTCTCCAAAATAGATCACATTTTAGGAAACAAAGCAAGTCTCAACAAAATAAAGAAAATTGAAACTAGCCCCTGTATTATATCAGATCATAATGGAATAAAACTAGACCTCAATAGCAAAAGAAACCAAGGAAATATTCAAACACATGGACACTGAACAACACACTGCTGAATGACTGGTGGGTGACTGAAGAAATTAGGGAAGAGATGAAAAAATTCCTAGAATTTAAAGAAAATGAAAGTACATCTTACCATAACCTGTGGGACACAGCAAAGACAGTGCCAAGGGGAATGATTATAGCTTTAAGTGCCTGTATTAAAAAGACACATCTTAATTAAACAACTTAATGATGCACATTGAGCTTCTTGAAAAATAAGAACAAACCAAATGCCAAACTCACAGACAGAAAGTAATAATAAAGGTCAGGGCTGAGATCAATGAGATTGAGACCAAAAAAACTATACAAAAGATAATGAAATGAAATGTTAGTTCTTTGAAAATCCTAATAAGATAGACAAAACCCAAGCCAACATAACAAAATGGAGGAAGGAAAAGAGCCAAATAAATAAATCAATTATGTTTACTCTCGTATGTAGAAGATAGATCCAAAGGATAAATATATACACAAGAGTAAACAGGATCAGATACAAACTCATATATAGAATATGTTTGCTATAGTAGAATTGCTCTACAGAAGCCAGGGAAGGAAGGAAAAGAAGGGAAAAAGAGAATAATAGAGCATGAACAGTATCATAAAACATAACATCTGTGCAGGTAGAGAGATAAGGATATGTATTGAAAGGTATGGAAAACGGGGTATGGGTGGTTAAGGGAAAATAATGGAAGGGGTTGAACAGACCAAAGTAAAATAGAGTCATAGTGGGGGTGCATTGCAAAACACTTGGAACATTGACTTAAATATTTACAATGAAAAACAAGAATAATACAGCTACAATGTGGGGGGGACGGTATTTGTGGGAGTGGAGTGTGAATGAAGATTAAGGTCAGGGTATATGGTGGATGGACTTCACATACTTATATGAAATAGAACAAAGAAACTTCTTATAATTTATTTAAGTGGTTCAGGGAGGCTGTCTGGAGGGGGACAGATAGTGGGAGTGATCTAACCAATAAACAATGTAAGCCTATTTGGAATTGTAACAATGATTCCCCGATGTACAATGAATATACCCTAATAAAAATGCTAAAATCCTAGATGACCAATGACCCTATAAAGAAATGGGCAAATGAACTAGACAGAAAATTTTAAGGAAAGAAATAGAATAGGCCAGAAGCACACGAGGAAATTCTCACCATCCTGGGTCATAAAGGAAATGCAAATCAAAATGACACTGACATTCCACTTCATTCTTGTTAGAATGGCTATCATCAAGAATACAACAAATGCTGTTTAAGATGTGGGGAGGAAAGGACCCCTCATACTTCTGGTGGGAATGTAAATTAGTACAACAACTATGGAAAACAGTACAGAGGCTCCTTATGAAACTAAAAAATAGAACTGCCATATGATCTCACAATACCATTCCTAGGAATATATCTGAAGGAATGTAAGTCAGGATACGATAAAAATACTTGCATATCCTCGTTTATTGCAGCATTGTTCCTAACAGAAAAGCAATGGAAACAGCTCAGATGCCCCACAACTCATGAATGGATTAAGAAAATGTGGTATTTATACAAATACAGAGGAATTGTATTCAGCCATAGAGTAGAATGAAATTTTGTCATTTGCAGGTAAATGGATGAAACTGGAGGATATCATGCTAAGTGAAGTAATACAGGTTCAGAAAAACAAAGGTCTGAACAGGAATGGAGAGAAGAATCATTTTCTGCTTATGCTCATATCTATGTTGCATGAGTCCAAACATCTATATTTGTATTCTTGTTCAGGTAATGCTATATCAAAGAAACAAAATCAAGTAGTTTAAAGAAACAGAGATTTACCACAATGGGGGTTGAAAATTCCTTCAGGACTACATTGTAAAACAACAGAAATTTCTGCTAACTACATGTTCGACATAATGGTTTCTCTGGACCTATGCCACCTGTGATCCCCTGGACAATATCTTTCCTACCCTCATGCATCTATACTGGCTATTCAATTTTAGCACTCCTTTCTATGCAGTTTCGTAACTGCAGTCTTCATCTTTATAATCACATGACATTATCCTCATTATATAGGGCTCCAGTCATCCTAAAGATTTCATCTTAATTTGAATACACCTGCAAATACTCTTTCCAATCTCATGAAGCAGGGATTAGGACAGTAAGACATCCTTTGTAGACACATAGTTTAACTCCTAACAGTAATATTCCTTAAGAATGTGCAAGATCTTACACATTCAGGATATTTACAGAAGTAAGAACCATCTAGCCTGCCACATTCTTCTGTACTGTTTCAATTTTGCAATGCCTAAGTGTGGAAGCAATATAAGAACTTAACATATAATATTTATCACTCAGTTTCTTAAATCCAAGAGTTTTATGAACATTCTCCCTTTCACCTTGCACATAACACAGCATCCTCTGATGCAGTGTACTTGTATCACTCAAAATGACTTTCATGCAAACGTTGTCTTGACACAGGCTTGGGTGTTAGGCTGCTTTAGAATTCATTCCCATTACAGTCTTGAATGAAGCCATGACATGTGGAGTTTAACAAGATGATTCTCAAAAATATTTTCCAGCATGTGCAGGGAGATGACAGATTAGGGACAAACCAATACTTTCCAACTCCACATGACTGAAGAAAAACAATGGCTGTGTGACTGAAGAGAGAGGTAGGGCTCTCTCAAAAAGCAACTGATTGCAATGGTAATAAGCAATCACATAATATTCAGAAATATTGGGTGTTGAAATAGTAAAAGAAACAGATGGACCCAATCAGTTGGGGCAGGAATATAGAGCTCACTCTCAGTGGGGATCTAGGTAAAGTGGAGGTAAAAGTCCTATCAAGACACACAAATGAAGAATTTGGCACCTTTTAAGAATAAAGAATAAAGTCTAAGAAGATCTGCATTCAGAAGTATAGGGGAAAGGGCCTCCTACACTTGCTCATAGGTGCCACTACATGGAATCATCTAAAAAGATGTCCCAACAACAACTGCATTTACTGCTGCCAGGAGAGGAAACATCCATATTCTCTACCTCAATTCCACAATGCTCTCTCCTCTTCACAGGCTAAATGGGTGGCCTCTTCAACAACCAGTGTGGTCCCAGAAAACTGATCTCAGTGGTAGTGCAGTCCTGTAATCCCAGTGCTTGGGAGGCTTAGGCAGGATAGCCATGATTTCCACCTGAACTACATAGAGAATTCCAGATCAGGCTACGGTGCAATGCAAGACCCTGTCTAAAAGAAAAAAAAACCCACAAATAAACATGAGCATGACTTAGACACATGCTCTCAGATCAAAACTATATGGAGGGAAGTGTGGCCTGCATATAGGCTGGCCTGAGAAATGTAAGGCATTTCCCATTTTAAAACATTGGCACAGCCCTTTAGACTGAGTGTGAGATCAGCTGTGTCCAGATTCATGTGAGGGCTGGGTTATAGACTTGTGTGGCTAGGGGATTTTTTTGGTGCTTGTAGATCAGCATCCAGCACAAATTGCTTAGGTTTGGTCACCATTTCAATGTTGAAAGTGGCCGAGACATTTAGAGGATAAGTGTCACCGGTGTTTAACCATCCTCCATCCTTACAGGTACAGTAACAGACCGACTCTGGACAGATTGGGCATCCATGCCATGACCCCTTGGACTTGGCCATTGAGAATCACTTATTGGTATGGTATTTCATTGGTTGCAGAGAGTGCACAAAGAACTCAGAGGTATGAATATAGTCCTGTAGCAGACATAATTTGTCTGTCACTTGCTGGAAAGCTAGGGAAGAACTATCCAAATGACAAAACTGGATTTAGTTGTTTGCATCTTGTGATGTAATGAAATCTCCATCAAAATTCCAATGACATTCCTTACAGAAATTGAAAAATATCCTAAAATTCATATGGAAGCATAAAAGACCTTGAATAGACAAATTGTTCTTAGCACACAAAACAATGCTGATGGAGAGGACACAAAACATGGTATAGGAAGGGGAATGTAGTGAAAATATGATGTTGTCATGTATGAAAATGGAAAAATGATACATGTTGAAACTATTCCAGGAATGTGGGAAGTGGAATGATGTAGTAGGAGAACTCAAGTTTGATGTATTGCAAGAATCTTTGCCAATGTCACAATGCACCCCCAGAACAAAAATAATGTGATAACAATAGAAAAGCACTGTTGAAGATAACAAATTAAGTGTCTTTAATAATAATGATCATAACAAAATTGACATAAAGACAGGTAAAGCAAAGGAAGATAACAAAAGTCCAGAAGTTAACCCTCCCAGGTTCAGCCATCTGATTGTTCACCAAGGGACCAGTAATATGTGCTAGAACTCAGAAAGCCTCTTTGACAAATGGTGTCAGGAAAAGTGAATATCCACATGTAGAAGATTGGAATGATTCCTACCTCACATATGTTTTTAAACTCAGCTCACATGGATCAAAAACTTAATATAAGATCTGAAACTACTAAGGAAAACATACAGAAACATGTCAAGATAAGGCATAGGAAAGTTTACCTATATAGAATTCCAATGATTCAGAAAATAAAGAAGCAAGAATTGACAAATGGGATCACATCACATTAAGAAGGTTATGACAACAAATAAATAGTTACCAATATGAAGAAAGCCTACAGAATGACAGAAATCATTGCAACCATTTCACCTAAAGGAGGATTTCCATGCAGAATATATCAAGAACATAAAAATTAAGCACAAAAAAGAGCAAACATGGAATCAATACATGGGAAAATTAACTGAGCAGATTCTTTCCAAACAACAACAAATCAGGAATAAGTATAGGAAAAAGCGCTCAACATCTTCAGTCATCAGGAAAATGCAAATGAACTTATATTGAGATTGCATCTGACCTGAGTTAGAATCCTAATCATCAAGAAAAAATGCTAGGAGAATATTGGTAGACAGGGGATGTTTATACACCCTTCATGGGAATGTAAATCTGTTCAGCCACTATGGAAATCAGTACAGAGTTTCCACAGAAGAATTAAAAATAGAACTACCATGTCACCCAGCTATATCACTTCTCTTTTTATAGCCAAATGAATGAAATTCAGCTTAAAATAAAGATACCCATGTTTATCACTGCCCTGGTTCACAATAACGAAGACATGTCTAATTTCCCATCAACAGATGAATCAATAAAGAAAATGTGATGTAATGGAGTATTAATTTAGAATTAAAGAAAAATGAACTATGCCCTTTGTAGGAAAATGAAAGGATAGCTTTGATGGATACAGCAATCTAGGTTAGCAGTTATTTTCTTACACAATTTGGAAAACACTATTTCATGTGATCATTGGTTTTAAAGTTTCTGTTGAGAAATCTGCTGTTATTCTGATTTGTTTTCTTTCCATGTGACTTGGAGCTGCTCTCTGGCAGTATCCCACATACCTAATAGTTTAACTATAATATGCCTTAGAGATGTTATTTTCAGGTCCTGTCTGTTTGGATATCTAAGATCATTCTCTACTGATGACCATCACTTTCTCAAGGTTTTCAAGGCTCTCTCCCATTGTTTTATTGAATGTCTTCTTTGCATTTAGCATGCACCTCTTCTCCCTCTTTCATGGTCATGATTCATAGTTGTAGTTTGCTTGTGATGCAGAAGTCTTGCATGTTTCATTCATACCTCATTTTTTTCTTCATGATCATTTTCTTCTAATGACCTGTTTTATATCCCTGTAATGAAAATATGCACCTGTATTTGTGCACTTACCTTGAGTTACTGATTTGGAATTTCTGAATCAACTTGATTATTGGTTGCTTATCATGAAACACATGTATTTGTGAATGTCTGCACATGAAGTTGGTATGGAGATCTGCATGGGCCATAAAGCCATGCACCCCAAATATGTCAGGTTGCCCATCCCATCTTTGATTTTGAGGTTGTGATGCCCCAATGGCTTGGTTAAGCTCTGACTGACCACGGACCTCTCTGACCATTTTACCTTGCACTTAACATGGAATCTATTGATACCATCCATTTTCCTCAGCCCAAATAACTTTCCTGCAAATGCTTCCTACATTCAGGCTTAGGAACAGGTCTCACACAGAGGTCTTCATCCCTGGAGTCTCTCTATTTGTTTTTTTTCTTTTATTATTCATATGTGCATACAAGGCTTGGTTCATTTCTCCCCCCTGCCCCCACCCCCTCCCTTACCACCCACTCTGCCCCCTCCCTCTCCCCCCCACCCCCTCAATACCCAGCAGAAACTATTTTGCCCTTATTTCTAATTTTGTTGTAGAGAGAGTATAAGCAATAATAGGAAGAAACAAAGGTTTTTGCTGGTTGAGATAAGGATAGCTATACAGGGCATTGACTCACATTGATTTCCTGTGCGTGGGTGTTACCTTCTAGGTTAATTCTTTTTGATCTCACCTTTTCTCTAGTTCCTGGTCCCCTTTTCCTATTGGCCTCAGTTGCTTTTAAGGTATATGCTTTAGTTTCTCTGCGTTAAGGGCAACAAATGCTAGCTAATTTTTTAGGTGTCTTACCTATCCTCCCCCCTTCCTTGTGTGCTCTCGCTTTTATCATGTGCTCATAGTCCAATCCCCTTGTTGTGTTTGCCCTTGCTCTAATGTCCACATATGGGGGAGAACATACGATTTTTGGTCTTTTGGGCCAGGCTAACCTCACTCAAAATGATGTTCTCCAATTCCACCCATTTACCAGCAAATGATAACATTTCGTTCTTCTTCATGGCTGCATAAAATTCCATTGTGTATACATACCACATTTTCTTAATCCATTCGTCAGTGGTGGGGCACCTTGGCTGTTTCCATAACTTGGCTATTGTGAATAGTGCCACAATAAACATGGGTGTGCAGGTGCCTCTGGAGTAACAGTCTTTTGGGTATATCCCCAAGAGTGGTATTGCTGGATCAAATGGTAGATCGATGTCTAGCTTTTTAAGTAGCCTCCAAATTTTTTTCCAGAGTGGTTGTACTAGTTTACATTCCCACCAACAGTGTAAGAGGGTTCCTTTTTCCCCGCATCCTCGCCAACACCTGTTGTTGGTGGTGTTGCCAATGATGGCTATTCTAACAGGGGTGAGGTGGAATCTTAGCGTGGTTTTAATTTGCATTTCCTTTATTGCTACAGATGGTGAGCATTTTTTCATGTGTTTTCTGGCCATTTGAATTTCTTCTTTTGAGAAAGTTCTGTTTAGTTCACTTGCCCATTTCTTTTTTGGTTCATTAGTTTTGGGAGAATTTAGTTTTTAAAGTTCCCTGTATATTCTGGTTATCAGTCCTTTGTCTGATGTATAGTTGGCAAATATTTTCTCCCACTCTGTGGGTGTTCTCTTCAGTTTAGAGACCATTTCTTTTGATGAACAGAAGCTTTTTAGCTTTATGAGGTTCCATTTATCTATGCTATCTCTTAGTTGCTGTGCTGCTGGGGTTTCATTGAGAAAGTTCTTACCTATACCGACTAACTCCAGAGTATTTCCTACTCTTTCCTGTATCAACTTTAGAGTTTGGGGTCTGATATTAAGATCTTTGATCCATTTTGAGTTAATGTTGGTATAGGGTGATATACATGGATCTAGTTTCAGTTTTTTGCAGACTGCTAACCAGTTTTCTCAGCAGTTTTTGTTGAAGAGGCTGCTATTTCTCCATCTTATATTTTTAGCTCCTTTGTCAAAGACAAGTTGGTTATAGTTGTGTGGCTTCATATCTGGGTCCTCTATTCTGTTCCACTGGTCTTCATGTCTGTTTTTGTTCCAGTAGCATGCTGTTTTTATTGTTATTGCTTTGTAATATAGTTTGAAGTCAGGTATCGTGATACCTCCAGCATTGTTCTTTTGACTGAGTATTGCCTTGGCTATTAGTGCCCTCTTGTGTTTCCATATAAATTTAACAGTAGATTTTTCAATCTCTTTAATGAATGTCATTGGACTTTTGATGGGAATTGCATTAAACATGTAGATTGCTTTTGGGAGTATCGACATTTTTACTATGTTGATTCTACCAATCCATGAGCATGGGAATCTCTCCACTTTCTATAGTCTTCCTCAATCTCTTTCTTCAGAAGTTTATGGTTTTCCTTGTAGAGGTCTTTCACATGTTTTGTTAGGTTTACACCTAGGTATTTGATTTTTTTTGAAACAATTGTAAATGGAATTGTTTTCATACATTCTTTTTCCGTTTGCTCATTGTTAGTGTATAGAAATGCTAATGATTTTTTATGTTGATTTTATATCCTGCTACCTTGCTATAGCTATTGATGATGTTTAGAAGCTTCTGAGTAGAGTTTTTTGGGTCTTTAAGGTATAGGATCATGTCATCTGCCAATAGGGATATTTTGACAGTTCCTTTACCTACTTGTATTCCTTTTATTCCTTTTTCTTGCCTAATTGCTCTGGCTAGGAATTCCAGTACTATGTTAAATAGGAGTGGAGATAGTGGGCATCCTTGTGTGGTTCCTGATTTTAGAGGGAATGGTTTCAGTTTTTCTCTGTTAAGTATAATGCTGGCTATAGGTTTGTCATATATAGCTTTTATAATGTTGAGGAACTTTCCTTCTATTCCTAGTTTTCTTAGAGCTTTTATCATGAAATGATGTTGGATCTTATCAAAGGCTTTTTCTGCATCTATTGAGATGATGAAGTGGTTTTTGTCCTTGCTTCTGTTAATGTGGTTTATTACGTTTATTGATTTTCATATGTTGAACCACACCTGCATCCCTGGGATGAAGCCTACTTGGTCGTCGTGAATGATCTTTTTGATGTGTTGTTGAATTCGGTTTGCCATTATTTTGTTGAGGATTTTTGCGTCAATGTTCATTATGGAGATTGGCCTATAGTTCTCCTTTTTGGAGGTGTCTTTGCCTGGTTCTTGGATAAGTGTTATACTGGCTTCATAAAATGTGTTTGGCAGTTTTCCTTCCCTTTCTATTTCATGGAACAGTTTAAGGAGGGTCAGTATCAGTTCTTCTTTAAAGGTCTGATAGAATTCAGCAGAGAATCCATCAGGTCCTGGACTTTTCTTTTTGGGGAGACTCTTGATTGCTGCTTCAATTTCATTTTGTGTTATAGATCTATTCAGGTGATTAATTTCCTCTTGGTTCAGTTTTGGATGATCATATGTATCTAGAAATCTGTCCATTTCTTTAATATTTTCAAATTTATTTGAATATAGTTTCTCGAAGTAGTCTCTGATGATTTCCTGGACTTCCATGGTGTTTGTTGTTATCTCCCATTTTGCATTCCTAATTCTACTAATTTGGGTTTTTTCTCTCTTCCTTTTAGTCTGATTTGCCAGGGGTCTATAGATCTTGTTTATTTTTTCAAAGAACCAACTTTTTGTTTCATTAATTCTTTGTATGTTTTTTTTGGTTTCTATTTCGTTGATTTCAGTTCTTATTTTTATTGTTTTTCTCCTCGTATTTGTTTTGGGATTTGCTTGTTCTTGTTTTTCTAGGAGTTTGAGGTGTATGATTAGGTCATTGATTTGGGACCTTTGGAGATTCTCTGCACTGGCTCCATTTAGCTCCGCCTTGCCATAGTCTCTGAGTCTCTCTATTTGTGATCTTGGATGAAATCATAGCACCTGCGATTGAAAGAAGGATCCTCAAGCTAATTTAAACTTGTGTTTTTCTCATTGATGCAGGCCCTCAGGTGCAGACTCCAGGGCAGAAAGTGTTCGAGGTTCCTCCAGGGGAATGGATGAGACTGGGCTGAAAGAAGTTGGGGAATTAGAATGGCCGCTGTAGTTAACAAAAACACATATATGCACAAACACATAATAAATGTGTTTTCCTCCAAACACTGTAAGCTCAGCTTCCCTCCACCCTGAATCACATATTGCTAGACATTTTCCCTTTATTTTAGTTTTTCTTCTCCTCCATTTCTGTTCCATCTTAGTTCCCTTGTTGAATCAAACTGCTATTCCAGAAGGAAACTCACTGTACACAAGGATCGAGATGTATTGATTACTGGGTTTTTTCCCTATTATGCTTTTGTCAGAGATGGAATAAGCAGTGATCCTGGCAAGAATCAATTTTACCCCAGGTAAGTTAAATCTTTATGTTTCATTTTTCTATTTGGTTTCCTGGATAGAAAGTGACC
Organism: Castor canadensis; assembly: GCF_047511655.1. Classification (NCBI taxonomy): domain Eukaryota; kingdom Metazoa; phylum Chordata; class Mammalia; order Rodentia; family Castoridae; genus Castor; species Castor canadensis. The sequence goes on from NC_133391.1 coordinate 8,484,393, forward strand.
AAGTGATCTGTGGATGCATAGAACAATGATGCTAGTATCCTCTACATAGCTCTTCTGTACCTTATCTCCCCAGAAACATCCTTAAATTATTTTGTGTGTTAATCATCTTTTCCTTCCTTAAAGGGGGTTGAGTATATTATTTTTCTCTTCCTTTTACCTTTCCCATTTCGAGGCCAGCATCTGCATTTGCTCTACTCCTACAGTCTGTGCTGACAAAGCACAGGAGCAGGAGATGTTTCTTAGAAATGTAAAACAAGTCAGTGGCCTGAGATCTGCACCAAGAAGATAGGCTGGAGTAAAATTCCCTTCCTTGTAGGTCAAGGATATGATACCCCTCTTTAATCAGAAATATAATCAACAACATCAGAAAGGCCTGTATTTGTGCCCATATGTGTGAAGTAGGTTACCCTTTAGACATGAGGTTACTGTTTCAAATGTGGTCTATGTCATGCTGGAATGTTCTGTGAACACTGAAAATGCAAGACAGACCATGAAAAAGAGATAAACCCTGAGAGAGTTTGTCTCCTCTAATTTAATACTATTTCACTTGGACACATGCACATTCTTATATTTCGGATATATTCAAATGTTATGTCTGCAGCAGCTTAATTAATACATGTTTAAGCAGAATTTCAGAGAATTATACCAGTCTATTTTTACCCCTATTAGAAGAGAAAATATTTTTGGAAGCAGTGATTCCTTGCATCTGTGTTCAAGTGCTCTCCTGATGAGAATTCCAACTGAAATCTCCACACATTTGGAGGAAGGGGTGGCAGGGTTGAGAAATGGAGATTCTTGACTCTTCATTATTGTATAAGATAGCAGTAACTATCTCATATTTCATGGTAAATGTTTGCCTGCTTATTTTTTATTCTCACTTTCCCATTGATTTCTTATTTTCTCTTTCACAACAAATTTATAAAATACACTTAAATACTGTTATTAATACATTTATGTGTACACATTGATTCTGCTGGTTGCTGCTGGTGTTCATTCTTAGCTACTTTCAAACCTATAAATTTTGAAACTATGTCTCTAGGAGTCTTAGGAATGTCCTAGACCAATGAAATTGAAATGTTATGTATGGCGCTTGTTAAAGATCATAAGAAAAATTTTTATTACACGAAGGCATTGCTGTTGACATGTGGCCCTGCAAAATGGTTTTTGCAGTAGAGGAGAGAAGTTATACTGAACTCTAAACACAGCATAACCAACTATCAATTTACGATTAAGGATCAGTTCAGGAAGCTTACTAAGGGCAAACATAGAGACGTTACGGGTGTCCACCTGAACTTAACTAACAGTATGAACTTAAGTTCATGGCAAGTCAGAGTGGTAGGTGTCACCTCAGCCATAGTAGAAGAAAAGAAACTGTTCAGATGTGAAATATCATCAGCTATTAAGGATAGCATATCATATTTGCTCTGTATTGTAAGTTACACACAAAATTAAAGAATTCCAGAACTTGGGGAATGATTGAAAAGAGTTCATGGGGGAATGAAGGTAGCTCAGGCCCCTACATTTGTCTTTATAATGCTTCTGGCTGAAAACAAGCTATATTGTTTCATTATTTTAATTTTGACATCTTCTGATGACTTATCATATGATCCATCCTGGAGTATGTGTATTTTGCAGATGTTCTTTGGAATGTATTTTAGATATCTATTAAATCAGCTTGTCCTATGGTGCAGTTTAACTCTGATGCTTTTTACTGAATTTCAGTGTGGATCATTTCCCCATTGTGGCTGTAGGGCATGAAAGCATTTACCAGTTCTGGATCTGAGACTCTCTCTCATTTTAGATCCATTAAGACTTGCTTAATGAATTTGAGTGCTCTGATATTTGGTGAAAAAACATTGGGAATAGTTATCACTTGCTGAAGTAACTTTTTATCATTATATTATGACCTTCTGTGTTCTTTTAAGTGGTTTGGAAGTATATTTTATCTGATGTTAGTATGATCATGCCTGCTTTATCACAGTTTCAATTTACATGTAGTATATTATTCCATTCCCTCAATTTCAGGCTATCCATGCCCTTAGAAATGAAGTGACTTTCTTGTAAACAACATGGAATTGGGTCATGCAATTGTATCCCTTCACACACTCTGTGTCTCTAAATAGGAAAAGATAATCCATTTACATTTCCAGTAATTTCTGACTGATAAGATCTCCCTACAGCCATTTTGTAACTTGTTCCCAGGTTTTCTTGGAGTTTCTCTCTTTCTTTCTCCCTCTTTTGTGATACTATTAGTGGTTAAGAAAATTACTTTTGGCTTTTTTTTCATTCCTTCCTTATTATTTTTGTTTTTTAATACTAGGATTTCACTTTGTTGTCACAATGAAGATTGTGAAAATATCAATTGTTTATGAGGATAAAAACAGAAATAAACAAAAAATGTGAGAAAAGATACTTGTAAGATATACAGGGTAAATATGATTCAAGCACTTGTTATCCAAGTACACAAATGTCATAATGCAGTCTCTTATGTTGAAATTGTGTGTGCTTATATGAATATATATATATATATGTATATATATCAGTGTGAAAATTTTGATTTAGCAATTTCTTATAGAACAGGTCTGCTGTAGATATATTCTACCAGATTTTGCATAAAATATGTGTTTTAACTCTCTTAGTTTTCTACCCTTTCAAGTACTTCCTGCTCAATTACTATCATCTTGTTTGTAGAGCCAGGTGAGGTTCTAGGTTCCTGAAAGCTCATGATACTTTGACATGTGATATCATCTTAGTTTTCAAGCATCAGGGACTTTCTTCAGGCTTATCTGGCTTTCTTTGTGCTTGGTTTCCAGAAATTCTATGTGTTTTTTGTATTTTTTTCTAAGCTTATAGTTACTTCCCCAATTTAGTCACTAAATGGAGCCCCTGGAAATATTTGCAGGGAGTCCATTGCTGGTATGCTTTTGTTGTTAAGTAACACAGGTAATCCAAAATCAAGTTTGTCACATATACTCAGTAGCTGTATTGTTTGAGGGGAAAAAAGGAGTACATAGAAAGAGTATTCTGTTCAAACCAAACACGTGCTGGGGCCAGGGTAGGCCTAGATGCCTCATCCATATTTATTGGCTTACCATTAGACGTGGCAGGATTCTGCCTATCCCTGACAGGAATCACTGTGCTTAGACTAGTCACAGGCTTCCCTGTCAACCTAGGCCAGCAAAGTTACAGGGATGTGTCATATCCAAAAAAGTTACCAAGACCAGCACAACCCTGACTTGAGAACAATGCCCACTGTCCTATTTGCTCCCTATTGCTGAGTTGAACTCAGTGCTAAAGACTGCTGTCACCAGCCACAGATGACGCTAGCTGAAATAGATTTCTAAAGACTGGTACTATGTCTTCCAGGAAACAAGAGAAGCTCTGCATTGGAGGGTCACATGATTTGTATCTGCACAGGGTAAGATGCTAATGGATTACAATCAAAGTTTCAGAACAAAATTATAATCTTACTATCCTGTCCTCTCACTATAAAAAGTATCTTTCAACATGTTGTGCTGCCTGAGTATGGGGTAGTGATGCTAAAGAGCATTGACCACTTGGGATGAAGCTATACTGGACCATGTTTAAGTTTCATGGTCACAATGACCAACACAGTCTTCTGTGTGCACTGAGGACCACACCTCAGCTAGTGGTTATGTAGGCAAAAAAAATTCTGTCTTCCTGGGGAGGAGGGAAATGTAAAGAAGTTGGGATTTCTAATAGTCACATAACATATATTGGGTGGCTAGACAACAAATATACTTTTTCAAACATGCAGAACTAAGAAGACTAAGATCAGCATACCAGAGAGGATATCCATATGTAGCAGAACATAAAGCAATCTCTGCCTCTCCCTCTCATCCCCCTCAAATTTCTTTCTCCTTCTCTCTTTTCATTAGAATATGAATCTCATTTATGTGAGAATCCTTGATGACCTCACATAATTTTAACTGCCTATGTAAGACCCCCACAGTATTAACTAATCAACTAGAGGTCAAGATTTCAATATATTAATTTTGTGGACATTGAAGCCTTCAATCCACAACTGTCATTGCTTTGTATTTGAACCTATCATGGTCTAATTTTCCCCATAAAGATTCCTATGACCTCTCTGTAGATTTTTTGCAAAGAACTACCAATTTGTACTGGCTTTGGTTTTTTCCATCGAGGAGATCAACAAGAACCCCCATCTTTTAAACAACAGGTCTCTCAGATTTGATCTCTATAATGGCCTACAGAAGGAAAAGAACACAATGGCAAATTGCTTTATTTGGCTTTTGTTAAGCACAAAAGTATTCCTAATTACACCTGTAGAAGATGTTTCTAATGGGACCATCATGGGAAATACCTGCTCAGATTGAGACACTGCCAGAGCTCTACGAATTTCCACAGGTGAGGGTGGAAGGGATGGGGACAGATTAAACATGGCTTCTTTGGTAAAAACTGTTGAGATTTCCTGAATCTCTCATCCTTATCTGTGAGTTTCCAGAAATTTTTAACAGTGTGTGATGAGCAAACTTTCCATCCTGCCACTTTTCATTTTGCTTAGTGCACAGCAGGACTCAGATTGACTGTCCTCTTCTTCATGTCACTTCTAATTTTCTTTTCCCTTTAGATTACCTTTGGGCCTTTTGATCCTATCCTCAGTGACCGAGACAAGTTCACATCTCTCTGTCAGATGTTCCCCAATGACACATCTCTGGTCCTTGGCAAGGTTTCCTGATGCTTCATTTCAGATAGATGTGGTTGGGGCTGTTCATCTCAGAAGACCACAAAGGTTTTCATATTCTCTCAGACATGAGAAAAGAGATGAACAAGCACAGAATCTGTGAAGCCTTTGTGGAAATATTCCAGTAACCATGGTGTTATATTTAACAAATGCCTTGTCAAATCATCACCAGATTATAAAATCATCAGTGAATGTCATTATCCTTTATGGTGACACTGAGTTCTTTCAAGGCTTAATTTAAATTAGGGGTTATCTTCACTATAAGTAAAATGTGGGTCATTAACTCACAATGTGATGTTAACATCAGTCACAAATACCTCATTTTAGAGTCATTCCATAGACCTCTCATTATTTCACACCCCTGTGGAGAAATTCCTGTTTTCAGAAATTTTGTCCAGATTTCTAACCCTTCCAAACACCCAGAAGCATTAAGTCATTTACTTGAGATCTCTCTGTGTTTTTAATGTAAGCACTCATAACTTTCCCCTAGTACTTCTGCCTTTGCTGTTTTTCCCATAGGTTCTGGTAAATTGTGTTTTCATTTTCACTAGATCCAGTAAGTTTTTCATTTCCTCCCTTTGATGGCCACTGTTCACGGGACAGTATGTTTTTCAGTCTTCAGGTGCTTGAGTATTTTCTATTATTTTTATTGTTTTTAATTTCCAGTTTTATTCAGTTGTGATCCAACAGTATGCAGGGGATCATTTCAGTTTTCTTATATTTGTTAAGACTTGCTTTGTGTCCTACAATATGATTTGTTTTGAGAAAATTGTGTGTTGTGTTGCTGCTGGATGACATATTCTGTAGCTGTCTGTGAAGCCAATTTAGTGTCATTTAATTCTGAAGTTTCTTTATTGATTTGCTGTCTGAAAGATCTAGCTATTGATGACAATGGAGCATTGAAATCTTCCACAATCATTGTTTTGGGGATCTACCTGTGTTTTTAAGTCCAGTATTGTATTTTAATGAAGTTGGGTGGATGGACATTGGGTACATATTAGTTAAAATTGTTATTTCCTCTTAATTATTTTTCCTTTTATAGTATGGAATGATCTTTGTCTCTAGCTGCACCTGCCTATTTTCAAGGACCATTTTCTTGGTAAATCTTCTTTGATCCTTTCACCTTGAGACAATGTTTGTTTCTGTCTGTGAGATGGATTTCATATAACAACAAATTGTCATGTCTTCCTTTCTAATCTAGTCTGCCAATTAATATCTTTGATGGGGGATTTGAGACCTTTAACATTCAGTGTTAACATTGAGAAATATGTGGTAAATACTGCCATTTTGTTACTTTGGGTGTGTAAGGTTGTGTGTGTGCGTGTATGTGTGTGTATGGGTGCACGTGTGTGTTACTGATTCTTTGCTTACTCTACGATTACTCATCTGTTCTTCTCTTGAGATTATTAATTCCCATTCTTTCTTTATTTTCATCCTCTGTGAGTAGGATTCCTTTGAGTATCTTCTGGAGTGCTGGTTTACTGATCATATTATTGTTTTAGTTTCTGTATGTCATGAAAGGTTTTTATTTCTCCTTCAATTACGAATGATAGCTTTCCTGGGTAGAGTATTCTAGGCTTGGAATTGTTTTTCTTTCAGTGCTTGAAATACATTGCTCCATGATCTTTTTGCTTGTAAGGTTTATGTTGAGAATTCTGCTGTTATTTTAATGAATTACCTTTATATGTTATTTGATTTTTCTTTTTACAAACTTTAATACCCCTTATACTTCCTTGTACTCTGTGCTAATTGTTTTAACTATAATATGCCATGGAGAGGTTGTATTTTGGTCATGTCATTTGGTGTCCTAGAGGCCTCCTGTGTATGGATGATGATTATATCTCAAGATTTGGGAAATTTTCTGCTATTATTTTGTTGATTATGTTTCCTATGCTTTTGACTTGCACCTCTTCTCCTTCTCCAATGCACATCATTCATAGGTTGGGTCTTCTCATTAAGCCATTGAATTCTTGTGAATTCCTTTCATAACTCTTCAACCTTTACTCTATGTATTCATGTTTTCTCCTTTATATTTATTTTATCTTCAGGTCCAGAAATTCTGTTTTCTACTTGACCCAGCCTGCTGGAGTGGCTTTCAACTATATTTTTATTTGACTTATGAAGCTTTTTATTTTCAGAGTTTACATTTGGCCTTCCACTTATTTATTAAACTTCCTTCTCACATTTTGTATTGCCTCCTTTGTTTCATTTATCTCTTTTTTATAACTTCCTTTGTTTCTTTCCAGTGTTTGCTTGTATCCTCTTTCAGTTCATTTAGCTGTTTCTGTGTCTTCTCAAGTTTTGTTATACATAGTTTCCTCAATTCATTGAGTTGTTTTTGTAAGTCCTCTTTGAGCTCCTTAAACATTCTTATCATTTGTTTAAACTAAGAAACTGAGGTATAATCCTTTTCACTGTCCACCAAAATCCTCCCTTTGGTTATGGTTGATCTTTTGAGGAGTCATATTCCTCTACCTTATCTATTTCATAGGTTTCTATTTTGAGATTTGCTCATGTGTTCTTATTAGATGATTAGAGGTTTTAGTCCCCCAATATCCTTCCCTTCACTTAATTTCTATGTTATGGATAGATTGGTTGTTACCAAAGTTGTTGTATCATTTCTGTTCACTAACCTGGGTGTATAAACTAGCAATAACAAATTCATAGAGTCAATGCCAAACCAGTTGTTTATATGCTATATAAAACCTTTGGTAATGTTAATACACAGAGGGATGTTGGAGAAAATAAAAGTTGTTTGCCTAGAGATTAAAACTTAGGTATTAAAGATAATGGGGGTGGAAGAAAAGATGAGGAAGAGGAGGGACGGGGAGAGAGGGATAAGACATGAGCAGTGTGGGGGCTATCAGGTAATAAGATCATAGTGTGTGTAGAGGTGTAGTTCAGGCATGGTGGAGGAGGGTGATATTGTCATGGATTGCAGAGTTATAGAAAGGATGGGAGCAATATATAAGGGTGGTGAAATAAACTATTCACTGTGTGATTTTTTAGGGAAAGTTAGGGAAAGTGGGAGGAAGGGGAAGAGGGGAACAAGAAGAAGTAAAGAGAGGAAAGGAAGAAAAAAGGAGAGAGAAAAGAAAATGGACAAAAAGAGGGCTAAACAAATAGAAATTTTAACATAATGGAGGAAAAGAAATTTTAAAAAGGGAATAAAATTTAAGTCTGAATTTCTTCCTTGTTGTGGTAACGAGGGGGTTTCCTCTGTGTGCAGTAAGTACAATAGGCACTCCCCTATGAATTCTGATACTCAGGTTTTAGACTGCATCTTTCACTCCTAATTCTGTCCCTTTAGACAGGGACTTTCTCTAGGTCCCTGCCACTCAGGATGGCTTGGTAGCAATTGGTGGTGGCTTTCCTTATAGGGTTGGTTTGGGGGCTCCACTCAGGCTGTTTAGACACAAAACCCTCTTGGGAGGGGAGTGCAGTTGGGTCCTTCTTTCTTGGGTAAGCGTTCTCTGAGGTGGTTCCTCATAGATCTGACCTTTGTGCAGTGCCCAGCCCTTCCCATCTGTCAGGCAAACCTGAGAGCTGTAGCTCAAGTGTTTGTCCAAAAGCATTTCCCTCAGAGGGTAGTATCTGTGTGCTGCTAGCTTCTTAGAGGTGATTAAATAAGGTTATTTCCCTCAGACTGTGCTCAGTCTTGGCAAGCTTGCACCTACACTGTTTATTTTTGTATAGAGAATCACAGGTTGAAATGTCCATTCCCCAGCAGGCAGGGCAGGGAATCTCAATCAGTTTATTAGGCCAAAACTTTCTCCTGGAGCTTGCATGCAATCAATTCATGCAGGCTAAGCTAGACTCTGCAGTTTCCTCCAGGCCTGAAAGCAGAAAGCTGACCTAATGGGTTACAGGCACCTCTTATTGTATCAGAGATCAGTGGGTCAGGACACAAATGGCAGCTGGTGGTTCCACTTCAACAATTCTTGATCCTTTTATCCAGAGCCTGGGAGTTCCCAGGTACTTGCAGGAATTAGCTCACCAACTTCTGCACTGATTTTAAGCACTTTGGACAGTCTTACATGGACTGGAGAAGATTCCAGTCCAAAAAGAAGAAAGGAAAAAATGAGAGAGAAAAGGAAAAAAAATTCCTCAGCAGTGCAGCAACACAGTGGCACAGCTGCACCCATGCACCTGGGACTGCTTGCACTTTAAAAGGCTTATTTAAAGGTTGTTCATTGTTGACATGGTCTACCTGTACACTGGTGACTTCTTATTTGGCAGAATAGCCAGGTCACATATCCTTGCTACCAGGAACCTAAGGTTATCTTTCGGGCTTGTGAGAGCATGGTGTTTGGGGGTCTATCAGCAACCCACAATCTTGGCTCCAATCTCTAATGTTCTTTTATCTATTTTATCCAGTCTGCTGATAATACTAACCACTGTGCTGTGTATTTGATCCATTGTTATTTTCATTTCTAACATTTCTACTTGGTTATTTTTACAATTTCCATTTCCTTGCTCAATTTCTCTAAAATGTTGTGGACTTTCTTGTCTAGAACTTGCGTGGACTTCTTAACTTCATTTTCCTGTTTATTTGAATCCTTTTTGTGGTCCCTGATCATTTGTAACAGTAGGCTTCTGGATTCTCTCTCACACATTTCAACCAACTCATTACGTTTGGACTAAGATGTTGAGTTGTGGTTGTGGGTGTTTAGAGGTGATATATTGCTTTGTATTTCACATTTAAATTTGTAAAATGTGATTTGCTCATCTGTTGCTGTACTTTTCCATTTACTTCCTTAGGTGAGAGGAGAAGTTACTGCAGAAACAAGGTTAACAATTTAGCAACAAATCAAGTATTTGAGTGAGTAAGGAACAATTGGAACCCTGATTTGTCTCCCCTGTGAGATAAACTCTGATTTTTAGAGGAAGGTGATCTGAGAGTTTAACAGTGGTTGAAAGGTATGAAGATTGGAAAAATGAGTATTATGGGGGTTGGACATGGAGAAGGAGAAGAGTGGAATGATGGAAAGAAGTGTGAAGGTAGATGTAGGAGGTAGAAGTACAACAGAAGTAGTATATGTCATATATTTATGACAGGGGAACAGAGAATGGCTTGAGAGATAGGGAGAAAAAACAGAGAAAAAGAAAAAAGCTTAGCTCTGCATCTGAGGTCCTGTATCCATGAGATAAACACAAGTTGGAAAATAAGTTTCAGGATCCTCCTTTACACCCCAGGTGCTATGATTTCATTCAAGCCCACACATGGTAAGTACCCAGTAATGAATTAACCTTTCTTGGAATTGTTCTGAAGTATGTGTCTAAAAAAGATTTTCAGGAATGCTGCTTGGAATGTGGAAAATGAGTTACTTCATTGGATGCCATGTAAGGTGCAAGGTGAATTGGTAATAAAGGGCCCAGCACAGTCAGGGATGGACCAAAGCCAATGGGGCATCACATCCTCCAATTCAAGTACACAGGACAGACAGCTTCACACACCCAAGGTCCATGGAACTCCCCTAGTATTCCTTGTTTTACTTAGGCAGGTCTCCACATACCTATTGCATGTGCAGAAACATCCACAAAAACATGTGTTTCATAATAATCAAGCAGTAATCAGGTTGACATTTGAAATTCCAAATCAGTAGTGCAAGGTAGATGCAGAAATCAAGTTGTATATTTGCATTCTGAGCTATGACTTTTTTCACTATTGATGTCTTCTTTTATCTATGCTGAGTTAATCATCTCCTCTTGTTCTGAAGAAAGTCACAATCCTACATAAAATCACAGGAATTTTATGCTTGGTCGTTTAACTTTTACTTGCAATCAAAATGCACTTAGTCATATGTTTGCTCAACAAACAAGCCAAAGAGTGACTTTTTGTCTCAGTTACACTTTTAGTCCCTGAGTGTATGTTTGTGAATATAGTCTTATGTCATGGCTCTCAATTAAAATAAGACAGACACTTTCAGTAAGAAATTATACACATGCACTATTATTTCATGGAAAGAGAAAATATATTTGCCCTAAGATAGAATAATGGATTATCCCTATTCTGATCAAGATCTGTTGGATGGGAGGAGTTTTCCTGGAATAGAAAATAAGACAATGAGCTAACAAATTGAGAAGAGTAAAGCAATTGATTAAACTCTGTGTAATGAACATGGTGATAAAGATCTTGGTGTGCATAGAAAATGAAAATAAGATAAATCAATCTGAAGTACAGTGGAAGTGAAATGAGACTTGAAAGAAGGATGAGACATACTTCTTTCAATTCCTATGGGAACAGTTACTTTTATGCACAGAGTAACAGGGAGTGACTGAATTCTCTATCAAGAGATCAATCTGTTCCAATTTATATTTCAGAAAGAGAAGTTTGCCATTCATATTCAGAATGAATGGGAGATATACAACAGTATAATTACAGAACTCACAAAAGATGTTGATGGAGACCTTCTGGAGAGACATGATGGTGGTTTGACTAAATACAGAAATGCAGTCATGATAAATTCATAATAATTTGGTGTAAGCAATTAAAGTCTGAAATGATATTTTCAGAGACATGTCATGTCTGATTCTCCAATGACTGTAGTTTAACATCAAACTATTAGGTGTGGGGGTAATTAATAGAAGGCTGACCAAAAAACTCAATTTTGAAGTATAAAGAAATGATGAGAAGTTGCAAATACTAATTACTCTGATTTGGTCATTAAGAAATGCATGCCTGTATCACCCTAGCCCACTCATTCTAGGAAGCCAGTATTGCACTTATTCTAATACCCAATAAAAATGTGACTGAAAAGGGATTTACAGACCAATATCTTTAATGAATAGAGATGCAAAGATTCTCAGCAAAATACTGATAAAGAGAATGCAGCAACACATCACAAAGATCACAGACCATAACCAAATTACTTTCATTCCAGGGATACAAGAATTGTTCAACATATGTAAATCTATAGATAAGATATAGCATACAAACAGAAGCAAGGACAACATCCACATGACCCTATCAACAGATGTATTAAAAGGCTTTGACAAAATTCAATATCCTTTCATGATAAAAACTTTGAAGAAACCAGGAGTGAAAGGAATATTCCTCAACATTATAAGGGCTATATGTGACAAACCTATAGCCAACATTATACTAAATGGTGAAAAACTGACCATTCCTGGTAAAGTCAAGAATGAGACAGGGATGCTTACTTTCTCCATTCCTATTCAATATAGTTTTGGAATTCCTAGCCAGAACAATAAGACAAAAGCAATAAATAAATGGATTCAAATAGGGAAGGTAGAATTCAAGCTATCCCTATTTGTAGATGACATGATGTGCTCCCTGAAGACCCTGAAAATTCTACCAAAAACTATTAGAAATCATAAACTCTTTTAGCAAAGGAACAGGATGCCAAAATAACATACAGAAATCAGTAGCTTTTCTATATACCAGCAATGAAAACATTGAGAAAAAAATAGGACAACCATCCTACTTTAAATAGCCTCAAAAACAATAAAGTACCTTGGAGTAAATTTAACAAAGGAAACTAAAAAAATTTTCAATGAAAACTATAAACCACTGGAGAGAGAAATTGAAGAAGGCATCAGAAGGTGGACTGTCCTTCCATGCTCATGGACTGGTAGAATCAACATTGTAAGAATGGCTATAATCCTGAAAGCAATATACATCTTCAAGGCTATCTCCATGAAAATTTCTATGACATGCTTCAAAGAAATACAAAAATCAACCCTGAAACACATATGGAAACACAAAACAATCATGACATAACATTAACATTAAAAACAGCATGGCATTGTCACAAAACAGAAAGAAGACCAATGGATTAGAATAGAAAACCCAGAGATAAACCGATGCATCTAGAGCCAACTGATCTTCAACAATGGATCCCAAAACACTCATGGGAGTAGACAGCCTCTTCATCAAATGTTGCTGTAAAACTGTGTATCCACATGTAGAAGACTGAAACTACATCATTCAACCTGTACCAAAATCAACTTAAAGTGGATCCAAGACCTTAATATAAGGACTAAAACTTTGAATATTTCTAGCAAGTAGTAGGAACTCCGCTGGAACATACAGACATAGGGAATGGCATTCTAAGTAGAACTTAAAAGTCTCAGTATCTGAGAGAAAGAAGAAATAAATGGGACTGCATCAAACTAAAGAGCTTCTGCACAGCAAAAGAAACAATGACTAGGCTAAAGAGACAGGACACAGAATGGGAGAAAATCTTTGCCAGCTTCATCTGATAAAGGAATAATTCCCAGAATCTACTTGGAAACCAAAAACCACAACATCCAAAGAATCAATATGAGTTTTACAGGTCATTCTTTTTTTATTGTTTTATTATTCATATGTGCATACAAGGCTTAAGTCATTTCTCCTCCATGCTGCCACCACCTTCCTTACCACGCACTCAGCCCTCTCCCTCTCCTCCCACCCCCTCAATACCCAGAAAAGTATTTTGCCCTTATCTCTAATTTTGTTGGAGAGTATAAGCAATAATAGGAAGGAACAAGTGTTTTTGCTGGTTGAGATAAGGATAGCTATACAGGGAGTTGACTCACATTAATTTTCTGTGAGTGTGTGTTACCTTCTAGGTTAATTCTTTTTGATCTAAACTTTTCTCTAGTTCCTGGTCCCCTTTTCCTATTGGCCTCAGTTGCTTTTAAGGTATCTGCTTTAGTTTCTCTGCGTTAAGGGCAACAAATGCTAGCTAATTTTACAGGTGTCTTACCTATCCTCCCCCCTTCCTTGTGTGCTCTCGCTTTTATCATGTGCTCATAGTCCAATCCCCTTGTTGTGTTTGTCCTTAATCTAATGTCCACATATGAGAGAGAGTATACAATTTTTGGTCTTTTGGGCGAGGCTAACCTCACCAAGAATGATGTTCTTCAATTCCATCCATTTACCAGCGAATGATAACATTTCATTATTCTTCATGGCTGCATAAAATTCCATTGTGTATAGATACCACATTTTCTTAATCCATTCGTCAGTGGTGGGACATCTTGGCTGTTTCCATAACGTGGCTATTGTGAATAGTGCCGCAATAAACATGGGTGTGCAGGTGCCTCTGGAGTAACCTGTGTCACAGTCTTTTGGGTATATCCCCAAGAGTGGTATTGCTGATTCAAATGGTAGATCCATGTTCAGCTTTTTAAGTAGCCTCCAATTTTTTTTCCAGAGTGATTGTACTAGTTTACATTCCCACCAACAATGTAAGAGGGTTCCTTTTCCCCCCCATCCTTGCCAACACCTGTTGTTGGTGGTGTTGCTAATGATGGCTATTCTAACAGGGGTAAGGTGGAATCTTAGTGTGGTTTAATTTGCATTTCCTTTATTGCTAGAGATGATGAGTATTTTTTCATGTGTTTTTTGGCCATTTGAATTTCTTCTTTTGAGAAAGTTCTGTTTAGTTCACTTGCCCATTTCTTTATTGGTTCATTAGTTTTGGGAGAATTTAGTTTTTTAAGTTCCCTATATATTCTGGTTATCAGTCCTTTGTCTGATGTATAGTTGGCAAATATTTTCTCCCACTCTGTGGGTGGTCTCTTCAGTTTAGAGACCATTTCTTTTGATGAACAGAAGCTTTTTAGCTTTATGAGGTCCCATTGATCTATGCTATCTCTTAGTTGCTGTGCTGCTGGGGTTTCATTGAGAGAGTTCTTACCTATACCTACTAATTCCAGAGTATTTCCTACTCTTTCCTGTATCAACTTTAGAGTTTGTGGTCTGATATTAAAATCTTTGATCCATTTTGAGTTAATGTTGGTATAGGGTGATATACATGGATCTAGTTTAAGATTTTTGCAGACTGCTAACCTGTTTTCCCAGCAGTTTTTGTTGAAGAGTCTGCTATTTCTCCATCGTATATTTTTAGCTCCTTTGTCAAAGACAAGTTGGTTATAGTTGTGTGGCTTCATATCTGGGTCCTCTATTCTGTTCAACTGGTCTTCATGTCTGTTTTTGTGCTGGTACCATGCTGTATTTATCCTATTGCTTTGTAAAATAGTTTGAAGTCAGGTATCGTGATAACTCCAGCATTGTTCTTTTGACTGAGTATCGCATTGGCTATTCTTGGCCTCTTGTGTTCCCATATAAGTTTAATGGTAGATTTTTCAATCTCTTTAATGAATGTCATTGGAATTTTGATGGGAATTGTATTAAACATGTAGATTACTTTTGGGAGTATCGACATTTTTACTATGTTGATTCTACCAATCCATGAGCATGGGAATCTCTCCACTTTCTATAGTCTTCCTCAATCTCTTTCTTCAGAAGTTTATAGTTTTCCTTGTAAAGGTCATTCACATCTTTTGTTAGGTTTACACCTGGGTATTTGATTTTTTTTGAGGCTATTGTAAATGGAATTGTTTTCATACATTCTTTTTCAGTTTGCTCATTGTTAGTGTATAGAAATGCTAATGATTTTTCTATGTTGATTTCATATCCTGCTACCTTGCTATAGCTATTGATGATGTCTAGAAGCTTCTGAGTAGAGTTTTTTGGGTCTTTAAGGTATAGGATCATGTCGTCTGCAAATAGGGGTATTTTGACAGTTTCTTTACCTATTTGTATTCCTTTTATTCCTTCTTCTTGCCTAATTGCTCTGGCTAGGAATTCCAGTACTATGTTGAGTAGGAGTGGAGATAGTGGGCATCCTTGTGTGGTTCCTGATTTTAGAGGGAATGGTTTCAGTTTTTCTCCATTAAGTATAATGCTGGCTGTAGGTTTGTCATATATAGCTTTTATAATGTTGAAGTATTTTCCTTCTATTCCTAGTTTTCTTAGAGCTTTTATCATGAAGGTGTTGGATCTTATCAAAGGCTTTTTCTGCATCTATTGAGATGATGAATTGGTTTTTGTCTTTGCTTCTGTTAATGTGGTTTATTACATTTATTGATTTTCGTATGTTGAACCACACCTGCATCCCTGGGATGAAGCCTACTTTGTCGTGGTGAATGATCTTTTTGGTGTGTTGTTGAATTCGGTTTGCCATTATTTTCTTGAGTATTTTTGCATCAATGTTCATTAAGGAGATTGGCCTATAGTTCTCCATTTTGGAGGTGTGTTTGCCTGGTTTTTGGATAAGTGTTATACTGGCTTCATAAAATGTGTTTGGAAGTTTTTTTTCCCTTTCTATTTTGTGGAACAGTTTAAGGAGGGTTGGTATCAGTTCTTCTTTAAAGGTCTGATAGAATTCAGCAGAGAATCCATCAGGTCCTGGACTTTTCTTTTTTGGGAGACTCTTGATTGCTGCTTCATTTTCATTTTCCTGATTCTACTAATTTGGGTTTTTTCTCTCCTCATTTTAGTCAGGTTTGCCAGGGGTCTATCAATCTTGTTTATTTTTTCAAAGACTTTTTGTTTCATTAATTCTTTGTATCTTTTTTTGGTTTCTTTTTCATTGATTTCAGCTCTTATTTTTACTATTTCTCTCCTTCTATTTGTTTTGGGATTTGCTTGTTCTTGTTTTTCTAGGAGTTTGGGATATATCATGAAGTCATTGATTTGGGATCTTTCAGTCTTTTTAATACATGCAGTCATGGCTATAAACTTTCCTCTCAGGACTGCCTTAGCTGTGTCCCATAGGTTCCGGTAGGTGGTGTTTTCATTTTCATTGACTTCCAGGAACTTTTTAATTTCCTCTTTTATTTTATCAATGACCCATTGTTCATTAAGTAATGAGTTATTTAGTTTCCAGCTATTTGCATGGTTTTTGTCTTTACTTTTGTTGTTGAGTTCTACTTTTACTGCATTGTGTTTAGATAGTATGCACGGTATAATTTCTATTTTCTTATATTTTCTGAGGCTTGCTTTGTGCCCTAGGATATGATCTATTTGGAGACGGTTCCATGGGCTGCTGAGAAGAATGTATATTGTTTAGATGTTATATGAAATGTTCTGTAGACATCACGTAGGTCCATTTGATCTATTGTATATTTTAGATCTTGTATTTCTTTATTGATTTTTTGTTTGGATGACCTATCTATTGATGATAATGGGGTGTTAAAATCTCCCACAACCACTGTGTTGACATTAACATATGCTTTTAGGTCTTTCAGGGTATGTTTGATGAAATTGGGTGCGTTGACATTGGGTGCATACAGGTTGATGATTATTATTTCCTTTTGGTCTCTTTCCCCTTTTATTAGTATAGAGTGTCTTTCTGTATCTTGTTTGAACAATGTAGGTTTGAAGTCTACTTTGTCAGAGGTAAGTATTGCTACTCCTCCCTGTTTTCAGGGGCCATTGGCTGTTTAAGTCTTCTTCCAGTCTTTCATCCTAAGCCTATGTTTATTTCTGTCAGTGAGATGGGTCTCTTGTAAGCAACAAGTTGTTGGATCTTCCTTTTTAATCCATTTCTTCAACTGTTGCCTTTTGATGGGTGAATTAAGTCCATTAACATTAAGCGTTAGTACTGATAGGTATGTGGTGATTCCTTTCATTTAGTTGTCTTAGTTGTTTGAAGGTTTGATTGTGTGTACCTAAGTCGAGATTACTCTCTACTGTCTTGCTTTTTCTTTTCCTGTGGTTTGGTGCTGCCTGTCTTTTCATGGTTAAGTTGGGTTTCACTCTGTGTGCAGAATCCCTTGAAGAATCTTTTGTAGTGGTGGTTTGTGGTCACATATTGTTTTAGTTTCTGCTTATTACAGAAAACTTGTATTACTCCATCTATTTTGAATGATAGTTTTGCTGGGTAGAGTATCCTGGAGTTGAAGATCTCACCCCATGCTCTTCTTGCTTTTAATGTTTCTGTTGAGAAGTCTGCTGTGATTTTGATGGGTTTAACTTTGTATGTTACTTGTTTTTTCTGTCTTACAGCCTTCAATATTCTGTCCCTAGTTTCTGAAGTTGTTGTTTTAATGATGATATGTCATGGGGTAGTTCTATTTTGATCTGGTCTGTTAGGTGTCCTGGAGGCCTCTTGCATCTGTATGGGAATATCTTTCTCTAGATTTGGGAAATTTTCTGTTATTATTTTGTTGAATATATTACACATTCCCTTTGCTTGCACCTCTTCTCCTTCTTCAATGCCCATGATTCCCAAGTTTGGTCTTTTGATGGAGTTGGTGAGTTCTTGCACTTTCTTTTCACAGGTCTTGAGTTGTTTAATTAATAGCACTTCAGTTTTTCCTTTAATTACCATTTCCTCTTCAATTCTGAGATTCTGTCTTCTGTTTTTTCTATTCTGCTGGATTGGCCTTCCATTTTGTTTTGCAGTTCTGTTTCTTTCTTTTCTCTGAGGTTTTCCATATCCTGGGTGGTTTCCTCTTTAACGTTGTCTATTTTTGTCCTAAGTTCATTTATCTGTTTATTAATCATGTTCTCTGTTTCACTTTGGTGTTCATACAGTGCTTGTATGGTTTCTTTTATTTCTTCTTTTGCTTTTTCAAATTCTCTATTTTTGTTGTCTTGGAATTTCTTGAGTGTCTCCTGTACATTTTGGTTGACCATATCCAGTATCATCTGTATAAAATTCTCATTGAGTACCTGTAGTATGTCTTTTTTTAAATTATTCTTGTGGGCTTCATTGGATTCTTTGGCATAATTTATCTTCATTTTTTTGGAGTCTGGATCTGAATATCTGTTTTCTTCATTCCCCTCTGGTTCCTGTACTAAATATTTGCTATGGGGAAACTGGTTTCCCTGTTTTTTCTGTCTTCCTGTCATTGTCTTTGGTGTTGCTACTGTCCCTGTACTGTGTGCAATTAAGTATTTTCTAGCTTGTAATATTAACAATCGTAATATTTAGAATGGAAGAGTGAGAGGAGATGGAAAGTAAGAAGTTAAAGAAAAGGGAAAAACAAAGAAACAGACAAGTCAGAGTAAACAAAACAAGGAATCAAACAAGAATGTTTCAAAGGTATAAACAGGGAGTGTTAGTGTACTAATTGACAGTAAGCTGAGCAGGCATTAGAGAGACAGAGGATTGAAAATAAAAAACAAAAAAATAAAGATAAGTATCAAAATAAAAAATAAGTAAATGAAAGAATATATATATAAATAAAATAAAACAAAATGAAAAATAGAAAATAAAAAAATTAAAAAACCCCCAAGTTCAAATGCAATGAAGTTTCAGTGTTAATAATTTTGGTGTCCATCTCAGTGTACAATTCTGGAGATCACGCTTCAGATGTTCTGTAGTTTTCTCATCAAAGGGGATACATAAAGTAGAACAAAACTGCCCAAAAAAACCCCCCACAAAGTGTCCCAAGTTCAAATGCAATACAGTTTCAGAAAGTTTTTCAGCATGCAGGTGTAGTTCAGTTGTTTTCTCATCAAAGGTAGGGAGAGGGGAAAAAAAGAGTCTGGAGACAGTTCTGTGAATGGTATCTGTGGCTGTGACTTGCCTGCTTGCTGCTGTCAACCTGCTGTTGCTAGAGGCATTATTTATGCAGATCTCAGGGGTGAGCTTAACACTCACCTGGCCCTGCAGGCTTTGTTTACTCGGAGTTCTCCTGTGCGCCAGCCTCTGCTACAAGCTTTACCCTTTTCAAGCACACTGGGGGAGGTGACACTGCACCTGTTTTCTCAGGCCTGCATGTTTGTTTACAGCTCACGTGGGAAATCGGTCTTCCCCCCTCTCCTGTGGAGTTTTCCTCCCTCCACCACTCTCACAAGCTTTCCCACTCCTGGTTGCTGTGCGCGCGCCCCTGCTCCTGCCAGAACCTCTCTGGCCCGCCTGGCTTGTTTATTTACAGTTCCAGGAAGGATTCCCTCTTTCCAGTGTGTCTTTGTTGTTCTTATTGCTTATTACTCAATTTCTCTTTTTTTCCCCAGGTGGAGGTTGGTCTGTCCAGGGGGCTATGCTGCTCTGGCCCAGGGCCGTCTGTGGGAGTACTGCGGTACCACTAAGCTCACCTTGCCCGTGTCTTCCCAAGCCATCTGGGTGGGGGCGACTGGTGGCCTGGGGTCCCTCCTGGTTTCTCCTTTAATGTGAAGTGGAGAGGCTCTGCTCTGGCTGGAGGTGTGGAGGGGTCAAAGTTTTGCCTCTTCTCAGTGGTTTTTCCTGCAAGGTGTGTCTCCAGCGTCTCTGCAAGATTTCACTATATGAGGCATGCTTTCTGCTTCCTCTCTCTAGCCACCATCTACTAAGAATCAGGGCATTCTTAAAGAGTGATTCTGCAATGACTATAGTTCAACATAAAACTATGAAGCTGTGTGGGTAACTAATAGAAGGCTGACCTAAGGACCCAATTATGAAGAAGAAAGAAATGATGAAAAGATGCAAATACTGATTACTCTGATTTGGTCAGTAAGCATTGTATACCTATATCACTTTTTTGTACCTTGTAAATATGCACAACCCTTGAGAGTCAATACAGAGACATATACAAATTCAAAAAAGGAAAATTGCATATGTAATCACAAGTCTTCCTAGAAGAATTGTCCAAAGCAATCAGATTTCAGGTTGTGGGGCAAGATGGCATACTAGAACCATTTTTTGTTTTCACTGTGTGAATGACAAGAATTAGATAACTAAGGCTAGGCTTTATCCTGAATAGAGAAAGAAAGAACAAACACTGGGCATCAGAAAAGAAGAAACTGTGTAGATAAAAATCACAATGAAATGGAAGGGAGAAGAGAAAAGCAATGCATGGCCATGCAATGCAACCACAACCTCAGGTGTGGATGGAAGAAGAAGATGCAATCACAAGGGAAGCCAAACTGCTACACTCCCCACAAGTCTAGATCCCAAGGTAGATTTGGAAATTTAACCCACACTAGGAACTAAGATTATGATTGTCCAGGGTGAAGGTCAGCCTTGGCGAAGAAATACATTTGTCACTTCCCTTGTCTTGGAGGGCTATGGAAAGATGCCATCTGGAGGGAGGACCTATTGGGATTCAGCTACTGTGGAGGCATGAAATCAAGGAGGAATCAATGCTCAGAGAGTTTCAGGAATCCCCAGCATCATGTTTGGGTGGGAGAGGGTCATGAGTGTTGGGCATTGAGAGTGAGAGGGTCTGGTGTGAACCATTAGGGAAGGTCAAGTAGCAGAGAGTTGTGTGAACAAAAAGCACAGTGGTTAGACATTCTTCCACCTCTGGAAAGGTATAAATCCCATAACATGAGGGTCAGGGTGGAAACAATTCACTGAGTATGCTTTGGCTGACTTAATCATGTCATTCAGGATGGGCATCCTGGATCTGCATGTTGGTTCTGGTGGAACAGAAAGCTCCAAGCTCAGATCCCCCAAATCACATGATATCCATGGCCTCCAAACAGAAGTGAATTTCTGTGCAGGGAATGAAAGTACATAGAGTCTTTATGGAAATCCATTCCATCCTATGTTTGTTGCTAGGTGATGCTGAAAGCCCAACATTTTCCCAATCACATGATTTCCATGTCTTCCTTATCCTAAGAAGGAAGTGAACTCCTGCACATGGATGGAAGCACTGAAACCAGCAAGTATATTTGTTTGGCTCCTCAGGTACACCTCTGCATGCAGACAATTCAGTGTTTTGTTAACGTCTATAATTCATTTGGTGGGCACTCATAGGTTTAGCCACACTTTGTCCCTGGTCACATACTGGGGACCTTGTGAAGCAAGGAATATCCTACTCATGTGACAAGTTGTAAAGCTCCCTGAGGCTAACAGTGGCTCCAAGTACACAAACAGGGGAAAGTTCTCTAGTGAAAGCAGTCCATAGCAGACAAGTGACCCTTTTGCTAGAAACTCTTGGTGGCTTAGCTCAATCTGACTTCCATCAGGCTCAGTGCTCTGAGCACATGGGAAAATGCTTGGTTACTGAACCAGGCCATAGCCCAGTGTTGAGAAATACAGCCTCAACCTTGCCACTACACTCTCCTGCCTGAACACTGAGAACAGTTCAACTGAAGACTACAGGTGATGAAACCTTCCTAACAACGGGGTGGCTTCTGGTGCAAATTCTAGTGCAGAAACTCAGGAAATATGAACATTTACAGACCATTTGGCTCATTCTAAACTCCATATGTACAAAGTAACAAAAACTATCAATAGTAATAAGAGGATATCTGAGAAAAAGAATGTTTTTAATTTTATTTTTAATTTTTCTGTTCTGTGTGGGAGTATATTGTGGCATTTACAATTGTTCTTACAATATATCAAATATATTGTACTTGAATTATATCCTCCATCATTGTGTTTTTCAACTCCTCCCACATTCCTGGAATAGATTAAACAAGTCTCATTTGTCAATTTCCATACTTGTGTACATAGTGTTTGCACTATATTCACCCACCCATGCCTTTCCCTAAACACTCCCCCACCCACTAGTACCAAACGCCCAGGAATGTCATTTTCCACCCTCCTGCTCTTCAATAGTGTAAATGAGATAAAGTGAAATTTATGTTTGCAGACGGACTTTCCTTGTGACTTTCCATGTATGTATGTATTATAAGCTGAATTGGTTCATGTCCTCTGTTTTTCTTATTTTTTTCTTTAGTCACCTTTGTATGGTGGCTTCAGCAAGTTTAAAAATTCTATACTCATTTTGTATGGAGAATACATCAACCATATTCACCTTCTGAACTTCTATCTTTTATCCTCCCTTCACATGCACAAAGAAGAGTGAAGAGGAAGAAATCCCAGACAAGGAATTTATCAAATGATTATAAGAATGATCAATGAAGTGAAAGAGGGCATGAACAAATACAAAAATAAATAACAAGACAACACAAATGAAGACCCAACAATACTAAAGTAGTCAATGTAGGATATAAAAGATACATTTTCATCAATGATATAGAAGTATTGGTGGAAATCAAATTGAAATTCTGGGAACAAAGAAGTCATGAAATGACTGGAACATTTAAAAAATTTAAAAACTTAAGTACACCAATGTCGGGTCACCAAATATCCCCCTCATCAATCCATACTTCCATGAGAATCACCTGTGGAGAGGGGGCATCCTGCACCTGGCTGGGAAGCCCTGGCTTCTTCTTCTTCTCACCAGTCAGGTAGAGAGAAGAGAAAGTGCAAAGGACCTGAGGCAGGGACACAACAGGTTGTGATCACAGGAGGGTGAGCTGTGAGTGAGGTGATGAGGACATCACCTGGGGCTCCAGTGCTTGTTTTTGTCATATGGAGGGAGTTGGTTTTCATGACAACTCAATGATGCAATTTGCATCTTCCGAATGTCCCACAATCTGGCATGAAGGATGGAAAGTGTGAGTGTCGGGGGAGCCAGGGTTCTGCTTGAGGAGAGGTATTTGTATAGGGCTATGTGGCCTGGGGACAAAGATTAACGTGGGATGCAGCCTGGTGTTCCAGTTTAACCTGTTGTGTGACCCAGAAAGTCACTTACCTTCTCTGAATTGATCAGAGCACAGAGGCCTACACTTCTAAACTTCATGGTCCTTCCCAGAATCAAGGGTTATGGGTCTTAGTTATGGTGTCCAGGATGAGGAGGCCACACCCACTTTGTGTCTAAGCCTTACTCCAGGGGAGGGACCAGAGAGAATGGAGCTCTGCTGAACACCTCCTATGTGCTGCACAGTGCGGTTGGCCTTCATCCATCACGCATTTACACTTCACAGCCTCTCCTGCCACTGTCTAGTGATGAGTAACAACAATAATCATTTTGACAGCACCTCTGTGATCCAGAATCTAGTCTAAGCTCATGATAAGATTGATGTACAAAACCCTCCCAATAGTGATGAGGTAGATACCAGTACCACTCACATATTAGAAATGAGGAAACAGGACCACAGAGAGGTAGAGTAAACTGCTCAAGGTCACACAGTTGGAGCTGTCCAGTGGATGCCACATTGTGAAGATGTCATTAGTTATCCCATTGTAGAGACAGGAGAATAGAGTCCTGGGGGCCAGTTAAGTTAGAGCCCCAAGCCCAGTAAGGGCTAGAGCCCCTAGTTCAGAAGCAGAATTAAGTCCTTAAGAACAACCCTAGACTTCTCTGCAGGCCTCCCCTGCAATTTTTATCCACAACAAAATTCATCCAGGCTTGGCACTTGTGCCCAGGCCTGCCTTCCCTTAGCTTTGAGTAGGGAGAGTTGCCTAGTTTCCACCCAGGGTGTTGACCATGTGGCTTGCTTTGTAGGATGAGCCCACGTGAATGTGGATGAAAGGGGCAAAGCCACCACTGCAGAGATTACTATGCATATTGGCCATGCATCACATCTCCCATGCATAAGATCAACATTTTTGGATAGTGTCACCTCCTACCAGCCATCTGGGGAGACACAGCTGTCCCTTGTCTTTTTCTGGCCTATCCCTCACCTTCTTTGCAGTGTTAGTTTTGCTGATGACCTTGGGTTGGCATTCAGACAGAAGTCTAGCAAAGCTTCTCCTACCACCAGGCTCTGGCACAGGTGCTCTACATCCTTATGGTATTTTCTGGAAATAGAGCAGGATGCTGTGGTAAGAGAAAAAGGAGAAGCCAAGGCTTGAGGCTGAGTTCTTTGAATTCCAAACCAGATTGGCCATGTTCAGGCCATTGCTCTATCTGTGTCCAGGTTTTTCATCTGTGAATCAGGGTTGGAATCCCAGCCTGGTACACAACAGACATTCAGCTATGGTGGCTGAGTAATGATGAGCAGTGGCCAGTCCTCTGAACCCAGAATCCCCCTGCCTCCTACCTCCCCATGCTACACCACCCTCAGCAGCTGTCATGGGCCTCTGGTCCCCCTGCTTCAGTGATTCCACAAGTTGGCTATCAAATAGCCTTCCCCAAACCCATCTGACCCTGTTCCTCTGCTCAAAGACCCCCCATGAGGGACATTAGCTCTGCTGTCCAAGTCCCTCCTCAGCGTTGCAGGGCCCATGACAGGCCACACCCAGTTGTGCAAGGCTGCCCCCACCTCCGTGCATGTGCTCAGGCTGGTCCCTCTGTCTGCTGAACACTGATTCCCACCTCATGATCTGCTCTAAATATCTCCTCCATGAACCAGTCCCTGAGTCATCCTTGTTGTTCCCACCTTTCCTTACATCAAGGATTGGGTTTTCTGTAATTCTTCTCAGCACACAAGGAGCCCCTTGTGCAAGGGAAAATAGGCATCTCTGTAGGCCTGGAGCTGAGGCTCCTGACATTGTTAAAGAAGGAATGGGTGAACGAATACATGAATGAGTAGAAGGATGAATGAATGATTGGTGAATGGGTGGGTGCATGAATGGGTGGGTGCATGAATGATTGGGTGAATGAATGAATGGGGAATGAATAGGTGCATGAATGAATGGTCAAATGTATGGATGAGTGAGTGAATGGATGAATCAGTGCGTGAGTGGATGATGAATTCATGGGTGAGGAGGCTGTTTTTTTCTCCTTCCTGTTGGAAATGGCTTCTACTCATGACCATATCTTGAGAGCAAGATGCCTCCAAGAGTGCCAAGGTGCCTTCATCAACCTCTCCTTCTCTCCTTCATGACTCCCTAGCCACACCTGACCAGGGCTCTGTTCAGGATGCTGCCTTGAGATTCCACCTCAAGATAAAGTGTGGTGGTACCCAAACTGATTATGCCCTGGCTACCCTGCTGGGTTCTGACCTTGTGTGGAGGAATGCTGATGAAGCCAGTAGCAGGAGGTAAGAGTCCAGTCTTCCAGGCCAAGCCCCAGTGCTGGCTAGAGACACAGACCTAGGGTCAGTGCTGCTGCTGGTTCCTGAATGTGCCCATCTGCATCTTGGCTGTTGGCATGAACCATTGTGATGGACACTGAGATTAAGAGGGCCTTGGGGATGGAAGGTATGCCCAGGGACAGGGTCTGCAGGGGACCAAAATTCCTGGCAGAACCTTTGCCTTGTACCTGTTCTCCCAAATCCCTCATTCCCTCATGGAATTCTTCATGAAGAATCAGGCAGGAGGGCACAAGGCCAGTATAGCTCCTGAGGCAGCAGGGATGTGAAGATCCTGGGCCAAGATGAAGAACAGGCCCAATTGACACATGGGAATCACAAAGCCCTGGTCCATTTCCTGGGGCTGAGGGATCAGTTGTTGGAGGCCAAGGAGTTCCTGGATAAGCCACCGACTCTCTTCAAAATGGGGAATATGAGATAAGGTCTTTGGGGTCGGGGTGCATGAACTCCTGAATCTAATTTGCATCACCTCCCACTACCTAATTTTGCTGAAGTTTCCCCAACCCCACCAACTGGCTCTCCTGCCCCTGAGCAAGGAGGAGGGACCATTTAATATTATATGGAAATATTAAAATACTCTATAAACTATCCTTTATTTTGTACCCATTGCAAAATGGAGAAAAGGAAGCTGCCCATGGTACAGAGCTGCTGGGAGTGAGGTGCCCACCTTTTAGGGCTGGGGTCCTGGTAGGCTCTACAGCCGAGGAAGGGTCAAGTGGCTCAGAGCAGCTTAAACAGATGTCAGTGAGGTTTTTCAGGCCCCTAATCTCCTGTGACCTTCCAGGTCCTGGTGCTCCTCTCTCATTGGTCTAGGACTCAGATACTAGAGACAGCAGGCAGGCACTGAAGAATACAAGGTTTTGGCAATCATCCCCCTGGGAGGCATCTCCCTGCATAGCAGGAGTGTCCATCACCAGCAATCGTGATTCTCATCTGAGGCTGTGGCCTGGTTCTGCTGGGCCCCTCAGGTGCGTCAAACCTCCTGATGGCTTGTCTTCAGCCATTTTCTGTCTCACTGGAGGTGTTGCCCGAGGCCTATGATGTCACTATATTTGACAATAAAGGTACTCTCCCTACCGGAGTCTGTTTGTGGCATGGCAGGTGTGTGTGTGTGTGTGTGTGTCACATACCATTGATCAGGTATAGGGAATCTGTGAATAGTATCAGCCATCCTTGGATAAGCACTAGGCCTCTGAGGCAGGGAGGCCTAGCTCTGCTCCTGGGATCCCCAGCTAACAACTAGGATGGAAAGGAACTCCCCAGAAACTTCCCTTCTACATAGGGCTGCCGCATCTGAATGGAGCCAGACTCCCAAATCTGCATGAAAGAAAGTAAGGTTTGGGAGGTCCCTGGGCTGTGGTTATAGAGACTCAAATCCTGTCCCATGCTCCTGTCCATGGCTGTGTCAACAGCAATTTTCCTTCCCTGTAACCCCAGGGAAGACCATATACTATGATGAAAAGCCCAAAGGTAAAGAGCTGAGTCCATTTTAGCTTCTGAATCAGCCGTGACTTGGTAGGAACAAAGTTCATGCCATGTGCCCCTGTCTCACTCTGATCCAGGGCTCTGCCTGTGGCTCAACTCCAGTAGAGAAGACAGATGTTAGGTTAACCATGATGGGAAGAAGGAGATTGAAGATAGTGCCTTGTGTCCATAGACTACCTAGGAGAAAGAAGGAGAGGAGGAGGAGTAAGAGGAGGAGGCAAGGAAAGAACGGGGAGGTGGAAGAGGGAAGAAGAAGGATAAGGAAAAGGAGAGGGAGGAGAAGCAGAAGAAGGAGAAAGAGACAGAGGGGGAAGGAGGGATGAAAAGAGCTTTTTCCTGCTTGTATTTGCGGCTGGATTTGTGACTCCATCCTTAAACAGGTCATTGTCCCCAGAACCTGTCTGGCATGGAGCTCTCCTCTAGGCATATGCTTCTGAGACTTGTTGGCTTGGTTCATGCAGCAGTGTGGATGTCTAGAGTGGGGCATGTGCCTGAGTCAAATCATGGCAGGGAGAGTGAGGCACATGTCCCAGGCACGCAATTCTCATTCATTAATGCAAGAGCATAGTCATTCCCTTATTTCTTTCCCAGGGCAGGAGTTAAGAAAGTAATATTTCTTCCTTCCATTCCATTCCCTTCCTTTCCTTCCATTTCTCCTCTCTCTTTCCACCCCCAACCCTCCCTTCTTCCATCTTTTTTTTATGAGCACCTTAGTTGAGCTCAATGAGATCATGGGAAACCTCAATAAACAAAGCTGGCAAGAATCTCTGGTCACATGGAACTGAAAGTTCCACAGCAGGCATTAGAACAGGAACACGTGTACCAGAGGTATACAAAGCCACATATGTGAGGTAGGAACAGCAGGAGATTGTGTGCTGGGGCACAAGATCTCAAAGGGACCATGGGTATAGTCCACCAGGCACGGGTATTTGTGCACCCCATAGGAAATTCTGGGCACATCCTGTGAGCTCCAGACACTGAACTGGGGCTCTTGAGCCACTGTCTGTGGGTACTTGATGCCATGATTTCCTTTGATCTTATGATTCATTGTGTTTCTTTAGGGAGTCTAATGTGAGAATTGCCATTCAGTCTGGAGTACTGAGAAGAATTTGCAGTGCTCATTCCAGGTCTATATGGAGATATTTAAGAGGTGGGTAACAGCTTGTTCTAAATGCAACTTTGTTTCTAGGTATAGAATGTGACACATTGTTCCCTTCTAAGAACAATCTTTGTGTTTAATAGATCATGATTGTACCTTCAAGGATTTTCTTTTTAGAAGCACATATTTCTTGAGCACACTGTGCACAAACATGCCATAATTGAAAGGCCTACAGAACTCTTGTTTTAAAAGCAGCCTTGTTAACAGGGTTTTTAATTTGACACTATGTACCATTATAAGAAGGTGCTCTGTTATTGACAGATTTTAAAAGTAACTTCTAGCATTTTACTCTTAAAAGAGTTTACATTTTATTATTGACTGTAGGCATATATGCTGTCATTCAAAGAAATATTTTAACTGGTCCTCAAAATGCACCTTAGGTATAAGATTTAGAATGTGGCAGAAATCACAACATTGAGCATTTTTGCCTCATTATTATTTCACCTTTGAACCACAAGTTGTAAACCTGTATTTGGGAAACTCTTATATGCTTCAGAGGATTAAACAATTAAAATATTGCTGTTTTTAGTAAGACCATTTTTTGCTAGAATTCATTTGTAAGATATGACTGGGTTTGGGAATTTAAGAATACATTTTACTGCAATTGGTTATACAATTGTTTCTCTTTTTGAAGAAGAAGCCAGTTTATTGAATTACATTGCATCTGGTCAGTTGAAGTCACCTTAAAATACCCTGATTTACAACAGTAAATATGAATTTAAATCAAGAAGGAAAACGTCTTGTAAACTTCTTTTCTTGTTACATTGTTCTCAGACATGCGAACAAAGTATAGATGTTCTCATAAATGAATTAAGTCCAGATGATCAAATTCAAGTTAGACAGGAAGGGTAGGTACTGTGTTCTTCAGCAGAGTAGGGGGAGTATGGTTTGTACAACTTTTTATACATTTACAAAGAATTAGAGAGCTAGAAGGGAGGATTTTGAAAGTTTCCAAATAAAATCATGTTAAATGTTTAAGGAGAGCAGGAGGGTGGAACAGATCCTGGCTAGAAGGGTTGATACCAGCGGGAGGGGGGAGGATATGAAGAAAGTATGTAGGAGGGTGAAAATAATGCAAATATGGTGTACACATGTACATAAATGGCAAAATGATACTATTCAAACTACTCCAGGAATGTGGGGGATAAAGGAGAATGATAGGGTGAATTCATCTATGTTATATTTGATACATTGTAAGAAGTTTTGTAAATATAAATGCTACAATGCATTCCCACCCAACACATTAATAAAAATATATTTCACTGATAAAAATTTTTAAGGAGATGGAAATGTTAGTGACCCTAACAGTCCTTTACACATTTTATACATCTATTGAATTATGAAAATCTAAACATGTACTTTATTGAAGAAAATTTTAAAACAATAAAAATCAAGCAATATCAAAATGTTACCAGTGAGCTACATTTCCAGCCCTGTGCAGTGGAATGTTAATTTGCTGTCTTGTAATGAATTTTTGATCTTCCCAAGATTCACTCCTATTTTTTAGCTGTGTATTTGCCTTTTAATCAAATTAGATTTTTAAATGCTGAACTGCATTTTGGAATAATCCAACTGCCACATCTCAAGTTGTAAGACCTGTCACCTACTGATTGAATACATTGCTCTTCATTTGGACAGCATTCTCCACCATCCCATATCATTTTAAACAGTCTCTTCACCCCACATTCAACTATAAAATATGTATGCATTGACAATACATATTTTTTAACCAGTAATAAAATAGCAATAAGAGCCAATTTCTTTTTTTTTTCACAAGACCCCATCTCACGAAAAAGGGCTGGTGGAGTGGCTCAAGGTGTAGGCCCTGTGACCAGGCCTGGTTTGTATTGAGGGACTCTGGCCAATTTCTTATTGAGTGAGTGGTAAAGACAGAGTTTATGCATAAAATGTAGGGTTGATTCCTAGGTATTATTTTTTAAAATATAATCATAAACAATGAAGATAACTAATTTTATCTATGTAATGAGATAAACAGGCATTACCTATGTAATAAGTAATGAGAAGAACAGGCAGAGAGGTCATTTGAAGTTTAAAAATGCCACCTTGTTTCTACATTGGTAGTAAGGAACTAAATTGTAATTTCTGGATTTATTATGATTGTTGAGTCTCCAGACAAAGAGCACATGCATTTTGCAGATGGAGGGATTCTGCATGTGTGACTGGTACCCACTTATGGATTGGTCACTCAGTGAAACCACTGCAGTTGCCCTGGTCACTGGGCATATGAAACTGCCCCACCTTCATTATTAAATTTTGGGGAATATAATACTCATGTTTCTAGATAAGTCTCTGTCTGACCCTTTCACCTCAAGTATTACTTTGTGTCCTCTGATGCAATTCACTTACATCATTTCAAATGATGTTCATTCAAATGCTTTGTTGAGACAGGTTTGGTACCAAAGCTTCCCAAAAGGAAATTATCCCTGAGGCCTTGGTATCTGTGGTCTTGTGTGAAGTCATAGCACCTAGAGTTGGAAAGGAGGGCACTCATATGTGTTTTCTCACTTGAAAATTTCACTTAAGACACGGGTACTCAGATGCAGAGCTTCAGGGAAGAGACTATTCCAGATATACCCAGGTGCATGGAAGAGGCTGGACAGAAAGGAATTGGGGGTCATGGTGGACTCTCCACTCTACAACACTAATAAACAGAAGTGTGCATACATGCACATGTGTATATGTCTACAAATGTCATTCAAGTTTCCACTTTTCTCTTGGTCTAGAGTTCAGTACGTGTGACAGAGATGTTCACATTGATATTTGTCTTCTTGTTCCTCACACTTCTCCTCCTCTTGAGCCATTTGACTGGACCCAGATGCTTTATGAGAATGAAAGACAGCATATACAAGAATGGCAACATGGTGATTGGTGGACTCTTCCCCCTTTATACACAACAAGTGCCCCTGGACAAGGAACTAGCAACACATTTCTTATCAAAAAGTAAATTCTTTTTCATTAGTTTATTTTCTGATTGATTATTATGATGAATTATGCATAGGAGATCTGTGAATGGGTAGTTCAACAACTCTGTGTCTTCTGCCTGTTCTTCCCAACTATACCACCTAAGTCCTCCCCAAATTTATTTTGTCTTTTACCATTGAATATTTCCCCACTTTTGAAGGGTTGAGATTTTTTTTTGCATTTCACTCTATTAGCATCCCATTTTCTGGATGATAAAGGGATTGTAGTATATTGTTTGCACAGTCTGAGTAAAGCAACTGAATTTGTAGAAGTAAAATCTCTGGGTATATGTTTATCTATACTTTGTTTTTCATTGGAGATTGACAACGTATAATTTTAGGACATGCAGAACGATGGTTTGATACACTATAAATGGGGTGATTATGTCAAACTAAATAATGTATTCATACCTAAATTATTACCATTTTGGGGAAAATTATTTATGTAGAGAGATATTATTAGGCATAAAGCTTAAGAACATTCTGAAAAATCTCCTCATTGATATTTTTACCACTTCTGCAGAGAATACTATTTTCCCTTTTAAATGAAAAATTTCTTTCCTGAGTTATGTGTATAAATATTTTTTCATTGGTTGTATACATAATTTCCATTACAAGCAGCACTTATAATGGAATACAATTCAACTCATCACAAAGAAACAGTACTTATTGTCTTACATCGTACGTCATTGAAAATTATATAACCTTAAATAGAAAAGTAGAAGAAAAAACAGGAAAAATGTGGAGGATGAGTTAGAAGAAGAAAAGTTAGCTTATTTGCATTAGCTATGAATTAAAAGGCCTTATAAGAACCAACTGTTGACACAGATAGATATATCTGACTGAATATGCACCCTTAATTATTTCATTGTCTTAGACAGTGAAGGCTGTTACATAATTAAATACCATAAGGTAAATCTCCTACATGAGATTTACCTTATTCAAGGTGGCAAATAACTTTTCATAGAATTGTTAGAAATGGTTGAATATGAGAAACTACAGGGCATGTAAAGACCAGAAAATATTTTTTTAAAAGTTCCATGTAATTTGAACACAAAGAGAGTGAGGGTGGCTGTAGAACAGGGTGTAGAAAAGGGGCAGAAGATCAATATTAAAGATTTTGGAAGAAGTAGATTTTGAGTAGAAACAGAAAAAGGAATATTTGTTAGAAAGAAAGTAAGAATATTGTGTTTATTACAGTATTATTAATTAATAAGATATCCAAATGAATTTAAAAATTAGTTCTTGACCATAGTCCTGGCTGAATATAAGTTTATAAGACAGAATTTTTCATTTTTACTTCTTACTCATGTCGCATATGGAAAAGAAATTTAAAAAGATGAGATTTACAACATTCAAAAATTATGAACACCTAGAAAAATTAAATGAAACAATCTAAGTCTTCTCCACATAAATTTAAAGAACATCCTTTAGTAAAATAAGACAGTATATAAATAGTGAAAAAACAGGTATGTCCCTGGTGAAAACATAACATTGACAATGTCTCATTACTTTTATAGTTAATCTACTGATTCAATGTAATTAGATTCAAAATCACATCAGAATATGGGAAGGAAATTATAGCTTAGGAGGCAAGAAGAATAACTCCACTTATGAAATATCATTTGTTATCTCTATTTCCCTAGAAGTTTGCAAGGTATCTTGGTCATGCTGCTGTCTCAATGAGTACTTATTTCTGGAATGCTTTAAACATGCATATTTCATAAGCATGTAATTTAGTGAGATGAACTTTGTGTCCTTTTAAAATTCATATGTCAAAATATAAATCTCAACATTATGGTATTAAGATGTCAGGCTATTTTTGTGATAGTAAGATCATGACGTCCTCCATTTATTTATAATACTAGTGCCACTTAGAAATTAAAGTTGGGGTGAAGCTAAAGTGGTAGAGCATTTAATAAGCAAGCATAAAGCTCTGTGTTGAAGTCTCAGTATTGCAAACAAGCAAAACAAACATACATAAAACCCCACAGGATATAGGGAAGCTTGTTTCTACTTCCATGGGAAACATGTAACCTTCATCAGATGCTATACTTTCTGGGCTCTGAATTTTGCTTCTCAAGTTATAGAACTATGAGGAATAAAGTTATGCTTCTAGGAGTTAGCACTGTAATGAATTTTATTATCTCATACTGAATGGACTAAAACACTAAGTACATTTCCTTTACTGAAGGTAAAAAAAACCTCATGAATATGCAAGTTAAATGCAGACACAATAGTTCTGTTTCCTTAACAAATAAAGATTTCAGGTTTTATTAATTAGGAATCATTACTACAGAGCAATCATTTTTTGCATTGTCCAGCCACAAAGGCCAGTTTGGCTAAGGTTGTCTAATGTACTTAGTGGGGGATTCCAAGATGGCAGCTAGAGGGAGGAAGCAGAAAGCGAGCCTCCTATAGTGAAATCCTGGAGAGATGCTGGAGACACACTTTACAGGCATAATCACTGAGAAGAGGCATAACTTTGACCCCTCCACACCTCCAGCCAGTGCAGAGAATCTCCACTTCACATTAAACGGAGAAACCAGGAGGGCCCAGGGGCTGCCAGTCGCCTGTGCCCAGACGGCTTGGGAAGACATGGACCAGGTGAGCTTCACAGTACCATGGTACTCCCACAGACAAGCCTGGGCCAGAGCAGCATAGCCCCCTGGACAGACTGACCTCCACCCGGGGATAAAAGAGAAACTGACTAATAAGCAATAAGAACAATAAAGACACACGGGAAAGAGGGTGGGGCACACTGAGTGCCAAAGATTGGGGGAAGGGAATCCTTCCCGGGACTGTAAATAAACAAGCTGGGTGGCCCAGAGAGGCTCTGGTGGGAGCGGGGGGTGAACGCCCAGCAACCAGGAGCAGAAAAGCTTGTGAGAGTGGCAGTGGGAGGAAAACTCCACAGGAGAGGGGGGAAGATCCACCTCCCACATGAACTGTAAGTAAACACAAAGGCCTGACAACGCGGGTGCAGTGTCACCTTTCCCAGTGTGCTTGGAAAGGGGAAAGCTTGTAGCAGAGGCTCACGTACAGGAGAACTCTGAGTAAACAAAGCCCGCAGGGCCAGATGAGTGCTAAGCTCACCCCAGAGATCTGCATAAATAATGCCTCCAGCAACAGCTGGCTGACAGCAGCGGGCAGGCAACCCACAGCCGCAGATACCATCCTCAGAACTGTCTCCAGACTCTTTTTTTTCTTCTTCTCCCTACCTTTGATGAAAGAACAACCAAATTACACCTGCATGCTGAAAAACTTACTGAAATTGTATTGCATTTGAACTTGGGACACTTGGTGGGTTTTTTTTTTGTGTGTGTGCATAGTTTTGTTCTACTTTATGCTTCTCCTTTGATGAGACAACTACAGAACAACATCTGAGGCACCATCTCCAGGAATGGAGACTGAGACGGACACCCAAATTACTAAGACTGAAACTTCATTGCACTTGAACTTGGAGGTTTTTTGGTTTTTTTTTTAATTTTCTATTTTTCACTTTATTTAATTTATTTTTATATATAGATATTCCTTTCATTTACTTATTTTTTGATCCACTACAGTCCTCAGCTCTACCAACTGAGCTATCGAAGGCCTCGCTTATTTTTTATTTTTATTCTTATCTTTATTTTTTTATTTTTGATTTTCAATCCTCTCTCTGTCTCTCTAATGTCTGTTTGGCTTACTGTGGATTAGTACAATAATGCTCCCTGTTTATACCTTTGAAACTTTCTTGTCTGATTCCTTGTTCTGTTTTCTCCTTTTTGTCTGTGTATTTGTTTTTCCTCTTTCTTTAACTTCTTGCTTTCCATCTCAGCTCACCCTTCCATTCTAAATATTACCATTGTTATTATTACAAGCTAGAAAATACTTAATTGCACATAGTACAGGGACAGTAACAACACCAAAGACAATGATGGGAAGACAGAAAAAACAGGGAAACGAGTTTCCCCACAGCAAAAAATTAGTACAGGAACTAGAGGGGAATGAGGAAAACAGATACTCAGATCCGGACTCCAACAAAATGAAGATAAACTATGCCAAAGGACCCAGTGAAGCCCACAAGAATAATTTAAAAGAAGACATACTACAGGTACTCAATGAGAATTTTATGGAGATGATACTGGATAGGGTCAACCAAAATGTACAGGAGACACTCTAGAAATTCCAAGACAACAAAAATAGAGAATTTGAAAAAGCAAAAGATGAAATAAAGGAAACCATGGAATCACTGTATAAACACCAAAGTGAAACAGAGAACACGATGAATAGACAGAAAATGAACTCAGGACAAAAATAGACAACATTAAGGAGGAAACCACCCGGGATATAGAAAATCTCAGAAAAAGAATGAAACAGAACTGCAAAACAAAATGAAAGGCCAATCCAGTAGAATAGAAAAAACAGAAGAAAGAATCTCAGAACTTGAAGATGAAATGGTAATTAAAGGAAAAACTGAAGAACTATTAATTAAACAACTCAAGACCTGTGAAAAGAAAATGCAAGAACTCACTGACTGCATCAAAAGACCAAAGTTGAGAATCATGGGCATGGAAGAAGGAGAAGAGGTGCAAGTGAAGGGAATGCATAATATATTTAACAAAATAATAACGGAAAATTTCCCAAATCTAGAGAAAGATATTCCCATACAGATGCAAGATGCCTCCAGGACACCAAACAGACCAGATCAAAATAGAACTCAACAGAAACATTAAAAGGAAGAAGAGCATGGGGTGAGATTTTCCAGGCACTGAATGAAAATAACTTCAACCCCAGGATACTCTACCCAGCAAAGCTATCATACAAAATAGATGGAGCAATAAAAGTCTTCCATGATAGCAGAAACTAAAACAATATGTGACCACAAAGCCACCACTACAAAAGATTCTTCAAGGGATTCTGCACACAGAAAGTGAAACCCAACATAACCATGAAAGAGCAGGCAGCACCAAAATACAGGAAAAGGAAAAGCAAGAAAGTAGAGAGTAACCATGATTTATGTCCACACAATCAAACCTTCAAATAAAAAAGACAACTAAATGTCAGGAACCACCACATACTTATCAGTACTAACACTTAATGTTAATGGACTTAATTCACCCATCAAAAGGCATTGCTTGATGAAATGGATTAAAAAGGAAGATCCAACAATTTGTTGCTTACAGGAGACCCATCTCACTGACAGAAATAAGCATAGGCTTAGGATGAAAGGCTGGAAGAAGATTTACCAAGCCAATGGCCCCCGAAAACAGGCAGGAATAGCAATACTTATCTCTGACAAAGTAGACTTCAAACCTACATTGATCAAACGAGATAAAGAAGGACATTCCATACTAATAAAAGGGAAAATAGACCAAAAGGAAATAATAATCATCAACCTGTATGCACCCAATGTCAACGCACCCATTTTCATCAAACATACTCTGAAAGACCTAAAAGCATATATAAATGCCAACACAGTAGTTGTGGGAGACTTTAACACCCCATTATCATCAATAGATAGATCATCCAACAAAAATCAACAAAGAAATCCAAGATCTAAAATATGAAATAGATCAAATGGACCTACATGATGTCTACAGAACACTTCATCCAACCTCTAGATCATCCAACAAAAATCAACAAAGAAATCCAAGATCTAATATATGCAATAGATCAAATGGACCTACATGATGTCTACAGAACATTTCATCAAACCTCTACACAATATACATTCTTCTCAGTAGCCCATGGAACCTTATCCAAAATAAATCATATCCTAGGGCACAAAGCAAGTCTCAGCAAATATAAGAAAATAGAAATTATACCGTGCATACTATCTGATCACAATGCAGTAAAAGTAGAACTCAACAACAAAAGTAAAGACAAAAATCATGCAAACAGCTGGAAACTAAATAACTCATTACTAGTGAAGAATGGATCATCGATGAAATAAAAGAGGAAATTAAGAAGTTCCTGGAAGTCAATGAAAATGAAAACACAACCTACCGGAACCTATGGGACACAGCTAAGGCAGTCCTGAGAGGAAAGTTTATAGCCATTACTGCATATATTAAAAAGACTGAAAGATCCCAAATCAATGACCTAATGATACATCTCAAACTCCTAGAAAAACAAGAACAAGCAAATCCCAAAACAAATAGGAGGAGAGAAATAACAAAAATAAGAGCTGAAACCAATGAAATAGAAACCACAAAAACCATACAAAGAATCAATGAAACAAAAAGTTGGTTCTTTGAAAAAATAAACAAGATTGATAGACCCCTGGCAAACCTGACTAAAATGAGGAGAGAAAAAACCCAAATTAGTAGAATCAGGAATGCAAAAGGGGAGATAACAACAAATACCATTGAAGTCCAGAAAATCATCAGAGACTACTTTGAGAACCTATATTCAAATAAATTTGAAAATATTAAAGAAATGGACAGATTTCTAGATACATATGATCATCCAAAACTGAACCAAGAGGAAATTAATCACCTGAACAGACCTATAACACAAAATGAAATTGAAGCAGCAATCAAGAGTCTCCCCAAAAAGAAAAGTCCAGGACCTGATGGATTCTCTGCTGAATTCTATCAGACCTTTAAAGAAGAACTGATACCGACCCTCCTTAAACTACTCTATGAAATAGAAATGGAAGGAAAACTGCCAAACACATTTTATGAAGCCAGTATTACACTTATCCCAAAACCAGGCAAAGATACCTCCAAAAAGAACTATAGGCCAATCTCCTTAATGAACATTGACACAAAAATCCTCAACAAAATAATGGCAAACAACACATCAAAAAGATTATTCACCACGACCAAGTAGGCTTCATCCCAAGGATGCAGGGGTGGTTCAACATATGACAATCAATAAATGTAATAAACCACATTAACAGAAGCAAAGACAAAAACCACTTCATCATCTCAATAGATGCAGAAAAAGTCTTCGATAAGATCCAACATCGTTTCATGATAAAAACTCTAAGAAACCTAGGAATAGAAGGAAAGTACCTCAACTTATAAAAGCTATATATGACAAACCTACAGCCAGCATTATACTTAACAGAGAAAAATTGAAACCATTCCCTCTAAAATCAGGAACCAGACAAGGATGCCCACTATCTCCACTCCTATTCAACATAGTACTGGAATTCCTAGCCAGAGCAATTAGGCAAGAAGAAGGAATAAAAGGAATACAAATAGGTAAAGAAACTGTGAAAATATCCCTATTTGCAGATGACATGATCCTATACTTTAAAGACCCAAAAAACTACTCAGAAGCTTCTAGACATCATCAATAGCTATAGCAAGGTAACAGGATACAAAATCAACATAGAAAACTCATTAGCGTTTCTATACACTAACAATGAGCAAATGCAAAAAGAATGTATGAATACAATTCCATTTACAATAGCCTCAAAAAAAAATCAAATACCCAGGTGTAAACCTAACAAAAGTTGCGAATGACCTCTACAAGGAAAACTATACATTTCTGAAGAAAGAGATTGAGGAAGACTATAGAAAGTGGAGAGATCTCCCATGCTCATGGATTGGTAGAATCAACAAAGCAAAAAATGTCGATATTCCCAAAAGTAATCTACATGTTTAATGCAATTCCCATCAAAATTCCAATGACATTCATTAAAGAGATTGAAAAATCTACTGTGAAATTTATATGGAAACACAAGAGGCCACGAATAGCCAAGGCAATACCTAGTCAAAAGAACAATGCAGGAGGTATCACAATACCTGACTTCAAACTATATTACAAAGTAATAACAATAAAAACAGCATAGTACTGGCACAAAAACAGACATGAAGACCAGTGGAACAGAATAGAGGACCCAGATATGAGGCCACACAACTATAACCAGCTTATCTTTGACAAAGCAGCTAAAAATATACGATGGAGAAATAGCAGACTCTTCAACAAAAACTGTTGGGAAAACTGGTTAGCAGTCTGTAAAAAACTAGATCCATGTATATCACCCTATACCAAGATTAACTCAAAATGGATCAAGGATCTTAATATCAGACCCCAAACTCTAAAGTTGATACAGAAAAGAGTAGGAAATACTCTGGAGTTAGTAGGTATAGGTAAGAACTTTCTCAACAAAACCCCAGCAGCACAGCAACTAAGAGTTAGCATAGATAAATGGGACCTCATAAAGCTAAAAAGCTTCTGTTCATCAAAAGAAATGGTCTCTAAACTGAAGAGAACACCCACAGAGTGGGAGAAAATATTTGCCAGCTATACATCAGATAAAGGACTGATAACCAGAATATATAGGGAACTTAAAAAACTAAATTCTCCCAAAACTAATGAAGCAATAAAGAAATGGGCAAGTGAACTAAACAGAACTTTCTCAAAAGAGGAAATTCAAATGGCCAAAAAACACATGCAAAAATGCTCACCATCTCTAGCAATAAAGGAAATGCAAATTAAAACCACACTAAGATTCCACCTCACCCCTGTTAGCATAGCCATCATTAGCAACACCACCAACAACAGGTGTTGGCGAGGATAGGGGGATACAGGAACACTCTTACACTGTTGGAGGGAATATAAACTAGTACAACCACTCTGGAAAAATATTTGGAGGCTACTTAAAAAGCTAGACATCGATCTACCATTTGATCCAGCAATACCACTCTTGGGGATATACCCAAAAGACTGTGACACAGGTTACTCCAGAGGCACCTGCACACCCATGTTTATTGCGGCACTATTCACAATAGCCAAGTTATGGAAACAGCCAAGATGCCCCACCACTGACGAATGGATTAAGAAAATGTGGTATCTATACACAATGGAATTTTATGCAGCCATGAAGAAGAATGAAGTATTATCATTTGCTGGTAAATGGATGGAATTGGAGAACATCATTCTTGGTGAGGTTACCCTGGCCCAAAAGACCAAAAATCATATGTTCTCCCTCATATGTGGACATTAGATCAAGGGCAAACACAACAATGGATTGGACTTTGAGCACATGATAAAAGCGAGAGCACACAAGGAAGGGGTGAGGATAGGTAAGACACCTGTAAAATTAGCTAGCATTTGTTGCCTTTAACGCAGAGAAACTAAAGCAGATACCTTAAAAGCAACTGAGGCCAATAGGCAGAGGGGACCAGGAACTAGAGAAAAGGTGAGATCAAAAAGAATTAACCTAGAGAGTAGCACACACGCACCGGAAATTAATGTGAGTCAACTCCTTGTGTAGCTATCCTTATCTCAACCAGCAAAAATCTTGCCCCTTCCTATTATGGCTTATACTCTCTCTACAACAAAATTAGAAATAAGGGCAAAATAGTGTCTGCTGGGTATTAAGGGGGTAGTGGGGAGAGGAAGGGGGCAGAGTGGGTGGTAAGGAGGGGGTGGGGGCAGGGGGGAGAAATGACCCAAGCCTTGTATGCACATATGAATAATAAAATAAAAAAAGAAAGAAAAAAAATAATGTACTTAGTGAGGTGTCCTGCAAAAAAAAGAGAATTGCTAAACCTTTCCTGAGGGTATGTCATTTTCTTCATCAGATACGGATCAGGATGTGACGTGTCCAGATCATCAGTACACAAGCAGAGAACAAAAACACTCCTTCACAAAGCTGTGACCTTCCTGGCTCATGAAGATCCTTAGGGGATGTCTCTGGCCTGCATGGCTGTGTTCTTCTCTGCACTCACAGTTGTTTCTCTGGGGGACATGGCAAAATACCAGGACACTCTCATTGTAAAGGCCAGTAACTGGGCTCTCCGTTACATCCTGTTAAACTCACTTGCCTGCTGTTTTCTCTGCGTCTTGCTCTTCATTTCCCATCCCCACACAGTAACCTGCATCCTGCAACAGACCACATTCAGAGTTGTGTTTACTGTGGCTGTTATCATTGTCTTGGGCAAAACTGTTATTGGTCTTCTATCTGTTATAGTCACTTCTCCAGGGAGAAGGATGAGGAGATGCCTGTTTGTTGGGGATCCTAAGTTCATCATACCCATCTGCACACTGATCCAACTGATTCTCTGTGGAATCTGGTTGGGAACATGCCCTCCACTTATTGACATTGACACACACTTTGAACATGGCCACATCATCATTGTGTGCAACAAGGCCTCAGTCACTGCCTTCTACTGTGACCTGGATACCTGGTTCCTTGGCTCTGGG
The DNA here is from genome assembly GCF_047511655.1 of Castor canadensis. Classification (NCBI taxonomy): domain Eukaryota; kingdom Metazoa; phylum Chordata; class Mammalia; order Rodentia; family Castoridae; genus Castor; species Castor canadensis. Next base: position 8,525,456 of record NC_133391.1, read on the forward strand.
GAGCTTCACTGTGGCTTTCCTGCCAAGGAACCTGCCTGATACATTCAATGAGGCCAAGTTGTTGACATTCAGCTTGCTAGTGTTCTGAAGTGTGTGGGTCACCTTCCTTCCAGTCTACACAGCATCAAGTGAGAGACAATGGTGGCAGAAGTCTTCTCCATCCCGGCATCCAGTTCAGGTCTTCTAGGCTGCATCTTTGCCCTCAAGTGCTATATTATTTTGTTGAGAGCAGATAGGAACGCTCCATAAGTTCAGGGATAAAACACTTTCTAGTAGTAATAAGATTTCTTAATTTTTATCTGTTATGTTCTTAGACTTGCTACTGTCAGTAATATGAGATTTAATCTCATGGACAAGTAACTATTATTTTACTCACTAATTATGCTAGAGTCACTATAATCTCAGCAAAACCTATTTTCAGTTGAACTTCATGTTTAAAGTTTTGACTCATGAATGAAAGAATACCCACCTTTCATTTAGGGTATTCTTGCTTAATTTTGTCCATGTAATCCACCTTATCTTCTCTTCCACTTGGTCTTTTTACAATATTTTCATCCTAGATCTTGTTAAAGCTTCATGTCCTTCATCTAGCAATGTTGAACAAAAGATCCAAGAGCAGTTATGGAATCTCATTTAATTTTTCCAATAATTTGAAAGTTTGTCTTATTTAATACACTATAACCCTAAATATATGCCATTATATTTATGAATAAATACATTACCTCAGTGTAATTTAATTTATGCTTCACTTCTTAAAGTAACACACCTTTAAGAGCACCTGCCCGGCAAGCTCAATGTCCTGAGTTCAAGCCCCAGTATCACACACACAATAAATTGAAACACATTTTTCTTTAATCAAAGAAAATTTGTCCTGATGGGGACCTTGTATGAAGCATTCTTAGAAAATGAATGCAACTGAATAGATATACAGGATGGCATGTAACAGTCATCAAGATGTCATGTGCATATGTATAGGAAATAATATCCACCAAAATTTATACTTTAGGTTGTCAGCCTCTGTATTCTTGACCTGAGAGAGTTATTTGGAAACCTACAGTACAATCCTCACTGCAGAGTCATATGCTGAGACCGGAAAATTGGTGCACAGAGCTGGACATACCTAGACATATTTGGAGACTGAAAAAAACAGGAAAGAAACACATGAAAATTTATTTTAAATGGCTGAAAGTAGATCAAAAATGTGTAAAGAGATGACTAGCCATCCCTATAAGCAAGGAGGTTAGCATCTGGACCCTGATTAGAGGGCATGAATGATTAATATCCAATATGTTATAGCCCCTATTAAAGAATGCTTTGAGCATAAGCATGAGCAAGGACTGAGAATGGTTCCTTTGTGAGCACAATCAGAAAGATCTCCAAACACCAGAAACAGCTGATCAAGAACTTAGCAAGTGCTTTAAAAGACCACATCCTGGGCTGGAGGGAGGATTGGTTCTGGTGGTAAGTGCTCCTACCTTGTGAGTTGAAGCCTTAAGTCCAAACCCCATTGCCACTAAAAAAGAGTGCATCCCAGTAAATCCAAGATGGAAAATCATCACCTTACCATATTCTCACCTGTATATTATTCTGTTCTCCTGTACAGAAGCATTGGCCTTTTCTTGCAATGATGTGTGAACTGTTATCAAGCCAAGATTAACATGTGGAGACTATAATTATAAGAGAAATCTTTGGGCCAGGGTAACTGTTGAATCTGTACCTGGGTTAAAAAGGCAGTGGCACTCCAAGTTTTTACTTGTTGTATGATACTTGCATAGCATTTGAGATACACTGGCTTACATAACAAGCACCATGAAAAAATAAAATAAAAGGCTATTAAAGAAAGCAATAGCTATTACTGTACATGCAAAAAGTTTGTTAATATTTTGCCACCATACTCAAGAGGCAGCCAACACAATAGTAGAAAATGTTTGCCTTCTACTCATCTGATAAGGGACTAACATCCACAGTCTACAGGGAGCTCAAAAAACTCAGCCCCCAAGGAATCCATACCCCAGTGAAGGAATGGGTACATGAATCAATCAGGGAATTCTCAATGGAGGAGGTATAAATTGCCAGTAAATACATGAAGAAGTGCTCAACTTCCCTGGTTATAAAAGAAATGCAAATCAAAACAACACTTATTTTTCATCTCACCCCAGTTAGAATGGCCAAGGGTAATAACAGCAGCAAATGCTGGTGAGGATGTGGTGAAACAGGAACTCTTATATACTGCTGATGGGAATGCAAGTTAGTATAATCACTGTGGAAAGCAGTATGAAGATTCCTAAAAAAAGAAAAAAATACCAGAATAGAACTGCCGTATGATCCAGTGATAGCGCTGCTGAGCATTTACCCAAAGGAACATGAAACAGGGTACAATAGAGATGTCTGTACACTGATGTTCATTGCAACACTATTCACAATAGCTAAACTCTGGAAATAACCCAGATGCCTTTCAACTGATGAACGGATCATGAATTTGTGAGATATATATATATATACACACATGATGGAATATTACAAAGCCACAAGGAGTAATGACATGGAGTTTGGAGGTAAATGGATGCAATTGGAGTGCACTATGCTAAGTGAATTTAACCAGAATCAGAAACACAAAAGATGCAATTTTTTCACTTATATATGGAAGGGAGATCCAAAAATAAATATATATACAAAAACAAGCATGATCACATAGAAACTCAGATGTAGAATATGCTTGTAGCAGTTTAACTACTTAATGGAACTTGGAGGTAGAGGCAATGGAAAAGAGAATGATAGAGCATCAGTAATATCTCATACCATAAGATGTAAGGATGTGTATTGAAAACTGTTGAAAAACAGGGGGTGGAAGATAAAGGGGTAAGGGAGAGTATGCAAAGGGTTTGAACAGACCAAAGTAAAGCACACCCAGAGTGGGCATACATGAGACACCCCTTTGAAGTCAACTTCAGTATTAATAATGAAAATCAGGACTGTAAAATAAGCACAGTGTGAGGGGGGCTGGGTACTAGGGGAGGGGGGAGGGTGAAGGAAGGAGATTAAGGTGACGGTATATGGCTGGTGGACTTAATATAGCTATCTGAAACAGAACTGAAAAACCTCTTGCAATTGCTTTAAGTGGGGTAGGGAGAGGGCTGAGAGGGAGAGAATATGGGGGCAATGTGAATAATGAACAACATAAATCTAATTGGAATTGTCACTATGAATCCTCCTCTATATAATGAATATATCATAATAAAATTTTATTTAAACTTTCCTCTTAGTTCTTCCTTTGCAGTATCCCACAGGTTCTGATATGATGTATATTCATTTTCTTTTCATTCTACGAAGTTAAAAAAATTTCTTCCCTCATGATATCTTCAATGCCTCACTGATCAAAGTATACTGCTCAATCTCCATGTGTCTGTTTTTGAAGGATACTTTATGGCCTCAAATGTGATCTGTTTTGGATAAACTTCCATGGGCTGTTGAGATGTATATTTGAAAAAATGTAAGATATATTTTTATTGAGTCCATTTTGAACTATGGTGCAGATTCACGCTGAAGTTTTTTTGATTTTTTTGTTTGTATGGTCTGTCTATTGATAAGATTGGCATAGTAAAGTCACCCACTATTATTTTAGATAAACTTTTATCATTTTATAAATACTAGTGTTTGTTTTTTGAAATTGGGTCCTCAACATTTGGTGCATATAAATTTATAGCAGTTAGACTTCTTGATGGATTTTTCCTGTTAGTAATATATAGTATCATTATTTCTCTCTTCTAATTTAGGCTCCAATTATACTTTGACAGATACATTTACTCCTGCTTGCCTTTGGTTTCCACTTCTTTGGCATATAATTTTCCATTCTTTCAATTTGAGTTCTTTCTCTGTGTATTTGCCAGTGGGGTGCATCTTGCAGACCACATATTGTTGGATCTTGTTTTCTTTAATCCAGTCAACTATTCTGCATCTCTTAATTGGAGAGTTAAGGCCATTTACAGCTAGGTTTCTTACTGAATGTTGTTTGTTGATTTCTGTAATATTGTTGTCTTTTACCCTTGTTGATTTCAATACTGGTTATATTTTCTTTCTCCATTATTTATCTTTGGTGTTTGCTGGTTTACTTAGTTGACCCCATTTATTCATTCCTAATTATCATATGTTCCACTGCTGCTATTATGAAATTTATTCTTCATTGCTTTTTAGTTTTTGACTGTCTTTCTTCTTCTGTGTGTATGATTCTTTTAAGTAACTTCAGCAATCTTGGCATCATGGTGTTGAGTATTAACTTTTGTATGTATTATATGACTTTTATTTCTCCATTTACTTTTAAAAATAACTTTACTGGATATAGTAATCTTCCTTGACAGTTGTTTACTTTCAGGGCTTGAAATATATCATTCTATGGTTTCATGGCTTTGGAGATTTCTCATGACAGAATTTGATGTCATTCTCATGGTTTTATTTTTCTAGGTAAATTGGGGTTTTTCTATGGCACTCTTCAATATTCTTTTTTCTCAGTGTGCCATGAAGCTTTCATTGACACAATGCAATTCTGATCCCCTAAACCCACCTCCACTATAACCAACTTCTACCACAATAGCCTCTCTAATCCTGTCAATCCACTCTCCAGGAAGTTTTAGCACCCCCCCACACACAAGGTGCCCTCAAGTTATAGACACACACACCTGCCCACCACCAGACAGCCTCAACTGTGACCACATAATCTCACTCCCTTGACTAAACATTTTGATAAGCTCCTCATGATTCTTAGGAGCACTAATCCACTAACTCTCTCTTTCGTGTGCTCTTCAGAGCAACTCCTCAAAAAAATCATCCTTCAAGGACTCTGCAGGGGCACTCCATGTTCCCTGCCACAATTATGACTCATTTCTTTTCTTAGGGGCAGAGGCTTTGTTTACTTTTAAGTTCTTAGGAATCGTTAACAACACAAAGGAATTGATTTGTGACAACTTCATTCATGTGTACAGCATACTTTGAACAAGTTCACCACTTCCATTATATTCCACTAAAGTCCTTCCTTTTCCCTTGTTTTCAAACTGTACTTGGTATCATTAGGAAATCTTCATAAATGTATATGTAATGTACTTTGGAAATCCACATCCTCTGGTGTCCTATTTTTCTCTCACCCTCCCAGTGATTCCCTCCATGATAGTTTGCCTTATATATTCATATCTCATTTTCATTTTAAATCTACATTCCACATATAAGCAAAAACTTGTAGAGTAGGCTTTTGACATCGGTTTCTTTGCACTCAATCTGAATCCATCCATTTTTCAGCAATTAATATAATTTGCTCTTTATGATTAAAAAATACTGCTGGGTATGTTTAAGGCATTTTCTTTATCCATTCCACAGTTGATGGGCACCTAGGCTGATTCCAAAGCTTGGTTATTGTGCATAGTGCTGTGATAAACATTGGTGTGTAGATATCTCACCTGTATATTGATTTGTAGTCCTTTGGATATATGCCCCAGAGTGGAATTGCAGGGTCACAGGTTGGTCCATTTCATAAACTTTTTGTTAAATCACCATACTGATTTCCATAGAGGTTGCACTAATTTACATTTTACCAGTAGAATATGAGGATTCCTTCCCCCTGCACCCCAACAACCTCCCCAGCATTTGTTGCTTCTTTTCTTGATAATAACCATTTGGACTGTAGAGATACAGAATCTTAATAATGTTTTGAATTACATTTCCTTTATGGATAAGGAGACTGAAATTTTCATTGTTTAGTAGACATTTGTATTTCTACTTCTGAGAACTGTCAAAAATCATTTGTCTATTTTTTAATTGGGCTGTTTGTTCTTCTGACATTTAAGTTTTAAGCTCTTCTGGTATTCTAGATATTAATTCTTTTTTTGATCAAATTTGGCAGTTTTCTCCCATTTTGTGTGTTGTGTCTTCTTTCTGAGAATTGTTTCCTTTCATATGCAGAAACTTTTTAGCTTGATGTAATTCCATCTTGTCAATTATTGCTCTTATTTTCTTGGCAATTGGATTCATGTTTAGAAGAAGAATGGCTATATCTATAACTTTAAAGTTTTTCCTACATTTTTCTTCATTAGTTTCAAATTTAACATTAAGATCTTTGATCCACTTTGAATTGATTTTTGTGGAGGGTGACAGATGAGAATATAAGTTTCAGTGTTTTTCCATGTTGAATACTATTTCCCAGAGCATTTGTTGAAAGGACTCTTTTCTCCAATGATTTTTTTGTCTCCTTTGTCAAAGATCAAATTGTTTTATGTATGTGAGTTTATTTTAGGATATTCGATTCTGTTCCACTCATCTTCATAGCTGTTTTGTGCCAGAAAAATGCTGGTTTTGTCACTATGGATCTGTAGTATAATTTGTAGTCAGGTATTGTTATACCTCAGCATTGTTCTTTTTGCTCAGATTGCATCTGATATTTGTGAGTTTTGCTTTTCTGTGTGAAATTTAGGGTTGACTTTTGTATTTCTGTGAATAATGACATTCTGATCTTGATGGAGATTATGTTGTCTGTAGATTGCTTCCATTTTTACAAAAAGGCTTCTGCCTCTCCATGAACATGGCATATCTTTCCATCTTCTGGTACCTTCTTCATTCTATTTCTCCAAAGTCTCATAGGTTTCATTGGAGAGGTGTTTCCATCTTTAGTTAAGTTTATCCATAAGATATTTTAATTTTTCATAGGATATTGTGAATAGCATAGTTTTCCTAAATTTATTTTGTACATTTTAGTTATATATAGAAAAGTTTGAGTTTTTATTAGGATATATTCATTGTTCAGGGGAAAATCATCGTGACAATTACAAATAGGTTTATACCATACATTGCTTAGATCACCCCCACTGTCTTCTTCCTCTGCACCTTCCCCTCCCACTTAAAGCAATTCAAGAGGTTTCTTTGTTCTATTTCCTGTAACTGTGTGAAGTTCATCCACCATCCACCCTCACCTTAATCTCCTTCATTCACCCTCCTCCTCCCACAAGTTCTCAATATGTAAAAGTGTACACTGTACATATTTTATACTCCAGCCTTTCATTATTAATATTTAAGTTAATTTTCCAAGAAGTTTTTGAATGTGTCCCCACTGTGAGTCTACTTTTCTTTGGTTCCTTCAACCCCTTCAGATTTTCTCCCTTAGCCTTTTACTTCCCATCCCCCATTTCAAATAGCTTTCAATATATATCCTTATATCCTCTACCTTCACTCCTGTTATGTTTTATGATACTGTTGATGCCTTATCACTCTCCTTTCCTTTCCCTCCTTCCATGGAGAATATCTGCCAAAACACAGGTGTTCAACATATGAATTGTATACAATCATGCAATCAGGTATGTTTTTATGTATATGTTTATCTTTTGGATTTATCTTCCAACATGAGAGAAAACATGGGATTTGCCTTTCTAAATCAGGTTTACTTCACTTAATATGATGTCCTCCAATTCCATCCATTTTACTTTCTAATCATAGGCCATTATTCCTTATGACTGAGTACAACTCCATTTTGTATATACCACAATTTCTTGATCCATTCATCAGTTTTAGGGCATCTGGGTTGTTTTAAAGCTTGACTTTTGTGAATAGTTAGTGCTGCAATGAACATCACTGTACAGGGTGCCCTGTTTGTATCCTGACTTATGTTCCTATGGGTAGATGCCCAGGAGCAGTATCACTAGATCATGTGGAAGTTTTATCTTTATCTTTTTGAGAATACTCCATAATGCTTTCCATAATGGTTATACTAATTTTCATTCCCAACAGCAGCATGTAAGGGATCCTTTTTAGCCACTTCCTCACTAGCATTTTTTGTTGTTGTTATTTCCCTTGGTTATGTTCATTTTAACTGTGGTGAGGTGAAATCTAAGTGTTGTTTTTATTTGCATCTCTTTTATAACAAGGAAAGTTGAACACTTCTTCATGTATTTAGTGGCCATTTCTACCTCTTACTCTGAGAATTCCATTTAAGTCATGTGCCCATTTCTTCATAAGGGTGTTGAATCTTTAGGGGCTGAGTTTTTTGAGTTCCCTGTAGATTCTGGCTATTAGTCCCTTATTGGATGAGTAGCTGGCAAAGATTTTCTCCCATTCTCTGGGCTGTCTCTTGAGTCTGGTTACTGTTTCCTTTACTGTGCAGAAACTCTTTAGTTTGATGCAGTCCCATTTCTTCACTGTTTCTGTTACATTCTGAGCCTATTGAGTTCTATTTAGGAAGTCGTTCCCTATACATATCTTGTCCAGTGTATCTCCTACTGATTCTTGGAGTTGTTTTAAAGTTTCAGGTCTTATATTAAGGTTTTTGACCCACTTTGAGTTGATTTTGGTGCAGGCTGAACGACAGAGATCTAATTTCTGTCTTGTACATGTGGGTATCAAGTGTTCCCCACAACATTTGTTAAAGAGGCTCTATTTTCTCCATTGTGTGTTTGGGCTCCTTTGTAGAAGGTCAGTTGACTATAGACTCATGGGTTTATGTTTGGATCTCCTGTTCGGATCCTTTCATCTTCCCATCTGTTTTTGTGCCAATACCATACTGGTTTTTTTGTTGTTGTTATTATGGCTCTGTAGTAGAGTTTGAAGTCTAGTGTTGTGATGCTACTAGTATTGAACTTTTTGTTCAGAATTACTTTGGCTATTTGAGATCTTGTGTGTTTCCACATATATTTCACAATTGCTTTTTGTATATCTATGCAGAATGTCATTGGAATTTTGATAGGGATTGCATTAGAACATGTAGATTCCTTTTGGTAGTATGGCATTTTCACAATGTTGTTTCTACCAATCCACAATCATGGGAGATCTTTCCATCTTCTGATGTCTTCTTCAGTTTCTCCCTTTGTGGTTTATAGTTTAATTAAAATGGTATTTCATTTCTTTCATTAAACTATATTGAATAGATGTGGAGAAAGAAGACAGCCATGTCTTTTTCCTGATTTTCAGGGGCATGGTTCTCCATTTAGTATGATGTTGGCTCTAGGTTTGTCATATATAGCCTTTATTATATTGAGAAACAGTCCTATTTCTAGTTTCTTCAGAGCTTTAATCATGAAAGGGTGACAGATTTTGTCAAAGACTTTTTCTGCATCTATTGAGAGGATCATGTGATTTTTGTCTTTGCTTCAGTTTATGTGCTGTATTATGTTTATGGATTTACATATATTGAACCATTCTTGCCAACCTGGAATTAGACGACTTTGATCATGGTGTATGATCTTTTTGATGTGCTGTTGATTTCTATTTGCCAGTATTTTGTTGAGAGTCTTTGCATCTATATTCAAAGATATTGGTCTATAATTTTCTTCTCTTTACTCTATATTGAGTTTTGGAATGAGTGTAATGCTGGCTTCATTTGGAATTAATTTGGTAGTATTCTTTTACTTTCTATTTCCAGGAAAAGTTTAAGGAGTATTGTTGTTAGTTCTTCTTTAAGGATTTGGCAAAATTCAGCCATGAATCCATCAGGTCCTGGGCTTTTCTTTGTAGAGAGACTCTATAACTGGTTTAATTTTATTGCATGTAATAGGAAAATTAAGCTGTTTAATGTCTTCTTTGTTCAATTTTGGTTGGTTATAGGCATCTAGCAATTTGTCTATTTCATCTAGATTTTCCAGTGTATTTGAATATAAGTTTTCAAAGTACTCTGTGATAATTCTTTGGGTTTTATTATTCTTTGTCCCCTTTTTTATTCCTGATTTTATTAGTTTGGGTCTTTTCCCTTCTCCAGTTTTTCATGCTGGCTAAGTGTTTGTTGATCACGTGAATATTTTCAAAGAATCAACTTTTTGTTTCATTGAACCTTTGTACAGTTTATTTGGTTTCAGTATCAATTTTCTCAGCCCTGATGTTCATGTTTTCTCTCCATCTGCTGGTTTTGAATTTGATTTGTTTTTGTCTAGTAGCTTAAGTACATCATTAGGTTTATTACTTGAAAGATCTTTGTTTTTTGAAGGCACTTATAGCCATAAACTTTCCCCTTAGTGTGGCCTTTGCTCTGTCCCACTGATGGTAGTGTGTATTTTCATTTTCATTGAATTCTAGGAACATTTTTATTTCTTGCTTTATTGCTTCTGTCACCAGTTGGTTTTTTCAGCAGTGTGCTGTCCAGTCTCCATGTGTTTGAAATTTTTCTGAGGTTTCTTTTGTTGTTGAATCTACTTGTATTCATTGTGATCTGATATGATGCAGTGGGTTATTTCAAGTTTCTTGAAATTGTTGACCCTTGCTTTGTATCCTAAAATATTTATTTTGCAGAAAGTGCCATGAGCTGCAGAAAAGAATGCATATTGCCTGGTTGTTAGTTGAACTATTTGTTAGATATCAACCATGTCTATTTGGTCTAATGTGTTAAATCTCTCTGAAGTTTCTTTGCTGAATTTTGCCTAGATGACTTATCTATTGACGACAGTGGGGTATTCAGGTCTCCCACTATCATTTTGTTAGGATCTATCTGTGCTCTAAAGGCCATTAAAGTCTTTTTATCATATATGGGTGCCCCTGTGTTTGGTACATAGATGTTAACAATTGATATTTCCTCTTGATAAATTGTTCCTTTATTTAATATGAAGTGATGTACATTGTCACTTCTGATTGATTTTAGTCAGAAATCTAGTGTTTCAGATATAAGAATAGCTGCTCCTGCCTGATAATGGGGTCCAATTTCTTGGAAAACATTTTCCACCCTTTGACTCTAATCCTGTGTTTATTTCTTTTCAGTGAGATGAGTCTCTTGTAAACAACATATGGTCGGGTCTTATATTTTAACCCAATTTGCTATTCGATGTCTTTCAATTGGGGCAATGAGGCCATTTACATTCAGTGTTCACATTGAGAGATGCCTCTTATTTCCAGCCATTTTTGTTTAGTTTTACCTGTTCCTTGTTTAGTTTTTACCTTGTTTACTGGTCTGCTTGCTCAAAGGGGTTTATATTTTCCTGTGTCTTCCTGTCTCGCGCTAGTATCGTCTTCTATGTGTAAGGTCCTTTAAGTGTCTACCGTAATTCTGGCTTGGTGGTCACAAATTCCTTTAGTTTTGCTCTGTCATGGAAGGTTTAAATTTCTCCTTCAATTAGGAAGGATAGTTTTGCTGGATAAACTAGACTTCACTGGGAGTTGCTTTCTTTCAGGACCTGAATTATATCTTTCCACGACCTTCTTTTTTTTTCTTTTATTTATATGTGCGTAAAATGTTTGGGTAATTTCTCCTCCCTTCTCCCCACCCCCTCCTTTACCCCACCCCCATTCCTCTCTCTCCCCCCTACCCCCTTGCTACCAGGCAGAAACTATTTTGCCCTTATCTCTAATTTTGTTGAAGAGAGAGTATGAGCAATAATAGGAAGGACCAAGGGTTTTTGCTAGTTGAGATAAGGATAGCTATACAGGGAGTTGGCTCACATTGATTTCTTGTGCATGTTTGTTACCTTCTAAATTAATTCTTCTTGAACTAAGCTTTTCTCTAGTTCCTGGTTCCCTTCTACTATTGGCCTCTGTCATTTTAAAGTATCTGCATTAGTTTCTCTGCATTGAGGGCAACAAATGCTATCTAGTTTTTTGGATGTCTTACCTATCCTCATACCTCTCAAGTGTGCTCTCACTTTATCATGTATTCAAAGTCCAATCCCCTTGTTGTGTTTTCACTTGATCTGATGTCTGCATATGAGGGAGAACATATCATTTTTGGTCTTTGGGCCAGGCTAACCTCACTCAGAATGATATTCTCCAGTTCCATCCATTTACTTGTGAATGATAAGATTTCATTCTTCTTCATGGCTAAATAAAATTCTATTGTGTACAAATACCACATTTTCTTGATCCATTCGCTTGTAGTGGGGCATCTTTGCTGTTTCTATAACTTGGCTATTGTGAATAGTGCTGCAATAAACATGGGTGTGCACGTGCTTTTGGAGTAACCTGTGTCGCATTCTTTTGGGTATACCCCAGGAGTGGGATTACTGGATCATATGGCAGATCTATGTTTAGATTTTTAAGAAGCCTCCAAATTTTTTTCCAGAGTGATTGCACCAGCTTGCATTCCCATCAGCAGTGTACGAGGGTTCCTTTTTCCCCACATCCTCACCAACACCTGTTTTTGGTGATGTATTTGATGATGGCTATTCTAACAGGGGTGAGGTGGAACCTTAGTGTGGTTTTGATTTGCATTTCCTTTATGGCTATAGATGGTACTCTCTAATTCTATACAATTGGGTTTTTTAGCATCTACCCAATAACTTTAAGATCAGGTGGTTTTTCTCTTTTTATTCCTGGCTTATTTCACTAAAACATTGTCCACTTGTTTAATCCATGTTGCCACAAATGAAAATTTTCTTTCTTTTAATGGCTTTGTAATACTCCATTGTGTGTGTGTGTGTGTATATATGTATATATAATATTTTCCTTATCCACATATGGTAATTGATACATCAGTTGATTCCATATTTTCACTATTATGAATAGTGTGAAATAACTATTGAAATGTAGGTACAATTTGACATGCTGATTTCATGTTCTTTGTATTTATAGCAAGAGAAATTGCTGGATCATATGGTATTTCTTCTGTTTTAAATTTTTTTGAAAAATCTCCAAACTGTTTTCACTAATGCCTGTACTAATTTACAATTCTATGATTGCTTTAAAGGATTTTCTCTATTTTCTTTCTTTTTCCTCCCTTCCTCCTTCCCTTCCTCCTTTTGCTCTTACTCTCTCTTTCATACTTTCTTCCTGTATGTACTTCTTTCTTCCTTCCTTTCTTTTTTTCTTCTCTCACTCTTTTCTTTTCCTCCAACTTCCTTTCTTTGTTTCTTCATTCCTTCTTTTCTTCTGTTCTTCGTTTCTTTCATTTTCTTTCTTTCTTCTTCTTTCTCTATCTTTCTCTCTCTCTCTCCCTCCTTCATCTTAATTTCTTTATGTTAGAAAATTGTACTGATATTTAGATCCATGCATATAATTTATTTTAGAAAATTCATCCCATCAGTTACTTTATCTGAACTGTTGTCCTTCCTCTCCCATTTTAAAAGTTTTTAGTGCATTTTAGGAGTTCTCCTTTCTCCTAATATTTGTCAACATTTATTTTTGTGATTCTTTGATGTACCCATTTTAATTGGGGTGGTGATAGTTCACCATGCATTTTCATTTTCCTAATGATTTGTGATGCTGAATGTTTTTCCCTAGACTTTTGGCCATTGCTTTTCTTCTTGTCAGCAATGTCATTCACATCATTTTTTCATTATTAATCATAATCTTTGCATTTTTTGATGTTGTGTTTTAGCTCCTTTTATATTCTGGATATTAATTGTGTGTCAGATGAATAGTTTGTAATATTTTCCTCTGTTTCTCAGATAGCATCTTCACTCTATTAATTGTTTCTTTTGCTGTGCATAAGGACTTTTTGTTTGACTGTGACTAGCCAAGGCAATAATGAGCCAAAATGGCAACACTGTAGACATCACAATACCTGACCTCAAGCTATACTGCAAAGGCACATCATTTAAAACAGCATGGCACTGGTGCAGAAACAGACAGGAAGGACAATAGAATAGAAGACCAAGGCATTAACTTAAGCAGCTACTCTCACCTGTTTTTGAAAAGGCTTCCAAAACATATGATGGAAAAAAACACCCTCTTCAACAGTTGTGTAGTGAAAACTGGATATCTGCAGGCAGAAACTCAAACTACAACCTTATCTTTCACCCTGTACAAGTATCCACTAAAAGTGGATTAATGACCTTCATATAAGACCTGCAACTTTGCAGTTAGTGCAGTAAAGAGCAGGGAATACACTGTAATATACAGACATAGCAACATCATTCTAATTTGAGTGGCAATAACTCAGCAACTAAGATAATGAATTGACAAATGCAAATATATAAATCTAAGAAAGTTCTTAACAACAAAGTAAATGGTCACAAGATTGAAGAGGTAGCCCACAAAATGGAAGACAAATCTTTGCCAGCTAATATATGACAAGGGATTAATTAACAGAATATTCAGGGAGCTCTAAGAACCAATGGTCCAATGAAAAACTGGGCAAGTAAACTGAACAGAAATTTTTAAAGAACTATGTGTATATCAGAAGGAATGTAAGTCAGAATAAAATAAACGTACTTCCACACCCATGTTTATTGCATCATTATACATAATAACCAAGGAATGGAAACAGCCAATATACTGTACAACTCATGAATGGATTAAGAAAATGTGGTATATGTACATACAGAATGAAACTATATTCAGCTGTAAAGTAGAATGAAATTTTGAATTTTGTCATTTGCAAGTAAGTGGATGAAACTGAAGAACACCATATTAAGTGAAGTACTCCAGGTTTAGAAAGTAAAGGTCCTAACAACAATGGAGAGCAGAAACTTAACAGCTACTGCCTATGCTCATTGCCCTGTTGCAGAAGCCTAACCATCTATATTTGCATTCTTATCCAGGGAATGCTATATCAAAGCAACAAAGACAAGTAGCTTAAAACAACAGAAATTAACAACAATGGGAATAGAAAAGGCCCCCAGGACTACATCATAAAACAAGAGAAATTTCTAGATATCAATTAGTTCAGCTTGTCCTTGGGTGCAGTTTAACTCTGATGCTCTTTACTGATTTTCAGAGTAGATCATCTCCCCATTGCTGGCTGTGGGGTATGAAAGTATTCACCAGTTTCTGAATCTGAGACTCTCTCACTTTAGATCCATTAAGACTTGCTTTATAAATTTGAGTGCTCTAATATTTGGTGAATAAACATTTGAAATAACTTTCTCTTGCTGAAGTAACTTCATCATTACAATCATTATATTATAACCTTCTGTGTTCTTTTAAGTGGTTTGGAAGTATATTTTATCTGATGTTAGTATGATCATGCCTGCTTTATCACAGTTTCAATTTACATGTAGTATATTATTCCATTCCTTCAATTTCAGGCTATCCATGTCCTTAGAAATGAAGTGAGTTTCTTGTAAACAACATAGAGGTGGGTCATGTATGTGTACCCATTCACGCACTCTGTGTCTCTAAATATGAAAATATAATCCATCTACCTTCCCAGTAATTTCTGACCGAAATCTCCCTACAGCCATTTTGTAACTTGTTCCCAGGTTTTCTTGGAGTTTCTCCCTTTCTTTCTCCCTCTTTTATAATACTATTAGTGTTTAAGAGAATTACTTTTTGTTTTTGTTTTGATTTCTTCCTTATTATTTTTGGTTTTTCTATAGTAGGATTTCACTTTGTTGTTACAATGAGGGTTGTAAAAATATCAATTGATTGTTTATGAAGATAAAAACAGAAATAAACAAAAAACATGAAAAAAGATACTCACAAGTTACACAGGGTGAATGTGATAAGAAACCTCTTATGTTGAAATTGGGTTTGCTTATATGCATACATATATGTATATTTATACATTATAATAATGTGTATACATATATACACTTCAGTGAGAAAATTTTGCTTTAGCATTTCTTGTAGAACAGGTCTGGTCTGGATATATTCTTCCAGATTTATTTCTCGAGGAAAGTCTTTATCCTTCCTTCATTTGTAAAGGAGATCACTTTAGGGTGCAATATTATTTGGAGACAGATTTTTGGTATTATTGTTGTTCTTTACTACATTTTTAACCACTAATAGTATTATATACCCTGGCTCATATACGTTCTGCTGAGAATTTTACCTGCTGAGCAAAAAGAAGTACCCTTGTATAGCATTTGTTCCTTTTCTATTTAATAGTTGAGAATCTATCTTTCAAATGTCAGAGCTTGATTACACTATGGCTTTGGTAGACTTGAGTGATTTAAGTTTGACTTGTCAATTTTGGTCTTCCTGAAAGTGGATATTTGCATTCTCATCTAGATTAGGAGATTTTTCTGTTATTTCTTTGAATAAATTTCTCCACTTTTGACATCCTCAACTCCATCTTGAATTACAATAGCCCACATTTGCCCTTTAATATGTTTTCATAATTTCATAGCAGAGTTCCTGACTCTATCCCCTTCATATAGTTTAAAACAGCATGTCTTCAAGCACTCCAGTCTTTCTTCTGTTTGATGTGCTTTGCTATGGGTAACATCTTTCATTTTTCTGATTTTCTGAGTATATTTTTCTGCTCAAGAAATTCTTTTTAATATTAATTCCTTCGATGTCTTTATTAAGATTCTCTTTGGGATATTGAAACATTTCTCTGTGTTTTCTTTTTATTCATTGAATTTGCTTAAATCACATGTTTTATCTCTGAGTTTTCTTCCTTTCCAAGTACTTGCTGGTCAATTACTGACACCTTGTTTGGAGAGCTAGATGAGATCCTAGTTTCCTGAAAGCTCATGATTCTTTTTGACAAGTGATATCATCTTACCTTTCCAGTGTCTGGTATTACTCCAGTCATCCTTATAGGCTCTCTTTGTGCCTGTGTTTCCAGAAATTCTATGCATATTGTATATTTTGTCAAAGCCTATAGTTACTTCCCCGATTTGATCACTAGATGGGGCCCCTGGAAAGATTTGCTGGGATTCCATTGCTGGCATGCTTTTGCTGCTTCAGGAAAACAGGTAATCCAAAATCAAGTTTGTCACATATACTCAGTAGCTATATTGTCTGAGGAAAAAAAGGAGTACATAGAGTACTCTGTTCAAACAAAACTCTCCCTGGGGCCAGGGTAGGCCCAGATGCCTCATCCATATTTATTGGCTCACCATTAGACATGGTAGGATTCTGCCTGTTCCTGAAAAGAATCACTGTGCTTGGACCAGTCACAGGCTTTCCTGTCATACCTAGGCCACCAAAGTTACCAGGATGTGTCACATTCACAAAATTTACCAAGGCCAGCACAACCCTGACTTAAGAACAAGGGCACTCTCCTATATGCTGCCTATTGCTGAATTGAACTCAGTGCAAAAGACTGCTGTCACCAGCTGTAGATGATGCTAACTGAAATAGATTTCTAAGAGACTGGTATTATATGTCTTCTCAGGGAGCAAGAGAAGCTCTGCACTGGAAGGTCACATGATTTGTATCTGCCCAGGGTGAGATGTCAACAGACTACCACCAAAGTTTCTTATAATCTTACTGTCTTGTACTCCCAATATAAATGGTACCTTTCACCATGCTGTGCTGGCTAAGTGTGTGGTGGTGATGCTAAAGAGCATTGGCCACTTGGGATTATGCAATGGTGGGCCGTGTTTAAGTCTCATGGTCACAAGGACCAACACAGTCTTCTGTGTGCACTGGGGACCACACCTCAGCTAGTGGTTATGTAGGCAAAAAAAATTCTGTCCTCCTGGGGAGGAGAAAATGTAAAGAAGTTGTGATTTCAAGAAGTCACATAACATATATTGGGTGGCTGGGCAATAAATCTCCTTTTTCATACATGTAGGACTGGGAACACTAAGATCAATGTACCAGAATGTATGTGTACATTTGGCACAGACATACAAGAAACTCTCCCTCTCCTTTATCTCTCTCTTTCTCTCCTTTAATTAGAATATGAATCTCATTTATGGAAAGATCCTTGTTGACCACACCTAATTTTAACTGCCCACATAAGACCCCCCACAGTCTTAACTAACCAACTAGTGGTCAAAGTTTCAATATATTAATTTTGTGGAGACAGAAGCATTCAATCCACAGCTGTCATTGCTTTATATTTGAACATATTCATGGTTTAATTTTCCCCATAAAGATTCCCATGACCTCTCTGTAGGTTTTCTGCAAAGAACTACCAATTTGTACTGGCCTCAGTTTTTGCCATTGAGGAGATTAACAAGAGCCCCCATCTTTTAAGCAACATATATCTGGGATTTGATCTCTATAGTGGCCTACATGGTGAAAAGAACACATTTGGAAATTGCCTTATTTGGCTTTTTGGGCAACACAAAAGTATTTCTAATTACACCTGTAGAAGAAACAGCAAGCCTATAGCAGCACTTATGGGATCATCTTGGGAAATATCTACTCAGATTATGACACTGCTAAAACTCTATAGATTTCCACAGGTGAGGGTGGCAAGGGTGGGGAAAGACTAAACATGGTTTCTTTGGTAAAATATTGGAGATTTCCTGAAACTCTCAGACTGCTCTATGATTTTCCAGAAAGTTCTCACAAAGTGTGATGAGCAAACACTCCAACCTGCCACTTTTCGTGTTGCTTAGTGCACACCAGGACTCAGATTGACTGTCCTCTTTTTCATGTGGCTTCTAATTGTCTTTTCCTTTTGGGCCTTTGGATCCTATCCTGAGTGACCATGACAAGTTCACACCTCTTTAGCAGATGGCCCTGAAGGCCACACTTCTGGCCCTTGGCATGGTTTCCTTGATGCCATTTCAGATGGACCTGGGTGGGGCTGTACATCTCAGAAGACCACAGAAGTTTTCAGATTCCCTCAGACATGAGCAAAGAGATGAACAAGCACAGAATCTGCGTAGCCTTTGTGGAAATGATCCCAGTCACCATGGTGTTATATTTAACAAATGCCTTGTCAAATCATCACCAGATTATAAAATCATCAGCAAATGTGATTATCATTTATGGGGACGTTGAGTTCTTACAAGGCTTAATGTCTAATTTAGGGGATATCTCCACTATAGGGAAAGTCTGGGTCCTGCACTCACAGTGGGATGTTAATGTCAGACACAAATACCTCACTTTAGATTCATTCCATGGACCTCTCACTTTTTCCACAATATCCTGGAGAAATTCCTGGCAACAGAAATTTTTTCAAGACCACTAGCCCTTCCAAATACACAGAATACTTCTACCTTGCTGCTTTTTGACCTATTCTTTAATTGCTCACTTTATAAATCTGATTGTGAAAGTTTGGAGTATTGCCCATCCAATGCCTCCTTGAAAGTGGTGGCCTAGACGCCTTTTTGACATGGACATGAGTGAAGAGAGTTACAATATATACAATGCTGTGTTCACTGAGGCTCACACCTTTCATGAGATTCTTCTTCACCATATACAAATGCAACCATTGGGAAATGGAAAAGGGATGGTGTTTTCCCCCTCACTGGTAATGTCTTTATCATTGGGGTAACATAAGTCTTTCTGAAGGAATTTCATAGATGATCTAAGTAGTTTATGATGCTTTCTAAAAAAGCACAAGAAAATTATACTAGTTCATTGCCTAGTTAGTCCTGAGTAGATGTGTTCTTGAGCAAAAGGATTTCAGGCACCAGGAAGTAATGTGTTTTAAATATACATTAAAACTCTGTGTTACAAATGATCACAACATTCTGTACAGCTACTTGACAAATTCAGGACTTTTAGATTACTTAAGTAACAAGAAAGGTAGAGCTAGGAGGAGATTCCAAGATGGCTACTAGAGGGAAGAAGCAGAAAGCATACTTCCTAAAATAAAATCTTGGAGAGACCCAGGAGATACACCTTACAGGAAAAACCACCAAGAAGAGGCAAAATTCTGATTCCTCCACACCCCCAGCCCACGCATATCATCCCCACTCCACATTAAACAGAGAATCCAGGAGGGCTCCCGCACCACCAGTCACTAGCTCCCGGACAGTTTGGGAAGATGCAGACCATCAGGTGAGCTAAGTGGCATGTGGTACTCCCACAGACAACCCTGGGCCAGATCAGCATAGCCCCCTGGACAACCTGACCCTCATACAGGGAAAACAGAGAAAAAACACAACTGAATAAACAACAACAACAACAACAAAAAAGGACATAGTAAAGAGGGCAGGGCACCCTGAGCGCTGAAGCGGGGGAAGGGCAATCCCCCATGGAACTGTAAATAAACAAGCTGGTCAGAGAAGGCAGGAGTGGCAGCCCCCACCCGGCAACCTTGGAATGGGAAAGCTTGTAAAAGTGGTGGCGGGAGGAAAACTCCACAGAAGAAGGTGGAAGGGTCACTTCCCACATGAACTGTACATAAACACACTCCAAGTAATCAATGAGAATTTTATAGAGATGATATTGGATATGGTCAACCAAAATGTACAGGAGACACTCAAGAAATTTCAAGACAACAAAAATAGAGGACTTGAGAAAGCACAAGAAGAAATAAAAGGAACCATAGAAGCACTGTATAAAAACCAAAGTGAAACAAAGAACATGATTAATAAAGAGATACATGAACTCAGGTAAAAAGATAGACAACACTAAAGAGGAAGGGACTCAGGATATGGAAAACCTCAAAAAAAGAACGAAATAGAAAAGAAAAACAAAATGGAAAGCCAATCTAGCAGAATAGATTAAGCAGAAGACAGAATCTCAAAACTCAAAGATGAAATGGTAATTAAAGGAAAAGCTGAAGAACTATTAGTTAAACAACTCAAGACCTGTAAAAAGAAAATGCAAGAACTCACTGACTCCATCAAAAGACCAAACTTGAGAATCATGAGCATTGAAGAAGGAAAAGAGGTGCAAGCAAAGGAAATGAATAATATATTTAACAATATAATTACAGAAAATTTCCCTAATCTAGAGAAATCTATGCCCATACAGATGCAAGAGGCCTCCAGAACACCAAACAGACCAGTTTAAAATAGAACTACTCCATGGCATATTATCATTAAAACAATAAGTACAGAGAATGGAGAAAGAATATTGAAGAATGTAAGAGAGAAAAAACAAATAACATACAAAGGTAAACCAATCAAAATCACAGCAGACTTCTCAATGGAAACATTAAAAGCAAGAAAGCTTGGGGTGAGGTCTTTCAGGCACTGAATGAAAACAACTTGAACCCTAGGATACTCTACCCAGCAAAACTATCATACAAAATAGATGGAGCAATAAAAGTCTTCCATGATAAGCAGAAACTAAAACAATATGTGACCACAAAGCCACCACCACTACAAAAGATTCTTCAAGGGATTCTGCACACAGAAAGTGAAACTCAACATAAAAAGAGCAGGCAGCACCAAAATACAGGAAAAGGAAAAGCAAGAAAGTAGAGAGTAACCATGATTTAGGTCCACACAATACAACCTTCAAATAAAAAAGACAACTAAATGTCAGAAATCACCACATAACTATCAGTACTAAAACTTAATGTTAATGGACTTAATTCCCCCATCAAAAGGCACCATTTGACAAAATGGATTAAAAAGGAAGATCCAACAATTTGTTACTTACAGGAGACACATATCACTGACAGAAATAAGCATAGGCTTAGGATAAAAGGCTGGAAGAAGTTTTACCAAGCCCAAAACAGCTAGGAGTAGCAATACTTATCTCTGACAAAGTAGACTTCAAACCTACATTGATCAAACAAGATAAAGAAGGATATTCCATACTACAAAAAGGGGAAATAGACCAAAAGGAAATAATAATTATCAACCTATATGCACCCAATATCAATGCACCCAATTTCATCAAACATACCCTCAAAGACCTAAAAGCATGTATTAATTCCAACACAGTGGTTGTGGGAGACTTTAACACCCCATTATCATCAATAGATAGGTCATCCAAACAAAAAATCAATAAAGACATCCTAGATTTAAAATATACCATAGATCAAACAGACCTGGTTGATGTCTACAGAACATTTCATCCATCTTCTAAACAATATACATTCTTCTCAGCAGCCCATGGAACCTTCTCCAAACTAGAGCATATCCTAGGGCACAAAGCAAGCCTCAGCAAGAATAAGAAATTAGAAATTATACCATTCATTCTATCTGGTCACAATGCAATAAAACTAGAACTCAACAACAAAAGTAAAGACAAACAACATGCGAACAGCTGGAAACTGAATAATTCATTGCTTAATGAACAATGGGTCATTGATAAAATAAAAGAGGAAATTAAAAAGTTCCTGGAAGTCAATGAAAATGAAAACACAACCAACCAGAACCAATGGGACACAGCAAAGGCAGTCCTGAGAGGAAAGTTTATAGCCATGAGTGCATATATTAAAAAAACTGAAAACAAGAGCTGAAATCAATGAAATAGAAACAAAAAAAAAAGAATTAATGAAAAAAAAGTTGGTTCTTTGAAAAAACAAACAAGATCAACAGAACCCAGGCAAACCTGACTAAAGTGAGGAGAGAAAAAAACCTAAATTAATAAAATTAGGAATGCAAAAGAGGATAACAACAAACACAATGGAAGTCCAAGAAATCATCAGACACTACTTTGAGAACCTATATTCAAATGAATTTAAAAATCTTGACGAAATGGACAGATTTGTAGATACTTATGATCATCCAAAACTGAACCAAGAGGACATAAAACACCTGAATAGATCTATAACACAAAATGAAATTGAAGCAGCAATCAAGAGAACCCAAAAAGCAAAAGTCCAGGACCGAATGGATTCTCTGCTGAATTCTGTCAGACCTTTAAAGAAGAACTAATACCAACCTTTCACAAAACAGAAAGGGAAGGAAAACTGCCTAACACATTTTATGAAGCCAGTATTACACTAATCCCAAAACCAGGCAAAGACACTTCAAAAAGTAGAACTAGAGGCCAATTTCCTTAATGAACATTGATGCAAAAATCCTCAATAAAATAATGGCAAACCGAATTCAACAACACATCAAAAACATCATTCACCACAGCCAAGTTGGCTTCATCCCAGGAATGCAGGGGTGGCTCAACATACACAAATCAATAAATGTAATAAACCACATTAACAGAAGCAAAGACAAAAACCACTCGATCATCTCAATAGATGCAGAAAAAGCCTTTGATAAGATCCAACACCATTTCATAATAAAAGCTCTAAGAAAACTAGGAATAGAAGGAAAGTACCTCAACATTATAAAAGCTATATATGACAAACCTACAGCCAGCATTATACTTAATGGAGAAAAACTGAAACCATTCCCTCTAAAATCAGGAACCAGACAAGGATGCCCACTATTTCCACTCCTTTTTAACATAGTACTGGAATTCCTAGCCAGAACAATTAGGCAAGAATAAGGATTAAAAGGAATACAAATAGGTAAAGAAACTATCAAAATATCCCGATTTGCCAACAATATGATCCTATACCTTAAAGACCCAAAAAACTCTGCTCAAAAGTCCAGACACCATCAACAGCTATAGCAAGGTAGCAGGATATAAAATCAACACAGAAAAATCATTAGCATTTCTATACACTAATAATGAACAAACTGAGAAAGAATATATGAAAACAATTCCATTTACAGTAACCCTCAAAAATACCTAGGTGTAAACTTAACAAAGGATGTGAACAACCTCTACAAGGAAAACTGTAAACTTCTGAAGACAGAGATTGAGGAAGACTGTAGAAAGTGGAGAGATCTCCCATGCTCATGGATTAGTAGAATCAACATAGTAAAAATGTCTATACTCCCAAAATTAGTCTACACATTTAATGCAATTCCCATCAAAATTCCAATGACATTCATTAAAGAGATTGAAAAATCTACCATTAAATTTATATGGAAACACAAGAGGCTACAAATTGCCAAGGCAATATTCAGTCAAAAGAACAATGCAGGAGGTATCATGATACCTGATATCAAACTATATTACACAGCAATAGCACTAAGAACAGCATGGTACTGGCACAAAACCAGACATGAAGACCAGTGCAACAGAATAGAGGACCCAGATATGAAGCCACACAACTGTAACCAACTTATCTTCAACAAAAACTGCTGGGAAAACTGGTTATCAGTCTGCAAAAAACTAAAACTAGATCCATATTTTTCACCCTATACCAATATTAACTCAAAATGGATCAAGGATGTTAATATCAGACCACAAACTCTAAAGTTGCTATAGGAAAGAGTAGGAAATACTTTGGAACTAATAGGTATAGGCAAGGACTTTCTCAATGGAACCTCAGCAGCTCAGCAACTAAGAGATAGCATAGGTAAATGGGACTTCATAAAACTAAAAAGTTTCTGCTCAACAAAAGAAATGGTCTCTAAACTGAAGAGACCACCCACAGAGTGGATTGCCAGCTACACATCAGACAAAGGACTGATAAGCAGAATATATAGGGAACTCAAAAAACTGAATTCTCCCAAAATTAATGAATCAATAAAGAAATGGGCAAGTGAACTAAACAGAACTTTCTCAAGAGAAGGAATTCAAATTGCCAAAAAGCACATGAAAAAATGCTCACCATCTCTAGTCATAAAGGAAATGCAAACTAAAACCACACTAAGATTTCACTTCACCCCTGTTAGAATAGCTGTCATTAGCAACACCACCATCAACAGGTGTTGGTGAGGATGTGGGGAAAAAGGAACCCTTTTACACTGCTCTTGGGAATGCAAACTACTATGACTCTGAAAAATATTTGGAGGCCTCTTAAAAATCTAAACATAGATCTGCCATATGATCCAGCAATACCACTATTGGGGATATACCCAAAAGAATGTGACACAGGTTACTCCAGAGGCACCTGCACACCCATGTTTATTGCAGCACTGTTCACAATATCCAACTTATGGAAACAGCCAAGATGCCCCACTACTGACGAATGGATTAAGAAAATGTGGTATTTATACACAATGGAATTTTATGCAGCCATGAAGAACAAAATGTTATCATTCACAGGTAAATGGATGGAATTGGAGAACATCATTCTGAGTGAGGGTAGCCTGGCCCAAAAGACGAAAAATCGTATGTTCTCCCTCATATGCGGACATTAGATCAAGGGCAAACACAACAAGGGGATTGGACTTTGTTCACATGATAAAGCGAGAGCACACAAGGAAGGTATGTGGATAGGTTAGACACCAGAAAAACTATATAGCATTTGTTGCCCTCAACACACAGAAACTAAAGCAATAATTTAAAGCAACCTTAGGAGACCAGGAACTAAATAAAAGTTTAGTTCGAGAAGAATTCACTTTGAAGGTAGCGCACATATACAGAAAAGCAATGCATGTCAACTCCCTGTACAGCTAGCCTTATCTCAACTAGAAAACCCTTGTTCCTTCCTGTTATTGCTTATACTCTCTTTTCAACAAAATTAGAGATAAGGGCAGAATAGTCTCTGCCTGGTACTCATAGGTAAGGGGGGTATGGAGGGAGCAAAGGGAGTAAGGGATTGGGCTGAGGAAAGGGGGGAGAAATGACCCAAACATTGTATGCACATATGAATAAAATAAAAATTTAAAAAAATGTAGAACTAGCACTTTACGTACTCAAAACCTGCTAGACATTGTAATGCATACTGTATATAAAGATTTAATACTGCTGTAGGTATTAACAACCTCATTTTGCAGAGTTAATGTCTGTCACATTCATAAAATACTTAGCAATTCTTTTTTCTACTTAGTTGATAATTATCTAATTCCCAGATTCACTCATTATATTTCAGTGAATATTCCTGGTGTTTTCTCTTGAAACTGCGATTTTGATCCTCTCATATGTGCTCAGTTTTTAAACATATCATATTTTACTTCTCCATATGATTTCATTTTTCAACATCATTGTTATATTTGTGTTATGATGCTAGATTAAGACTATAAGGATCTTGCTCAGTTCATATTTTCTGTCTTATCTATGGTGTCCAATACATCAAGGGATGATGCCTCTCTTGTAACTGCACGCTTTTCTGAAGAATATCCAATTTAACAACCCTGCTGGATTCAAAGTGATTTTGGAGGAGAAAAGGAAATTGGAGGCAGAATATGACATTTTCAACTTTTGGAATTTTCCAGATGGTCTTATGCTCATGTTTAAAGTAGTAAAGTTTTCCCCATATGGTCCACGTGATCAACAGTTGACTTTATCTGAGGAGCAGATAGAGGGGGCCACAGGAATTATAGAGGTGTGCTGGATTTAATTATAAAGTTTTCAGTTACATGTCAATGTGCAAGACTTGTGATTCACTTCTTTTTCCTGGTATTTATTAATGATTAGGCGATGTACACTTAATATCTTCCAACTTAGTGATTTTTCTTGTTAATTGATTCATGAGTGAGAAAGGTACAATTTCTTTACCAGTTACTAAATGTTCATGTAGTGTATGTAATTAATATATATATGATAACTGTTACTCAGCTTTCCCTCACTGTGACAAAATACCTGAGAGAATCAGCTTCTAAGGAGGAAAAGTTTATATAGCTCACAGTGATGGAGGTTTCAGTCCTTGATCACCTGTCCCTATAGGTTCTATGGCAAGGCAGAGCATTAGTTACCCATGTGGTAGAGGAAGCCACATCCCTCAGGACAGAAAGGAAGCAAAGAGGGAGAGACGATAGGACTGGGGTACAAATAGCACCTATAAGCATATACTGGTAATGACCAAGCTTGTGCTCACTTGGCCCCATGTTTTCTAAAAAACAATAAAAATAGGACAAGCCTTTAACACATGACTAGTTGTTCTGTCATATTCAAACTATAACAGCATCCATTCAATGAGCAGAACTTGTTTATAGGAAAATTAATGCTTCTTACTGACCTATTCTCTTAGAAATGCAATTATTGGAGTATTAAAGTCTAAGCAGTTAACAAGATATACCTGATTTTCCTTAGAATCCTCATTCTGTTTGCAGCGAGAGTCGTGGTGCTGGATTCAGGAAATCCCCTCACGAGGGAAAGGCTCCCTGCTGCTTTGATTGCATCCCTTGCCCTGAGAATGGGATTTTTCATTAGATAGGTAAGTGTATGGCTCATAAAGAAATGCACATCTCTCTTTAATATTTTCCAATTTGTTCCTGAAGAACGAAAATCTCTGCAAGTGGATGGCATAGACAAAAATCTTCTTACCTCCAGTTATCAACTTCAGTGATAAAATTCATCATATTGACCTTTCAAACAATACAGTCCTTGGGCCTGGGGCTGCATATTTGATTCATTCTTATATTCTTTACAGGCATTGCATTCTCAAGAGAACCCCTTACACCACTGCATAGGTTTTGTATCTATTATGGAATTTAACACAAAGTATTATTTAAAAATGAATCCACCTTCTTTGGTCACATTGAACACATGGAGTTTGCATATGTTTAATTTCCCAGGGCCCATTATTCTTAACACAGGGCAAGTAGTCAGAAATCTGACCATTTTATGGTGAATATTAGCTCTACTGGTGAAATTCAATAAAATTTCAAGAACTTAAAAATACTCAATTCCTCAAACTCCTTCAGAGTATAGGAAAAGTTGGATAATCAAAATCACTTTATAAGAACAGCTAATCTTTGTACTCATGTCTGAGAATTACATCTCAAGAAGTTTAAAGGACATTTTCCTTCTTGAATTAAATTCACATTTCCAGTTCCCAATTGAGATATTTTAAGGGGGCTTCAAATTACCAGACATGATATGTACAATGTAATTCAATAAACGAATTTCTTCAAAAAGATAAATAAAAATATAACCAACTATAGAAAAATGTGTAAATTTCACACCCATTCACATCTTTCCAATGAATATTAAGAAAAACTTCCTAAAAAAGGACTAGATGTTAATAGTTTTAATCCCATGAATATATTTGAGATTTCCAAATACAGCTTCACATTTCCTGGTTCAATTTTGAAACAATAATGAGACAAAAATTTTCAATATGACAATTTCTAGCACATATTATGCTAGGATCATGGCCCAGAAAATACTGTCAGCAAAAGAAATGAAAAGATTGCCCTCTTTATTCACTTACATATTTATTTCATTTATTTATGTTTCCAAGATCTGTTCTAAGTACTTTGGGCTTCATAGGTATATGTTTGTTGAATTAAACTTCCTGTCCTTTTCGCTTTAGTTTTTTTAGATGGATTCTCATTTGTTGGCCAGGGGCCAATAAAACAGCTATAATCTACTTACACAGACTCCTGTGATGGTGGAATACAGGTTGAGACCAACACACGTGGCTTATATGTTGAGATACCAATTACATTCCTCACCAGACATGGATCAGTATGTGAAGTGTCCAGATCATCAGTATGCCAACCATGAGCAAAACCACTGCCTCCAAAAAACTCTGACCTTTCTGGGTTATGAAGATCCCTTGGGTTTGGCTCTGGCCTGCATGGCTGTGATCTTCTCTGTACTTACAGCTGCTGTTCTTGGGGTCTTTGTGAAGCACAAAGACACTCCCATTGTCAAGGCTCATAACCAGCTCTCACCTACATCCTGCTCATCTTCCTCACCTTCTGTTCCTTGTTCTTCATTGGACATCCTAACATGGCCACCTGTGTCCTCCAGGAGACCACATTTGGAATTGTGTTCTTACTGGTTACTTCCACTGTCATGGCCAAGACTCTTTTAATGATTCTGGCATTCAATGTCACTTCTCCAGGGAAAAGAAGGAGGTGGTTGTTAGTATCAAGGACACCTAACTACCTTATTCCCATCTGCACACTGATCCAACTGACTGCTTGTGGAATCTGGCTTGGAACCTCTCCACCCTTCATTGATAATGATATAAACTCTGAACACAGCCACATCATCTTCGTGTGTAACAAGGGATCTGTTGTTGCATTTTACTGCCTCCTAATTTTCCTGACTTTGGGAAGCTTCACTGTGGCTTTTCTGGCAATGAACCTTCCTGACACGTTCAATGAAACCAAGTTCCTGACATTCAGCATGCAGGTGTTCTGTAGTGTCTGGGTCACCTTCCTCCCTGTCTACCACAGCACCAAGGGAAGGGTCATGGTAGCATTGGAGGTCTTCTCCATCTTGGCCTCCAGTGCAGGGATCTTAGGCTTCATCTTTGCTCCCAAGTGCTACATTATTTTTTTAAGGCCAGAGAGGAACATTCTGTATGGCTTCAGGAATAAAAGCCATTCTATGTGGAATCAGATTACTGAAGGCTAAACTCATGTGTATCTTTCAATAAGCAAAGAGTATAAATAAAAAGCTATACCACTGTAGTAGTTAGAGATTAAATTTAAATATGTAATTTACTTCAATGTACTAGAAACCCACGCTACTTCTTCTAACAGGGTGAAATTTTCCATTCCTTCCATTTATTTCATTTTCAACACTTGATTGCATTGTGATTTTTTTGCTTCCTCTAATTGAGCCAGAAATCAATCCTGCAAATATTATTGACTTGTACTTTTTACCTCCACAATGATGTTATCTGCCTTTGGGTATTCATTTTTACTTTTCTCAATTTTTAAAATATATGAAATTTAAATTCACTCTGTTTTGGGTTTCTTCAGTGTATTTCATTGATTTTCTTTTTTTTTTGGCAACAGTGGATGTTGGATTCCAGGCCTAATATTTTCCAGTCAGTTGCTCTACCAGGTAAGCCAATCCACCATCCCTTTTTGCATTGGTTATTTTTGAGATAGGATGTTGCTTATGCCTGAGCTGGCCTGGACCTCCATCCTTCTATTTGTGCCTCTCTGCATAGCTACAGAAGACAGGCATGCTCCACCTCTAAAGGGCAATGGATTTAAGTTGCAATCAAGATGTGACAAACACAGAGTTCTTTCTTAAAAACACTGCCACGTCAAAAAATTGTTACTAGTCTAGATGTAGAACATGAATTATTTCTTTGAATAGAGCATAGAGGCCTATATTCTTCTAAAAGGAAAATGCAGTAAAAGCCCCCTGGTTTGAAAGCCTAGCTCAACTGCAGAGGGGCCACTGAAAACCCTGAGCTCCTTCATTCCTCTATGGACACTTGAGCAATGGCCATAATTTTTTGTTGTTAGTGTTTACTGTTCTCTCATGGTGGGTGTCTATCATCTGTGATTGCATCTACAGCTAAGCTTTCTCTCAACAAGTGGAGTTGGGGGCTGGACTCAGTGTCTGGAGCACTGTCGTGGAATGTTTAACTTCTGAGCCCCAAACGTCAGTCCAGTGAAGACAAAATATACCACAATTCAGCTATGCCTAGTGTGCTTAAACATTGTGAATTCTTTAACTGAAGGCACACAGGAGATGAAAATCTTCAATCTAAAACTTGGCCTCAGGTGTCAAATCCACTTGGGGCCTGTGTTAATCTGGTTCTCCAGAGACATGGTGCCAACACACTGCATGCACACACAGAGAGAAAATAAACAATTATCAAGAAGGAGAAGTCACAAGATGTAACTACCATTGGCAAGTTGGAAATCCAGGCAAGCACATGGTGTAAATTCCAGTCCAACAAGATTCAATGTGTACGTTTGAGTGCAAAGGGTAGAAAAACATGATGTCACTGCTGAAGCAGTCAGGTAAGAGCTACTGGTTATTTAGCCCTTCTGTTCTACTCAGGCCTTGCACTGAGTAGATGAGGCCCACTGAAATTATAAAGCCCACCTTCTTTGGCTATTCAATAGATTCAAATATTTGCATCACTCAGAAACACCCTCATAGCCAAACCTAGAATATTGTTTGATCAAATATCTGCATACTTGGTGGCCCATGCACATGGCACATAAAATTAGCCATCACATGGCCCTGCGTTTCATTTGTCTATGAATAAAAACTAGTGTCAATCCAGGTAGCAGATGCTCTGGAGGAGAGCACTGTAATTGCATTTTGCCAATGAGGATACT
This sequence comes from Castor canadensis, assembly GCF_047511655.1. Taxonomy (NCBI): domain Eukaryota; kingdom Metazoa; phylum Chordata; class Mammalia; order Rodentia; family Castoridae; genus Castor; species Castor canadensis. The sequence continues at coordinate 8,555,824 of NC_133391.1, forward strand.
AAGGTGCAATGACACTGACCCATGTCATGCACTCAGCAATTAGATGGGGAGATGTGACAATGGATGAGTCCTTTCAGATACACTGGTCCATTCATTAGATTCACTAACTCCTGTCTCAAAAAGTATTTAATTTGCTTTTTATAATGCATGAATTGCAAGTTAATTAACTGGAAATTGAAAGTTATAGGTGCCATTAGAATTTATTACTAACATTACAAAAATAAACCTCCCTTGAACTCAATTAATAGAAGACCTCATGAAATATTTTTATAATCCATAAAGCAGATCTGAGAGACAGGTTTTTCACACACCTCAGGGGTGCTTGGGTTGCAGGTGTAGGCTGGGATAGATTAGGAGGAGCCACTGTTCTAACTTAGGCCAATTAGTAATGCCATCTCCCCCTCACTACCTACTACCTAAGTCACTGCCTGACATTTGTGTGAAGTTGCACTCTGCTGTGTTCCTGTTCCCCACACCTCACTGCTTCATTGCAGTGTCCATTGCTTTTCTCCTGGCCACAGTACCCACTGGCAATGTGGTTGCCACCCTGCAAAGGTATGCTCAAAGTTGATCAGGGGAGACAGAGCTTTGAGAGTGCCATTTGAATCCAGGAAGCCAAGGCTGGGCAGGGGACATTGATGGTCCCTCCATCACCCCCTGCTGGGGTGCAGTACCAGTCAAGTTGTTCCTGCCCCACATGGGTCTTTGGGACATGTCAAGTGCAGGCTTGGAAGGGTGGACACAGGTGAGAATCTCTCAAGGCCAACACAATTTGTCCCCTCCACACTGTCCCCTCCACACTGTGCCAGAATTGGGACAATTTTCCTTTTGACCAAGGAGTCTACAGTGGCTGGTCCCTGACTGTGGTGTGATAGGATTGGAGGTTGTGGGCCATGAAGCTGAATTCAGTCCTAGAATGCAGTTCCCCAGATACCCTCCCCTCAGAGGAGACCCTAGGGTATTCTCAGTGTGTGTGCAAGGAGGACAATCCAGAGGTAAGGCTCTTCCTGAACGTGTCTGCCTTGGTACTCAGCTGTGCATGTGGGTGTAGATGAAAGTGTTCCATGGATTTGAGACCTGGGCCCCAGACCAGGGTCTTGGGAACAAGAAAGAACATGTTGGGCTCAAGTCAAGGACCCCAAGTTAAAACAGAAGTGAGGTCATTGTGGAAGTGTGTCAGCCCTCTCTCAAGTTCACATGCATGCACACACATGTGGGCACACAGTAGTGGATTTGCACACTCGAATGCATTTATACACAGTCAAGCACATATGCACATACAGGCATACACTTGTACATACGCACACTTGAACATGTGCAGACACTCTTCCACATGCACACACATGCAGCAAGGACTGGAGCCAGGTGGCATGTGAGGACAGTCAGTGTGATGTGTCTCTGGTGAACAGGAAGGAAGCATACACAACAGACAACCACTGGACAAAGATGCGAAGGTGCCCTGAGGGTGGCTGGAGGATATAGAGCAGAGGCAACCAGGGAGGAGGTGAGAACGTGTCTGAGAGGACACATTGGTTAGGTGAAGGTAGGGAGAAGGAGGAGGTGGGTAAGAACTGTGCTAATTTTCCCTCAGTAACTCCCTGAGTGGTTTCTTCAGGCCCCAGTTGGGGAGTTCAGGATGCCTGAGGAAGTAAGAGTTCTCACCAACCTAGCAAAAGCCTGGGGTGGGGAGGAATCTAGAGCTCCCTCTGGAATAGGCTGCTCCTCATTACCCCTTTCCCTAGGGTTTGTGGGGACTTGGGCAGGTTCAGACAAAGGGGAGGAGGGAATCAAGGCCCAGATCTGTGGCATCCCAGCCAGGCTCTTGGCGATTTGCTCATGTCCAGAGTATCACCTTGTAGAAGGAGCTGAGAAGTGTGGGCCGGATGTCCACACAGCACATATAGAGACAGCCTGGTGCAGGACAGAGCAAAAAAACAGCCCACCTGTCTACCTGGCTGAGTCACTCAGAGAAGTTGATTCTTTGAGATGTTTGTGGGCTGTGCGTTCTGGGCTGCACCCTGACCCTTTCCCTACTTCTTTTTCCTGCATGCTGATGCAGACAGCCAACACCTCTGTGCCTCTGGAATTGTCATCCAGGGGTTCACAAAGATGAGGTCAGCAAGAACGAGGCTTCTGACCAATTACTACAGCAGCCAGGACAACAACAGACATGGTCTGTCACCAAGTCCAGACCAGGGGCCAAGTGCAGGGGAGTCACAATAGATTCATGAGTACGGGAGGAGCTCCAACAGGCTTGCATTTCAGAAATATCCTCTGAAGGCCAGATGGAAGTGAAAGGTTAGACTCTGCTGTCCTTTGGGGGTCAGTTCCCTCTCCCTCTAACACTTGGAATCCCCCATGCTCTGGCACCTGGCAACAGCTTCGATGTCCTATGAGAATCCTTTCTGCCTGCCAGGTTTGCTGTGCTTTACACACCACTGACTTTTGCTGATCCCTGCAGCATCAGCCTGGGACTCTTGATCCATGAAAACACCACTTTTCGTTTCACAACCATTCTCAGCAGGCAGAAGAAGGCCACATCCTAGGTCATGGATTCCCTGAGCTTCACAGAAGTGGTCTGAAACCCAGCTTTACCTCTGGCCAGCTATGTGGTCTTGGGTGAGCCACTCAACCTCTCTGGGGCTCTGTTGGGTCACCCCAAATGAAGGCAACCGTGAAGTTTGCCATGCATTTAGCACAGTGCCTGAAGTCATGGTTATTTGGAAAAACTAATCTCTACCTCCCTGTGGACACTGCTCCTCAGTCCTGGCGCTTGGAGACAATGATCTCCTCTGCATCCCACAGCACCTGCATCCCTGGCCACATCCACATACTTCAGACTTAGCCTACCCACGTTGCTGTTGGGGAGTTTCCATCAGAAGCAACTTCTCTCCTGCACCCCATCCTCAGTCCATGGGTCTGAGCATTGCCCTGCTGTCCCTGGACTCTGCTGTCCCCACTGAGACCTGTCCCAGAGCACTGCAGCATCTAGGCCTCCACTCCATGTGTCTAAATAATTCAAAGTTAGACATTGAGCTACCAGCTGCTGTGAAAAATAGGTTTTAGCCTCCTACTTTGACAAATGCCCTTGTATAAGTACTTGGAAGGCTAGGTTTAACTTGTGAAATATGCTACTCAATGTTCTGAATCTGAAGGTGATAGCCAGAAAGCCAGTCTCCAGCCACTCAAACAACAATCCCTTTCCATCCTGCTTCTGGTCTGTACCCTCAGTGGTTCATGTGCACAGGAGTGGACATCCACCTGGCCTGTCCTCACTCTGCCTGTACCTCCCAAAACCAGCCATCCCTGTGTCAGAGGAGATAGTCTTGGCAGGGATGTGCTCAGCTCCTAGAGAGACAAGAGAGCCCAGGCAGACCCAGGATAGGACATGCTGGTTTCCTAGGCAGTGCAGTGTCTCTCTCAGGGTCTCATCACTGCCAGAGGGTCAGTGAGGATGAGTGCCTACTGGTCTGCTTCACTAAGTGAGAAGGGATGCAGATTAACAGAGGAGAGTGAGATCCATAGTATTCCCGGGGAACACTTCTACCTGGATGATGATTACAAAAAAAGTGAATGCTCAAGGCAAGATGGGGCAATCTGAGAGTGGCCCTAGCCATCTAGGGGAAAGCACCAGCCTCTACTCACTCTGCCATCCAATCTCCCTTTTTGCACTGCTGGCAGTAACTAATGAGCAGCCCACCTCCATCCTCGAAATTTTGCCATGCTTTACCCCATCTCTTATGCCCTATTCTGCTCAGCCAACTCCAGCTGGCAAATGGAGGCCCTTGTCCCCTCTATCCTCTCCTAAGCACCCAAATATTTGTTATCCCCTGTGTGTGCTATGGTGGCCACATGGCCATATCCCACAGTGAGTGTCACTGTCGTGGATTTTCTTTATGGCCTTATTCCACTATCACTAGAACTGTGCCTTCTGGGAACAGCCTCCCTCAGCACCTGGGAGTGGTGTGACTCAGAACAGGGCTGGTTCTTAGTGGCTGTCACTAAGTGCACTTGTGTAATTGGGTCAGTGTCCCTGAACCAAGGGCTGCACTCCTTCATCAAACCTGACAACATGTCTGAGCCAAGGTCTGGGCTTGGAATACAGAAATGAACTAGACATCAATCTTGACCTCACGGGACCCTGGGAGCATTCATGAGTGACAAGGATGTTCTGCAAGACAATAAGTGCTGGGCAAGGCCCAGCCTGAAAGTTCCTGCTGGGAACCCAGGTCAGATATGGGAAGGGGCTGCTTCCACCCTGTGGCTGGAAAACTGAGCCAGAAGATATGGGTAAGGGCAGAACCCCTCATGTGGGATAAGGGATGAGTGTTGCCTGAAGCAGCTAGGCAGATGGCCTTTAAGGAACACTGGGTGGCACTCCAATTCCTTACCCAGCTACAGGCCCCCAAAATGGACTTGTGAATAGGAGATTCTGGAGGTGGAGCTGGATTTCCCTGCCTCAGAAGTATTGTGATAGCAGTAGGAGGGCAGAAAGTGTTCACACGTTCCCACATACCTGGTCAGGTGCCACAGCCTGTCCATCACTCCAGCAACACACCTGCCACTCCACAAACAGACCCCAGTGAAGAAAGCACCTTCATTGGCAAATACAGTGACACTATAGGCAGGTTATTTACACCCTCTGAGCACCTGTCTCTTGTCAAACATAGTTAATAAGCCTACCTGCTAAGGGATAAATGCAACAATATGAGAAAAGCAAATTTGACAGGCCTAGACTTGAAAGGAACTCAGTAACTGATGAGTACTAGGGTTATTTTCACGCCCCACCTCACACCCTCTATTTCCAGCAGGGAGTGAGGTATAGTGAACAGGAGCTTATTCTGGAGGGTTAACCTCTTACTTCCTGCCTCTTGGTTGGCCAGCACTCTTCTACACAGGGCTGGAACCCAGTAGGGCAGCCAAGTCACCAGCAGGTTACTTCACCTTGAGGTTGGCTGTCAGAGCACCCTCTGAACAAAGCCCCTCTCATGGGTAGCAGGGTTTCTGAAGGAGAGAAGGAGGGTGGGCTTGAGACAGCCTTGGTTCTCTCAGAGGGACCATTGCTCCCAGTACCTAGCCATGGGGAGAAGCCATTATCTAATAGGACAGAAATAAAACAGCTTCCTCACACATTCATTCAGAGAACCTATTCATTCCCCATTCATTCATCCATCCATTCAATTCACTCATCATTCATTCATGCAACCACACATTCTTCTACTCACTCATCCACAATTCATTCTTTCACACACCTATCCATTCTTGCATTCATTTATTCACATATTCATCCTCCATACATTCTTTAAGAAACGTTAAGAACCCTGGGCTCCAGTCCTACAGATGTGCCAGGTCCCCTTGCACAATGCGTTCTCAATGTGTTATGAAGAGATAGAGAAAGACAACCCATGATTGAAGGGAAAGCGAGGACAAGAAGGAGGGCCCAGGGACAGCCTCAGGGAAGAGAAGGTCTTCAGAGTATACCCTGCTGAGGGAGTCAGTGTTTAGCAGTTAGAGGTACCAGACTGAGCAAAGGTGTGGAGGTTGGATGAAGTCTGGAATGATTTGCTGCTGTCTTCCAAGGGTCCTGTATGCTGGGGAAGGTCTTGGGAAGTGGGACTGATATCTCTTATGGGGGATCCTTAAGCAGTGGAGGGACAAGGTCAGATGGCTTTGGAAAGACCATTTGATGGCTAAGTGGTGGCGTCCCTGAGGCAGGGAGACAAGAGATTCTCAGGAGCAGCAGAAGACAGGGGTGAATGGTGAGGTGGGAAGGAGGGGGTTTCTGGTTCAGAGGTTGGCCTCTGCTCACTGGAGATCCCAAACATGTGCTTGAGGATAAGAACTGTATCTGGGAAGATCTTCAGTGCCTCTCATGCTTGCTTCTCTCTCTCACCCTAGTGGGGAGGTAAAGTCAGGGTCAGGGTCAGTTAGGTGTGGGATTTCAGGCTATCCACATATGGTGGACATGCCTCACAACCCTCCTGCCTCTGCCCACCTGTCACCATCATCATTACAAATGGCCACCATAGTTGAGCATCTCCAATGTGCCAGGCTGGGGTTTCAACCCTGATTCAAAGAAGAGAAACCCAAGCTCAGAGACAGCACTTAACATCCTCATGGTCACACAGCCTGGACATGACTGATATGGCTTCAAATCCAAAGCCACCAACCTCAAGCCAAGGCTTTTCCATCTGCTATCTGGCTGCATCTCCTGCCTGCCCTGCTTCTTGAAAATACCATAAGGAGGGAAGGCTCAGGGTGCCACAAGTGGGCGAAGACTTTTGGACTCCTGCCCAGAAAAACACCTGAGTGCATCAGCCAGCTGCAGAGAAGGCCAGGGGCAGGAATAGAAAGATAAGGGTCATTTGTGCCTCCTCCATCTACACATGGGTGTGGGACCTCATGTATAGGAGGTGAATGCATGGATGCCAGGCACTGAGTATGGAAAAGACAGTTGTGAAATCCCTTTGAAAAGGAATGTGGTGTTGAAGAGACAAGGCCACTTTCCCAACAAGTACAGCTGTGGGTGTCAGCAGTATGCAGGATTCTTTTGCTGATGAAACAGAACAAATCTTCTATTACATACAGATTAATTAACCTGAAAACTAACCAAAGGTAGGAAAAAGCTGTCTTCCAGGAAAATGGAGTGAGATCTACCCACCAGGAAACCAAAGTCAGCTGTTTTTGTGTCTGGGTGGGGGTGTGCCCATCCTCAGGTAGGGGAGGAGCTCTGAATGAGGCATGGGAGCTCCAGGAATAATTATCCAAAACCCAGCTAAGTCTTGTAACCCTGAACCCCTAGTTACTCTTTTTATGAAATGGGGTGGGGAAGTCTCAAGGGTAGCATCTCAGGGTTAAAGTGGCAAGGGACCCATGACTGGTCTCACTCCTCAGCTTATCCCTCCTCTCCTCACTCACAGCCTCTTGCACCCACTGCCCATGCCTCAGTGGCATGCCCCCTCAAAGGGGGTTCCTCAATTCCCCTTTTCTGCTCCTGCAGTACCTAACAATGATCCCCACTGCTGACCTCCACTGCCCACCCACCAGACAATGCTATAAACCATTCCAGCCCAGAGGTAAGGAAATCCTGCCACACGCCCAGTTCTGACACACTGGGGAAGCCCTGGGGATGCTTCTACACCCAGCTATCATACGCCTTCTCCTGCCCCCACTGCCTACCCTCTGCCACCAGCCTTCCTCCTCCTCTACAAGGCAGGCCACATGACCACAACCATGTCCTGGTTCCAGCCTCTACTTGCTACAGACTCTTCTTCCTTCTGAACTTGAACCTAGGGTCCCAGTCAGAAACCCCCTCCACTGTCACCCATCCTTCCTCACATTCTTGTGTCCTTCAGCCAACCAGCACCTCAACCCTGTGGGTGTGTCTGCGTGCCAAAACTGCTTATGAGGATCCCTGTCTCCTTCAGAAGATGCCCATGGCCTAAGGTTCAAGTAACTGCTTCCACCTCCCTGGGCCAGTCATTCCAGCTGCAGCTGGAATTTTCACACTGTCCTGCAGTCAGTATGCATCCAGCTGTAACCCTGATGAGCTGGAAATGACTCTAGGGAAAGGACCCATCTCACCCAGGGAAATACCCAGCAGAGGACTGACCACAGTGTGAGTGCTGGTCTATGAACAATTGCCATTTTCCTGCAGCACTGGAAGCCCATGGTGGGGGGAGAATGGCCAACAGGCATAGTTACCTATGTGGTGGTGGCTTTGTTCCCTTCATCCACCTTCACACTGGGCCCACCCTACTAAAGAAGCCACATAGTCAACACCCTGGGTGGACAGAAGTTACCTCAATATCCTCTGGGAAAGACCTCAGTGCTTTCAAGCAGCCAGGGACAAACAGGCCTGGGGACAGGTGCTGAGTCCAGGCAACGTTTGTAGTGGGGTGAGAAGAGCTGGGCCCAGCTGTAACCCAGGGCACCAATTGCATCACATGGCCTGAGAAGGGCTCTAGGATCAGCTTCAAGTACTTATGTGGGATAGGGGAACTCAGGATGATTATTCAATGAGCTCATGTGTTGGCTTTTCTGGGGAATCACTGAACTCAACTATCTCCATGGATTCCGTTTTCCTTTCTCTGTAATGTGATCAGTACTGCCAGCCTTACAATATAACATCCAGATGGTATGCTATTACTGTGTGACCTTGAGAAAGGTGCTCTACCTCTCTGTGACACTGTTTCCTCATCTCTAATATGAGAGTGATGCTAGTTCTTATCTCATCATTATGAAGAGAGTTCAGTAGATCAACCCCATCATTAGCCTACAGTAGTGCCTTCATCCCAGAGGTGCTGTCCAAATGATCCCTATTGTTATTTATCACTAGACAGTGGCAGGAGAGGCTGTGAAGCTTAATAGCACGATGGATATATGCCACCTGCACTGTCCCATCACTATTGTTAGCATTTGTCTTTTTGTAGATGTTGAGTTTAGGATGAGACAGGTGGCCTTATTTTTTTAATATCTTTTGAGTTTCTGCATTAGGATTTGCACATCAGAAGCCATCCCATTGTTGGGAAGTTTTCATGACCTGTAGTCTTCAGTTGAACTATTCTTAATGTTTAGGCAGGAGAGTGTAGTGGCAATGTTGAGGCTGTGTTTCTCAACACTGGGCTATGGCCTGGCTCAGAAGCCAAGCATTTTCTCATGTGTTCAGAGCACTGGGCCTGACAGCACTGAGACTGAGCTAAACCACATGGAGTCTCTAGTAAAAGTGTCACTTGACTGCATCTAGACTGCTTTCACTGTAGAAGCTTCCCCTGTTTGTGTACTTGGAGCTGCTGTTAACAGGGAGATTTACAACCTGTCAATTGAGTGGCTTCTTACTTGCTTCACCAGGCCCCAAACTTGTGTCCAGGGGCACATTGTTTAAGCCTATGAGGGTCCCCCAAACATGTCACAGAAGGTGACAGAACACTGAGTTTTGTACAGGCACAGTTTTATCTGAAGGACCAAGGAAATCTACTTGCTGGTTTCAGTGCTTTCATTCATCAGCAGCTCATCTTCTTATTAGAGTGAGTAGTCTGTGGAAATCAGGTGATTTGATTCCAAGGAATCCAAGGCTTTCAGAACAAGACAGCAGCAAGCACAGGTCGAGGTGCATTTCCAGAAGAGAGTCTATATATTTTCTGACACTGCCCAATAATTCATTTGCCTTTGTGAAGCCATGGAAATCATGTGATTGGGGGACTTGGGCTTGGGGTTCACATACTCACATACAACCAGCACACAGATCCAAGATGACCATCCTGAAGGACAAGTACTAACCAGCCCACAGCTGACTCAGTGATTTGTTTCCACCAAGACCTTCACATTATGGGACTTACACCTTTCCAGAGGTGGCAAAATGTGTGAGAATGATGCTTTTTGTGCACACAACACACTATTGCTTGAACTTCTCAAACTGTTCACACCAGACCCTCTCACTATCCATGCCCACATCTCATGCCCATCTCTCACCCAAGCTTGAGGGCAGACTCACAAATCTCCCTGAGCATTGATTCCTCCTTATTTTCTAGCACAGTGCTGCTTAGTGTCAACAGGCCCTCTCTCCAGAAACCATCTCGCTACAGCTTCCAAGGTAAGAAGAGTGAAAAACATCTCCCTTCGCCAAGGTTAGACTTGACACTGCAACAATCACAGTCTCACCAAATGCTGCACTGGTGGTAAGCCTTGTGGGAAGTGCAGCAGTTTGTCTTACCTTGCTATTGCATCTTCATATTACACCCACACTTGAGGATAGTTGGAGATGGATCTTGGCATCGCATTGTTTTTTCTTTCACATTTCTGTTTCTTTGTGGCTTTTAGCTGCCCTGCTTCTTCTTTTCCAATTCCCAATACTCATCCTTTCTTTCTCTATTCAAAATATAGTTTCTTCTTCTTTACCTGATTCTTTTCATTCACAGAGTAAAAACAGAAGATGTTTCCAGTCTGCCATCTCTCCCACCTTCTGACGTCTGATTGTTTTGAAGAGTTCTTATAGGAAAATTTGTCATTAAATATGAAATTTACTTTTTTCAATTTGTTTATCTCTATGTAATTGACACAACAGATTTTACATATTTAAAAGGCACAGCAATAAAGTGGTAAGTGAATACAATGCGTAATGATCAAATCAGAGTAATTAGCATTTGCATCTTCTCATTTCTTTTTTATGTGTTTTTATTAGGATACATTTATTATACAGGGTGACTCATAGTGACAATTCTGATTAAACTTTCATTATACATTAGTTTCATTGTTCCCATCATTTCTCCTCCTCACCCCTTCCACTGAAAGTAATTTCAAGAGGTTTCTTAGTTCTGTTTCATATAAAATATGAAGTCCACCTATCATATATCATCACCATAATCTGCTTCATTCACCCTCCCTCTTCCACTATTATCACACACACACATGCACATGCACACACACACACACACACTATACCTATTTTATGATTCTGATTTTCATACTTAATATTTGATGTTCAAAGCAGTGTCTCAATGTATGACCACTGTGGGTATACTTTCCTTTGGTCCATTCAAAGTCTTCCATTACTCTCCTTACTCCGTCACCTCCCACCTCCCATTTTTCAACAGTTGTCAATGCACATCCTTGTATTTTGTACCTTTATATCCTATATTATGAAATATTACTGATGCTGTATCATTCTCTTTTACTTTGCTTCTTTCCTCGTATTCCATAGAGTAGTTCCACTGTTATAAACATGATCTACATCTGAGTTTGTATATGATCATGCTTTTTTGTGTTAAATTAGTAGTAATTGTTTTAAGGTTATAATTGTTTCCTCCTTGTATATTGCTCTGCTTACTAGTATGACCTTTTAGTCTCTTCTGACTAATTTAGGTTTGATGCCCTCTTTAGGTGATGTAAGTATTGCTACTTCTGCCTATTTTGTAGGGACATTAGGTGGTAAATCTTCTTCCATCCTTTCACCCTAAGACAGGTGTTTGTTACTGTCAATAAATTGGATTATTTGTAAGCAACAGTTTGTTTGGTCTTCCTTTTCAATCCATTTTCCCAAATGCTGTCTTTTGATGGGGGAGTTGAGTCCATTAATATTCAGTGTTCATATTGACAGGTAAGTGTTACTTTCTGCCATTTTGTTGTTTTTTGTTGTTTAAAGATTTGTTTGTGTGCAGCAAACTCCGTGCTATTGTCTGATTACTTGTCTGTTCTTCTGTAGACATTTAATATTTCCAGTCCTTTCATGGTTATGTTTGTTATTAACTTCTGTGTGTAGGATTCCTTTCAGAATCTTCTGTAGTAGTGGTTTGGTATCATATATTGTTTTAGTTTCTATGTATTATGGCAGAATTTTATTCCTACATCAATTTTGAATGACAGCTTTGCTGGGTAGAGTATCCTAGGACTGAAATATTTTCTTTAAGTGCTTGAAATACCTCACTGCATGCCCAAGCCTTTTGTTGGGAAATCTGCTGTTATTTTGATGAGTTTATCATTATATATTTGATTTTCCTCTCTTACTGCCTTCAGCATTCTTTCTTTGTTCTCTCTGCTACTTGTTTTAAGTATAATATGCCATGAAGAGGTGTATTTTGGTTACATCTGCTTGGTGTCTGGAGGATTCCTGTACCTGAATGGGTATCTCTTTCTCAAGATCTGGGAAATTATTTGCTATTTTATTGAATATATTATGTACACCTTTTGTCTTTCACCTCTTCTTCTTCAATGCCCATGATTCACAGGCTTCTTTTTTTGATGGAATTGCTGAATTCTTGCCTATTCATTTCACAGCTCTGAAGTCTTTTGTTTTAGAAGTCTTCTATTTTTTCTTTAATATCTATTTTATCGTCAAACCCTGCAATTCTGTCTTTCGTTGTTTTAGTCAGCTGGATGGCAATTATTATTTTGTTTAGAAGCAGTCAGAATTACCCAAGTGTGGCTCCAATGTCTCAAGGAGGTTTTTGGAGTCACAGAGTTAAGGCTTTCTGCTTCTGTCTCTAGTCACCATCTTGGCTCTCCCCTCAATTTTCTTATATTTGTTGAACCTTACTTTGTGACCTAGGATAATGTCTATTTTGGACAAAATTCCATGTGCTGCTGACAACAATTTACATTGTGCTCTTGCATGATGGAATACTCTGTAGACATCTGTCAGGTTCATTTGATCTATGGTGTCATTCAATTCTAGAATTTCTTTATTGATTTTTTTGCCTGGGTGATCTATCTATTGGTGATAGAGTAGTATTAAAGTCTCCCACGACCACTGTGCTGGGGTCTATCTGTGTTTTTAATTGCATTAGTGTATGTTTAATGAAGTTGGGTGTACTGAGAGTGGGCACAAATAAGTTAATAATTGTTACTTCTCTTGATATATTTTTTCTATTTATTAGTATAAAAAGACCTTCTTTGTCTCTACTGACTAATTTAGGTTTGAAGTCCACTTTATCTGACATAAGTATTTGCTACTCCTCCCTGTTTTCAGAGACCATTAGCTTGGTAAATCTTCTTCCAACCTTTTACCTTAAGACAGTGCTTGTATCTGTCAATGTGGTGAGTTTCTTGTAAACAAGAGATTGTTGGGTCTTCCTTTTTATCCAGTTTGCCAAACACTGTCTTTGATGGGGGAGTTGCATCCATTAACATTCAATGTTAATTTTGAGAATTATGTGGTGATTCCTGCCACTTAGTTGTTTTGTTGTTTAAGGATTTGTGTGTGTGCAGCTAACTGTATGCTTCTCTCTGATTACCAATCTGTACTTTTCTTGAGTTTTATATTTCCAGTCCTTTTGTGGTTATATTTGTTTTTGTCTTCTGTGTGTAGGATTCTTATATATGGTATTCATATATTGTTTAAATGTCTGTTTATCATGGAAGACTTTTATTCTATCATCAATTTTGAATGATAGCTTTGCTGGATAGAGTATCTAGGAATGAAATTGTTTTCCTTTAGTGCTAGAAATACCTCACTCCATGCCCTTCTTGCTTTTAAGGTTTCTGTTGAGAAATCTGCTGTAATTTTGATGGGTGTACCATTATATATTATTTGATTTTTCTCCATTACATCCTCCAATATTCTTTCCTTGTTCTCTGTGCTAGACGTTTTAACAATAATGTGCCATGGAGAGGTTCTATTTTGGTCAAGTCTCATTGGTATCCTCAAGACTTCCTGTACTTGAATGGGTGTCTCTTTCTCGAGATTTGGGAAATTTTCTGCTATTATTTTGTTGAATATATTATGTAAACTTTTGGATTATACCTCTTTTCCTTTTTCAATGCCCATGATTTGCAGATTTGGTGTTTGGATGTAATTGCTGTTTTCTTTCCTATTCCTTTTGCAGCTCTTGAGCCTTTTGTCTAAGAAATCTTCTGTACTTCCTTTAATACCTATGGTGTCATCAAGCCCTGAAATTCTGTCTTCCACTTATTCTGCTCTGTAGGAGTGACTTTGAACTGTGTTTCATTAGATTTTTATTTACAAGATTTTTGAAAATTCTTTTTTCTTAGATTTTTCATACCTTTATTAAACTCCTCTTTCATATCTTGTGCTTTAAGACTGCTGCACACTAATGGGAGTAAGGGACTTCTACCATCTGTCATGCAACACTTCCTTAAGAAGAGAAATTTGAAACAGTCATGTCCCCCAAGATTCCCAGAGCCTTTTAAAAAAATCCACCTTCACCCTTCCAATACAGTATGACTCCTCACACATAACTTACTTTATATCTGTAAAGAAGTTCATTTTCCACAATTCCCCACTCAGCTTTAAGCACATCCTCAAGTCCTTCAAGGATGCAGATGCATTCTCCTGGGCCACGTTTTCCTTCAAGGAGAAGATGTTGCACATTAGCACTAGGAGGCTTCAATTCCATAGCAACAAGGCTAATATGCTCTGCTGATAGTGATTTGAAATATAATGGAGGGGATGATCTTGTTCAAAGTACACTGTATGCATGTGTGCAATTGTCACAATGAAATCTGGTCATATTGTTAATGTATGCTGATTCAAAAATAAAATAAAAATTAAAACAAAAAAATAAAAGCTGTTTTAAGGGTTGGTTGTTGAATGTTATGTGCACCCTATGTGTTGGGAATAATTTAGTTGTCTAAAAAATTCAGAATGAGCCAAATTCAGCTACCATGATTCTGAACAATATTTCTGAAATTGTGGAGCTCATAATTTCTGCTTCCTTCGGATATCAATGATCTTGAATTCCTCTCCTCCACCCCTCAACTTTTTTTGCAGAAGCTGGGTTTGAACTCAGGACTTTGTGCTTGCAAAGCAGGCATCCTACCACAGGAGCCACACTTCCAGCCTTTTATGTTTTTGCAAAAACTGACATAGATGTGAGGGCCTCTCACTTGCTTATGAAGTGCTAACACTTCTGCCAAATCACAGACCTTTCAATTTTAGTTTCATTTTTCAGATATTGTCTCCTGCTAATTCTGCCAAGACTGACCTTGAACATGAGATCCTCCTGCATCTCTATCTCATCAAGCTGGGAGCAAAGACATGCAAGAGCCTATCATATGAGATATCACTCTTTATAGATCCTCTCTTTTGCTTATTTATTTTTGTAGTGGTCTAAACCAATTTGTCAAATTTTTAACCCCTAAGTCTTTTCAAAGGTGTATTCTGGAGCATATCCTGGGAACATACAGCCAATAAAATGCACAGACACCTCTGGAAAATACTCCACCACTTTCAAATGACATTAATAATGGCACAGATATAATCACATGCAGAAACGTATCTGCATGTGTCACCTACTTCATTTTGTGTCACACTCAACTATCCCCTCTGGTAATTGCATTTCTATAATTCCTGCCTTCCAGACTTGCATCCTCTTAGGGTCACATGTTACAGTCCCACCAAGGGATATCCCCTGGCGATTATGGTTTATTTTCCGTGACATACCATAGGAGGACTTGCTACTCTGTAGGTCAATGTTAGAAGCTGTATTCACATGAAGGATTTGCACAGTGAGGAAGGACTTTTCTTCTGGTGAGGTACCTTAGAAGGATGGGTGCTCTCTATGTCACTAGTGGAGGCTGCTGTGGTAGCCTAGTAGGGAGGGTGTCCACATACCTATTGTTTATGGCCTGCTCTCTATGTAAGAATACAGCTTTGCCCCATATGGCGTTGCCTAATGGATCAGGAGTTTTCTGGGCACATACCAGCTGTGAAGTTGCTGAGATGTGTCTCTGGAAGCCAGAGGTCCACACTGAAAGCCAATGCAGGAAATGGCATCCTCATTGAAGTCTGCAGACATAGAATGAAATTCAGAAGCATAGTTGCTCTGCCCCACCTACATAATGGTGCTCTTTGTCTGCTTGGGGAGTACCTTGGTAGAATATTTCTTACATGGCTGAGCCATTGTTGCCCCTGGATGTACTCTACTGTCAGATTTTACCTGGGGTCATCAGGTACAAGTGACTCTTTGCACTTCTGTAAAATGTCCTGATGGAAAGTCATAGATTGCTTACAAAAACTACTGCTCCAGCTGGGAAGAGCTGTCTGTAGGAAATGTCAGGGAGACTAAGCATATTATAAAGGATGATTCCCCTGCTTCAGGTGTCCACTGTGAAACCACCATACACCTCCCCTTCTAACAGTTCTGGGGCCTAAAGGCAAGAGTGCTATAGAACATGTCAAATTTCTGAGGGGCTGTATACATGGCACTCAGTCCAAAGCAACTGACCTTGATTTTACCTCTGTCAATTGACCAGGATATTCTTGGGCTTAATGTCTAGGTGGATAATTCCTATTCCATGTGGGCAGCAGTAGCACAAGTGATCTACTGGAATAGGACAAGCTCTACCCCTCTACCAGGCAGCTTGCTTTGTGTCATCCCATGATGGAAGGGATGGAAGGATTGAACTCAATCCCCCAAGGTCTTTTCTAAAGTCACCTGCTCTGGGAACATAGAAAGAAAGAACAAAATGACACAAGTCCTTCCTTAGCAAGAATTGCTTTAAATAAAAATGAAATACAACTCTAATCAAAAGATAGGAAGTGGAAGAATGAATAGAAAATATATCCCAACTTTCCATCTGCAGGAATCTCTTTATTTTCCTTTCTTCCTCCCTCCCTCCTTCCCTCCTTCCCTCCTTCCTTCCTGCCTTCTTTCCTTTATATATATATATATATATATACCTTCATATATATATATATATATATATATATATATATATATATATATATATACAGAGAGAGAGAGAGAGAGAGAGAGAGAGAGAGAGAGAGAGCTGAGGGCCTTGCACTTCCTTGTGAAGACTCTTAACCATCATATTTACCCCCAGCCTTTTTTCTTTTAGTACTGATTTTCATGTCAGATCTCATGCTCACTGTCCCTGGACTAGCCTCATACACGTGATCTTCCTGTATCTGACTCCTCTATAGCTGTGAACACATGCATGTAACCCATGCCATGATGCACTTTTTAGTTTTATTGTGCCTTCCCCATTCTTTGTTTTTGTGGTGGTATAAGCCAATTTCTCAAATTTTAACTTATGATATTCTAATTACTTTCAAGTGTGTATTCCTGGATATATTCTGCAAATACATATCACCAAGGAAACTACTTGACATCTCTTGAGAAGACACTGCCATTTTCAAATATCATTGAAAATTACATTAATAATTACATAGATAAAAATAAAAGGAGATATTCAGCTGACATGCACAACCAAATTGGTTTTGCTGTTCTCTGCTGTCCACTCTTTCACAGCAAGCTCTCTATTTCTAATATGTGTGTTTTTCTTTTGGCCTAGCAAGGAGCAACATAGTCTATAAATACACTGAAAATCTTCCTAGGCACTCCCTTTTTAGTCTTGGGTCTTCTCACGGGTAGAGGCTATGGTCCCATCATTGGGATGTGCCCTGGGGAGAGCATTTCTTCTGATGGCATACCTTGGGAGGACTTCATGTTCTCTGGGTCATGCTCTCTGGGACACCAAGAAGCTGGAAAGTGATAGCAAACTTTTCTTTTAGTTAAGCACCATGAGAGTACAAACTGCCATCTTGGTCAGTGGATGAGGCTGTGGCTGCAAGATGGGTTTGCCAATTGGGGAGGGAGTTCTCTGGCCATATACCCTGTTAGTATGGGTTGCTGTCTGTGTTAAATAGAAATAGAGCTTTGGGCCCACAATGTGGCTGTTTGATGGATCAGTAAATACTCATACCTCATACCTCATGAAAACATGTTGGCATCTGTGTCCCTACCCACGAAACTCATGGAAGGAGAAATGGCAGGGGTACATTGGGAGCTATACAACCTTGAGAGGGGAATCACAAGCACATTGGCTCTTGTGCCACTTTGCTGTCCTAACTGCTTGCCATCCTCAGATATCTGACCATCAGAGTTTAAGAAGGTAAAGTGCAGGCTGACTGGCTCTCTTCTTTGTGTGTAGATGTAAGATGGAAGGGTATGGTGGGTGCAGGCAAGGCCCATCCCCAAGATTACATCTTCTTAAGAAGTTTGAACAGAGAAAAAACATTATTCATTGCTCTGGGACTACTTTTCCTCCTCAAAGCAGGCATCCTCGGAGATGAGGTCCAACTGGTCTCTCTCACTTTCATTTTCATGATCCAAAAGCTGTTTCCTGTAGTTTGGATGGTATGAAGTAGATTGATCACATTTGAATTATCCAAACTGTTCACTGCATGCACTGCAGTTCCAATGAGGAGTCCTGCTCTAACATTTGCAGTAATTTCAGAGCCACCTGGTCTTTGTTTCTGGCAGGTTTGTTTCCTCAGCAAATGTATTTTGCAGTGGCCTGAAGGATAGTATAGTGATCCATCATCTGTCCCCATGAGAGGAGATGTTCTTGAGTCCAGTCTCATTGTGGCCTCCTCACATTATTTTCTAGAAATCCTCAGTACCCACACAAAATAACAATGCCAGTTAAGTAAAAATTTAGATGAAAATATTTACCAAGTTTGTATCCTGTTACTTACAATTTTTAATGATTCTTTCCCTTATGTGATTATGTCCACATGTTCCTGATTTTACAAGGGAAACTTGACAGTCCTAACATAATGCTAACAACCACAGTTATTAACCTAAAATGCTGTGTGCAATGAAAGAAGTCCACTTCTATAAATTATTATATATTTTTAAATTTTTTAACACAGCTATTCTGAGTGTTTTTTCATTGCACTTTTTGATCCTTCTCTATTGCAGCTGCAGTCGGGCTCATAGTAGATGACTACAGCAGTACTTATTTGTTAAAGGTTTCACCTTTTAAGTGATTGCTTCTGTTGTATTTTTTAAATTCCTTTTGAAACTTTGCTTCTCTTGTCTAATATCAACCTGAGCAGCACTTTTAAGATTTCATGATATCAACTTCAAAAAAACTGTCAAAATATCCCTATTTGCAGGTGATATGATTTTATACCTTAAAGACCCAAAAACTTCTACCCAAAAACTCTTAGACACCATAAACCACTATAGCAAGGTGGGAGGATACAAAATCAACTTACAAAAATCATTTGCTTTTCTACACACCAACAATGAACAAACTGAGAAGGAATATATAGAAACAATTCTTTACAATAGCCTCAAAAAAATCAAATACCTAGGAGTAAACTTTAAAAAGGATGTGAATGACCTCTACAAGGAGAATTACAAACTCCCGAAGAAAGAGGTCAAGGAAGACTACAGAAGATGGAAAGATCTCCTGTGCTCACAGATTGGTGGAATCAACATAGTAAAAATGGTTATACTATCAAAAGCAATCTTCATGTTTAATGCAATTCCCATCAAAATTACCCAAAGGAGGGTAATCAACCTAATCATCGAATTAACCCTAAACTCCCTCATAGCAACCCTCTTAATCACCATCGCGTTCTGAATCCCATAAATCAACATCTACAACAAAAAATCAAACCCCTATGAATGCGGATTTGACCCCATAAGCTCAGCACGACTCCCATTCTCAATAAAATTTTTCTTAATCGCAATCACCTTCCTACTATTTGACCTTGAAGTCGCCCTACTCCTCCCCCTCCCTTGAGCACTGCAAACAAACAACCTCTACCCAGTTATCCTCATAGCACTGGCTCTAATCATCATCCTATCACTGGGACTAGCATATGAATGTTCTCAAAAGGGATTAGAATGAAATGAATATGGTGCTTAGTTTAACACAAAGCAAATGATTTCGACTCATTAGATTATGAACTACTCATAAGCACCAAAATGTCCCCTATCCTAATTAACCTATTCCTAGCCTTCCTAGCATCCCTATTAGGAGCACTAATTTATCGATCACACTTAATATACTCACTCCTATGCCTAGAGGGTATAATACTATCAATTTTTATCACCACAACCCTAATCACCCTGAACTTCAACATCACCCTATCATTTATATTCCCCATCATCATCTTAGTTTTCACAGCCTTCGAAGCCGCAGTAGGACTAGCCCTGCTAGTCACAATATCAAACACATACGGAACGGACTATGTACAAAACCTAAACCTCTTACAATGCTAAAAATCATTATACCAACAATCATACTCATCCCCATAACATGATTCTCAAAAAACAATATAATCGGAATCAACTCCACTGCCTACAGCCTACTAATCAGTATACTATGCCTGTTAACCCTAAATCAATCAAACGAAAACAGCCTTAACTTCTCATTATTATTCTCCTCGGACTCCCTCTCAACCCCTCTCTTAATCCTAACAGCCTGATTACTACCACTAATAATTATAGCCAGTCAACAACACATGAACAAAGAACCAGTAGAGCAAAAAAAATGTATATTACTATACTGGTACTACTACAAATTCTACTAATCATAACATTTACATCCACAGAACTAATCTTATTCTACATCCTATTTGAAGCCACACTAATTCCCACACTAATTATCATTACAGATAATTAACAGATGAGGAAACCAAACAGAACGACTTAACGCAGGCCTATACTTCTTATTTTACACACTAATTGGATCCCTACCCCTTTTAGTTGCATTATTCTACTTACAAAACTTGCTAGGATCCCTAAACCTTCACATCCTAAACAACTACTCAGGACAACTAAACTTATCAGTATACTAATTGTAGCCCATGGCCTAACCTCATCAGTCCTATTCTGCCTAGCAAACAC
The DNA here is from genome assembly GCF_047511655.1 of Castor canadensis. Classification (NCBI taxonomy): domain Eukaryota; kingdom Metazoa; phylum Chordata; class Mammalia; order Rodentia; family Castoridae; genus Castor; species Castor canadensis. The sequence continues at coordinate 8,575,929 of NC_133391.1, forward strand.
AAACTACAAATGAGTACATAGCTGAACCATACTCCTAACCCGAGGCCTGCAAACAATACTCCCACTAATAGCCCTGTGATGACTTACAGCAAGCCTAACCAACCTTGCATTACCCCCAACAATCAACCTGATCGGAGAACTAATAATTATCACCTCCTCATTTTCATGATCCAACTTCACCATCCTCCTTATAGGAACTAACACACTAATCACAGCCTTATATACCCTATACATACTAACCACAACTCAACTAGGCAAACCTACCTATCACATAAATAACATTCATCCATCATTCACACGAGAAAACTCCCTAGTTTTCCTCCACCTACTCCCCCTACTCCTACTATCTTTAAATCCAAAGATCATCCTTTCAATCTCTTTCATCACAGAGATTGAAAACTCTACCTTAAAGTTCATTTGGAAACACAAGAGACTGCAAATACCCAAGGCAATACTCAGCAAAAAGAGCAATGCTGGAGGTATCACAATACCTGACTTCAAACTATATTACAAGGCAATAGCAATAAAAACAGCATGGTATTGGTACAAAAACAGACATGAAGACCAGTGGAACAGAATAGAGGACCCAGACATGAATCCACACAACTATACCTACCTCATTTTTCACAAAGGTGCCAAAAATATACGATGTAGAAAAGACAGCCTCTTCAACAAATGTTGCTGGGAAAAGTGGTTATCCATCTGCAAGAAACTGAAATTAGATCCATGTCTATCACCCTGTACTAGTATCAACTCAAAATGGATCAAGGACCTAAATATCAGACCTGAAACTCTGAAGTTAGTACAGGAAGGAGAGGAAACACTTTGGAACTAATAGGTATAGGCAAGGACTTCCTGAAAAGAACCCCAGCAGCTCAGCAACTAAAAGAAGGATGAAATAAATGGGACCTCAAAATTAAAAAGCTTCTGCACAACAACAACAACAAAAAGGTCTCTAAACTAAAGAGACCACCCACAGAGTTGGAGAAAATATTTTCCAGCTATACATCAGAGAAAGGGCTGATAACCAGAATATATAGGGAACTCAAAAAACCAAACTCTCCCAAAATCAATGAACTAATAAAGAAATGGGCAACTGAAGGAAACAGAATTTTTTCAAAAGAAGAAATTCAAATGGCCAAAAAGCACATGAAAAAATGCTCACCATCTCTAGCTATAAAGGAAAGGCAAATTAAAACCACATCTTACCCCTGTTAGAATAGCCATCGTCAAAAACACCAACAACAACAATTGTTGGCAAGGATGTGGGGAAATTGGAACCTTCATACACTGCTGGTGGGTATGCAAGGTAGTACAACCACTCTGGAAAACAATATAGAGGCTTCTTAAAAATCTAAACGTAGATCTGCCATGTGATCCAGCAATCCCACTCCTGGGGATAGACCCAAAGGAATTTGACACAGTTTACTCCAGTGGCACCTGCACACCCATGTTTATTGTAGTGCTATTCACAATAGCCAAGTTATGGAAACAACCAAGATGCCCCACTACTGACGAATGGATCAAGAAAATGTGGTGTTTTATACACGATAGAATTTTACTCAGCCACGAAGAAAAATGAAATCTTATCACTCACAAGTAAATGGATGGAACTGGAGAACACCATTCTGAGCAAGGTTAGCCAGGCTCAAAAGACCAAAAATCGTATGTTCTCCCTCATATGCAGACTTTAGATCTAGGACAAATACAGCAATGTTGTTGGACTTGGGTCACATGACAAGGGGAGAGCACATACGGGTGGTATGGAGATAGGTAGAAAAGCCAAAACATGAAAGCATTTGATATCCCTACTCCAGAAGAAATAATACAGAAACGTTAAAGCGACAGAGGTCAACACGAGAAGGGAATCAGGAACCAGTGTAAATATAAGTTAGGGATGAATCAACTTTGATTGTAACACATTGTATATGGAAGCAATGCTAGGAATCTCTCTATAGCTATCCTTATCTCAACTAGCAAAAATGCCTTGTCTTTCTTATTATGCTTATGTCTTCTCTTCAACAAAATTAGAGATAAGGGCAGAACAGGTTCTGCCTGGAAGCAAGGGGAGTTGGGGGGAGAAAGTGGGGACAGGGGAAAGTGGGGAGAAATGACCCAAACAATGTACACACATGTGAATAAATGAAAATAATAATAATAATAAAAAGTCCAGTCCTGTCTATCTTCCACCTGGACAAGATCTCACACCCTTGCCTTTCCATTGTGTGCTAGTTCTATAGCTCCAGGAGACACTCAGAAGCCCCTCTTAATTTATGGGCATCCACACCCTTTTAGAGACAGGAGAGCTCCCCAACTCATACCTGTCCTAACAGGTCTTGTGATTCATCAGGCATAGGGACAAGAGTGGGAGGAATATTTCTTCCTTTTTGAGCTACAAACACCTGCCCCCTGAGTACGCAATGCCCTTCACACCATAGTTCAAACTCTCACCAACACATAGGGACAAACTGACTCTCTAGCAGCCATAAACCTACAGAAAAAAAGGCCTTTATGTATGCTTACTCCCACCCATAGGTGAAATTTTACAATGCTGATGGAAGATGGCTGTTTGGGGGTTAATAAATCATGACAGACTCAAACTAACATTCATAGATTAGCCCATTGTGTCTCTCAACTACAGAATTGGCTACTCAAAGATGTTTCATGGAAAACATCTGTTCATGGCTTTCCAGGTTCCACCTTTCTTGCTACCTTTAGTTTCCCTATTAGTGCTCCCTCTTATTACACTTTGCATCAATAATATTCTTACCAAGTTTGTTTCTGCTCATTTCCAGCCAAAAAAACTACAATGAAGTTACAGCGGGGATTCTGATTAATACCATCTAGTGTCCTGTTACTCCCCAGCTTCTTGGATAAGACTTCCATGTGGTTTTATTCCAGTACACAGTTACATCCCACCATGTTCCTGTGTACTTTCTATAACCCTCTGCCAGAACACCAAACAAATAGGCAGGGACATCTCTACAACCCCGTCCAGCTCTAAGAAGGTGAGAACTCCACCCCACTTAAACTAGGATTTGTTTTGTTGTTATGTCAGGGTGGAATGTGGATGAAAGTCTCACTTAAGGAGGCATGGTGGAAATGTAATACCAAGGGCCATGTGGAATGAGGAAGGGAGGGCCAAGGGCAAAATGTTCTTTTGCATACTTAAGTCAAACCACTATTAGAGGAAAGAGAAATCAATCAACAAGGCCCCCAGGAAAGTTCTTATCATAATTGCAAAACCTGTCAAAGTCTGTCTCCAACACCATATCAGTACAGCAGCAGAGACAATTTCTCTTGCTCCTAGGCTGCCCACAGATTCTCTTAACAATGCCCTGAATAAATTCTTGCTTCCTGCCTCTAATCTTGATTAATACGTTTACTAACTGGCAGCTCTGAAGTCTTTCACACTCTCTACCTCCAGGACCCCTACTCATCTCCCTGACTCTCCTCTGTCTCCCCTACTGACCCATCCCACCTTCTCAACCTCTTTACACCTACCAGAAATCTACCCACATTTCTGGCTTTTCCCACTGCCCTAACCTCTGTCACCCCTACTGCCCTATCCTTACTTGGCTAGACCTACCCATTCCCCTGAACCCTCCTCTTCTCTCTGACACCCTCACCACCTCCCTGAGTATTCCATCTCCTTGCATCTCTCTAAGTATCCTTGAGTCTTCCATCTCTGAACCTTCCCCATCTCCATGACCTCTCCAAACCTCTCTTACTGCAGATTGTGATGGAGAAGGGACCAGGGTTTCCCACAAACTCAAGCAGTGCTATACCAGTGAACTATACCCAGAGGCCATTGCCTGTTTCAGTTCAGACATTATATATACAGAGAGAGCTGTGTAACAATCACCATCACCACTATCCCAGTTTAGAGTATTTCAAACCCCACCTAGGGAAACTCCTGCCATTGACAGTTACTTTCGCTCTTGCTACCTCTAGTCTCAGGCGATGACTGGTGTACTTTCTGCCTCTATCAATGACTCTCACCCTGGAACAAAATCAGTTCAAATGATTCTAAGCTTCTGCACAGCCAAAGAACCAGTCAACAGAATGAAGGGATAACCTAAAGAATGGAAGAAAATCATTTCAATATACTCATCCAAAGGAAATTAAAATTTACAATACAGAAAGACCTCAGAAAATTGAACAAAAAAGCAAACACTCTTAACACTGTAGACACAAGTGCTGTAACACTACCCACAATCAAGTTCCCAAGGTCCCAAAGCACTAAGCTAGAGGAATATATCACAGGCTGCTCTCAAGGCCCGAGGCAACTATAACTTAGACAAGAGAGTGTCAATGGAAGCTGCTGTCAAGGGATGAGTGCCTCACCTCCTTAGACCAAAGAACTACAACACTAGCTGAAGTTAACTGCTGAAGATTCTGACACACTATATCCAAGTGTTTTAGCACCAATCACTGTCAACTGCCAAGGGTTCCAACACAATGGTTCTAACACTAGCTTCTGTCAAGGACTGATGGTCCCAATGTCCTAGACCAGCGACCTGTGATATCAGCCCCTGCCAAGGGCCGAGGATTGTGATCTGTTTTCAGGGCCAAGTTTCCAGAATCCAAATGCCTAGAGGCTGTCAATGGCTGAGGGTCTGGTCACCCTAGTCCATGTGCTGCCGAGGGCAAGGGCTCACACATCCTAAGCCAGAGATCCATAGCACTAGCTGCTATATAAGGGCCCTCAAAGCAAACAACCTAGGTCCAAGAGCCTAGTAATGACAATGACATTAGTCATTGTCAAGGGCAGAAGGACCTGACACCTAGATCAGAGAACTGTAACAGGTGCTATTGTCAACAGCTGAGGGTCCCAACACCCTAAACATTAGACCTTTAACACTACTCAAGGTCAACAGCTAAAGTTCCTGACATTCTTGACCCTATATTTGTAAAGGTAGCTGCTGTCAATGGATGAAAATTCTGACAGCCTAGTCCTGAGAACTGTAACACTAGTCACTGTCAAGTACCCAATGTCCTTACACCATGGACCAGAAAGATGTAACACTAGTCACTTTTAAGGTTCAAAGTTCCTAACACTACAGAGAGCTGAAACAGTAGTCACTGACCAGAATTGTGGGTCCTGATAACCTATGCCTGTGAGCTGTAACTCTAGCTGCTGTCTCAAGGCAAAGTTCTGACCCCCTAAAGCAGAAAGCTGTAACAGTAGTCACTGTCTAGAATTGATACCGTAGGCCTGTGAGCTGTAACACTGACTACTGTCTCAAAGCCAGGGTTCTGACACCCAGGCCAGAGAGCTATAACAGTAGTCAGTATCAAGGGCCAAGATTGCAGACACTCTACTCCAGTGAGCTGTAATATTAGTTCCTTTCTAGTAGCTGAGAGTTGTGCCACTGTGATAATAAATACTGTCAAGTTTTGTTGGTGCATACAAATTCGTGGGATGCTCTCTTGTTTTGATTTCTGCTAATTCAGTAGTCATGTACTCTCTCTTTTTATTTCTGATTTTATTGAGTCTTCTTTTCATTAGTTAATCTAGAATAGGTAATCAAGATAATAGATTTAGAATTTGGGTAATCTTTTCAAATAACCAGCTTTCAGGTTTGTTGATTTTTTCTATTTGGGTTCTCTCTGTTGTAATTTTTGTGCTAGGTGTAGGATTGCTTTGCTTTGCCATTCTTGTTTCCTACATTTCAAACTTAGAATGTTGATTTCAGATTTTCTTTCTAAATGGAAGAGCACACAGCTATAAATTTGTTCCTTGCTCCTTGTGTCTGATGGCTATATCCAACATGAACTCCTTTTTTATTTCTTTTCTGATGGATTTGTCTGTGTTTGTGAATTTTGTTTATCCTTCAAAGATCTGCCTTTGTTTCACTCATCCTCTGTAGAGTTATTTTAGTTTCCATTTCATTAATTTCAGCTCTGATCTTATTAGTATTTTCCTTATACTTTTGGGTTCATTTTCTTCTTGATTTTCCAAGACCTTGACCTCCATCATTTGGTTATTTGATGTCTTGACATGCATCATTAGGTTATTTAAGGTCTCTGTGCTTTTTAAATACAGGATTTTTAGCTATGAACTTCACTTTTAGTCATTTTTTATTTAGATACCATTGATGTTTAGTTTTTCTTCTGAGGAGTTCTAGCTGAAGTTGTGAGGAAAGAACAATGTGGCACAAACTAAAAACACCCCTTTTGATAGAAGGAAACTCATAGATCATTATACGGTCCACTAACCATAGGTCAAGATGGCTTAAAATTTTTTCACATAAGCATAACAACTGGAAACATCTAACTCACCATGGAACATGCATTCTGTGATGACCTTATGGATTTATTCTGGAGGACAAGTGCCTAGAGAAGGAGGGGGAGTCCCAGAGAGTGTTTCTTTAGACCATGGGGTCTTGTGCTAATGCCATGGGAAAGGCATCACACAGAGAAACTTGATGCAGAGGAAAATATGGTGAATGGTAGAGGCAACATCAAGATCTGTGACTTTGGGTTGAGTGTTAAATTAGGAACTGGGTAACAACAAGTCATCTTCTGTGACACTGTACTTTCCATTGCCCCAGAAATGAAACTATGTGACATATATGATTTTCATGTTCTTGGCGTGTGGAGTCTGGGGATTCTTCTCTATATCATGGTCACAGCCTACCATTCCATGGAAACAACTTTATCCTGCTGGAGTTGCAGTTACTGCATGCAAGGCTTAATAATCCATCACAACTTTCTGCAGAAGAGCAAAATATCATCAGTCTTTCCCTTCCATGGAGGAAACTTTGCTATGCTATGGGAAGACAGGGATAACATTCATAGTTTAACACACAGTTCTCTCAGATAGAGAATGGGCTCCTCAAAGATGGCTGTCATAGGAAAACACCTGTCACATATTCCCTAGATCCACTCTTCTTGAAACCTTTTGTTTCCCTATCACTGCTCCTCCTTACTGCTTTTTCCACCATTAATATTCTCACCAAGTTTTTTTCTTCTCATTTCTAGCCAAAACCCTACAGATGATATTGCAGTGTGGATTCTGATTAATACCATCTAGGTCCTGGTACTCCTCACATCCCTAAACAAGGATTCCACTTGATATCTATACAAAATGGAATTTTATGCAGCCATGAAGAAGAATGAAATGTTATCATTCGCAAGTAAATGGATGGAACTGGAGAATATCATTCTGAGTGAGGTTAGCCTAGCCCCAAAGAACAAAAATCGTATGTTCTCCTTCATATGTGGACATTAGATCAAGGGCAAGCACAAGGAGGTGATTGGACTTCAATCACATGATAAAGCAAGAGCACACTTGGGAGGTATTGGGGTAAATAAGACACCCAAAAACCTAGATAGCAATTGTTGCCCTCAATGCAGAGAAACTAATGCAGATACTTTAAAGCAACAGAGGCCAATAGAAGAAGGGAACCAGGAATTAGAGAAAAGGTTAGTTCGAGAAGAATTAATTTAGAATGTAACACACATGCACATGAAAGCAATGCAAGTCAACTCCCTGTATAGCTATCCTTATTTCAACTAGCAAAAACCCTTTGTCCTTCCTATTATTGGTTATACTCTCTCTTCAACAAAATTAGAGATAAGGGCAAAATAGTTTCTGCCTGGCAGCCAGGGGGTGTGGGGGGAGAGGGAGGAGGTAGGGGAGTAAGGGAGTGGGCAGGGGAAGGGGGGAGATATGACCCAAACATTGTATGTACATATAAATAAAGAAAAAAAAAGGATTCCACTTGGTTTTATTCCAGTACTCAATCACATCCCACCATGTCCCCATGGACTGTCCATAACCCTCTGTCAGAACAACAAATGAATAGTCAGGGACATCTCTACAACCCTACCCAGCTTGAAGCAATTTCAAGAAGAAAAGACCTCCAACTCACCAAGCAGGATTGATTTTGTTGTTCTGTCAGGGGTGGGATATGGAGCAAAGTCTCCCTTAAGGAGCCATGGTAGAAATAAAATACCAAGGACCAGGTGTAATGAGGAAGTGAGGGCCAAGTGTGCAAATGTTCCTCTGTGCACTTAAGTCAAGAATAAGTCAGAATAAGGATTGAGCAATCAACAGGACTGGGTAAAAGGAAATATCAAACCTGGAAAAGTCTTTCTGCAAAATTATATCAGCACAGCAACAGGGACAATTTCTTTTGCTCCTAGGATGCCCACAGATTGTCTTAGCAACACCCTGAATAAACCTTTGCTCCTACTGTCTGGTCTCAGTTAATACTTCTACCAGACAGTGCTCTGACCTCTTCCACACTCCCCACCTCCATGATGCCTCCCAACCTTTCTGACCTAACTGCTCCACTGACCCCTACCTATCTGACTGCTCCTCACCTAAACACTTCCTTCCTCTCTGAGCCTTTCATACCTGTCCTACCATTCTAAGGTCCTCTCCCCAACTACTTGGCTTTTTTCCATCACCCTAACCCCTACTCAACTGCCTGGCCCCCTCCGTACCTCCTATACCCTCACCTTCCTTTTCTTTTTGACCCATCCTGCCTTCTTAACCTCTCTACACCTACATGACACTTAACCACATTCCTGACCTCTCCCCATCACCCTAAACTCTATCTCCTGATTACCCTATACCTACTTGCTTGACCTTAACTAATTCCCTGATCCTTCTTCTCCTCTCTGACCACATCACCACCTCCCTGAATCCCTTTCCTTCACATTGAACCTTTCACACCTCCTTGAAATGTCCTGACCTCCCTAACCACTCCAAACCTCTCTCACCTGCATCACCTCCCTAACCCTCCTTACCTCTTCACATCTATTCCCACCACCCTGACACTCCTCACATTCCTGACCTCTCTCCTCATCCCTGATCTCTCCTCACTTACCTGACCTTCTCCTCCCTGAACCTTCAATACCTCGCTTAATTCTACCTACCTCGCTGACTACTATCCTCCACCTAGACCCTTACCCACCATCATCATCCCTAGCAACAGCCTTAGCCTCTCTGCCCTTCCTCTACCACCAAGTCCCTGGTGTCCAGATTTAATAAAAGTGCAAAGAGGACACTGTTCAATGCATTCAAACTCCATTCCTCTTGAGCAACTATGTTCACTGCTGTTGCCATGACATATGGATATTAGACCACAGCCATTCCTATAGACAGCAATCAGACACTCTCTAAGCCTCAGCCGTGGATTAGGCTGCATCATTAGTCACCCTTGATCTGAGGCCACCATGTTCGTGGGCTGAGCAGCTAGCAGGTTCTCTATATCTCCAACAGGAAGATACCCAATACTGGACTATCCAGACTTCAATTGCATGAACCACTCTAACAAAATATGTCTTATATGGCTCTTCTTTTGATGTTGTTCTTCTGGAAACCCTGACTAATATACCAAGAGCCTCTAACCTTTCTGCTGTTGCCTGACAATCTGGGGTCTGTGGCCTGAACCAGGGACCTTTGACCTCCCTCCAGGTGGTCAGCATCAGAATCCCATTGTGCTGTACCTGTCCTTAATGGCTCTGCCTTCCTGAAAAATTCCCCCTCCTCAGTTGCTCCACCCGCTCAAACATCATTCCTTTCTAAGCCTTTTTTGCTGGGGGAGGGATATTGGCCTTAACTCAGGTCCTTGAACTTTTAAGGCAGTTGCACCATGACAGGAGTCACACCCCCAGATATTTTCCCAAAAAAAGTGAGAATTACTAAGTGACTTATTGCATTTCTGTCAGTGGTTTTGCAAAAGGGTTATTTACAAATCCTAAACTCACCCTTTTTTCTTACACTGCTGGGGCTGGAACCAAGGCTTCCCAAAAAGGCTACTAGTGCTATGTCACTGAACTATACCCAAAGGCCATTGCCTGTTTCAGTTCAGATATGTTCAGTATATTTGCAGAGTTGTATAACCATCACCATGATCTCAGTTTAGAATACTTAAACCCCGCTCCCCCAATGGGAACTCCTGCCATTTACAGCTACTTTCCCCTTGTAACCTCTATCCCCAGGTGATGACTGGTATACTTTCTGCCTCTATCAAAAGATTTCACCCTGTAACAAAATCAATTCAAAAAACTACAAAGTTTCTGCAAAGCCAAAGAAACAGTCAACAAAATGAAGAGACAACCTAAAGAATGAAAGAGAAATCAAGGCAATATATTCACCCAAAGGGAATTAACATGTAGAATACAGAAAGATCTTAGAAAATTAAACAAAAAGAGCAAATAATCCAACACTATGGACACAAAAGTTGTTGGTACCTGCTATTCAACCAGAGGCTACACAACATTGGGTCAAAACCCTGCACTTGGGGCATTACTATAGTCTATAAGTTCTGGAAGCCTTGAGAGATGGGAACAATGAAAATGTGAATGGAGAAAGGCAGGTATCTTACCAGTATAAACTCCAAAGAGTTAGATGTACAAACAATCTCTCTGTACAGCACCAGTTGCCAACCCAGAGGCACATGTCCAATTTAGCCTGCCATACACGGGAATGAAAAACACAGACCCGGATGAGTGAGAGAAGAGCAACAAAAACAGAAAATTTTCAAATTTACATAAAATTTTTAAACATTCCTGCTGAACTGTGATGTATATCTCATACTCATTTACTTGCAGATATTTTTTTCTTTTTTCTGTACATTCCAACAGTGGTTTTTGTCTTTTTGTTTCCCAATTCCTTCTTTTAACCTACCTGCCTCCCACCCCCTCACAGCAGGCATTCATGAGACCCCCACCTTCAAGTTTACAACCCTAAACTTCTATTATGCCATTTCTACCCTGACCCCCAATTCATTCTTTCTTCCTGTCAACCACCAAAACAACCTCAACCTATCAATTCTTTTTGTCTACCCTCCCTCAATTCTCCTTCAATACCAATAATTCCAACAGATGAAGGGGTTTCCACATGTTATTTTTTCTGTTTTTTAAGTTCTGTGGAGTTTATATTTGTTTGTTTTTCTATTCAATTTTCTCCAGTATTCTTTCCCCATTTCTCCCCTACTTTATTACCTACCTGATCTCTTCTACCCATCTGACTCTGCCTTCTAATTGATGCTTTATATTAGCTTAGCCACCATCCCATCCTATTGTATAAGCACTTCACCTCTTATTACCCACTCTACCTTTCCCTCTTTCTCTGTCCCATGACAACTCTAATTACCTTTGACTGTTCAAGTCCATGAAGAATAATATTTGTTCAAATTGAAAACAAAACATACTGGAATAATAGTTATATCTGATCTTCACCAGGGATTACTGTAACTTCAAGGCTGTGGTTCAGTAACTGAGACAGGTTGAGTAGCCAGTCCTTCTTTCCTTATGTGAAACAGGGGATAGAATTCAACATCTTGAGAAAAAGAATCTCAAACGATTGACACTGAGTCATACCATGCCCTCTTCTTTTTTTTTTGATAAAGAAGTCCTACAAAGTTATTTTTCTCATGATACAACTTCAAGGCCCTGCCCCCCCACCAAAAAACTATACATCAAATTCTTTTGCAAATTTTGGTTCTTCTGCTTTGCCTATTTGAGGGTGTGTCCTTGAGAAAGTCATCTCCCTTCTCTGTAAGCCACAGTTTCCTCACCTGCAAAATCTGAATCCAACTGCTCTGTGGTCCCTCTAGAGACTAAGGCCCCTTCCATGGCTGGGCTCTGTGCTGAATGCTTTCTTCTGCTCTTAAGCCCACTCTCCTTCCTAACCTAACCCTGAATCTATCCACAAGAACATCAGATATAACAGTGATTGTTTAGGGACTCACAATGACACTGTAATGTAGATTTGGGTGTGTCATCATTCCCTTTGCCAACCTGGAAGCAAGCTCCAACTGTGAGATGACATGCTCAAGGTCTTACAACCAGTAAGTGACAGAGTCAGGATCTGAACAGAAAGTTCCACTCAATTTCCTCTACTCAAATCTCCTATCCAAGATGGCAGAAAACCCCAAAGCTTTGCTGTTTGGGGAGTTAAACTTCATTTCCCTGATAATGTATGCATGTGTCATATGTGGGGTGTCACACTGCACATCAAGTCATTGGATCAAACCAGGGCTACAACTTTTCAAGTGCTTTTAGTCAAACTCTCAGTGAAGAGACTGGGAGGGTGCAGCTCAGTGACAGAATGTGTGTTTAGCATGTGCAAAGCCAAGGTTCAATCTCTAGAACCACCATAAAAAAAACCAAAAAAAACAAAGCTTCATACATGGGCCAGTGATTCATGAAAGCACTGAGGCCCAAAAAGATTTCCTAAAAAAACAGCAGCCCTGCAAATCCTATTATTTTTCCTTTCCCTGTTCAGGCACAGCTGCCTGACTCCTGCCTCTCTCCTACCTCAAAACAACGCTGGCATACATGTTTAATTTCCCAGTTACTGTATCAAATAGTCATGGAAAAATGAAGAATTTGGAGAAATTCCTTCCACTAACTTTATAGTTTAGTATTATTTTATTTCAAATTACATAGAGGAGTCTAGACATACCTGCCCACACTACATGGGTTGTAAATGAGGGAGAGGTGGTTCTCCACATGAAATTTGAGGAAATCTTTTTTCCAGAGAAGGAGACTGAATCCTGGAAAGCATAGAAAGGAGATATCCACATCTAACTCTTGGTCTTCCTCTGTAAGCTGAAGGACCATTTGCATAGGACACAGTTTGAACTTGCCCCTCCCCTCCCTGGACCTCATCTCTATGTAAACAACTACTGCTTACTCAGCACCTATTGTACTAAGGTGGAAACAGGTTTCACCTGTGGGCACATAGCACACAATCCCATCAGTTGGGTGTATGTAAGTTTAAATGTGTTTTAGATTCAAAAGAAAAACAAAGACAGGTTCAGGTAAAGTGGCTTTGCCTAAAACATATACAATATTGTATGTATTGTCAACCCAGGTCTGCATTGCACCAAGATATGCCCCCTTCTTCAGAAAGAAAACAAACCAGAACACAAATATTGTCTAGTCCTGTATAATACTTCATGAAACCCCAAACACAGGGGCACAGAGTCTGGAACCCTGATCCAAAAACAACCACAGATTTGTAACTCTCAATTTAGAAACATAAAACACAAAGACAACAATTTCCCCTCAAAAGCCAACTCCACCAATAAGGATATAAAGAGTGAAAAGAAGAAAATATGAAATATTGAAATCCAAAAAATAATAGACAGTATGGTTCATTTGCTCAAAGAAGAAACACCAAAACTAGTGTCTGATCTTAATGAGGATATGAATAAACTACAAAAGAGTCCAAACAGAATTGAAATAAATAGATGAATGAAATTAAGAAAATTATGGAGTGTAGAAAGAGGAACTCAATAAAGATACAGAAATCCTGAAAAAGAATCAAGCTGAAATGAGCATCTTAATATCCCAAATAAAAATCTCAATTGAAAGCTTGGCAAGAAGAGTGGAGCAAGCTGAAAACAGAATATTGGGAACAGAAGACAAAGTAGAGGAATTAGATCAAACAATGTGAAAGAATGGGAAAAATTCCTAAGAAAACATCAATGGAACAATCAAGGCATCGGGGACACAATGAAAAAATCAAAACTATGAATCCTGGGTACTGAAGTAGGAAAGTAGAACAAACTAAAGGCATAGACAACAAATTCAATAAAATAATAGTTGAAAACTCCCAACAACATGTGAGTAAAGTACCCAGGTGTAATAAGAATCTTATACAGCATCAAATAATTAGGAGTAAAAAAGAAATACCCCTAAACAAATCATAATCAAAACACTCAACATACAAAACAAAGAAAGAATACTGAAAGCTGCAATAGAGAACACACAAGTCACATGTAAAGGCAAACCTATTAGCATAACAGCAGATTTCTCAACACAAACTCTAACACAGGAAAGTCAAGGACAGAAATATCTCAGGCCCTGAAAGAAAACAACTGTCAAACTAGACTAGTCTATCCAGCAAAACTATTCTTCCCATTTAAAGGAGAAATTTAAACCTTCCACAACAAGGAAAACCAAAAGGAATTCTGGACTACGAAGCTATAGCACTACAGAAAGTACTTGATGGGCTGCTACACACAGAAGAAGAAACTAGAGTGAGACAGGAAGATGCAAAAAATAAATAAATAAATAAACACTTTTGACCAGCATACCAACAATTAGGGAATGGGATAAAAGTAAACATAGGGAAATAAAAATGACTGGAAAGACCACACAACTCTCAGTACTAACACTGAATGTAGACTGCCTCAATGACCCAATCAAAAAACATAGAATAGCTGACTGAGTTAAAAAACAAGACACTATCATATGTTGTTTGCAAGAGAGACTTCTCATTCAAAAAATAAAGACTTTCCTAGAGTCAGTGTTTTTGAAAAAGATTTTCCAAGCATATGACCACAGAATCAGACAAAATAGACTTCAGACTAAAATCAGTCAGGAAAGACAGTGAAAGTCTCTTCACATTAATAAAAGGAACTGTTTATCAAGTGGAAATTTCAATTCTTAACTTTTATACACCAAACAGAGGGGCACCTAACTACATTAAAAAAACACTGATGGACCTAAACACAGATAAATCTTAACACAGTGATAGTAGGAGAACTAATGCCCCACTGTCACCAATAGATAGGTCATCTAGGCAAAAAATCAACAAAGATATTAGAACATTACACACATTAGGACACATGGACAAAATAAACATCTATAGAATATTTCACCCAATAACCAGGAAATAAACACTCTTTTCCACAGATCATGGAACTTTCTCAAAGTAGATCATCTTTTAGGACACAAAGCAAGTCTCAACAAATTCATAAAAACTAAAAAAGGCCCAAAATTATATCAGAACACAATGGAATAAAACTTTACCTCAACAAAAAAGAAATCATAAAAAATATTCAAACATATGGACACTGAACAACACACTGCTGAATGACCAGTGGGTGACCAAAGAAATAAGGGAAGATATCTAAAAGCTAGAATCTAATGAAAATGAAAACACACCTTACCAGAATCTGTGGGACATAGCAAAGGCAGTGCAAATGGGAAAGTTTATTGCTATAAGTGCCTACATTAAAAAATAGACATCTCTAAAGTAAACAACCTAATGATGTACCTTAGCTTCTAGAAAAACACGAATAAACCAAACCCCAAACTAGCAGATGAAAGAAATAAAAAAGATCAGGACCAAGAACAATGAGCTGGAGACCAAAAACAAAACTATACAAAAAAGCAATGAAAGAAAATGTTGGTTCTTTAAAAAGGTTAAGAAGATGTATAAAACTTTAGTCAACTTGACAAAATGGAGGAGGAAAAAGACACAAATAAATAAAAGCATATATGATAAAGGGGCCATAACCACAAATACTAAAAAAAATCCAGAGGAGTATTAGAGAGTTCTTTGAAAACTTATATTCAAGTAAAGTAGAAAATCTTGATAAAATGGATATATTTTTAGATGCATATAACCAATCAAAATTGAAGATATTGGCCCCTTAAACAGTCTTATTCCAAGGAATGAAATTGAACCATTAATAAAAAGTCTCCCTACAAAGAAGAGCCCAGGACCTGATGGATTGGCAGCAAAATTTTACCAAACATTTAAAGAAGAACTTATACCAATACTCTTCAAACATTTCCAGGATGTAGAAAGGGAATGAACACTACCAGACTCATTTTATGAAGCCGGCATTATACTCATTCCAAGACCAAATAGAGATGCATAAAAAGAACCAGAACTATAGACCAACATATTTAATGAATATAGATTCAAAGATTGTCAACAAAACACTGGCAAACAGAATTCAACAACACAACAAAAAGATCATACACCATGACCAAGTTGGTTTCATTCCACAAATGCAAGAATGGTTAAACATAGACAAATCTACTAATGTCACAGCATATAAACAGAAGCAAGGACAAAAGTCACATGATCCTCAGAATAGGTGAAGAAAAGCCTTTGACAAAACTTCAAACCCTGTCATGATAAAAGTTCTGATGAAAGTAGGAATTGAAGGAATGTTCCTCAACTTAATAAACCTAAAGACAACATTATACTATTTAGAGAACAACTGAAACCATTCCGACTAAATTCAGGATGATACAGGGATGCCCACTTTCCCCACTTCTACTCAATATAGTTTTGGAATTCCTGGCCAAAGCAATAAGACAAAAGCAAGAAAAACAGGGATTCAACTAGGAAAAGAAGAAGTCAAACTATCCCTACTTGCAGAGGACAGGATCCTAAACCTAAAAGACCCTAAAAACTTTACCAAATAACTATGAAAAATTTTAAACTCTTATGGCAAATAACAGTATACAAAATTAACATACAGAAATCGGTATCCTTCCTGTATACAAACAATGAACAGACTGAGAAAGAAACCAAGAAAATAATCCCATTTACAATAGGCTCAAGAGTCATGGAATTGTATTCAGCCATGAAGTAGAAAGAAATTGTGTCATTTGCAGGTAAATGGATGAAACTGCAGAACACTGAATTAAGTGAAGTAATTCAGGTTCAGAAAGACAAAGATACTAACAGGAACGGAGAGAAGAAACTTATCAGCTTCTGCTTTTGCTCATTTCCATGTTGCATGAGCACAAATATCTATATTTGAATTCTTGTCACAGGAATGCTCTATCAAAGAACCTAAAACAAGTAACTTAAAACAACAGAGATTTACAACAATGCAGGTAGGAAAGGT
Source organism: Castor canadensis (assembly GCF_047511655.1). Taxonomy (NCBI): domain Eukaryota; kingdom Metazoa; phylum Chordata; class Mammalia; order Rodentia; family Castoridae; genus Castor; species Castor canadensis. Next base: position 8,592,557 of record NC_133391.1, read on the forward strand.
CCCCAGGACTACATCTTAAAACCATAGAAATTTTGAGAACCTAGATGTTCAAAACAAAGGTTTCTCTGGGCCCATACAACCTGTGAGCCACTGGACAGTATCTTTCCTACTCTCGTGGCATCTGTCAGTGCTATTCAATTTTGGCAATCCCTTCTATGCAGTTTCATAACCCCAGCCTCCATCTTTATGATCACATGACACTGTCCTTATAATACAGGACTCCAGTCACACTGGGTAAACGCTCACCATAAGGACTTCATCTTAACTTGAATACACCTTCAAATACTGTATCCAATTCTGGTCACATTCTCATGAAGCAGGGATTAGGACATTAACACATTTCTGAAGACACACAAATAAATGAATAACAGCAATATTCCTTAAGATTTTAGATGATAGGCTTAGTGTCATAAGGTCTCATATTTTCATGGTCTTTGCAGAAGTAAGTGCCAGCTAGTCAGCCACATAATGCAGTGTTATTTGAATTTTACAATGCCTAAGCTTGGAGAAATATAAGAACTCAGTTTTTTAAGCAATTGACCTGATGTTTTATTGGCCTTCTCCCTTTCAACTTGCACCTAATGTAGCATTCTCTGATGCAATGCATTTAAATCACTTGAAAGGACTTTTGTGCCAGATGTGAGTATTCTCTAGGTCTGTCTGACCCTTTCACCTCAAATATTATTTTGTGTCATCTGATGCAATTCACTTACATCATTGCAAATGATGTTCACTCAAATGGTTTGATGACAAAGTTTTGGTAGCAAAGCTTCTCAAGAGGAAATTTTCCCTGGGGACTTGATCTCTGTGGTCTTGGGTGAAATCACAGACCTGGAGTTGGAAAGGATGACACTCACATATATTTTCTAACTTGTGATTTTTGCATAGACACAGGAATTCAGCTGCAGTGCCCCAGGGAAGAGAATATTCCAGATATACCCAGGTGCATGGAGGAGGTTGAAGAGAAAGGAACTGGGAGACAGAGTGAACTCTCCATTCTTCAACACTAATAAAAACAGATATATGCATACTTGCACACGTTTATATGTCTACCAGTATGATGTCGCAGGTTCCACTTTTGCCTACACTTAGAGCTCAGCAGAAACAACAGAGATGTTTATATATAACAAGTCCCCCTGGACAAAGGGACTAGCAACACACTTTTTATTAAAATGTATGTTCTTTTTAATTTATTTATTTTCTGATTTATTATTATGACGAATGATGCATAGGAGGTCTATGGATGGATAGATCAACAGTGCTGTGTCTTCTGTCCTGTTCTTCCCAACCATACCAAGACCTACCCAAAAATTATTCTGTCTTGTACTGCTGAATACTTAGCCACTTTTGAAGGGTTGAGGTTATTTTGCATTTCACTCTTTTAGTGTCTCATTTTCCTGGTGAAAGCTGAGTGAGACAGTTGTTAATTGTACTGCTGCATCACAACTCTCCATCCTCTTGAGAGTTGTCATTGCATGGGGTCAAATGATGTCTTTTACAAACACTGTCCAAGCCAGTGGCATGAGCTTAGCACTAAGAGACTGCAACACAGTGTCCCTTTAAAAAATCAATGGTTTACTAATGTTTCTTTAAAGAAGCAAATAATTCCTAATGCTTGTGCAGATGGGCTACTGTTATTTATGTCCCTCCTGCTTCCGCAGAGGTATTAATGATATTTACATACTCTTTCACTAATGTGCATGCCATCACTTCATGCCAGTGGTGCTCCATCCTAGTGATGCTTCATGCCAGTGTTGCTCCATGCCCTGCAATCCAGGAAAGGAATAATAGAATTATCATCTGTGAGATTTTTATGCTTTCCATTTTGACTCTGCTTTACTTAGACTTATGCACAGCCAGAGGTATTACCAATTCAGGTCTGCATTCAAATGTCTAGTTAATAGATGAATGAACAGACATTCAGGGAATCCTAGTAGATGGGGTGAGCTCCTTTGAGGAAAGGGAAATTTCAATGAAGACACTGATTGATTACATCCCTTGTCAGATGCTACAGTGGCAGGTGTCACACCTAATATTTGAAAAAGCATAAATGGGTGGTTTATAAATTAGAGTCTCATTCCTGATGTAAAAGATGTCTAATTTATATATTCATGTTTGGATTTTATCTGTTTATTTTTTCTAATTATCTGGGAAAACTATTTTTCCTTTACTCTTGTCTTTTTTTTTCTCTTTCCTTAGTTTTACAACTACAAATTTTAATTCTGATAGTTGCTGCTGATTTTTGATGTTAGGTCTGAAGGGTTAGGACTCTGATTAAAAGAAGGTCTGTTCCCAATCTCCTGGTGGATATTAAGGAAGAAGTAGTTGAAGACTACTTTTTATAGTTGGTGATACAGACTTAAAGACTGCTCAAGATGGGTCATCACTATAGGCATAGGTACAGTTCCAGTGTAGTTTCCAGAAGACAGAGACAGAGAGAGAGAGAGAGAGAGAGAGAGAGAGAGAGAGAGAGAGAGAGGATTTAACTCTGTATATAACATGAGTAAATTGGAATTGATAATGAAGGAACAGTTTGCAGGTCTGGGGGTCAAATTGTATAAAATTATCAAAAGGGAGCATAGGAGTAAAGGCAGACTGGTGAAACTGAATTAAGCATGTGTTGAAAGCTGATCAGGGTGAGCAGAAATCTCCTCGGTATGGTGCTGGATGAGAAATGGTGAGCTATTGAGAGTAATCAGATATCTAAGGTAGATAAATTGACAAAGCAAGATTTATGCTGAAATTGGACAATGAAGAGAAGAACACCATAGATCAAAAGATGAGTCCTAGTCAAAAAAGAATTCAGAGGATGCTGAATAGAATTTTAACAGAGTTCAAATCTTTGTTGCAAGTAAGGCTAAGTATCTTACTTGTCGTCCCCCCAATCCTGAGGCATCCTGGATGCTGGAGGAGACATTTCTTCACTTCACAGGAGATTAGGCCATCTGCAATTCCTCTAGTCATCTGTTCACTCTCACCAGATCAAGGATCATTGTACTTTAGCCATTGATTCTTTTCAGACCTATGAACAGAAAACTCTGTATGTGAAAAATACATAGTTGTAATTAAATAAAAATTTCATATCCAGGTTATATGTCCACACCAAACAAGCTTTAGAGCCCAAACAGGGTGTTAAAATTCTTAAGTTCACGAGGGATCAAAAGAATATTAGGACAAGGAAAATATTTTCAAACATAAGCTACTAATTTTTTAATACCACCAAGATAAAGAATGTGGTCCTCATTTACTCAAGCCTACAAAACACACAGTATGGCTCAGAATATATATTTTATTTTTTCATCACATAAATAAAATCACATTTTAAGCATGGGATATTCTTACCTATCAACTACGTAACTTATTTTCATTGCAGAACAAAATCTCATGAATGTGTTTCTGTACTTATAAAATCCTTACATTTCTATATGGAGTCTAAATAATATTATATCAGGTATGGTAGAATGTTATTGGCAAATCTGTTTTTGGATATTGCTAATTTTGCAATTGAGTTCTAGTTTTATATTTGTATGTATGTATATAAGTGTATATGTCTAGATGTATATATAAATATATGTGCATTTAGGTGATAGAGGGATTATAGTATATTGTTTCTTCAGCTTGAGTAAAGCATCTGAATTTATAGGAGTAAAATCTCTGAGTATGTGATATGTACACATTGTTTTTTATTGGAGATTGACAAACTATAGTTATATATTTTAGGGCATGCAGAGTGATGGTCTGTTACATTATATAATGGGGTGATTATGTCAACCTAAATAGTATATTAGTCATCTCAAATAATTACCATTTTGATGGCAACTATCTATATATGAAAATATTATTAGGCATAAACCCTAAGAAATTTCTGGAAATTTGTCATTGATATTTTCACCAGTTTTGCAGAGAATACTATTTTTCCTTTTTAATTGAAAATTTTCTTGCCTGATCTATAAGTGTAAATATTTTTTCATTGATTATACACATAATTTTAATTACAAGTAGCACATTTATAATGGAATAAAGTTCATCTCATCACAAAGAAACAGTAATCTTACATCACATATCATTTAGAGTTATATAACTAAATAGAAAAGTAGAAGAAAAACAGAAAAGATGTGGATTAGGAATGAGAACAAGAAAAGTTAGCTAATTTGCATTAGCTATAAGGCCTTATAAGAACCAACTGTTAACACAGATAGATATACTTGACTGCATATGCACCCTAAGTTGGTTCATTGTCTTAGACAGTGAAGGCTGTTATATAATTAAATACTCAAAACTGAGGGACTTAAATAACACACATTTTTTCCACAATTATGCAGAATGAGAATTGCAAGTTCAATGCATTAGCAGATTCATTGTTTGGTAAGGACCTGCCTTCTGGTCCATGAATGGCTTATAGTCTACTCACAATGTCCTCATCTATCTGAGATAAAGTAAGTTCTCTGCATGTTCAAAAGTACACCAATCTGGTTTACAAGACATTCGTGCCCTTGAAATTTTAAAATCCTAATTTCTTCCCAAACATCTCACTTCTAACACCCTCATATTAGCATGGAGCATGTTTTCAACATAGGAATTCCTTTTGGGAAACAGTCATGAATATGTGTTAGATTTCAATCTTCTATTTGGAGGGCTATTTCTGAAGATCCCAATCCCTTCTTTCAGGTTTCTGTGGTATACAACATGCTATTTTACAGCATATGCTTAATAAGTCATGTGCATTTTCTGTTGTCTTCTACTTTACAGGTAAGTAGGGAAGATAGCATTGAGATGTAAATTCAAGGTAGTAACATATGGCTGTGATAAATGTATACAACGTGATCTACAGGATGAAATAAGTGATGATATACATATTTTGGAAGGTTTCTGTGAATTCTTTCAGAGGGATATTTTTAGTATATCAAATTAATCAAGGGTGGAAGTAATTTTTGGTAAAATTGTTAGAAATAGCTGAATATGAAAAATTACAGAGTTGTATAAAGACCAGAGAAGAGTTTTAAAAAGTTCCATGTAATTTGAACACAAGAAAAGTGAGGGTGGCTGTGGAACAGGATGTAAAAAAGGGGCAGAAGAACAATACTAAAGAGTTTGGATACAGTAGATTTTGAAAAGAGACCGAAAAAGGAATATGTGTTGGAAAGTAAGGAATGATATTGTGCTTATTACATATTATCAATTAATAGGAAATCCAAATGAATTAAAAATTAGTTCTTGACCTTAGTGGTGGCTGAATATATGTTTACATGGTAGAATTTTCATTTCTAGTTGTTAATAATGTTGCATTTGGAAAAGGAATTATAAAAGATGAGATTTATGATATTTATAAATTATGAAATACCTACAAAAATTAAATGAAACAACTTAGATCTTCTCACCATAAATTTAAAGAACATCCTTTAAAAAATATGAGAGTATATAAATAGTAGAAAAACAGGCATGTCCCTGGGTGAAAAGTGTTACAGTGAAGATATCTCATTATTTTACTACTAGATCTACTGATTCAATGTAATTAGATTTAAAATCCAAACATAATGTAGGATGGAAATATAGCTGTGAGGTCAGAAGAGTAACTCCCCCTATTAAATATCATTTATTATCTTTATTTATTATAAGCTCACACATTATCTTGATCATGGTGCTATCTCAATGAGTACATAGTTCTGGAGTGTTTTAACACAGCCATATTTTATAAGCTTGTAATCTTATAAGCATGTAATTTACTGATAAGAAGCTTGTGTACTACCAAAATTCCTATGTCAAAACATAAATCACAACATGATAGTATTAAGATGTAGGACTGTTTTTGAGCTAGTAAGGCCATGAAGTCTTCATTTATTTAATACAAGTGCCACTTACAAACTAATTTTATGGTGAGGCAAAAGTGGTAGAGCACTTAATAAGCAAGCATGAAGCTCTGTGTTGAAGTTTCAGTACTGCAAACAAGCAAAACAAACATATGTAAAACCCCACAGGATATAGGAGAGTTTCTTTCTCTCCACTTCCATGGGAAACATATAATCTTCATCAGATACTGTATCATCTAGCCTCTCGATATTGATCCCAAGTTATAGAACTATGAGGACTACATTTATGCTTCTATGAGTTTGCAATGCAAGGAATTTTATTATCACATACTGAATGTACTAAAACACTAGATACATTCCTTTGCATAAGGTAAAAACCTTGTGAATATGCAACTTAAATACGGACACAATAGTGTTGTTTATTTAACAAACAAAGTCTTCAGGTATTATTAATTAGGAATCATTCCTACAGAACAATCATTTTTTGCATTTTCCACCCACAAAGCAGAATTTGGCTAAGGTTATCTAATGTACTTAGTGAGGTGTCCTGTACAAAAGAGAATGGCTAAACTTCTACTGAAATATCACTTTTTAAATCAGATATGGATCATTGTGTGAAGTGTCCAGGTTATCAGTATGCCAACAGAGAACAAAAATACTGCCTCCAGAAAGCTGTGGCCTTTCTAGCTTGTGAAGATTCTTTGATGGCTCTGCCTGTATGGCTGTTTGCTTCTCTGCACTTATAGCTGTTTTTTTGGGATGTCTTTGTAAAACAGCAGGACATTACCCTTGTTAAGGCCAGTAATCTGGATCTCAGGTACATCTGATAAACTCACTTCCTGCTGTTTTCTGTGCTCCTTGGTCTTCATTAGCCATCCCCACCCAGTCACCTACATCCTGGGTTGTGTTTACCATGGCTCTTTCCACTAACTTGGCCAAAATTGTCACTCCTGTTCCTGCCTTTAAGATCATTTCTCCAGGGAGAAGGAGGAGAAGATGCCTGTTTGTAGGGGTTCCTAAGTTCGCCGTACCCATCTGCACACTGATCCAACTGATTCTCTGAGGAATCTGCTTGGGAACATGTCCTCCATTTATTGATGTTGATACACACTCTGAACCTAGCCACATCATCACTGTGTGCAACAAATGATCAATCACTGCCTTCTACTGTGCCTTGGGTTACCTGGAATCCTGAGCCTAGGGGAGCATCATAGTGGCTTTCCTAGCAAGAAACTTTCCTGACGACACATTCAACAAAGTCAAGTTCCTGACGTTCAGCTTGCTGGTGTTCTGTAGTGTCTGGATCACCTTCCTCCCTGTCTACCACACCACCAAGGGAAAGACCATGGTGGCCGTAGAGGTCTTCTCCATCTTGGCATCCTAGGCTGCATCTTTGCCCTCAGGAGCTACATTATTTGTTAAGATCAGCTAGGAACTCCCTATGAGTTCAGGGATAAAACACATTCTAGGAGTAATGAATTTTCTTAATTTTTAACTGATATCTTTCTTTGACTTTCTACAGACAATACCACCATTCTACCTACCAAATATTTGTTTTAATATGAGATTTGATATCATGACCAGCTATTATTTCACCACTAACTGTGCTAGATTCACTGTAATCTCAGCCAAAACCTGTTTTCAGTTGCACTTCTTTTTTAAAATTTTCTTTCATGCTGTTAAGTCACCGTTCATTTAGGGTATTCTTGGTTAATTATGTCCATGTAATCCACTTTATTTGCCTTACACTTGGTCTTTTCACAATATTTTCCTAATTTGCATCCTACATCTTGCTAAAGATTCATTTCCTTAATCTAGCAATGTTGAAAGACAGAACCAAGAGCACTCTGGAATCTCATTTAAATTTTCCAGTAATTTGGGAAGTTGCCTTTTTAAATACACTATATCCCTACTTGTAAGTCATTATGTCTTTGTACCTCTTGATGTATTTCCTTAATGTAATTTAATTAATGTTTTCTTCTTAAAGGAGCATGCTTTTAGCAGGACCTACATAGCAAGCAGAGCCCTGAGTTCAAGCCCCAGCATCACACACAAAACTGAAACACACTTTTGTTAGATCAAAGTAAGTCTGTCATGAAGGAGACCTCGTATGAAGAGTCCTTAGATACCAAATGTAACTGAACATATATACAGCCTGGCATGTAATAGTCATGAAGATATCATCTGCATATGAATAGTATATGCACATAAATTTAACTTTATGCCATCGTTTCCCATGTTCATGACCTGAGAAAATGATTTGGAAAGCTACTGTACAATCCATGATGCAGAGTCATATCCTGACTGGGAAAACTGACACACAGAGGTTGGACACACCTAGACATAGTTGGAGACTGAAGAAAGCAGGAACATATACACATGAAAATTTAAGTAAAATGGCTGACAGTAGATCACATATGTGTGAAGAGATGACTAGCCATCCCAATGAGCAGGAGTTTAGCATCTGGACACTGACAAGAGGACATGGATGATTTACATCTAACATGTCCTAGTCTGTACTAAAGAGTACTTACAGCACAAGCCTGAGCAGGGACTGATCAGCCTGGCTCCTTTGTGAGCACCATCAGAATGACGTCCAAACACCAGAAACAGCTCAACAAGAAGAAAAGAGCAAGGATCTTACAAGACCACATCATGGGCTGGGAACCAGTATCTTACCATTGCAATCCTAAGTACTCAGGAGGCAGAGATCAGGAGGATTGCGGTTCGAAGCCAACCCAAAGAAACGAGTTCCACAAGACCCTATGTCAAAAAAACCACCTCATAAAAAAAGGCTGGTGGAGTGGCTCAAGGTGTAGGCCCTAAATTCAACTCCAGAACTGCAAAAAAAAGAAAAAAAGTAAAAAAGACCACATCTGGGGATGGATATACCCGAACAACAAGATGTTACAACAAAGGCATCTTTTTCACATATGTTTATTGTAGCACTATTCACAATAGCTAAGCTATTGAAATACTAAGATGCCCCACTTCTGATGAAAGGATTAAGATACAGGATTAAAATAAAGGATTATGGTATAAAGTTAAGAAAAAATGGTATTTATCTAGAGTGAAATTTTACTCAGCCACAAAGAAGAATGAAATGTTGTCAGTTAAATGGATGGACTAGAGAACATCATCTTAAGTGAAGTTTGCCAGGCTCAGAAGGCCAAAAGCTGCATGGAATATAGACCTAACACAAATACAGCAACATTATAAAAAACTGGTCACACTAAGGGGACATCACTTATGAAAGTGGTACAGTAAAAGAAGAATACTAAGGTGATGAATGTGGTTAATATACTCACTATTCAAGAATGAATATAGACTTCTTAAACTGGTTGAAACTACCATAAGAAAGGAACTAAGGTGGAATGAAGAAAAATAGAAAAGATGAACCATTTGGGGTTATAATACATATATACATGGAAATATCACAGAAGGAAACTCCCTATGTGGTACTTTCATCTCAAACAAGCAAAAATATCATTTTTTCTTTTCTCTTTTTTCTTCTACAAAATTGGAGAAGAGGAGGGTGGAACAGGTCCTGCCTGGGGGCTAGTACCAGTGGGAAACGGAGGTGGCTGGGATAGGGTGTAGGAGGGGAATATGGTGCAAAAATGTGTACATGTGTATATAAATGCAAAAGTGATACCTGTTGAAACTATTCCAGGAATGGGGGGAGGGATGATAAAGGCCACTGGGTGGAGAAGAAAACAAGTATGATACATTTGATACATTGCAAGCACTTTTGTAAGTGCCACAATGTACAACCAGCAAGTACAAAAATAAAAAAAAATCATGAAATGTGAACTCTCTGAAGTGAAAGCTGAACAAGATTGTGAGAAAAAAGAACAAGAAAAAATCAACATCTGTGTATAGAAGAATCAAAATATGAATGTCAGTGTCAAGAAGTAAATAGCCATCTCAGGAATATTGCAAGGCTAGAATTGTCTATAAGCCAGCTACATGAAGAGAAGAGAATAAAAGAACATTACTCAGCACTCTTAGTAAGAGGCCTATTCCTGAATTCCCTTGTGCTTGAAGTCTTCACAGAAGTTTGGGCCTTAATCAAACTTTCAATCTAAGAGAACAGAGTGGTTCACACCTCAAACCCAAGAGCTTTCAATGAGAGCCCAGAGGCCCTTGTGTTACAGGAAGTGAGGAAGTCTTTAGACATGATATCTAGTGAACTAAGAGAATTTACAGTTGACTTTGAGACTGGGACTGCTAGAAATTCTGTGCCATGATGTATGTACACTTGGAAAGAAAGCAACATGTGGAAACACAACCAGATTATATGGAGATATGAAGGAGAAAATGTAAACATAAATATACATATAAATATATATTTATATTTAAAGCCTGAAATCAGAAGGATAACATTACTTACTGAATGTTAATGTGCCATTTATATTGTTCTTATTTATATGTATGTGAAATTTTTTAAGATGCAAAATGCTTCTGTAAAAATAACCATCAAACACTCAAGTGTACAATGGCTGAGGGCATCAATAGAGATTTGGTCACTACACTGGAAAATGGCCAACTACAGAGGAAGAGGAGACCTGGAGTGAACAGTGTTCTTTCCCTCTTCATCCTCTTGAATTCATGTATTCCTAGCATACTTCTCCCATTTTGTTGTTTCTTTCTATGTGCCAGGCAGAGAGTTGGCCTAGAAAAGAGCTTAATGGAGTGAGTTCATTCATTCCACATCTTGTACTCTGGGATGACTCACTACAAACAATCTGGATAGAGGGACACAGATTGTCCTATTTTAGTAGATCACATGCCACAGCCACAGGAAATGAATTATCTACCATACACTGAAGCCTGAGAGTATTCTGGTCAATTGATACAGGCAAAATCAAGGTCAGCGTTTTTGAACTCAGCACCAAGTTTACAACACAGCAGAATTCAACATTATCTGTGACAGCTGTTGCCTTCTGGGCCCCAGAACTGTTTTAGGGTAAGGAAAATGATGGATCTTCCAGGGACGTATGAAAACTGGGATTTTCCTTTATAAAATGCTCACAGACTCCATGCCATTTTGTAGAGATCACACTTCTCTGCTGGTGTAGCAGTTTCTGCAATCTACAACTTTCCACATTTCCTTCTCTCTTGTGAGATACTGTCTATCCTGTGTACACACCCACATTAGAGGACATCAGAGGCACCAATGGCTTGGTCATGTGAGAAACAGTGCAGCAAGCTATTCCACAGACAGATAAGCAGCACCATTGTGGCCACGATGTATCATTTTAGGTATCATAAATGGAAGATCATGGATACTCTGCTATGGAGAAAGTTTAGCAATACAAAGGCCATCCATGTTCCTGATGGGGCACATGTACACCACCCATTCAAGGCCAGGCATGTGGAGGACCTGCCTTGCTTACTCCACACAAATCCTTCCATCACACAGAGCAGATCTTATGTGCCAGCCATTCTTCATTCCTTCACCTTTGTGCCTCACAACATTGTTGGCAAATGATCACAGTGAGTCCCAGCAGAAAGGTAGCAGAATAGCCCCCATACCTACAGTTCCCAAATGCAGGCTACACGTGAGGACATGAATTTCACTCTCAGAATCGTACTGTGGTGCTGGGAATTCCTCCTGCTCTAGCAACAGTGGCTGGCAGATCAACCCCAGTAGTTTAACATAGGGGAGGTATTTTTAGGAAACACCATTTCAAGTGGGCGGTACCACAGTGAGAGCACAGCTTTCACCTCTATCAGAAAAGGCTGGCCATTCCTTCCTGTGCAGATGCTCAGAAAAGTCCCTCAGCAGAGGGCAACACCACAGAATTACCGTTGTCTGTAATGCTGATGGAAGTCAGTAATGTGAGACCATGGCACATGTGAAAAGAGGAAACTGTGAAAATCCAACTAGCCAAATGCATTGGGCAAATGTGCTGCTCCCAGCCGATGACAAAGAGACTGAGCCAAAAAACATCAAGTAATTCTGATGAGAGGGTGGACACAGAATCATGTTGGGGTGTGGCCCAGCTGTGCTTCTGTATTGTATTCTATGTCTAAAGCCTTCAATGAAGAGGCCAATTTCCAGTATAGGCTCCCAGTGTGGCACCATGGCTTCCTCCTGAATAAGTAGCGTGAGGTCAGAGACAGATCCAGCAATTTCACACCTGGTACATGACCATTTCCTGACCCATTAGGAAAACCCACAAAATGCCTAAGTTCTGACACAAAGAGCACTCTGGAAACAATAAACATATAGTCAGAAAATGCCTTCCACATTGGGCTGCCTCACAAAGAGACCACAGCATCCACTGCTGACCTAGAGAGCAGCCTATCCTGCTAAGGTCCCTCACCAGAAGAAAAGTCCCTCTTCACTGTGCAATTTTTTGTGGGATTGCAGCTTTTAACCCTGACCTAGGGAGTAGAAAATCTTCCCCAGATATGTCAGAGGAAGAAACACCAACAGGGATTATCCTGATGGTGGAACTGTATCCGATAATGATATGAAGTGTTGTCTTCCTCACCAAAAGACAAATCCCTAAAACAGGAACACATTATTGGCAATGAATAGAGTGGACAGCTGATTCTGACACAAAACCAAGCAGGAGTGGCAAGTGAGCTGCTTTTTTGCATGTGATTTTATCTATACCATTATAAAGATAATATGGAAAGTGTGGGGTGTTCTCAAGGGATGTCTGTGCATTTTCTGCATCTATGTGTTCTCAGAATATGCTCCAGTATATCCCTTTCAAAGAACTTAGGATAGCAGGAGTTAACATTTTGACAAATAGGCTTCAATCAACACACAAACATCTAGCATGGCATTGAGTACATGCTGTCATGACAGCTGCTTCAGAGACTAAGGTAGGTGGATCTCATGTTCATAGCCAGTCCAGGCAGAATTCGCAGGAACCATGTGGGAAATCCAGAAGTAAATTCACATGAAGTGGGGGTTGTCAGTTATGTGAAAGTTAGTGAAACAAATAATAAAACTAAGGTCTCTAATTGCATAATTGGGGAGTGTCCTGGAGGACAGCATCCTGTGGGGAAAAGGAGTCCGGAAGTGTTCCTTTCCTCCTCATGCCTCTGAATGGATATATTTCCAGAAAACTCCTGTCATATTGCCGCTTCTTTGTGTGTTTCTGGAGAGAATGTGTGCCTTTAGAAAAGAGCTTGAGGGACTGAGTGCATTCTGTCCACTTTCCACCATGGGAGGACTACCAGAGTTTGCCCTGTTGGAAGGGGAATGTTCATCCTGTTCCAGCTGATCATGTGTGCACTGCGCTACTGACACGAGTAAGGAATTGTCCAACTACATGTGAATCCTACCAACATCTTGGATGACAGGCTAGAGAAGGATCAAAACTGCATGACCAGACTTAAGACTTGTCACTGTTAATACATTGGTGAATTTTAGAAATTGATAGAATAACCTAGTTAGTTTCATGTCATATAGAATTTTACATGAATAATTATGATTGACATTTTGTTTGGGTTATCAAACCTAACGTGAAACCATGAGGAACACGGCATCATGAGGCTGCAAAAGGCTGGCATCCCAGAAAATTGACACCAAATTGGTCAATTGTTGTATTTCAATTTTTATTTAAATGGCATTGTCAGATCTGTGTTTTCTTGAAGATTTCTAGGGAACCTAGTGAGGAGCCACAGTGTGGCAGAAGCCCAAGAACATCTCTTCAGAGGACAGAGATCACAAAACTCTATAGGGTGTTCCAGACCATGTGGAAATTCAGTGTTGACAACACCAACATGACACTAAACATTGACAAAGACCTAGGTGTATATGAATATCATGCCAAAAACATACAGAAGTCCATTTACACCTGAAATGTATATAATGAAAAGTTTGGATCATCAAAATCGGATGAGTTTGTTCCACATCATCTAAACTAGTGGAACCATCTATATAGGCAACAGTGGGTCTGCCAAGGGAGAAAGATTCTAGGGAGATACTCCCCCAACAGCCATATAGCACCATTGAGGTCACAATGTATCATATGTGATATCATACAGGAGAGTTATAGAACTCTGTTATAGAGAAAGTTTAAGGATTTGAAGGATATGTTCCTGATACTTCTGTACAGACACCTCAGAGGGAAAATTATATCAACCAAGTCAATGTCAGGAATCTGGAGGAACTGCTTTGCTTGCACTCCACAACACCTGCATGACCCTACAGAAGACACCCAGTGTGCAAACCCTTCTTCTGCATGGGGACTGTCCTCTACAATATGCTCAGATGCTTCCTGCCACTTAGTAGAGATGGCTGTTCTCAGCTGTAGCAGTACTTTCTACAAGCAATCTATGACTTTCAATCATAGCTTTCTACAGAAGTGCAATAACTCACCTATGAGATACTTTCTGTAGACCCTAGGTACAAGAGAGAACATCATGGGGCTCCTGGGGCTCAGCCAGGGTCAGAAATATTCTAGGAAGGTACTCCCGGAACAGCCACACAGCAATATTATGGCCACAATTTATCAGATTAGATAATGTACACAGGGTATCTGGGAATCTCCTTAGAAGGGAAGTTTAATGAGGTCCTGGCCAGACTTCTGACACTTCAGCACCAGACACCTCATGGACTAGCAGCACCACTCAAGTGAAGGCTGGTTATCTGAATGATTTCCTGGCCTACCCAAGGTGTTTTCCCCCTGGAAGAATAGCATTAGGCCAGAGACAGATTTAAGCAACTGTACATGTTGTACATGATCAGAAACCTGCTACCCCACTGGACAACCCCACATTGGACCATAACTCCACTCTGACAAGTACAGCAGGTCATAAACTCTGGTACATTGTCAAAACACTCTCTCCCCATTGGGCTTCCACAGTCAGAATACAGCCTCTACTGGTGACCCATGGTGCAGCCTATCCTCCAAACAGACTGAATACATCTTCTCACCATGACTTAGAGATCTTCAGATCCTCACCACTAATATCACAGGAAGGAGCCTCACTCAAAAGGGACAGCCCAATGGTGTGACTGCACCATTACACCTGTAAGAGGATGCGAGACTGCAAGAGATGTCTAGGAAGTGTTTCAGTATATTTGCAGACTATGTTGCTGCTTGCTGGACAAAAAGAAATAGCCACATCCCAGGAAAAATGTGGTTAAAGGAAAGTGGTGGGCAGCAGAGACTGTAACAAAACCAAAGTGATAGAGTGTTTCTGCTGCAGCACTATATTTCATTCTATCTATGTCATTATTAATATCATCTTGTATGATACTGGAAAATAATGGAGCCAACTTGAGGGGTTTCAAAGGATTTTCTAGTGCATATACATTTCAGTAATATGCTCCTGAATATGCATTTGAATATACTCAGAAGAGAAGTATTGAAAACTAGGACACATTGGCTTGAATCTCCACAAATGGAAATAAAGCAAGGAGAAAGACCTGAAAACTTTGAAGCCTAGCATGATGTGATGCTCTATGCCTTCCCATCTACAGGGAGAAGATACAGGTGGATCACAAGTTTGAGACCACCCAGGCACAGTTAGCAGGGGACCCTATCTGAAATCAAAAACTTAAAGCAAGAGGAAATGGAATTGACTCAAAGCTAGAGTGCTTGCAAGAAAGTACCAGACTCACACATCATTCTCCTCTATTGCAATCAAAGAAAGAATCATGCCAGTAGATATTCTGGACACTGTACTGGATGGTGGCCACCTAAGCATGGGAGGAGTCCTGGAGATAGAATATCTAGGTGGTCACAAGAACATGTCTCCATAACAGCCAAACAAACTGTGAGAGTTACTCACACCTCTCACTAGGTGTGAGTAGCTGATGAAGTAAGGACAAGAAAAACATGTCACAGAAACAACCTGGCTGTGCTCCTCCTACCTCCACCTAGTGTGCGTAGGTTTTTGAGTCTCATCACAGCTACATGGTGACCATGAAACCTCAGACATGTACAGAGTGCTAGGGATGGCACCAAGTGCCTGAGCCTAGCACAGATTGGCCACAGGAGGATAAAACTGCAGTGGCAAAGACTTAAACTAGCATTGATTAACATTTTGAAAATGTTTACCCATTCACAGAATGCTCTAGTTATTTTCATGACATGCAGCATTTCAGGATAAGAATAATGATTGACAACACTTAGTTAGGACACTCAAGCTTCTCTTGTTAAAATTTGAACACATTTGTATAAGTCTGTAAAGGGTTGATATCACTAACAATTTTAATGAGGAGGATACCATTTGGTCAAGCTATGTATTTCAGTTTTTATTTATGTGGCATTGTTATTTGCAGTTGCCTTGAGGATTTCTAGATTCTAGAGAAGAGCAACAAGGTGGCAGAAGCCCAAGAACAGATGCTCTGTTGAGGAGAGATCACAGAGCACTATTGGGTCTTCTAGACAATTGGCAAATGCAGCTTGGCAAAGGTCAACTGGGCTACCACAAAGTGACAAAGACCCAGGTGACTGTAAAAATCATACCCCAAATATGGCAGAACTCCTCATTACAACTGTAGTGGATATAATGAAAAATTGGATCATCCAATTGTGATAATGTGTTTCATCTCAAAAGCACTGGAAATGTCTTCATGATCATGGAAAATGCGTGTCTAGAGATATTCTGGGAAGTATCCTGAAGGATGACTGCCAGGAGGAGGAGAACCCAAGAGAGGTACATGGTTTACTTCCTCTTCCCACATCTTGAACAGACATATTCCCAGAATACATTTTCCAGGAAAAATTGTTTCAAACCACAATTTATCCTTGCACCTTCACTGTCTCCCCAAAGAAGAAAGAGAGTCTTCACTACCCTTTATCTTCAGGACATTTGAGTATCTGCTGCCTGAGGATGAGGAGCAGTTAGGACAGAATGAGGACAGCAGAGCCACCATGCCTGCGATTCACCTCTGCAGCCTGCATAGGCTCCATGTGTGGTCATGTGGCTTCTCCCTGCAGGAATACCAGAAGGTAGGAGACACATATCAGCATGTTGTCCCAAGGTTTGATTGTTGAAAGCTTCTACACCATTTGGCCCAAGGTGGGGCCAAAGCCATATCTATGACACCAAGTGCTGTCTGTAAACACAGGGTACTGGGTCAGAACACTCCATTCAGCCCTTCACCTTCAAGACTTCTCAATGTTACCTGCATGAGGAGAGGTCATGGCAGGAGCTTAGCAGAAGACTCTTGCATGGAGAGGTCTTGACTTCATCATACTACAAAAGAAAAAAAAAAGAAAGCACAATAAACCTAAGGCATTTAATGGATGATTGTGTTAGGTTTGACTGTACCTGCATTCTGGATGTTGATACTAAGATTCACTTAACCAGACCTCATGGCCATGCTTCGACACCCTCTGCTCCTAGCATTATTGTGTGGATGCTTTTCAACATTTTTCATTACACCTTCTCATATGTTATAAAATCACATTTTATGGTATGCAATATTTTTATTGCTCTGTCACTCTCTTTTCCTTTTTCTCTTTGCCCCAGTTCCATAGAGTAGTTACACTGTTACACACATGTTCTAAATGGAATTTGTATATGATTATATTTTATTTTGTGTATATGTTTATCTTTGGATCTATCTTCCATGTATGAGAGAAATCATACTTCTTTTGTGATTCTGATCCTGGCTAACTTCACTTAATATGATGTCCTCCAACTGCATCCATTTACCTTCAAACCATGTCATTATTCCTTGTGGCTGAGTAATACTCCATTGAGTATATATACCAGAATTTCATGATACATACATCAGTTGTAGGGTACCTGGGTGTTTCCAAAGCTTGGCTATTGAAAATAGTGCTGTGATGGACATCGGTGTACAGTGCCCCATTTCTTTCCTGGCTTATGTTCCTATGGGTAGATGCTCAAGAGTGGTAGCACCAGATTAGATGGCGGTACCATCTGTAACTTTTTGAGGAATTGCCATACTGCTTTCTGTAATGACTGTACTAGTGTCCGTTCCCACCAGCAGTGTATAAGGGTTCCTGTTTTGCCACATCCTCACCACATTTGTTGTTATTATTATCCTTGATTACAACCAAACTAACTGGGGAGAGATGAAATCTAACTGCTGTTGTTTTGGTTTTCATCTCTTATAACCAGGAAAGTTGAGCACTTCTGCATGTATTTACTGGCCATTTTTACCTCTTCCTTTAAAAATTTCCTGTTTAATTCATGTAACTATTTTTTCATTAGGGTGTTGATTCTTTGGAGGATAAGTTTTCTTAGTTCCCTATAGATTCTGGATATTAGAACCTTGTCAGATGAGTAGCTGGCAAAGATGTTCTCCCACACTGTGGGCTGTCTCTTGAGACTGGGGACCGTTTCCTTTACTGTGCAGAAGCTCTTTAGTTTAATGCAGTCCCATTTGTTAATTGTTTCTCTTAGATGCTGATCCTTTTGAGTTCTGTTTAGGAAGTCATTCCCCAAACCTATCTGTTCTAGTGTATTTCCTACTGTTTTTTGGAGTTGTTTCAAAGTTTCAGTCCTTATATTATGGTCTTTGATTCACTTTGAATTGATTTTGGTACAGGGTAAAAGACGGGAATGTAGTTTCAGTCTTCTGCATATGAATATGCAGTTTTCCCAGAAAGTATGCAGTTTTCTCCATCATGTGTTTAGGGATTCTTTGTTGAAGATCAGCTAACTATTGCTGTGTGTGCTTATGTCTCAATCTTCTCATCTGATCCATTGGCTTAAGGTGCAGCATTTCATTCTTTCTTTGAGAGGTCTCTGTCTTTTTAATGCAGGCACATAGAGTTATAAACATTTTCTTTAGCATGGCCTTTGCTCTTTCCCACAGATTCTGGTAGGTTATATTTTAATTTTCATTGGATTATAAGAATATTTTGAATTCTTCACTTATGATTTCAATCACCTGTTGGTTTTTTAGCAATGTTTTGTTCAGTTTCCACGTGTTTGAGTATTTTCTGGGGACTGTTTTGTTGTTGAGGTCTAGTTTTATTCTGTTTTGATCTGATATGATGCAGGAAGTTATTTTTATTTTCTGGAATTTATTGGGATTTGCTTTGTGTCCTAAAATATGATCTATTTTTGAAGAAAGTTCCATAAGCTGCAGAAAAGAATGTGCATTTCCTAGTCATTCAGTAAAATACTTGGTAGATATCAACCATGTCTATTTGGTCTAATGTATGGAGTAATTCTGAGGACTCTTTATCTTTTATCTGGATGATCAGTCTGTTGGTGAACTGGGATAGTCAGGTCCTCCACTACCACTGCGTGCATGTCTATCCGTGTTCTTAGGACCATTAGAGTTTTTTAATGTAGATGGGTGCCCTAATGTTTGATGCATATATGTTATGGATTAATATTTCCCCTTGATGAGTTGTTCTTTTCATTAATAGAAAGTGACCTTCATTGTTGTTCCTGGTTGAGTTTAGTTTGAAGTCAACTTTGTCAGATATGCTACAGCTACTCCTGGTTGCTTCTGGGGTACATTTGTTTGGACCATTTTCCATCCTTTGACTCTAAGCCAGTATTTGTTTTTATCAGATAGATGAGTCTCTTGTAAGCAATATATGGTTAGGTGTTATTTCTTAATCCAATTTGCTATTCTACGTCTCTACATTGGAGTCGTTGAGGCCATTGACATTCAGTGTTAGTATTAGGCACTGCCTGTTGTTTGCAGTCATTTTTGTTTACATGTTGTTTAGTTTTACCTATTTGTTGTGTATTGGTCTGCTTGTTCAAAATATTTATTCTTCCTTGAGTCTACATGTCTCACTCTATTTTCTTCTTCTATATGTAAAAGTCTTTTATGTGTCTTCTGTAGGGCTGGCTTGGTGATTGCAAATTCCTTTAGTTTTCCTTGTGGTGAAACATTTCAGTTTCTCCTTCAATTAGAATGGATAGTTTTGCTGGGTAGACTAGTCTAGGATGCCAGTTCCCTTCTTGCTGCATCTGAGTTAAGTCTTTCCATGACCTTCTTCCATAAAGACATTGAGTTTAGGAATCTGCTGTTATTCTAGTGGGTTTGCCTTTATATGTGACTTGTCTTTTCTCTTTTGTGCCTTTCAGAATTCTTTCTTTGTTCTGGTGCTTACTGTTTTGATTATGATCAGTCTGGGTGTCTTTCTTTTGTGGTCATGATGGATTGGTGTTCTGTAAACTTCCTGCACCGGGGGGACTCTCTCCTTCTCAAGATTAGGGGAGTTTTTAGCAATTACTCTATTGTATACATTGTCAATAGCTTTAATTTATATCTCCTCTCCTTCTTCTACACCCATTGTGTGTATGTTTGGTCTTTTCATGGTGTCCCAGATATCCTGCATCTCCCATTCATATTTTCGCAGCATTCTTTCATGATCTTTTACTGTTTGGTTTAATTCCTCTACTTTGTCTTCTTTTACTGATACTATAATTTCAACTTGCTCCACTCTGTTCTCTGAGTTTCCGATTATGATTTTTATTTCGGATATTGAATTGTTTATTTAGGATTGATTATTTTTCAGGTTATCCATATTTTTATTGGTTTTCTCTTCCATAATCTGGATAATCTTCTTAATTTCATTAATCTTTTTTGTAGTCTCCTTTGTACTCATTTAATTGGTTTTTAATGTTCTCTTTGAGATCAAATACTTACTTTTGTGTTCTTCCTTAAATGTCATTAATCATTTCTACTATTTTTTGGAATTCATTTTTTAAATACTTTTCCTCTGTGCAGGAGCTGGGATCAGTATTGGTGGAATTGGCTTTTTATGGTGGGCAGTTTCCTTGCTATTTCATTCTTCACTGGTACTTACATACTTGGAGTTGGTTTTGGTCAGGATTTTAATCCCTTGTGCCCCTGTATTAAGGTTTTGAGGTTTTGTCTCATGGAGCTTCAGCAGTGTTCTTCAGAGAGGGGTATACTGGATGTGTTATGCATTGCAGGGTTTTTGTTGTGGTGCCAATTACCTCACTTCTAACCTCAGTGAGGGGCTCTCCTGCAGTTGCAGTGGGAATTTGGTCTCTGTGCAGTGTGAGGTTCAGGACTCCTAGTACCAGCAAAGTAGCGGATTGCCATTAAGTGCAGGGGCTGGATTCAAGTTCTTGGTCAGGAGAGATGACTCTCGTGCAGGGAGATGCAATGTGAAGTGCTCAGCTTCTTTGTGCCTGGGGAACAGGGCTTCTCATGCCACATGCAGAGTAGAATTCTTCAGCTTTCCTCTCCTCAATGGGAAATCTGGCATTCTCAATCTTTTTGGAGGAGTGAGGGTTTTGTTGCTATCAGGCCAGTGGGGAGTTTGGGCTTCCTTGCTCTGTGAGAGGGAAGCCTTCCTATCTCTGCAAAATAGCGTGGAACGTGTGGTTCATTTGGTGTGTGGTGCCAGACTCCTGGCATTGTGTAGCAAGTCAAGGGCACCTGTGTGGCAGCAAGGCCAGTGGGCTTGAATCAAGCCCAAGTCTCCCTAACCACATGGCTTCCATGGCCTCCAAAGGGAAGTACATTTCTGAACAGGGCAGGAATTATATATGCTTTCTATGGAAATCCACACCATCCAGTTTGTTGGTCACTGGTGCTGAAATCCTGCTCAGAAATGCCTTTCCCTTTGGAGGTCATGGAAGCCATGTGGTTAGGGAGACACAGATCCAGGACTCCCATCCTGAAGGACAACATTAAGACAGACAAAGCAGAGTCAGTGATGTGTCTCCACCATGATATGCTGTGCATATCTTCCTTACCCCAAAAAGAAGGTGAATCTTGGACATGGATGGAAGCACAGAAACCAGCAAGCAGATTAGTTGGTTCCTCAGGTAACCTCTGCATGTAGACAATTCAGTATACTGTCCCATTTGTAACATATTTGGGGGCACTGATCAGCTTAAACACTTTCTGCCCCCAGACCCAAATTGGGGGCATTATGAAGCAAGTAAAAACCTACTCAACTGACAGGTTTTAAGCTCCTTGTGGCTAACAGTAATTCCAAAGAGAGGAAGCTTCTATACTAAAGCAGTCTAGAAGTAGTCAAGAGACCCTTTTATTAGACATTCTAGGTGGTTTACCTCAATGAGACTAGTGTCAGGGCCAGTGTTCTGAGCACATGGGCAAACATCACAACCAATGTGGAGAAATCAATTCTCAACCTTGCCACTACACTCTCCTGCATAAACATTGAAAATAATTCAATGAAGACTAAGGTGATATAAATTTATCACCAATGGCTTGGCTTCTGATGTGCAAAACTTGAGTAGAAACCCAAGAAATGTGAAACAAATAAGGCCACATGATTCGTCCTAAAGTCAATATCTTCAAAGAAACAAATGCTAATAATAGTGAAGAAGAGGATATCTTAGACAGACAATTTAAAAATGGTTATAAGAGTGCCCAAGCCTTACTTAAAGATTGGGGTTTGTGACCATGGAGCCTTTGTGAGCACCTACTGTGTGCTGGCACAGTGTAGGTGGCCTTCATCCATCATGCATTTAAGCTTCACAGCTACCCCTGCTAGTAGTCATTGACAAATAACAATAGGACACATTTTGACAGCACCACTGGGAGCCAGTCTGTAGCCTTAGCTCTTGGTAGGATTAATCGTTTTAATGCTCCTCACCATGATGAGACAGATATTATTATCACTTACATATCAGAGGTGAGGAAACAGAAGCACAGTGTCATCCAGCAACTTTCTCAAGGCCACACAGTAGAAACATACTGTCTGGATGTGTGTGCTGTGTAGACACCAGACCCACACTTTTAAGCTACTTCTCCAAATGAGACTCTAGATATGAGCAAATTACCCAGATTCTGGCTGGGATGCCACAGAGCTGGACCATTGTGTCCTTCTCCCCTTTGTCAGAAGCTGCTCATGTCCACACAAACTGTCATGAAAGCATTCCTGAGGGACACCCCAATCCACAAGGAGTTCCATACTCCTCTGCAGGATTCTGTCTGGGCTAGTGAGAACTCTTACTACCTTAGGCATCCTGAGCTCCCACGCCTGGGCCTGCTGGAGTTGTCTAGGGGATTCATGTGAGTAATTAGCATGGTTTATTAGTGTGAA
The DNA here is from genome assembly GCF_047511655.1 of Castor canadensis. Taxonomy (NCBI): domain Eukaryota; kingdom Metazoa; phylum Chordata; class Mammalia; order Rodentia; family Castoridae; genus Castor; species Castor canadensis. The sequence goes on from NC_133391.1 coordinate 8,615,337, forward strand.
TGAGCCTCTAATTTATCCTGCCTTGACCTACTCCTTGTGCACTCCCCAGTCCCATTCTCACCTCTTCCTTCATTGTCTTTGTCTGCATCCTCCAGTTACCCTCAGACACATCCACCTTTTTGTGCAGTATGGCTTTTATGTATGCTTCACTCCTGTGCCCCAGAGAAGCAACACATATCACTTGGCTCCTGTTGGTTACACATGTGAGTATGTGCAAGAGTGTGTGTACATGTGCATATCAGTGTTGTGTGTGTGTGCAAAAGTGTGCACATGTACGAGTGTGTGTATTGAGTATATTTATCCTGAGTGTGTGTGTATGAGTGTATTAGAGTGAGAAGGCCCACTATGGTGAACATACATGCATCTATATGCATACATGTGTGTTCATGCTTGTGAGCTTGAGTACATACGACAGAGCAAGGACACTTCCACAACGTCTTCCCTTCTGGTGCCCTTATCCAAAAGTCCTGAACTTGAACCCAGCTATAGTCTTTCTTGTCCACAAGACACTGGTCTGTGGCCCAACTCTGTAGACTCTCTCATTGCCTACCTGCACAAATGAGCACCAGGGCAGACATAGGCTCAGGCAGGACCTTGTTTAAGGATTCCCCCCCCCACCCACACACCAGGAATCCCATAGGGTCTACACTGAAGGCAGAGCATCTGGAGACTTAGATTCTGGGCTTGACTATAACTTCTTGGCCCACATCCAGCAACCCCTGCCTGTCCCAGCATAGTCAGTGTCCAGCCACTGAAGACTGTTTAGTCAGAAGGAAAAGCATTTCAAAGGTGGGGTACAGTAGAGTGGGGACAGTATTGAGGAAATAATCTGTGATGTGTTTGGCAGGTTCTCACCTTCATCCATGCTTCCAACTCTCCTTAGTCATGTTCAAAAAATCCATGAGCAGCAGGAACAACCTGATTTGCCCTGTACCCAACTCAGGTGTTATGAAGGGACTGTCAGGGTCCCTGGATCCAAAGGGCACTCTCCCAGTTCTGTCTCCCCTGCTTAGCTGTAAGTGTTCCTGTTTACACTTATGTCCATGATGTGGCCAGGTACAGAGTAATGGACACTGAAATGAAGTGGTAACATGTGTAGGACAGGACCTTGGCAAGGAGACTAGCAACTTTCCACTAATGAGAGGCTGTGACTGAGGTGGCAGGTGGGGGAAGAGGGACAATGGTATTCAAGACTGATGTAGGTTTGGACAGCAGCCCCTCCTCACTGGCCCAGCCTACATCAGCAACCAAAGCACCCTTAGGTTTCTGATTCACCTCTCTCTCAGAGATGCTTTATGGATTATAAAAGAATTTCATGGAATTTCTTCCAGGAGGATTTATTTATCTAATGTTATTCATAAATTCTAGTGTCACCTACAACATTCAGTTTGCAATTAATTAATTTAAATTGGTGAAGTTTAGAGAGTAAATTAAACAACTTTTTCAGGCAGGGGTTAGCAAATCTAATGAATGGTCCAGTGTGTTCTAAAGGAGAAATAAGAGCCAAATGCTCCACTCTACTTGATGACTTCATGAAATGAACCAGTGACACTGCACCTTGGTGTCCTCCTTGGTCACAGTTCTTGCCTCCAGTTCTTCAGATCTTGGCAATCTGAGGTTGGCAAGAGTTTTTATTCATAGACAAACACAACAAAGGGCTTTATGATGGTTAATTTTACTCAGATATTTGATCAAGCACTATTCTAAGTGTGGCTGTTTCTGCGTGATCTGAATATATGAAAGCACTGAATGATGAAATCCAAGCTACTCGGGAGGTAAAGACAGGGTGGATTGCATCTGAAGGCCAGCTAGGGAAAAACTCAGATCCCTTGTCAACAAATAAGCTTGGATTGGTGTTGGCACCTGTGTTCCCAGTTTTGTGGGCTGCTATTTAGGCCCATCGCAGTGCAAGGAAAAGCATGTATCTATCTACAAATTAACTGAAGCAGAAAAGGACTGGGATTATAGTTCAAGTGGTAGGGCAGTTGCCTAGCAAGACCAAGGTTCTGAGTTTTGACTCTGGGACCATTAATCAATCAATCAATCAATTAATTAATAAACAATGCTTTCATTTCTTTTACTGACAATATTGTCTTGGCCTGGATCCCAGCATAAGGTGTACTGGAAATTGTTACATTGAGCATTTTTGTCTCATTCTTGTTTCACCATTGGACCCCAAAATGTGAAGCTCTTTTTTGGGATTCTGTAAATACCTTTTATGGGATTAAGACAACGGATACCTGCTTATTTAGTAAGACCAGTTCTATTAGTATTAATTTGAAGATACGAATGTGTGTGGTATTTAATTATACATTTTTCTAGAGTTGGTGATATTATTATATCTGTTTGAAGAAACTAGTTCAAACCAATAAACTAGTTGAGACATAATTGAATTCCATTTGAAGTTCCCTTAAAATACCTTGAACAGGAAATACAATTTTAGTTCAAGAAGGAAAATGTCGAATATACTTCTCTTCTATATTCTCACTATGGTGAACCAAGTTTAGCTCTTCTCATAAGATAAATTTTATTGCCCCATTCTTCTTATTTTGTGAAAGAGTTTAAGAAAATGAGTATTTTTAAATTCTTGAAATTTTAATAAATTTCACCAGTGATGTTTGTGATGATCATAAAAATAGTCATAGATGATTCAATTATGGTTCTTACTTATTACGTATATTCAACCGTGCAGGTTTCTGTGTGGTGCTGGGGATTGAACACAGGATATCAAGTATCCCATGCCTTCGCTCTATCCCTGTGATACACTGTAAACCTTGAGATGTTCAACTTCTCCTTCTGACAGTTTTTAAGTTCAATGACTGAGATTTGTGATTTTTATTTATATTTTAAAATGTGTCGATTCAGTTCTTATGTTATTTTTTTCTGAGTTTTTTTTCAATCTTGGGGGTTGAATTAAGGGCTTTATGCTTAATATGAATGTGAACTTGAACCATTCCCCTGAGCCCATTTCTTTTTTAGTTTGCTTTACAGATTGAGTACCACACTAACTTTGCATGGGCTGGCCTCAGAGCATGATCATCTTACATCTGATTACAGGCAAGCAACAACACATCCACCCATGATGTTGACATGATTCTGCAGAATTTCACAAGTGATGTCCTGTTAGAAATTTTTGATTTCGTGGTAAGCATTCATGTTAGGGATTTTTATCATGTTTATTTATATTAGAATACACCTTAACATTGATTTTCCTTTGTTGTATTATATTTCCTTGTTGTATTATATTTCCTTGTTGTATTGGTTTTCTTGTTTCTTTGTCTTTAGATTGCTTTTCCTTTTCTTGATTGTGATAGGTGCTTGTTATATAAAATGTCTAGCATACCTGATTTTATGCCTGAGTATTTATTCCAACCTTCAAGTCCATTCATAATATTTTCATGTTTTGATTATTTATAATCCTTATTTAAATTGTTGTTTAAAGTGTGGGTGCAAACAAGTATTTGCTAATATGTAAACTTGAAGATAATGGCATTATTTATAGAGAGTTCTTTATCTGAGCAGAGTGAACCTACATTAAATCCTGTGGTCACAAAGAATAAACCATGCAAATTAACTGCATCTGCACTGTGTTGTCAATCTCATTATATTTAAAAATGAAACTGAAATAATGCAACTATACTGCTTAACTAAGGTACATATGAATCATAAGGGAAATGAAAATCTGTGATGTAGAAGTGTTTCTAGCATGTAGTATTTAAAATAAATCTGGACATTGTGAATGTGATATGCTAACTGTGGCATCCTAAAATGTTCCATATTCATTTGTATCTCTATTCGTCATCATTACATCCACCTTTCTCTGGGTTTCTGCCAGATGTAACCATTTTCAGTTTCTGTGATTATTACAAGAACTCATAGCATAATAATCTAGTTGACATTTCCCCAACTCATCTACCATAATATTAGTGTGCACGTATCTGTGTAGAAATTTATGACACTTTTTCAGTAGGTCTTTGTGCGTTCATAGCAGACATATTATGCTGCTTTGAGTTCATGTTATTATGTTTTGTATGTGTTTTTACATGTGTAATGTTGGTTTGTTTTCCTTGGAGGGGCTGGAGTAAAAGCTGAGGGTTTTACACTTGCAAAGCAAGCACTCTACCACTTGATCACAGCTCCAGTCCATTTTCCTTTGGTTGTTTTTGGTATGGGGTCTCACACTGTTTGCTTGGACTGGCCTTCAACTGTAATCCTCCTGATCTCAGCTCTTAAGAAGCTAGGATTATAGGTGTAATCCACCAGCAACCAGGTCTGCCCTCTGAAGCGTTAAAAGAATTTCTTACAATATAGGTAAACCTATCCCTTAAACCAATCAAAAATTTTTTGAGCTCCTGGTCTCTGTCAAGCATTTTGATAAGACTCAGAAAATAAACATGTGCAAGAACCATGTATTTACTGTGAGGTATAAATAGGAAGACATCTTTCCATAACATTTCTCCTAAATTCCATGATAGAGATCAAACTTAGGTAGAGAGGAGAGGTGCAAGGTGTTTTCTTGAGAAGGTAATGCATACAATTAATATAACAATGAATCAAATATGCACATCATGGTATATGGGCTGTATTGTTTCAAAAGTCAATGTGATACTTTGTGTCATTTAATTTGCCAATGGATGTAGGTAGACCTTTCCTATGCAGTCCACTTGCAAAGCTTTTCCCCCTTCAGAGAATATTGGAAACTATTTAGGATGGGTGGGAGTTTCTCCATAAGTCCCATGAAGATCTTGTAAGTGCTGCTATAGACTTGCTCTCTTATCTACATGTGTAATTAGGAACAACTTTGTCAGGCCCAGAATGCCAAATGAAGGAATTCTCTAATGTCCTCCATTCAGTGTGTGGAACATCATAAATATCAAATCCCAGAGATATGTTCAATAGAAGAAGGGGGTTCCTGTTGATCTCCTCAATGGCTAAAACCATGGCTAGTACAAACTGGTAGTTCCTTAAGAAAAGCTTGCGTAGAGACCATTGTGTTCTCCATTATGAAGAATTAGTACGTGATATGTTCAAAACCACAGCAATGACTTTGGTGGATTGAATGTGTGTGTATGTAAAATTAATATGCTACATAATCCCTGCCTTCTTCTATTCAAAAGGAATATGTGTTCTTCTTTAGGTTTAGGTGAGGTCATAAAAATAATCTCCCACAAATGAGATTCAAGTCCTTATGTGGACAGGGAAAGAAAGAGAGAGTGGCAGGGAGAGGAGGAGAGAAAGTGAAGGGGTAGACACAGTTAGATGTAGGGAGAGGGGTAAGGGGAAGGGAAGAAATAGAGTTACAGGGAGAGGGAGAATGAGGGGAAGGGAAAAGGAAGGGGATATTGCTTTGTCATCTCACTGCAAATTTTGTGGCACATTATGCTTTGTTTTTCTTGTGCCACATATGTGAAAATGTATGTTTGTTGTTAACTCAACCCAGTATGTTATGGAGCTATATGAATTCACAACTTCTTAACATCTACCTGCTCTCTAGAAATACAAATTTAGTTTTTTGCTGACTAACCACTATCTGAGATCCTTGTGCCATGAGAGTTGATCATGGTCCATAATAACATCAGCCCAAAGGCCAGTTGTCTTCTGTACAGTCACTACTCCAAACTCAGCCTCCTTAACATGGTATAAGACAATGCTTATCATAGGTAAGGCCAGATTGTAAGATTACAATTTTTATTCTTGAACTTGTTCCTAGGATGTTGATTTCAAACACTGGGCTGATATAAATCACACTGCCCTCCAGTGCAGAGCTTCTAGAATACCCGTACTGCATTTGGAAGATATGTAGTGCCAGTATCTTGCACTTTTACTACCTCATTTTGCATCATCTGTGGCTGGTGGCAGCAATTTTGGGTCTAAGTCAACTTTAGCAATAGGAAGTAAATAGAAGAGTGAGCCTTGGTCATATCTCAGAGTTGTGTTAGTCTTGGTGAGTAATTTCATTGAAATGACATATCTTGATCACTTTGGTGGCCACAGGAATTACAAGGAGGTTGGAAACTGGTCCAACCATAGTGATTATTTTCATAGACAAGTAGTATCATGCAGTTTATAACCTTAGACTAGTTACTATGGATGAGATATCTGGGCCTACCCTGTCCCAATTGAGAGGTTCCTATGTATATAGTAATCTCTCTATGCATTCCATTCTTGGGGTTTTCATTTTAAATACAGCAACAGATTATGTGTGACAAACTGGATTTTCCTTTCTGTCCATTAATGATACAGTAATAATATACCAGCAAATCATTCCCCGCAATCCTTTGTAGAGAAATAGTGTAAATGGTAACAGGCTGATACAAAACAAATACAAAATTCTTAGAATTTCTGGAAACACAAGCCCAAATGAAACCAGAAAAGGCAGAAAGACTGATGTAAATAAATACATGATACTTGAAAGCCGAAATGATATCCCATGTCAGAAAACATCATGGACATTTCAGGAAACTATGACCTCACCTTGTTCTCCAAATGAGATAACAGTGTAAGATCAGGAACTACTTGGTAGGGCAGAAAACTCGGAGAATTAAAAGAGCTGTTTTAAGGAAACAAATTCCATGAACTGTAAGAAGACAAAGAAATGTTTCCTTACTGTACAGAAAAATTTAACAAAAACAAAGAAAGAATTAAAAAACATTAAACCAAATTTCTTGAGCTGATAGATACTAATAGCAAAATTTAAAAATATGATAGAAGTAAACAATAGCAGGACAGATCAACAAAAGAGATGAATGTTCTTAGAGACAGGCTGTTTAAAATATACAATTGAAGGAGAACAATAATGAAGAAGTTGACAATTGTTATGGCTTCTTTGAAAAAGTACAAAAGACCAAATATTTGTGCTATTGTGATTCTAGAGGCAGTTGAGAAAGCCAAAAATGGAAGAAGCTTATTCAAATAAATAATAACATTGAAACTCTCTGACATAGAGAAAGATACAAATATCTAGGTCTAGGAGGATCAAATTAAAACATTCACAGGTGAGCAAGACCAAGTCTGCCTGAAACCATAGTATAATGAACCTCTCACTGGTGAAAGATAAAGAGAATATTCTCAAGCCTTAAAGAAAATAGTAAGAAATAAATGTAAGTTTAACCCTGCTGTCCTGTGATGGGAGTTCTCAGCACAAACGTACAGTCAAGAAGAGCTATTTGAGTTTCACAGTATGAGGAAGAACAACAACAACAAAAATCTGCAACACAAAGAGCTTTCCTTTAGCAATGAAGGAAGAATAAAGACTCTCCTAGAGAAACAAATGTAAATGAATGTATTAACACCGGACATGATCTATAAGAAATACAAGGGAAATTTTCACATGGATATATATATATTATGACATTCTGATACATTTATATGAATATTTGTTGTATGTAACCCTTGCAATTCTTATGAGTATCCAGTCTGTCATTTTTTGCTTCTTTCTATGTTGGTATCATGATTATATTAGTTTGTTATTGTTAAAAGTACTCCAAGGAGCTTGTTTTTTCAACTGATATTTTCATAATACCCATCTTGGTCACTAACTGAAATACTTCTGTACACTAACAAAAAATAATGAGTACAGAATCAAAACATACACCAGTAACAATTCTCTTACCACAGAAAGGACTATAAAAGAGGGTGCAAATGAGGGGGAGGTCTTTAAAACATTGGGGAACAAGTTATAACCTGCCTATAGGGAGATCTGACCAAACAGAATTAGTGGGGATGTGGATGGGATCTATTTTCCTCTTTAGAGACACAGAATGCATGAATAGATGCAATAAAAGACCCAACTCTATGTTACTCCCAAGAATCTTATTTCAACTCTAATGATAAACATGGCCTGAAATTGAAGGAATGGGATATTGTATTGCATCCAAATTGAAGCTGTGATAAAGCAGGAAGGGCCATACTAACATCAGACAAAATACACTTCATTCCATGCAATATAAAAGCACACAGAGAGTCATAATATGAGAAAGGAGTTACTTCAGCAAGACAACATTATTAAAAATATTCATTCATCAAATATCAGAGCACCCAAATACACAAAGAATATCTTAATGACTCCAAATTCAGAGAAAATCTCAGATTCAGAAACTGGTAAATCCTTTCATATCCCACACCTAGCAACAGAGAGAGATCCAGACTGAATATCAATATCAAAATATTCGGAGTTAAATTGCACCCTAACCAAACATATCTACTTTACCATCCAGGCATCATCTTCCAAATACACAATTTTCTCATCAGCATTTATAAATGTTCAAGAATGGATCATAACCCAAAACATAGGAATATGTCAAAAATTTAAGATATAACTATATGTAAGGCTTACTTTCAGGAAAAACCATAAAAAAAGTCAAGATGAAAAACTTCAGATTGAAGATATATGTGATAGTTTAAAAACTACTTTTGAGCATCCAATGGATCAAAAGAAAATTTGAAAAAGAAATTGAAATGCTTCTTGCAACAAAAGAAAATGTGCAACACCACACTGTATAATACAGTGCAGGCCACACCAAGAGAAAATTTTACAGTATTCAATGCAAACGTTGAAGAAAATAGGAAGAGCTGCAATTAATAACCTTTAACTGCCTCCTCAATGAGCTAGAAAAAAGAACTAACCTAACCTAAAATTAGTACAAGAAAAGATAATAATTATGGTCAGAGAAGAAAGAAGTGAAATGGAGACAAAAAATATAATGACAAAGACATCCTCATAATTTGAGAAGATGTTAGATTAAGAAACGGACACAACAATGAAGTATATAACAACAGTGATGAAAACCACAACCAAAAGAGAACACATAAATAACAATCATAAGGAAGTATATGTCAATAAAGTGACTCAGAAAGACATTGAATTCTTGGACACATGAATAACAAAGACAGAATGAAAACAGAAATTCTCCTTCAAAGAAAAACTGAAGACTTAATGGATTCACTGATGAATTCCACCAGTCATTTAAGAACAGGAAGGTCACAGTTACATAATTCCAAAGAGCTCTGAAGTGCTATTTCACAGTCTGATGACTATAAATTATAATTATGCACTTTCCATTTCAAAAAGAAGAAAATACTTTGAAAGATTTGAGTACAAAGAATGGATATTGTATTCACAATACTTCAATAGCATAATATACTATAATGAGATAAATGGCAGCAAAGAAAGCAAATGTCCAGTTTTGTCATGATTAATGCTCTTAGAGACTCAAAGGGACAAATGAAGTAAAGATATCAATTTCACATAGGTGTGAAAACATCAGCAACATGGATGAGAAATTCAGCAAAGACATATTCTGATAAAAGAATGAAACTGAAATGTTGGAAAAGAAAAGTTCAATAGAAAACACCTGAAAAGCATCACCAATCTATTATCAACTCCCAGACAATAATGATTCAGTGAAGAAATGCACAAGTGACTGAACTGAAACTGTTCAAAAAAGAAACAGAAATGGCCAAAAACAGATGAAGAAGATCTCAGTGCCCCTGCCTATAAAGGAAATGCAAATCACACCACATTAAGAATTACCCTCACTCCTTTTAGAATGGCTATCATCAAGAACACAAAACAACAAGTGTTGGTGAGGATGGCAGTGGGAAAAGGAACTGTTAACTGCTCCTTCTTTGTACTAAATTAGTACAACCCTGTGGAAATCAGGAAAAAATAAATAAACTTGCATACCCATGTTTAATGCAGTATTATTCACAATTGCCAAGCTATGGAAACAACTCCAATTCTGTACAACTGATGAAAGGATTAACAAAATGTGGTATTTGTACAGCATGGATATTTTTCAGCCATTCAGAAGAATAAAACATTTTCATTTGCAGGTAAATGGATGGAACTGGAAAGCATACTATAATGCAACGTATGCCAAGTTCAGAAAGAAACAGTGTTCAGAAAGACATGTATTGTCTCTCACATGTGGAAGATAGGTCCAAACACAAATACTAGCAAGCAGCATGTATCTTTAATATACATATAGCATCATTCAAATGAGGAGTGTTGGAAGACACTACAGAAGAGGGAAAGGGAAGAGAATGATACGGAGTGAGTAATATTGAAATATTTTGCATCTGTGTAGGAAAAAGACACAATGAAACACACTCTGAAAACTGCTGAACAATAAAGGGTAAAGGATAAAGGACAAGGAAAAGTAATAAAGAGGGTTAGACTGAAAAAATTATGATATATTTAGAGGCAGAATATCAAGAAAAGCCCCCCTCTATAATCAAAACACCCTTAGACAGTGAAGGTCAGTAATGGAAACATGTTGTTAAGGGAAGGGTAAGAGTGGGAGGTGAAGGGAAAGATGAAAAAGATAATGGAGGTTGAACAAGGCTGATGTGTATTCTGCACATGTATGAATATGGAACATTGAAACCTGATGAGGTCAATTTAAGAAAGGTGACAGTCAAGAGAAAGAATGGAGGGGATGAACCAAACTGGGGTACCTTGTACACATTATGGAAATGTCACATTGAAACCCCATGTACAGCTATTAAACAATAGTAAAATGGAAAAAAGAAATGGATTGAATTTCAAGGAAAATTATGATTTTATTATATTCACATAGCCATAAATTTTAAAAAGCTATCATGCTCACAAAGCCAATATTACAGAAGATCCTTGCAGGAATCCTACTCACACATGAAGAAAAAATATGGTCAAAATCAATAGAATCAGAGAAAGACTAAATCCCAGGAGAAGAATACACAATCAAATGAGAATTAAGGAAGAATCACACATGGTGAATTTCATAAAGTACAGACCTCCATGTTGAACATAAGGAAAAGAAGTAGACATGAAATTAATGAAGTGGAATGTAAAATAGCAATATGAATAATCATTGAAAAAAGCTAGACCTTTACGAGATAAACAAGATTGACAATCACTTATTCATACTTAGAAAATAGAAATAATCCCGTGCATTCTGTCTGATCACAATGCATTAAAACTAGAACTCAACAAACAACAAAATCAACAGCATAAAATATACAAACAATTGGAAGCTGAACAACACATTGCTCAATGATCCGTGGGTCATCCATGAAATAAAAGAGGAAATTTAAAGATTCCTGGAAGTTAATGAAAATGAAAACATGAACTACGAGAACATAAGGGCCAGAGCGAAGGCAGTCCTAAGAGGAAAGTTTATATCCATGATTGCATATAGTAAAAGGACAGAAAGACCTCAAAACAATGACCTAATGCTACATCTCAAACTCCTAGGAAAACAAGAACTCGCAAAACCCAAAACAAGCAGGAGAGAAATAATAAAAATAACAGCCAAAATTAATGAAATAGAGACAAGGAAAAACACAAAAAGAATGAACGAACCAAAAAGCTGGTTCTCAGAAAAAATAAACAAGATTGACAGACCCTTGGAAAATTTGACTAAAATGAGGAATAAAAACAGTGCAAATCAGTAAAATAAGAAATTCAAAAGTGGAGATAACAACTAACACCACGGAAACCCAGAGAATCACCAGAGACTACTTTGAGAACCTTCATTCCAATAAATTTGAAAAGATTGAAGAAACGGACAAATTTCTACGTACTTATAACCATCCAAAATTGAGCCAAGAGGATCTTAACCACCTAAATTGATCTATAACACAAAATGTAATTGAAGCAGCAATCAAGAGTCTCCCCAAAAAAGAAAAGTCCAGGACCTGATGGATTCTCTGCTGAATTCTTTCAGACCTGTAAAGAACTAATGCCAACCCTCCTTAAACTGTTCCATGAAATAGAAAGGGAAGGAATACTGCCTAATTCATTCTATGAAACCAGTATTATACTCACCCCAAAAGAACAAAACGACAAAAAAAGAAAAAAAGTTGGAATATTACAAGATAAACAAGATTGACAATCCGTTATTCATACTTATCCTCCCCATAAAAGAGAGAGAAGAATCTACTAAATAAAATGAAAAGTGAAAAAGTGGATATTAGAATTCGGATACCACCAAAATCCAGAGGATCAATAGAGGATATTCAGAAAAGTGTATTAAAATAAATTTGAAAATTTGACAAAACTGATTATTTTCTAGGCTGTAAGATCAAACAAAATAATACCAATGGTTCTCAACAATCGTGTAAATTGAAAGGGAAAAAATGATCTTAAATACATCCTACCAATCCAGTATAAGCCTGATAAACAAACCAGAAAAGGACAAAACAAAAGAAGAAATAATACATAAATATTCTTGAACACAGACACAAAAATTGTCAAAATTTACAAATAGTAATCAACAAAACATTTAAGAAGCAAAACTAACAAGACCTACAAAAAAAAAAACCGACTCAAAACTATACTACATAGCCACAGTGACAAAAATAGCATGCATCAGAATAAAGACCATAATTTACATAACACCAGAATTTAGTATCCTTCTGGAATTTCTTAGTCTATTATATATACAATAAACTAGTAGTAAAGAAAGAATGGAAAGTAAGAAGCAGGTAGCATTATTTTGTAGAAGATGAATGTGTTCACCTGGAAATTCAAATGAATATATATAGAGGTTGCACAACACCTTTATAGAATAAGATATTCCTTACTCTATTCAACTAATAAATCACATAACATTTCTCTAAGTCTAGGAGATTCAGACTAGACTCCTAGAAAACAAATTTCAAATTTTTCTAATTTTAAGGTAGCTAAGGACTAGACAAGCAAAACAAACCAGAGTCAAATATATGACAAATGCATCCATATCTCTATTCAAATATGATTTCTAAAATTGTGGGAAAAACTAACTATGCTTGGGAAAACTTTGGAGACTAACAAAGATCAGCAGACAAACATTTAAGCATGTAATAAGAGCTGTGTACTGATACCTTCCACAGCAGGGAAGAAACTCAAATTCCTACCCCATCATCCCTGCTTCCAAATGTGTGCAGATACCACAGGTAACACTCACTACAACAGCACTTGAAAAGACATGCAAGGAATCACTGCTTCCAATCAAGTTGTCACTGCTAATAGGGCTGTAAATACATTGCTAGAACTCCATGGAATTTTGCCTTAACAATTTATTAATCAGATCTTCTGCTGCAGACCTGGCATTTGTTCATATCCAAAAATGAGCACAGATATGTGTCTAAGTGAAGCAGTAATAAATTGGAGGGGAAAAATCTCACAGGGTTTATCGTTTATTTCTGGCTATGCTTGCATTTCCAGATTTGACACAGAATCCCAGCATGACATGCATCTTATTTTAAACAATAATTGGATGTCTACAGTATGATCATGAGCACAAGTACAGAACTTCTCTGTAGAGACATTACTAGATACATTTGTGATGAAAGAAATCTTATTACTCCATTGATCTACAAGAAAGGGAGCTTTGTTCTAGTCTTTCAGTACAGAACACATGCAATTGACTTGTATTGCATTTCTAACCATGGTCTCTTGGTGTTAGCTTTCGCCCAGGCTGGAGGAGTCCCAGAGATGGTGGAGCAAAAGCATAGATTTCAGCCTTGTTAGGGAAAAGAGAAAAAGAAAAAAAGGAATATTCTTACTGTTGAAAGAAAAATACACCATAAGCACAAAATAGGTTAGGGATGTTTCTAGGAAAGTAGGGGAGGAAGGACATTTAGGGGTTATTATCAGCATTGGTCTATGGCAGTATTCATCCAGAAATCAAATACAAATATGTAACGTAAAGCCATAACTTACGTTGTAGAAACTTCATGCAGATTAGAATCACTGCTTGTGTCATCTTTGACAAAAAAATAAAGCTGGAAAAATCCAGCAATCAGTACATTTCCATCTTTGTATATACTGGGTTTAGGGCTGGGGAAGCAGTCTGGATCGCTAAATGAACTGAGATGGAGGGGAAGCTGGAGGAGAAGGAAAATAAAAATCAAGAGGAACATGTCTAGAAATGTGTAATTCTGGGTAGAGGCTGAGCCTACAGTGTCAGGCAGGTATATATGCTCTTATGTGCTTCTGTATTCAACTGGAATGTCCACTTGAATTCCCCATTTTCTTTCACCCCAATCTTCCACTTCCATGGAGGACTCTGGAGCAATTTCTGCCCTGGGCTCTGCATCTGAGACCCTGCATCCATGAGATAAACACTAGTTGGAAAATAAGTCTGAGGGTCTTTCTTTCCACCCCAGGTGCTATGATTTCATCCAAGCCCACACATGGTAAGGCCCCAGGGATGAATTAAACTTTCTTAGAGTTGTTCTGAAGTAGGAGTCAAAAACAATTTTCAGGAAAGCTATTTGGCATGTAGAAAATGAATTACATCATTCGATGCCATGTAAGGTGCAAAATAGGGAAGGTTGAATTCAAGGTATACCTAGCTTCTAAAGACACTCAAAATTCTAAGAACTGGTAGAAATCCTAAACATTTTTGGCAAAGTTGCAAAAAGGATACAAAATTAACATACAGAAATTAGTAGCCTTTCTATACACTAAAAATGAACACATTAAGAAAAAAATCAGGTCAAATATCCCATTTACAAGCGCCTCAAAAACAATAAAGTACCTTGAAATAAATTTAACAAAAGAAACAAAAAAACTTTTCAATGAAAACTATAAACCACTGGAGAGAGAAAATGAAGAAGACATTAGAAGATGGAAAGATCCAAGCTCATGGATTAGTAGATTCAAATTTGTAAGACTGGCCATAATACTGACAGCAATCTACATCTTCTATGCAATCACTATCAAATTTCTATGACATTTTCCAAAGAAATAGAAAAGTGACACCTGAAACACACAAGGAAACACAAAACACGTCATGACATAAAATTAACATTAAAAACAGCATGTTATTGTCACAAAAGAGATAGAGGACCAATGGATTAGAACAGAAAACCCAGAGATAAACCCATGCATCTAGAGCTTACTGAACTTTGACAATGGATCCCAAAACACTCTAGGTAGTAGACAGCCTCTTCATCAAATATTGCTGTAAAAACTGGATATCCACTTGTAGAAGACTGAACTACATCCCTATCATTCAACCTCCACCAAAATCAACATAAAGTGGATCCAAAACCTTAATATTAGGACTAAAAATTTAAAGAACTACAAAAAGTGATAGAAAATACACTGGAACATACAGATATAAGGAATTGCATGCTAAGTAGAACTCAAAATGCTCAGTATCTAGGAGAAAGAACCAAAAAAGGGACTACATCAAACTAAAGAGCTTATGCACAGCAAAAGAAACAGTCATTAGGCTAAAGAGACAGGATACAGAATGGAAGATAATCTGTGTCAGCTTCATCTGATAGAGGCCTAATACCCAGAATCTACATGGAACCCAAAACACACAACCTCCAAAGAATCAACAACTCAATGCAGAAAGGAGCACATTAATTTAACAGGGTATTCATAAAGAGTGATTCTCCAATGATTATAGTTCAACATAAAACTATGAGGTTGTGTGGGTTACTAATAGAAGGCTGAACAAAGGACTCAGTTATAAAGAAGAAAGAAATGATGAAAAGATGCAAATACTGATTACTCTAATTGAGTCATTAAGCATTGTGTGCAAGTATCACTTTTCTGCACCTTGTAAATATGTACAGTCCTTGAGAGTCAATACAGAGACAAATACAAATTCAAAAAAGGAAAATTACATATGTGATCACAAACTTCTCTAGTGAAAGCAGTCCATAAGCAACAAGTGACCCTTTTGCTAGAGACTCTTGTTGGCTTAGCTCAATCTGACTCCTGTCAGGCCCAGTGCTCTCAACGCATGGGAAAACGCTTGGCTACTGAGCCAGGCCATAGCCCTGTGTTGAGAAATACAGCCTCCTCCTTGCCACTACACCTCTCCTGCCTGAACACTGAGAATAGATCAACTGAAGACTACAGGTGAATAAACCTTCCCAATAACGGGCTGGCTTCTGGTGCAAATTCTAATGCAGAAACTCAGGAAATATGAAGAAAAAAAAAAACAGACCATTTGACTCATCCTAAACTCTGTATCTACAAAGTAACAAACACTATCAATAGTAAGAAGAGGAAATCTGAGACAAAGAATGTTTTTAATTTTATTTTTTATATTTCTGTTGTTCTGGATTGGTGTACATTGTGGATTTACAATTGTTCTTACAATATGTCAAATTTATCATACCTGAATTCACATCCTCCATCATTGTGTTTTTCAACATCTCCCCCCCACATTCTGGGAATAGATTGAACATGTCTCATTTGTCAATTTCCATACATGTGTACATACTGTTTGCACTATATTCACCCTCCCATGCCTTTCCCTAAACCCTCCCCCACCCACTAGTACCAAATCCCCAGGAAAGTCATTTTCCATACTCCTTATCTTTAATTTTGTAAATGAGATAAAATGAAATTTAATGTTTGGAAAGGGACTTTCCTTGTGACTCCCCACATTTGTATGTATTATAAACTGCATTAGTTCATGTCCTTTATTTTTCTTATTTTTTCTCTAGTCACCTTTGTATGGTGGCTTCAGCAAGTTTAAAAATTCTATACTCATTTTGTATGGAGAGTACATCTACCATATTTACCTTCTGAACTTCCATCTTTTATCCTCCCTTCACAGGCACAAAAAATAGTGAAGAGGAAGAAATCTCAGACAAGGAATTTATCAAATGATTATAAGAATGATTAATGAAGTGAAAGAGGGCATTAACAAATGCAAAAATAAATAACAAGACAACACAAATAAAGACCCAACAATACTAAAAAAGCCAATACAGGACATAAAAGATTAATTTAAATTAATTATATAGAAATACTTACAGAAATCAAGTTGACATTCTGGGCACAAAGAGCTCCTGAAATGACTGTAACATTTAAAAATTGTGTTCACCAGTGTCCAGGTCACCAAATGCCCCTTCAGCCCTCCATCATTCTCTGAGAATCACCTGTGAAGAGGGGTCATCCTACACCTGGCTGGGAAGCCCTGGCTTCCTCTTCCTCTCACCAGTCAGGTAGAGGGAAGAGAAAGTGCCGAGGACCTGAGGCAGAGACACACCAGGTAGCAATCACAGGAGAGTGAGTTGTGAGTGAGGTGATGTGGACAGGGTCTTACCTGGGGCTCCAGTGCATGTTTTTGTCATATGGAGGGAATTTGATATGGGGGAAGAGGGAGAATGGCATTCAAGACTGATGTAGGTTGGGGTAGTGACCCCTCCTCACCTGGCTCAGTCTACACCAGCAACCCAAGCATGCCTTAGGTGTCTTAATCACCTCTCTCTCAGAGATGCTTTATGGATTATAAAAGAATTTCATTGAATTTCTTCCTGAAGGATTTATTTACCTAATGTTATTGATAAATTCTTACAACATGTACAACATCAGTTTGCAATTAACTAAAGTTGGTGCAGTTTAGAGAGTAAACTAAACACTTTTTTAGGCAGGAGATAGAGAAATAAATGAATTGGCCAGCATGTTCTAAAAGAGATATAAGAGGCACATGTCCCCCTCTAGTTGATGACTTCATGGAATAAGCCAGTGACACTGCACCTTCTTGTCCTCCTTGGGGATGGACTATCACAGCACCTACCTCCAGTTCTTCAGGAATCTGAGGTTGGCAAGAGTTTTTATTCATAGACAAACACAACAAAGGGTCTTTTGAAAGTTTAGTTTATGTGACATGTGCATGGTCCACTGAGTACCCAGATAGTTGATCAAGCACTATTCTAAATGTGGCTGTTTCTGAGTGATATGAATATATGAAAGTACTGAATGAGAAAATCAGTTGGCCTTTTTAGTGGGGGTGGGCCTTGTCTAACCAGTTCAAGACCAGGGTAGATGAAAAGGGCTAAATAACATGTAGTTCTTGCCTGACAGGTATTAGCTACAACATTGTATTTATCTTGCCATTGTCATGAACAAATTTGTTGACTCTTACTGTTGGATCTTGAGCAACTTTTTAAACTGGAATTTACACCATGTTCTCACCTGGTTTCCAACTTGCTGATGGTAGGTACATTTGGGACTTCTCAACCTGCATAACTATTTGTTCAGTGTGTGTGTGTGTGTGTGTGTGTGTGTGAATGAACACTCTGTTGGCTCCATGCCCCAGGTGACAATAGGGACAAGTGTCCTGGCTTTGACTCTTAAACCCAAGTTTTTAGTTGGAAGAAATTTGTCTCTGTGTAATTTCAGTTGAGGTATTCACAAAATTTAGGGATACTGGACATAACTATCGTTTTGTATTTTGTCATCACTGTACTGGGGGATGTGGCTCAAGAGTCATACATTCAACTGCAGTGCTGAAGACACTGGGTCCAGCCCCCAGCTCCACACCGGGAAAGAAAGCTTAGCTGCAGAAGCATGAAAACACCACTCATGGGAAAATAACAAACCCTGAAAAAGAAGAATCATGGCCACTGTTCCAATATCCCTAGAAGATTGTAAGAACTCAGGACTATCAGTGGCCAATTTCCAGTTGAGCTAACCTTCCAGGGGGTCCTTACTGCATTTCCCTTTTAGAAGACCATATTGCTTGTTGCTCAGTGTAGGCCTCAATTCTGTGTTTATAAAACTAATTTATATGCTACATCAAGCTAACATCAATTTATAGAATGAGGCAGTGTGTCATTAAGGAAGAACTCTCTGGTTGTCACTTTGATTAGAATTTGAAGCATTTCCTTTAGAAGCAGAGTTGCCTATTCCTTCACTATGCAGACAGGCACTAATAGGAGGGAGGAAGACCAGGCCAGCCCAGGAATAAAGTGCTATACTGTCTCAAAAACAACAAATGCAAAAAGGGATGGTGGTGTGCCTCATGTGGTGGAGTGATGCCTGGAAAACACCAGGCATGGAATTTTCCACTATTATCAAAAAATTCAATGAAATATATCAAGGGACATTGAATTTCATATATTCTAAAAATTGATGAAAATAAATTGAAACACCAAATGGCAGAAAACATCATTGTGGAGATTAGAAGTCTAAGCCAGTAATATTTGCAGAGACTTTGCAGAATCAATGAGACAAAGCAAAACACAAAACCACAATGCAATCCAATCTTTAAAATGAGATAAATGCAACATATGGAAATTCTAAGCCTGTTAGAAAAGTAGTATGTGTTTTCATTACACTGAAGTAAGTCACAAATTATAATCTCATATCTAACTGCTACAATGGTGTAGCTTTATTTTTGATTCTTTGTTTAAGATACACATGAGTTTAACCTTCAGAAACTTCATTGTACATACAATGGGTTTTACCCCTGAAGCTATACAGAATGTTTCTCTCTGGCCCTAACAAAATAATGTGGCATTTATGAGCAAAGATGAAGCCTAAGATCCCTGCACTAGAGGCCAAGATGGAGAAGACCTCCACGGCTACCATGACCCTTCCCTTGGTGCTGTGGTAGACAGGGAGGAAGGTGACCCAGACACTACAGAACACCAGCATGCTGAACGTCAGGAACTTGGCTTCATTGAATGTGTCAGGAAGGTTCCTTGACAGACAAGCCACTGTGAAGCTCCCCAAGGCCAGGAAAATTAGGTATCTCTGGATGCAGTAAAAGGCCACAACTGATCCCTTGTTACACACGATGATGATGTGGCTATGTTCCGAATTTGTGTCTGTGTCAATGAAGAGTGGAGAAGTTCCAAGCCAGATTCCACAGGGAGTCTGTTGGATTAGTGTGCAGATGGTAATAAGGTAGCTAAGTGCCCTTGATACCAACAGCGACCTCGTCCTATTCCCTGGAAAGGTGACATTGAATGCAAGAATCACAGTGAGAGTTTTGGCCATGACAGTGGAAGTAACCACTGTGAATACAATTCCAAAAGTGGTCTGTTGGAGGATGCAGGTGGCCATGGTAGGATGGCCATTGAAGAGCAAGGAACAGAGAAAACAGAAAGTGAGGGAGATGAGCAGAAATGTAGCTGAGAACCTGGCTATTGTCTTTGACAATGGAAGTGTCTCAGTGTTTCACAAAAGGTCACAAGAACAACAGTTATGAGTACATAGAAGATCACAGCCTTGCAGGCCAGAGCCAAACCTAAGGGATCTTCATAACCCAGAAAGGTCATAGATTTTTGGAGGCAGTGGTTTTGGTCGCTGTTGGCATACTGATGATCTGGACACTTCACACACTGATCCATGTCTGGTGAGGAGTGCAGGTTACCATTAGTCAAGGTTCAGTTTTCACACCTCCCCTACAGCACAATGGTAAACTTTTCAACTTTTGTTGCTTTAGATAAAAATAAATTCTACACAGCAAATAATTCTAACTGAACACTTCCCATTTTTGTTATTGTGGCACCAAGAAAGTTACTTTAACTTCCTTAACTTATCTGACATATTCATGACACCATTTTCTAATTTTCAAAAACACTAAAGTTATGCCTAGCTCACCAAATTAAACCTCTGTAAACTAGATCTTGTTTTATTCACATAATCCTCAAATTTATTTAGAATTATGTTCCCTTTTATTATGACATAGATAATTGACAAATTCCCTGAAACAGAGGCAATCAGTAACACTTTTTAACTGGGTGAAGAAGTCGCAACATCCTGCATCTCATTGTCATTTTCACCATATGCATGTTCTAGTTTGGAGTACCTTTGCACTGAATCAGTACATTTATTTGTAGGGTTCTGGCATATTTCCAGTATGAATTTGTCCTCCCACAATCATATTTCAACCTGCACTAACTCCAGTCTATTTGTCATTATTCTATGTATTTTTTTAATGTCAAGAGTCTTTCAAAACAATCATTTTTATCCCTAGGTAGTATATACATTAAGATATAGTAATGTAAAAAATTCACTTAGGACTTATAACTGCTATGCAGAATATAATACATTCATACACATTAACCTCATATTCCATCACAAGTAAATTCAAGGTGAGATTCACAATTATATATAAACACTACCTTATGAACATATTCACGTTATGTGTTCTGTTTCTGAAAACTATCTTTGTGCTTGGTGCACGGGACCAAGGCTGAAATCCAAGCTACTCAGGAGGTAAAGACAGGGTGGATTTCATCTCAAGGTCAGCTAGGGAAAACCTCAGATCCTCTGTCAACAAATAATCTTGGAGTGGTGTTGGCACCTGTGTTCCCAGTTTTGTGGGCTACTGTTTAGGCCCATCACAGTGCAAGGAAAAGCATGTATCTATCTACAAATTAACTGAAGCAAAAAAGGACTGGGATTATAGTTCAAGTGATAGAGCACTTGCCTAGCAAGACCAAGGTTCCGAATTTTGACTCTGGAACCATTAATCAATCAATAAATTAATTAATAAACAATGGTTGTCTTGGCCTGGATCCCAGCAGAAGGTGTATTGGAAATTGTTACATTGAGTATTTTTGTCTCTTTCTTGTTTCACCACTGGACTCCAAAATGTGAAGCTCTTTTTTGAGATTCTGTAAATACATTTTATTGGATTAAGACAATTGACATCTGCTTACTTAGTAAGACCAGTTCTATTACTATTCATTTTAAGATACAAATGGGTATGGTATTTAATTATACATTTTTCTAGAGTTGGTGATATTATTATATGTTTGAAAAAACTAGTTCAAGTCAATAAACTAGTTGAGATAGAATTGAATTCCATTGCATATATGAAGTCTGGTTATTTGAATTTTCCTTAAAATACCTTGAACAAGAAATACGATTTTAGTTCAAGAAGGAAAATGTCCAATATACTTCTTCTCTTCTATATTCTCACATATGGGGAACCAAGTTCACCTGTTCTCATAAGATAAATTTTATTGCCCCATTCTTCTTATTCTCTGAAGGAGTTTAAGAAAATGAGCATTTTTAAATTCTTGAAATTTTAATAAATTTCACCATGATGTTCGTGATGATCATAAAAATAGTCATAGATGATTCAATTATGGTTTTTACTTATTACATATATTCATCCATGCAGGTTTCTGTGTGGTGCTGGGGATTGAACACAAGACCTCAAGTACCCCATACCTTGGCTCTATCCCTGTGATGTACACTAACCCTTGAGATGTTCAATTCCCCCTCCTGACAGTTTTTAAGTCCAATGACTGAGATTTGTGATTTTTATTTATAAATTCTGTTAATTAAGTTCTTTTGTTATTTTTTTGGTTTTTTTTCAATCTTGGGGATTGAATTAAGGGCTTTATGCTTAATATCAATGTGAACTTGAACCATTCCCCTGTGCCCACTTCTTTTTTAGTTTGTTTTACAGACTGGGTAAGATGCTAACTTTGCATGGGCTGGCCTCAGACCATGATCATCTTACATCTGCCATCTGAGTAACTGTGATTACAGGCATGCAACAACACATCCACATATGATGTTGATGTAATTCTGCAGAATTTCACAAATGATGTATTGTTACAAAGTTTTAATTTTCTTGCTGAACACTCTTTTTAGGGTTTTAATCACATTTATTTATATTAGAATACACCTTAACATTGATATTCCTTTGTTGTATTGTCATTAAATATATTTTCTTGTTGTATTGGTTCTCTTGTTTCTTTGTTCTAAGGTTGCTTTTCCATTTCTAGATTGTGATAGGTACTTGTATACATACAATGTCTGGCATTCCTGGTTAGATGCTTGAGTATTTATTCCATCTCCTCGAGTCCATTCATAATATTTTCATTATTTATGCCTTTATTTAAGTTGTTTTTTAACTGTGGGATGTGTAAACAAGTATTTGCGAATATACTTATACTTATACTTAACTATAATGAGTGAGTCTGAGAATGAGATAATTTTTAAACTCCTGGAAAAACCTGGTAGGTATGTATTTTATGAATGAATGTAGAGATTCAAATATCAAATGGGTTCATTAACACCTAAACTGGAATTAAATCAAATCATTTATATAAAGTACCCACTACAGTCTCTAGCAGGACATAGGTACTCAAGGACTTCATTGTCTTTTTTCTTCTTATTTAAAAAACTGTTTGTGAAATGCTTACTCTATCATAGTGAAAACATTTTCCATGTAGGTTGTTGAGGCCACTTATAATGGAAAACATTGATGTGGAATAAAAACGCATTTCTTTTTGACACATTGCCCCTCGTATTCAGGAACACATCTACTCAGGTCTAGTTATCTCCTATAAAGTAAAAAAATGTATACTTCCTATTGTGCTGTCTGAGAAATTGTCACAAACTACTTATTTTGTCTATGAAATCAGTTCACAAAGAGACGTCCCTGATGTCATGTACCTTCCAATGAAAAAGCCTTTACCTGAGAAGGGGAAAACACCATCCATTTTCCATTTCCCACTGTTTGCATTTGGATTTGATGAAGTAGCATCTCATGAAGGGTGTGGGCCACAGCATACACAGCATTGTAAATATTGTAACTCTCTTCACTCATGGCTGTTTCAAAACGATTCCCAGGCAACCAGTCTAAGGAGGCATCGTGTGGACAGTTCTTAGAAATTCCACACTGAGACTCAGAAAATGAGCTATTTAAAAACACAGTAGCTAGGTAAAAGTCTTCTGGGTATTTGGAAGGGTTAACTGTCTGGACAAAATTTCTGAAACCAGAATTGTCTCCATGGTGGTGTGGAAAAATAAAATGTCCATGGAATGAATCTGAAATGATATATATATTAAACTTGTTACATCCCATTGAGTATTCATGACCCAGACTTTGCCTATCGTAAAGTATGCCTAAAATCATACAATAAACCTTGCAGGTAATCACTGACATCATAAATGGTGATCACATTTGTTGGTGATTATTAAATCTGGTAATATTTTGACCAGGCATTTGGGAAAAAGGACACTATGGTGACTGGGATCATTTCCACAAAGACTACACAGATTCTGTGCTTGTCCATCTCTTTTCTCATGTCTGAGAGAATCTGAAAACCTCTATGGTCTTCTGAAATGAAGAGCCCAACCCAGGTCCATCTGAAACGAAGCATCAGTAGACCATGCCAAGAACCCAAGATGTTTCTTTGGGAGCCATCTGATAGAGAGATGTGAACTTGTCACGGTCACTCATGATAGGATCAAAAGGCCCAAAGGTAAGCTAAAGGGAGAAGGAAATTGGAAGCCACATGAAGAAAAGGACAGTCAAAAAGTACAATCAGATGCCCGGTATGCACTAAGCATGAGTAAAAGAGGTAGGAAGTAAGGCTTGCTCACTGCACTTTATGAGAACTTTCTGGAAAACCATAGGTCAGTCGCAGAAATCTAAGAAAGCCCTATGTCTGATCCAACTTCTCCCTCTTCTTCATTCCAAACAAAAGGAACATGGGTGCTCTGCAAAGTCTATAACATTAATAATGGAGTGCTTCATAAAACAAGACTCCTACTTTTGTTCTTCCCAACAACTGAGAATTGCACCAAAGAAGCCATGGTTTCATCTATGCACATGCCACCCACACCCTTACCTGTGGAAATTTTTAGAGTTCCAGCAGTGTCCCAATTTGGGCAAATACTGCACAGGAAGATCCTGTAAGTGCTGCTATAGACGTGCTCTCTTTTCTACATGTGTAATTAGGAAAAACTTTGTCAGGCCCAGAAAGCCAAAGTAAGGAATTCTCTAATGTCCTCCATTCAGTGTGTGGGACAAAATAAATATCAAATCCCAGAGAAATGTTCTGTAGAAGAGGGGAGTTCTCGTTAATCCCCTCAATGGCAAAAACCATGGCCAGTACAAACTGGTAGTTCCTTATAAAAAGCCTGGATAGAGACCATTGTATTCTCCATTATAAAGAATTAGTATATAATACGTTCAAAACCAAAGCAATGACTTTGGTGGATTGAATGTGTGTGTATGTAAAATTAATATGCTACATAATCAGTGTCTTCTTCTATCCATTAAGAATATGTGCTCTTCTTTAGGTTTAGGTAAGGTCATAAAAATAATCTCCTATAATGAAATTCAAGTCCTTATGTGGACAGGGATAGAAAAAGAGAGGGTATGGAAGAGGGTGAGAGAAAGAGAGAGGGGGGAGACAGAGAGGCATAGGGAGAGGGGGAAAAGGAAGGGAAAAAGGAGAGGTCTGTAGAGGGACAGGGAAAGGGGAGGAGAAGAGGGAAGGGAGAGTGACAGGTAAGTGAGAAGGAAGGAGAAATGAGTTTTCCATCTCACTGGAAATTTTGTGGTGCATTATGCTCCATTTTTCTTGTGCCACATGTGAAAAATGTGTGTTTGCTGTTAAATCACCCAATATCTTATGGGACTATATGAAATCACAACTTCTTAACATCTACCTCCTCCCTAGGAATACAAATTTGGTTTTTGCCTGCTAACCACTATCTGAGAATCTTGTGACCATGAGACTTGAACATGGTCAATAGTAACATCAGCCCAGCGGTCTTCTTTACAGCCACTACTCCAAATTCAGCCTCCTTAACATGGTATAAGACAATGCTTATAGTGAATAAGGCCGGATAGTAAGATTATGATTTTTATTCAAGAACTTATTCCTACTGTGTTAATTTCAAACACTGGGCTGATATAAGTCACACTGCCATCCAGTGCAGAGCTTCTAGAATACTTGTACTATGTTGGGAAGATATGTAGTGCCAGTATCTTGAATTTACTACCGCATTTCACATCATCAGTGGTTGATGGCAGCAATTTTGGGTCTAAGTGAACTTCAGCAATAGGAAGTGAATAGAAGAGTGAGCCTTGGTCATATCTCAGGGTTGTGTTAGTATTGGTGAGCAAGTTTATTGATGTGACATATCCTGATCACTTTGGTGGCCATAGGAATTACAAGGAAGCTTGGAACTGGTCCAACCATAGTGATTATTTTCAGAAACAAGTAGCATCACACAGTTTATAACCTTAGACTAGTTACTATGGATGAGATATCTGGGCCTACCCTGTCCCAATTGAGAGGTTCCTATGTATATAGTACTCTCTCTATGCATTCCATTCTTGGGGTTTTCATTTTCAATACAGCAACAGATTATGTGTGACAAACCAGAATTTCCTGTGTGTCCATTCATTGTACAGTAATAATCTACCAGGAAATCATTCCCTGCAAACCTTTCCAGACAAATAGTGTAAATGACAACAAGCTAAGACAAAAAGTACCAAATTCTTAGAATTTCCAGAAACACCTGCCCAAATGAAGCCAGAAAAGGAAGACTGAAGCAAATAAATATGTGATACTTGAAAACCCAAATGATATCCCTTGTTAGAAAACATGAATGTTTTAGGAAGCCATGACCTCACCTAGTACTCCAAATGGGGTAACAGTATGTCATCAGGAACTATTTGGTAGGGGAGAAAACTCACAGAATTAAATGAGCTGTTTTAAGTAAACAAATTTCATCAACTGGAAGAAAACAGAGAAATGCTCCATTACTCTACAGAAAAACTTAATAAAAACAATAAAAGTATTAAAAATATTAAAAAGAATTTCTTGAGCTGATAAATACATTCAGCAAAATCAAAAAATGTGACAGAACTGAACAATAGCATGACAGATCAACAAAAGAAAGAACATTCTTACAGACAGGCTGTTTAAAATACACAATTGAAGGAAAACAATAATGAAGAAGTTCACAATGACTATGGCTTCTTTGAAAATGTATAAAACACCAAATGTTTGCACTATTGCATTTCAAGAAGAAGTTGAGAAAGACAAAAATGTAGGAAGCTTATTCAAATGAATAATAGCATTAAAACTCCTCAGTTTAGAGGAAGATACAAATATCTAGGTGCAGGTGGATTAACCATTCACAGGTAAGCAAAACCTAGTTTGCCAGAAGCATTGTATAATGAAGTTCTCACAGGTGAAAGATAAAGAGAAGTTTCTCAAGGTTTAAATAGAATAGTAACAAATAAATTTAAGTTCAACCCTGGTGGCCTGAGATGGGAGTTCTCAGAAGAAACATACAGCAAGAAGTGTTTCACAGTACTGAGGAAGAACAACAACAACAACAAAACAAAAACCTGTAACAAAAAGAGCTCTCCTTTAGCATTGAAGGAAGAATAAAGACTTTCCTAGACAAACAAATGTGAAAGAATGTATCAACACTAGACATGTTTTGTAAGAAATACTGTGGGGAAATTTTCACACACACACACACACACACACACACACATACATATATGTTGTGTATTGTGTATGCTCATATATAACTATACTTATATATATTCATATATATATATATATACAAACCTATCAGAGGGTTTTTATTATGACCTTCTGATATATTTATATGCATATTTATTGTATTAAACCCCTGCATTTCTTATGAGTATACAGTCTCTCATTTTTTTTATTTCTATGTTTGCATCAGGATTATATTAGTTTGTTAGTGTTAAAAGTACTCCAAAGAGCTTTTTTTATCAACTGATATTTTCATAATACCCATTTGGGTCACTAATTGAAATATTTCTGTAGACTAACCAAAAATAATGAGAACAGAATCAAAACCAGTAACAATTCTCTTAGCACAGAAAAGGACTATAAAAGAGGGTGTAAATGGGGGGGGGCTGCAACACACTGGGAAACAAGGTAGAACATGGCTATAGGGAAATCTGTTTAAACAGAATTAGTGGGAATGTGAATGGAATGTATTTTCCTGTTTAGAGACACAAAGTGCATGAATGGATACAATACAAGACCCAACTCTATGTTACTCTTACTTCAACTTTAATGATAAACATGGCCAGAAATTGAAGGAATGAGATATTATTACATGCACATGGAAGCTGTGATAAAGCAGGAAATATGATACTAACATCAGATAAAATACACTTAATTCAGTGCAATATAAAAGTATACAGAGGGTCATGAATGAAAAAGGAGTTACTTCAGCAAGACAACATTATTAAAAATTTATTCATCAAATATCAGAACACTCAAATATACCAAGAATATCTTAATGACTCTAAATTCAGAAAATCTCAGATTCAGATACTGGTAAATCCTTTCATATCCACACATAGCAATAGACAGACATCCAGACTGAAAACTCAATAGCAAAATATTCAGAGTTAAACTACATGCTAACCAAACCTAATTAATACATATCTACTTTACCATCCAGAATCATCTTCCAAATACACACTTTTCTTTTCAGCACTTGGAAATGTTCAAAGATGGATCATATCATAAAACATAGGAAAATGTCAAAATTAAAAAATATAACTATATGTAAGGCTTACTTTCAGGCAAAATCATAAAAAGAAGTCAACAAGACAAACTTCAAGATTGAAGATATATGTGATAATATAAAAACTACTTTTGAGCATCCAATGGATCAAAGGAAAAATCAAAAAGGAAATTGAAATATTTCTTGCAACAAAAGAAAATTTGCAACACCACACTGTATGATGCAGTGTAGAAGCACCAAGCAAAAACTTCATAGTAATCATTGCAAAAGTTGAAAAAAATTAAGAATAGCTGTAATTAATAACCTTTAACTCCCTCTTCAATGAATCGTAAAAAAGAACTCACTATATCTAAAATTAGTATAAGAAAAGAAATAATTATGATCAGAGAAGAGAGGAGTCAAATGGAGACCAAAAAAATATAATGACAAAGACATCTTCATAATTTGAGAAGATCCTAGATTAAGAAATGGACACAAGAATGAAGTAAATAACACCAATGATGAAAACCTCAACAGAAAGAGAACAGATCAATAATGATCACAAGGAACTATATGCCAATAAATTGGAAGTCTAAAAGAAATGGAAAAAAATTAGGGACATACATCTTACTGGAAGTGAGTCAGAAAGACATAGAATTCTTTGACAGATGAACAAAGATGGAAGGAAAATAGAAAGCCTCCTCAAAAAATAAAAACCAAAGACTTAATGGATTTTCTGATGAATTGCACTAGTCATTTAAGAAGAGCAAAGTCACAGGTACATCAGTGTAAAGAGCTCTAATGGGCTATTTTACAGTCTGATGACTATAAATTATAATTATGCACTTTCCATTTCAAAAAGATAGAAGAAAATATTTTGAAAGTTTTGAGTACAAAGAATGGAATTCTACTCACAATACTTCAATAGCACAACATAGTATAATGAGGCAAATGGCAACAAAGAAACCAAAAGTCCAGTTTTGTAAACAATAAATGCTCTTAGAGACACAAAGGGACAAATGAAGTAAAAAATCAATTTCACATAGGTGTAAAAACATCAGTAACATTGAGGAGAAATTCAGCAAAGAAAGATTCTGACAAAAGAATGAACTGAAATGTTGGAAATGAAAAGCTCAATAGAAAACACCTGGAAAGCATCACCAATCTATGATCAACTCCCAGACAATAATGATTCAATGAAGAAATGGGCAAGTGACATGACCAGAAATTTTCAAAAAAGAAACAGAATTTCCCAAAAATACATTAAGAAGATCTCAGTGACCAGGCTTAAAGGAAATACAAATCAAACCACATTAAGAATTCACCTTACTCCTCTTAGAATGGCTATCATCAAGAACACAAAACAACAAATGTTGGTGAGGATGGCAGTGGGAAAAGGAACTGGAAACTGTTCCTTGGTTCAATAAACTAATAAAAGAACTGTCATAAGAACCTGCAATACCACTCTTGGGCATACATTCAAATGACTGGAAATCAGGATACAATAAACACACTGCACACTCATGTTTAATGCAGTATTATTCACAATGGCCAAGCTATGGACACAGTTCCAATTCTCTACAACTGATGAAAGGATTAAGAAAATGTGCTATTTATACAGCATGAATATTTCTCAATCATACAGAAGTATAAAGCATTTTAATTTGCAGGTAAAAGGATGGAACTGGAGAGCATAATGATATTCAAAGTAAGCCATGTTCAGAAAGGCACAGGTCACATGTTTTCTCTCACATGTGGAAGATAGGTCCAAATACAAATACTAGCAAGCTGTATGTATATTCAATACATATAACATCATTCAAATGTGGGACTGTAATAAGTCACTAGGGAAGAAGGAAAGGGAAGAGAATGATAGGGAGTGAATAGTATTGAAATACTTTGCGTCTGTGTAGGAAAAAGACACAATGAAACACACAGTGTTTCAATGAAATAGAAACTACTGAAGAATACAGTGTGATGGATAAAGGACAAAGAAAAGTAATAAATGGTGTTAAACTCAGTAAATTATGATATATTTAGAGGCAGAATACTAAGGCAAGCTCCCCTGTTCAATCAAAAGACCCTTAGACAGTGAAGGTCAGGAATGTAAACATGTTGTTAAGGGAAAGATGAAAAAAGTAATGGAGGTTGAACATGGCTGATGTGTATTCTACACATGTATGAATATGGAACAATGAAACCTGATGAAGTCATTTAAGAACAGGGACAGTTAACAGAAAGAATAAGGGAGGGGTTGAACCAAACTGGGGTACATTGTGCACATATATGGAAATGTCACATTGAAATCCCATGTACAGCTACTAAATAATAGTAAAATGTAAAAAAAGAAATGGGTGGAATTTCAAATGAAATTATGAGTTTACTAGATTCACATAGCCCTAAATTTTAAAAAGCTGTCATGTTAACTAAGGCAATACTGCAGAATATACTAACAGGAATCCTAATCACAGATAAAGAAGAAATATGGTCAAAATCAGTACTGTCAGTGAAAGACTAAATCCCAGGAGAAGAATACACAATCAAATGAGAATTAAGGAGGAATCACACATGGTGAATTTCATAAGGTACCAAACTTCAACTTGAATAAGTGGGAAAGGAAATAGATGTGAAATTAATGAAGTGGACTGTAAAATAACAATATAAATAATCATTGAAAAATACGTGGATCTTTACAAGACAAACAAGATTGACAATCTCCTATTTATACTTAGGAAACAGAAATAATAACACGCATTTTATCTGACCACAATGCATTAAAACTAGAACTCAACAACAAACACAAAAGCAGAAAATATGCAAATAATTGAAAACTGAACAACACATTGTTCAATGATCAGTGATTCATGCATGAAATAAAAGAGGAAATTTAAAGATTCCTGGAAGTTAATGAAGATGAAAACACAACCTACCAGAGCTATGCGACAGAGCAAAAGCAGTCCTAAGAGGAAAGTTTATAGCCATGAGTGCATATATTAAAAGGACAGAAAGATCTCAAATCAATGAACTAATACTACAGCACAAACTCCTAGAAACGCAAGAAAAGCAAATCCCAAACAAGCAGAGGAGACAAATAATAAAAATAAGGGCTGAAATCAATGGAATAGAAACAAACAAAACAAAAAACTGTACAAAGAATCAATGAAAAAAAAGCTGGTTCTTTGACAAAATAAACAAGACTGACAGACCCCTGGCAAACCTGACTAAAATGAGGAGAAAAAAACCCAAATCAGTAAAATAAGAAATGCAAAAGTGAGATAACAACAAACACAATGGAAAATCAGAGAATCATCAGAGACTAGTTTGAGAACCTACATTCCAATGAATTTGAAAATCTTGAAGAAATGAACCAATATCTAGATACTTATAACCATCCAAACTTGAACCAAGAGGATATTAACCACGCAAATAGATATCAACATGAAATTAAATTGAAGAAGCAATAAAGAGTCTCCCAAAAAAGAAAAGTCCGGGACCTGGTGGATTCTATGCTGAATTCTATCAGACCTGTAAAGAACTAATGCCAACCCTCCTTAAACTGTTCCATGAAATAGAAAGGGAAGGAATACCGTCTACCTAATTCACAAAAACAAAGACACATCCAAAAAGGAGAACCAAAGGCCAATCTCCTTAATGAACATCAATGCAAAAATCCTCAATAAAATAGTGGCAAACCGAATCCAACAACATATCAGAAAGATTGTTCACCATGACCAAGTCGGCTTCATCCCAGAAATGCAGGGGTGGTTCAACATACCCTGACCTATAAATGTAATACAGAACATTAATAGAAGCAAAGACAAAAACCACTTGTTCATCTCAATAGATGCAGAAAAAGCTTTTGAAAAGATCCAACACCACTTCATAATAAAAGCTTAAGAAAGCTAGGAATAGAAGGAATGTACCTCAACATTGTAAAGGCTATATATGACCAATATATATATATATCCAACATCATATTTAATGGAGAAAACTGAAACCGTTACACCTAAAATCAGGAATGAGACAGGGATGCCCACTATCCCCACTCCTATTCAACATAGTCTTGGAATGCCTAGCCAGAGCAATTAGGCAATAAGAAGAAACAAAAGTAATACAAATAGGTCAAAATATCCCTTTGTAGATGACGTGATCCTATATCTCAAAGTCCCAAAAAACTATACCCAACAACTTCTAGACAGCATAAACTTCAGCAAGGTGGCAGGATACAAACTCAATTTACAAAAATCATTAGCTTTTCCATACACCAAAAATGAAAAATTCAGAATGAATTTGTGGAAATAATTCCATTTACAATAGCCTCAAAAAAATCAAAACCTAGGAGTAAAATTAACAAAGGTTGTGAATGACCTCTACAAGGAGAACTGCAAACCTCTGAAGAAAAAGATTGAGGAAGACTACAGAAGGTAGAAAGATCTCAAGGGCTCATAGATTGGAAGAATCAACATAGTAAAAATGACTACACTACCAATCTACATGTTCAATGCAATTCCATCAAAATCCCAATGACATTCATCATAGAGATTGAAAAATCTATCTTAAAGTTCATTTGGAAATACAACAGACTCCGAATAGCCAAGGCAATACTCAGCAAAAAAGAGCAATGCTGGAGGTTTCAGAATACTCGACTTCAAACTATATTACAAAGCAATAGCAATGAAAACAACATAGTACTGGCACAAAAACAGACATGAAAACCAGTAGAACAGCATAGAGGACCAGGATATGAATCCACACAGCTATGCCCACCTTATTTTTGACAAAGTTGCAAAAAACTATGGTGGAGAAAAGACAGCCTCTTCAACAAATGTTGCTGGGAAAAGTGGTTATCAGTCTGCAGAAAACTGAAACTAGATACATGTTTAACAGCCTGTACTAGTACCAACTCAAAATGAATCAAGGGACCTTAATATCAGACCCAAAACTTTGAAGTTAGTACAGAAAAGAGCAGGGAATACTCTGGAAGCAATAGGTATAGGCAACAACTTCCTTAATAGAACCCGAGCAGCTCAGCAACTAAGACAAAGAATGGACAAATAGGACTTCATAAAATTAAAATCTTCTGCACAACAAAAGAAATGGACTCTAAACTGAAGAGATCATCCACAGAGTGGGAGAATATATTTGCTAGCTATAATCAGACAAAGGACTGATAACCAGAATATACAGGGAGCACCAAAATTAAACTCCCCCCAAATAAATGGACCAATAACGAAAGGGGCAACTGAACTAAACAGAACTTTTTCAAAAGATCAAAATCAAATCGCCCAAAAACACATGAAAAAATGCTCAACATCTCTGACCATAAAGTAAATGCCAATCAAAACCACACTAAAATTCCACCTCACTCCTGTTAGAATAGCTATCATAAAAAACACCACCAACAAATGTTGGTGAGGAGGTGGGGAAATTGGAACCCTAATACACTACTGGTGGGAATGCAAGGCAGTACAACCACTCTGGAAAACAATATGGAGGCTTCTTTAAAAACTAAACATAAATCTGCCATATAATCCAGCAATCCCACTCCTTGGGATATACACAAAGAAATGTGACTCAAGTTGCTCCAGAGGCATTTGCACACCCATGTTTCTTGCAGCACTATTCACAATAGCTGACTTATGGAAACAGCCAAGATGCCCCACTACTGATGAATGGATTAAGAAAATGTGGTATTTATACACCATGGAATTTTACTCAGCCATGGAAAGGAATGAAATCTTATCATTTGCAAATAAATGGATGGAACTGGAGAACATTATTCTGAGCGAGGTTAGCCAGATTCAGAAGACCAAAATCGTATGTTCTCCCTCATATGCGGACTTTAGATCTAAAACAAATGCAGTAATATTATTAGACATGGGTCACATGCTAAGGGGATGAAACATACAGGAGGAACACAGAAATGTAGGAAACCCAAAACTTGAGAGTGTGTGACATGCCCACTGCAGAAGAGTGAATGTAGTAACCTTAAAATAACAGAGGTCACTATGGGAAGGTGACTGGAAAATAGTGAAGAAGTCTGGAAGAGATGAATCAATTTGGGTTGAATACACTTGTGCATGGAAGCAATGATAGGAATCTCTCTGTACAGCTATCCTTATCACAAACTAGGAAAAGTGCTATGTCTTTCTTATTACTTCTTATGTCTTCTCTTCAACAAAATTAGAAAAGAGGGCAGAACAGATTATGCATAGAAGTGATGGGGTTTGGGGAGAAGAGGAAGGGTAGGGAGAGCACAGTGGAAAAATGGCCCAGACAATGTATGCACATACGAATAAATGAATAAAGGAAAAAACAAAAGAGGTTGGAACTTTACAAGAAAAACAAGATTGACAATTCCATATTCATACTTATCCTTCCCATAAAAGAGAGAGAAGAATCTGGTAAATAAAAGCAATGATGAAAAAGTGGATATTACAATTTTGGATACCACCGAAATGCAGAGGATATTTTGAAAAGTGTACTAAAATAAATTTGACAATTTAACAAAATGGATAAATTTCTAGGCATGTAAGACAAAAAAATAGAAAGAAT
This sequence comes from Castor canadensis, assembly GCF_047511655.1. Lineage (NCBI taxonomy): Eukaryota > Metazoa > Chordata > Mammalia > Rodentia > Castoridae > Castor > Castor canadensis. Next base: position 8,649,892 of record NC_133391.1, read on the forward strand.
AGAATCTAAAACACCCAAACAGATTTATATTGCTCAATGATATGAAGCGCTAAAAAACTTCCCAATAAAGTAACACCCAGGACTGGATTGATACACTGCTAAATCCTCACAAAACTGAAAAAACGAAATAACACCAATGGTTCTCAAACAATCCTGTAAATTGAAAGGGAAAGAATGATCCTGAATACATCCTACCAATCCAGTATTAACCTGTTACCAGAACCAGAAAAGGACAAAACAAAATAGGAAATAATACAAAAATATCCTTGAAACATAGACACAAAAATTGTCCAGAAATTACAAATAGTAATCAACAAAACATTTAAGAAGCAAGAATAACAATGCTACATTAAAACTGACTTAAACTATAGTACATACTCACAGTGACAAAAACAACATGCATCAGAATAAAGACCATAATTTAAATAACATGGGAATTTAATATCCATCTGCAATTTCTTAGTCTATTATATATGCAATAAACTAGTAGTAAAGAAAGAATGAAAAGTAAGAGTAGGTAGCATTATTTTGCAGAAGATGAACATGTTCACCTGGAAATTCCAATGAATACATGAAGAGGCCACACAATCAGTATAGTGGTACCAAAGCCAAACAAAGAGAAAATGTGCAATTGCCAATTACTCAAATACGAATCAATCACATAAAGCCTAAGGGGGAAATAGGAATACTGTCGCAATAGACATAGTACAATGTAACTGGCTCCTCAGACCAACTGGAAAACCTTGCCCAGGAAAACAAATTATTTTTTAAAACTTATAAACTTCAATGGATATGACCAAGTTCTATTAAGGTTAGCAAAACTGAAAGGAAAAGTTGCTCAAACGTGAAAAAGTCCATCTACATAAGTGATTTATAGATTCATGGTAATGTCTTCAAAATTAATGATATTTCAAAAACCTAACAGAAATGCCTTTGTAAGTTTCATTGTAAAGAAGTGTTGGAATTTTTTTGAAGATAAGTAATGTTTAATCTAATAAAAATTGTATGAAATATTTATATTTACTGAAATATATAACATGGTACCCATTAAATGTATAATTCAGTTTTTATGCATCAGTTACACAATAATGTGAAGAAAATATATAAAAATGGAAAATCTGACATTCTTCAAAGTACTAGTAAAACAATCACAAAAAGTTCACAAAGTTCACTGAATTCTCTGGCAGCCCAAGTAATCATGAACAAAAGATGAGCGCTGAGAATATACTACTTGAATCTATGAAGTCATGTAAAATTATTAGGATAAAACAAATTGACAGCCAGGCAGCAGTGGCTCAAGCCTGTGATCCTAGCTACTCAGGAGGCAGAAATCCTTAGCACTCAGTTTGAATCCAGCCCTGATAAACAGTTCCTGAGACCCTATCTCAAAAAAACACATAACATAAACTAAAGGGTTGGTGTAGTCACTGAAACTGTAGGCCCTGAATTCAAACCATAATAGGGCAAAAACCTCAAAAAACCAAAAGGTTATTTGCATAATTGCAGACACACACACCAATGGAAGATTGAAACACCCTGAACTACCCCATGCATTTCCAATCAACTGATTCACAAGTATGTGGCAAAAGCATACCTTAAAGAATAGACATTTTATTTAATAAGTTCTGTTGGGAATACTAAATGCTTGAAAGTGGACCCCCATCCCTCACCAAATACAAAAATAAACACAAAGTTAAAAACCTATAGTTTAACACCATAAAGTGAGAAACCATAGTCAAAAAACGTAAGGAAAGCTTTCAAGGCAAGGGAATGGACAGCAAATTTCAGAAAAAATAAAGAACTAAGAAATTCAAAACAAGTTAAACAAAAAGCATCATATTGAATGGAGAAGTTTCTTCAGAGCAAAGGAAATAATCACACAGAGAAGGGACAGCCTACAAAATGAGGAATCATGTTCTGCAAACTTTCATCTGAATGGAAATTCATATCCAGAGTGTATCACGAACTTGCTTAGAATCCCCCAAATAATTCATTATGAAGGCAATAATCTCTTTTATTACCTGTAAAAAAGACATATATTTGTGCAAGGAATTTAGTACAGATTAATTTAGTTTGCTCTCAGGGAATTTAAAATCATACCATAAACAGATATAAAATCTCCTCACTTAGAATAGCTAAGAGCTACAGTCTAATGTTATACAGTTATATTTGACAATATGTTGAGTTTAGAAATGACTACAACCTCCTTACCCCACAGCAAAAACACAATTGCAGTAGTACATGTATCAATGGAGCACATTCATAGAATAAAATATTCCTTACAATATTCAAGTAGTAACATATGTAACGTTTCTCTTCTCTAAGTTTAGGAGATTCAGAACAGACTCCTAGAAAACAGATTTCAAATTTTTCCAATTTCAAAGTAGAAAGGACTACTATAAGCAACACGAACCATTGTCAAATGTGTGGTAAATTCATCAGTAACAATATTCAAATGTTTTCTAAAATTGTGGGAAAAAATAAGTATGCCTGGGAAAAATTTGGAGACTAACAAAGATAAGCAGACAAACATATAGGCATGCAATAAGAGCTGTGTACTCATACCTTCCACAGCAGGGAAGAAACACAAATTCCTACCCCATCATCCCTGCTCCCAAATGAGTGCAGATACCACATGTAACACTCAACAAACAGCTCTTGAAAAGAGATGCAAGGAATCACTGCTTACAATCATATTTTCACTGCTAAAGGGGTATAAATACATTCCTAGAATTCCATGAAATTCTGCCTTAACAATTTATTAATTAGGCTTCTGCTGCAGACATGGCATTTGTTCATACCAAAGCCTGAGCACAGATATGTGTCCAAGTGAAGAAGTAAGAAATTGGAGGGGAAAAATCTCACAGGGTTTATCTTTTATTTCTGGCTATGCTTGCATTTCCAGATTTGGCACAGCATCCCAGCATGACACGCATCTTATTTGAAACAGTAACTGGATGTCTACACTCATAAGTGTTTTCACGACCATGGGCACAAGTACAGAACTTCTCTGTAGAGACATTATTAGATACACTTGTGAGTAAAGAAATCTTATTACTCCATTGAGCTACAAGAAATGAAACTTTGTTTTAGTCTCTCAATACACACTATATGCCATTCACTTGGACTATGTTTCTTATAATTATCTCTTAGTGTTAGCTTTGACTCGGACTCACTGGAGGAGTCCAATTGATGGTGGAGCAAATGCATAGGTTTCAGCCTTGTTATGGAAAACAGAAAAAGAAAAAGCATATACTTGTTCCTGTGGAAAGAAAAATACACCAAACCACAAAATAAGTTTGGGATGTTTCTGGGAATGTAGGGTAGGAAGGGCCATGTAGGGGTTATTATCAGCATTGGTCTATGGCAGTATTCATCCAGAAATCAAATACAAAAATATAACAGAAAGCCATCACTTACTTTGTAGAAACTCCTTGCTGGGCAGGATCACTGCTTGTGTCCTCTTTGACAAAAGGATAAAGTGGGAAGAACCCTGCAACCAGTACATCTCCACCTTTGTATATACTGGGTTTAGAGCTGGGAAAGCAGTCTGGATTACTAAATGAACTGAGATGGAGGGGAAGCTGGAGGAGAAGGAAAATAAAAATCAAGGGGAACATGTCTAGAAATGTACAATTCTGGGTGGAGAATAAAGAAATGATGACAAGATGCAAACACTAATTACTCTGATTTGGTCATTACAAAATGCATGCCTGTATCACCCTAGCTCACTCATTCTAGGAAGCCAGTATTGCACTCATTCAGATACCCAGTAAACATATGACAAAAAATGGAATTACAGACCAATATCTTTAATGGGTACAGATTCAAAGGTTCTCAGCAAAATACTGGTGGAGATAATTCAGCAACACATCACAAAGATCACAGAGCAAGACAAAATTTCTTTCATTCCAGGGATACAAAAATTGCTGGACATTTGTAAATCTATAGATGTAATACAGCATATAAACAGAAGCCAGACAAATTCCACGTGACCCTACCAATATGTATAGAAAAATTCTTTCATAAAATTCAAGACCTTTTCATGATAAAACCTCTGCAGAAACTAGGAACAGAAGGAATGTTTCTCAACATTACAAGAGCTGCATATGACAACCCGATAGCTGACATTATACTAAATGGAGAAAAACTGAAACCATTCCTGCCAAATTAAAGAATGAGACAGGATACCTACTTTCTCCACTCCTATTCAATATATACTTGGAATTCCTAGCCAGAACAATAAGACAAAAGCAAGATATAAAATGGATTCAAATAGGGAAGTTTAATTCCAGCTATCCTTATTTGCCGATGGCATGATACTCTCCATAAAGACCCTCAAAATTCTACCAAAAACTGTTAGAAATCATAAACGCTTTTGGCAAGGTAGGAGGATGCAAAATTAACATACAGAAATCAGTAGCCTTTCTATGTACTGACAATGGACACATTAAGAAAAATATCACTTCAAACATCCCATTTACAAAAGCCTCAAAAACAATCCAGCACTTTGGAATAAATTTAGCAAAGGAAACAGAAAAACTTTTCAATGAAAACTATAAACCACTGCAGAGAGAAATTGAAGACAACATCATAAGGTGGAAAGATCTTACATGCTTGTGGATTAGAATCAAAGTTGTAAGAATGACATACTACTGAAAGCAATCTACATCATCAAGGCAATAGCTACAAATTTCAATGACATTCTTCAAAGAAATAGAAAAATCAATCCTGAAAAACATATGGAAATGCAAAACACCTCATACATAACATTAACATTAAAAACAGCATGGTATTCTCACAAAACAGACAGAAGACCATTGGATTAAAATGGATAACCCAGAGATAAACCCATGCATCTAGAGCTTACCGATCTTTGACAATGGATACAAAAACACTCTAGGTAGTAGACAGCCTCTTCATCAAATGTTGCTGCAAAAACTGGATATCCACATATAAAAGACAGAAACTACATCTCTATCATTCAACCTGTACCAAAATCAACTTAAAGTGGATCCAAGACCTTAATATAAGGACCAAAACTTTGAAGAACTCCAGAAAGTGGTAGGAAATACACTGGAACATACAGATATAGGGAATGGCATTCTAAGTAGAATTGAAAAGTCTCAGTATCTAAGAGAAAGAACCAACAAATGGGACTGCATCAAACTAAACAGCTTCTGCTCAGCAAAAGAAACCACCACTAGGCTAAAGAGACAGGACAAAGAATGGGAAAAAATCTTTACCAACTACATTTGATAAGGGCCTAATACCTAGAATCTACAGGGAATCCAAAAAACATAACCTCCAAAGAATCAACAACTCAATGAAGAAAAGAGCACATGAATTTAACAGGTCATGCTTAAACAGTGATTCCCAAGACTATAGTTCAACATAAAATGATGAGGTTGTGCAGGTAACTTCTTAAAGGCTGACCAAAAGAACCAATTATGAAGAAGAAAGAAATGATGAAAAGATGCAAATACTGATTACTCTGATTTGGTCATTAAGCATTGTATGCATGTATCACTTTTTTGTACCTTGTAAATATGCAAGATCCTTGAGAGTCGATACAGAGACATACACAAATTCAAAAAAGAAAAATTGCATATGTAATCACAAAATTTCCTAGAGGAACTGTACAAAACAATCAGCTTCATGTGTGGGGCAAGATGGTAGACTAGAACCATCTTTTGTTTTCACTGCCTGAATGACAAGAATCAGATAACTAAGGGCAGGCTTTAATCTGAATAGAGAAAGAAATAACAAACACTGGGCATCAGAAAAGAAGAAACTGGTGAGATGGAAACCACAAAGAAAGGAGAAAAAAAAAGCAATGCAGAGCCATGCGATGCAACCACAACCTTAGGTGTGGATGGAAGATGAAGATGCATTCACAAGGGAAGCCAGATTGGTACACTTCTGAACCCCAAGGTAGATTTGGAAATTCAACCTGCACTTCTTTAAATCTGAACCCTTGTGTAGCATTTAGTGAGACTAAGACTGTCCAGGGTGAAGGCCAGCCTTAGCAAAGAAATACATTTGTCACTTCCCTTGTCTTGAAGGGCTATGGAAAGATGAAATCTGGAGGGAGGACCTATTGAGATTTAGCTACTGTGGGGGCGTGAAAACAGAGGAATCAATGCTCAGAGAGTTTTGGGAATCCCTGACATCACATTTGGGTAGCAGAGGGTCATGAATGTTGGGTATTGAGAGTGAGAGGGTGTGTGTGAACCATTAGAGAAGGTCAAGTAGCAAAGAGCTTTGTGAACAAAAAGCATGGTGGTTAGACATTCTTTCACCTCTGGAAGCATGTGAATCCCATAACGTGAGGATCAGGGGGAAACAATTCACTGAGTCTGCTTTGACTGACTTAATCGTGTCATTCAGAATGGGCATCCTGGATCTGCATGTTGCTTCTGGTGGAACAGAAAGCCCCAAGCCCAGATCCCTGAAATCACATGATATCCATGGCCTCAAAATGGAAGTGAATTTCTGGGCAGGGAATGAAAGTACATAGACTCTTTATAGAAATCCATTCAATCCATTGTTTGTTGCTAGGTGTGCTGAAAACCACCAAAATTTCCCAATCACATGATTTCCATGTCTTCCTTATCCTAACAAGGAAGTGAACTCCTGCACATGGATGGAAGCACTGAAACCAGCAAGTATGCTGGTTTGGCTCCTCAGGTACACCTCTGCATGTAGACAACTTAGTGTTCTGTCAACTTCTGTTACTCATTTGGTGGGCACTCATAGGTTTAGCCACACTTCATCCCTGGTCACAAACTGGGGACCTTGTGAAGCAAGGAAGATACTACTCACATGACAGGTTGTAAAGCTCCCTGTGGCTAACAGTGGCTCCAAGTACACAAACAGGGGAATCTTCTCTATTGAAAGCAGTCCACAGCAGACAAGTGACCCTTTTTCTAGAGACTCTCGGTGCCTTAGCTCAGTCTGACTCCTGTCAGGCCCAGTGTTCTGAGCACATGGGAAAACTCTTGGGTACTGAGCCAGGCCATAGACCACTGTTGTGCAATAGAGCCTCAATCTTGCCACTACGCTCTCCTGCCTGAATTCTGAGAATAGTTCAACTGATGACTACAGATGATGAAAACTTCCCGACAATGGGCTGGCTTCTGGTGCAAATTCTAATGCAGAAACTCAGGAAATATGAAAAAAAAAAAAAGAAAAACAGACCATTTGACTCATCCTAAATCCATATATGCAAAGCAACAAATACTATCAATAGTATGAAGAGGAAATCTGAGACAAAGAATGTTTTTAATTTTATTTTTTATTTTTCTGTTGTTCTGGGTTTGGTGTACATTGTGGATTTACAATTGTTATTACAATATGTCAAATTTATCATACCTGAATTCACATCCTCCATCATTGTGTTTTTCAACCCCCGTCCCCCACATTCTGGGAATAGAATGACAAGTCTCATTTGTCAATTTCCATACATGTTTACATAGTGTTTGCACTATATTCACCCTCACATGCCTTTCCCTAAACCCTCCCCCACCCACTAGTACCGAACTCCCAAGAAGGTCATTTTCCACCCTCCTGTCCTTCAATTTTGTAAATGAGATAAAATGAAATTTATGTTTGCAAAGGGACTTTCTTGATAACTCTCCATGTATGCATGTATTATAAACTAATTGCTTCATGTCCTTTGTATGGTGGCTTCAGCAAGTTTATAAATCCTATACTCATTTTGTATGGACAGTACATCAACCATATTCATCTTCTGAACTTCCATCTTTTATCCTCCCTTCACATGCACAAAGAAGAGTGAAGGGGAAGAAATCTCAGACAAGGAGTTTATCAAATGATTATAAGAATGATTAATGACATGAAAGAGGGCATGAACAAATGCAAAAATAAACAACAAGACAACAGGAGTAAAGACCTAACAATACTAAAAAAGTCAATGCAGAACATAAAAGATAAATTTAAAGTAATTATATAAAAATACTGATGGAAATCAAATTTAAATCTGAGACAAAGAGCTCCTGAAATGACTGGAACATTTGAAAATTGAGTACACCAGTGTCCAGGTCACCAAATGTCCCCCTCAGGCCTCCATACTTCTCTGAGAATCACCTGTGGAAAGGGGGCATCTTGCACCTAGCTGGGAAGCCCTGGGCTTCTTCTCCCTTTCACATTCAGGTAGAGGGAAGAGAAAGTGCCAAGGACCTGATGCAGGGACACACCAGGTAGTGATCACAGGAGATTGAGCTCTGAGTGAGGTGATATGGACATCACCTTGGGCTCCAGTGCATGTTTTTGTCATATGGAGGAAGTTGGTTTTCATGAAAATTCCATGATGCAATTTGCTTCTTCACAATGCCCATAGAATGGCTTGTGGGTGGAAAGTGGAGCAGGGGGGGAGCCAGGGTTCTGCTTTAGGAGAGGTATTTGTATAGTGCTATGTGGCCTGAAGATCAAGGTTAATGTGGGGTGCTGCCTGGTCTTCCAGATTAACCTGCTGTGTGACCCAGAAAGTTCTTTCCCTTCTATGATCCTCCCAGAGCTCAGAGGCCTAGAGGCCTTCATTATCCTTCTCAGACATATGGGTTATGAGTCTTAGTTCTGGTGTCCAGAATGAGGAGGCCACAATCACTTCATGCCCAAGCTTTTATCCAGGGGAGGGACCAGAGAGAGTGGAGCTCTGCTGATCACCTCCTATGTGCTGTACAGTGCAGATGGCAGTCATCCATCATGCATTTACACTTCACAGCCTCTCCTGCCACTGTCTAGTGATGAATAACAAGAATCATTTTGAGAGCACCTCTGGGTTCCAGTATCTAGTCTAACATCATGATAGGATTCATTTACTTAATCTTCCCAATAATGATGAGATAGATACCAGTATCACTCACATATGAGAGATGAGGAAACAGACCAGCATAGAGGTAGAGTAAACTGCTCAAGGTCACACAGTAGGAGCTGCCCAGTGGATGTTATATTGTGAAGCTGACATTAGTGGTCCCATTATAAAGACAGGAGAATAGAGTCTTGATAGCCATTAGCGTTTAGCAATTTCCTAAAGGAACTCACTGAGTTCCCATAGGCCAGAAGCAGAATTACATCTCTAACGCCAACCCTAGACCCCTATGCAGGCCTTTGCTGCACTTTTTATCCACAGCAAAATTCACCCAGCCTTGGCACCTCTGCCCAATTCTGCCTGCCCTTAGCTCTGGGAAAGGTGTGTTTTCCAGTGTCCATCCATGGTGTTGACCATGTGGCTTTTGTTGTGGAGTGAGCCCACTATGAATGTGGTTGAAGGGGACATAGCCACCACTGCAGAGATAACTATGCCTATTGGCTATGCATCACATCTCCCATGCATGAGATCAATGTGCTTGGATATCTCCCCAGCCATCTGGGGAGACACAGCTGTCCCTTGACTTTTTGTCGCCTGCCCTGCATCATGCATTTGCCTCTTCTTTGTAGGGAGAATCAATAACTGTTCAATTTCTTTGCATGTAATAGGACTATTTAGGTGTTTAATATCTTCTTGGTTCAATTTTTATTGATTATGTGCATCTAGCAATTTATCCATTTTATCTAGATTTTCCTGTTTATTGAATAGACATTTTCAAATACTTTGTAATGATTCTGCTGATTTCATTAGCATTATGGATATGTCCCCTTTTTCATTTCTGATTTTATTAATTTGGGTGTCTTCCACACTCCATTTTTTCATGTTGGCTATGCATTTGTTGATCTTGTTTATCTTTCCAAAGAACCGATTTTGGTTCATTGGTTCTTTGTACAGTTTGTTTGGCTTCGATCTCATAGATCTCACCCCTGATGTTCATTATTCCTCTCTGTCTGCTGGTTTGGGTTTGTTCTTTTCTTACTTTTCTAGGAGCTTAAGATGCATCATTAAGTTTTTTATTTGAGAGCTCTGTGTTTTCTAAATGTAAGCATGTATAGCTATAAGCTTTCTCTGTAGCATGACCTTTTTTGTGTCCAACAGAGTATTGGTGTATTTTCACTTTTATTGAAATCTAGGAAATTTTAATTTCTTCCCTTATTTCTTCAGTCAACATTTGGCTTTTCAGTAGTGTGCTGTTCAGAAATTTTTCTGGCATTTCTTTTGTTGTTGTATCTAGTTCTATTCATTGTGATTTGATATAATACAGAAGGTTTTTCCGATTTTCTTGAATGTGTTGAGTCTTGCTTTGTGTCCTAAAATATCATCTATTTTGGAGAAAGTTCTATGAGCTGCAGAAAACAATGTGGATTGCCTGGTGGTTGGGTGAAATACTCCTAGATATCAACCATGTCTATTTGGTCTAAAGTTATCTATGAAGTTTCTTTGCTAAGCTTTTGTCTGGATGACCTATCCATGGGTAATAGTGGGGTATTTCAGTCTCCCTCTATCACTTTGTGAGTGTCTATCCATGCTATTAGGGCCATTACAGGTTATTTAATGTAGATGGGTGCCCTTGTGTTTGGTACATATATGTTAAGGATTGATATATCCTCTTGATAAATTGTTCCTTTATTTAAAATGAAGTGACCTACATTGTCTCTTCTGGTTGATTTAAGTCAGTCTAATTTCTCAGGTATGAGTATGGCTACTCCTGCCTGTTTATGGGGTCCATTTGCTTGGAAAACTTTTCCCCCCTTTGACTGTAAGCCAGTGTTTATTTTTTCAGTGAGATGAATTTCTTGTAAGCAACCTTGTGGTTGGGTCTTGCATTTTTTAACCCAGTTTGCTATTCTATGTATTTTGATGGAGGCATTCAGGCCATTTACATTCAGTGTTAATATTGAGAGGTGCCTGTTGTTTCCAGCAATTTTTATTCCCCTGTTGTTTCTTTTTACCTATTCCTTGTTTGTTAGTCTGCTTGTCCAAAAGGGTTTATGCTTTCTTGAGTTTTCCTGTCACACTCTAGTTTCTTCTTCTCTATGTAAAAGTCCTTTAAGTGTCTTCTGTAGTGCTGGCTTGGTGATCACAAAATCCTTTAGTGTTTCCTTTTTGTGAAAGTTTTAAATTCTACTTCAATTAGTACAGATAGTTTTAGTGGATAGATTATGCTAGCTTGACAGTTGCTTTTTTTCAGGGCCTGAATTATGTCTTCCAATGACCTTCCTGCATTTAAAGTTTGAGTTGAGAAGTCTGCTGTTATTCAAATGGGTTTGTCTCTACATGTGACTTGTCTTTTTTCTTTGGCAGCTTTCTGAATTCTTTCTTTGTTCTGTGTGCTGAGTGTTTTGATTATGAAGTGTCTGGGGGTGTTTCTTTTTGTTTTTGATGGTTTGGTGTTTTGTATGCTTTTTACCTCTTGGTGATTCTTTCTCAAGGTCAGGGAATGTTTCAGCTATTACTCTATGGAACAGGTTGCTGATGCCTCTAGTTTGTAACTGCTCTCCTTCTTCTACATAGAATGATTCATAGAGTATGTCTTTTAATGATATCCCAGATATATTTTATGTTCCATTTATATTTTTAGCCTTCTAACACTAGTCTTCATGATTCATCTTTTTCTGTGGGTCTAATTCCAGTACTTTGTCTTCTGTTCCTGATACTGTCTTTTCAATTTGTGCCATTCTGTTTGTCAAGCTTTTGGTTGAGATTGTTATTTGGAATTTTGCATTGTTTATTTTGAATTATTTTTCAGGTTTTCCTTATCTTTATTGATTTCCTCTTTCATATCCTGGAAAGTCTTCTCAATTTCATTCACCTGTTTTTCTCTATGTACAACTTTCTCCGCTCTGTTCTCCAAGCTTCCAGTTATGATTCTTGTTCTGGATATTGAATTTTTTATTTGGTATTGATTAATTTTAAGGGTATCCTTATCTTTATTGATTTTCTCTTCCATATCCTGGGTAATCTTCTCAAAGTCATCTGGTTTGGAGACTCTTGGTGCTCCTTTAATTGGTTTCTCATGTTCTCTTTGAGGTCAAATGCTTACTTTTGTATTCTTCCTTTGATGTCATTAACGAGTTTCACTATTTTTTTGAAATTATTTTTTGATAGCTCTTCTTCTATGGAGGAGTTTGGATTATTATTGGTGGAACTGGCCTTTTTATGGAGAGTGGTTGTCTTGCTATTTCATTCTGAACAGGGAATGCTGGATTTGTTACTCATTGCAAGGTTTTTGTTGTGTTTCAAATTACCTCTTTTCTCACCTCATTGAGGGGTTTGAGTTCCTGTTCTTCGATGGGGACAGAGGGGCTCTCCTGCAGTGCAGTGGGGACTTTTGGGTGTCAGTGCACTGTGGGGGCCAGGCCTCCTTGCATCAGCAGAGTAGAAGATTGCCACTCAGTGGAGGAACTGGGATTCTAGCTCTTGGTAGGGAGAGATGGGAATCTCCTGCACAGAGATAAAGTGTGAAGTGCTTGGTTTCTGTGTGCCTGGGGAAACAGGCATTATTGTAAAACATGCAGAGTAGAAGATTTTAGCTTACCTCTCCTCAGTAGGATATCTGGCATTTTCAATCTTTGTTGGGGGAGTAAGGGCTCTGTTGCTATCAGGGACAGTGAGGGGAGTGGATCTCCATGCTCTGTGGGGGAGAGAAGCCTCCTGGTGCCTGCAAATAGCAAAGACTAGAGCCTGTTTGTGCACTTCTGTGTGTGGTGGCAGGCTCCTAGCAATGTGTAGCAAGTTGAGGGCACCTGTGGTGCAGCAAGGCCAGTGCACTTGAATTGACATAGGAGCCCAAAACACATAATGGGTTAAAGACACCTTCTTCAACAAATGCTGCAATTAAGTCTGGATTTCACATACAGAAGGCTGAAACTAGATCTCTGTCTCTCAACCTGTACCAAAAACAACTCCAGTGGATCAAAGACCATAATATGTCAGGAAGCAACTTTGAAGCAACTCCACAAACTAGTAGGAAATACACTGGAACATCCCTGCCATCAGGTTTGAGTGGGAGATGGTCATGAGAGTGGAACATGCAGAGTGGGAGGGTCTGGTGTCAACCCTTAGAGAAGTTGAAGCAGCAGATAGTTGTGTGAACAGAAAGTATGGTGGTCAGACATTCTACCACCTGTGGAAGGGAAGTGAATTTCTGAGCAGGGCATGAATTATATATGCTTTCTATGGAAATCCTCACCATACAGTTTGTTGGTCACTAGTGCTGAATGCCCTGCACTTTTGCAAATCACATTATGTACATAGACTCACCCCAAGAAAAAGGTGAATTCTTGGACATGGATGGAAGCACTGAAACCAGCAAGTAGATTTCCTGGTTCCTAAGATAATCTCTGCATGTATGTAATTCGGTGTACTATCCCTGTCTATAATGTATTTGGGGCCACTGATCAGCATAAACCCTTGCTATTCCCAGACACAAGTTGTGGGCATTGTGAAGCAAGTAAAATCTTACTCAACTGACAGGTGGTTAAGCTCCTTCTGGCTAACAGTGACTCCAAAGAGAGAGAGCTTCTATAGTGAAAGCAGTCTAGAAGAAGTCAGGTAACCATTTTATTAGACATTCTAAGTGGTTTAGCTCAATGTGAGTACTGTCAGGCTCAATGTTCTGAGCAGATGGGCAAATTCATGGCTACAAATGTTGAGAAAATGAGTCTCAATCTTACCACTATGTTGTCCTGTGTAAACATCGAGAATACTTCCATGAAGACTACAGGTGTTATAAATTTCCCAGAAATAGCATGGCTTCTATGTACAAAACTTAATGCAGAAACCCAAGTATATAAAACAAATAAGGCTACATGACTCATCCTAAACTCAGTATGTCCAAAGAAACACTAACAATAATGAAGGAGATATCTTAGACAAAAGGTTTTTTTAAAATGGTTATAAGAGTGATTTTTTAAAAAAAAAGTTAAAGAAGGAAAGAATGAATACATGACTGAATGACAAGAGAACACAAATAAAGACCCAAATGAAATAAGGAAGTCAATGCAGTGCTTGAATTGTAAAGGTTCAATGGTTATAGCCATCCTGTCAGAAATCAAATTGAAATTCTGGAAACACAAATACAACAAATCAACTAAGAAATTCAATTTAAAGTTTCTCCCCTTCAATGAATAATGTTGATTACAGAATGTGAGGGATTGAAGAAATTTAGATGCATTAGAAGCGTTAGCTGAAGGTAAAGGAAAAAAAGTAGGAATGGAACACTTGAAATTTCAGTTCCACCAATATATGGGTCACCTAATGTACCCCTTGGCCTTGGATTTTTCTCTAAGAATCATCTGTGGAGAGGGGGCATCCTGAGCCTGACTGGGAAGTCCTGGATTTGTTCTTTCTCTCATCAGTTCAGATAAGTAATAGAGAGTGCAAATGACCTGATGCAGGGGCACAGCTGGAGTGAGCACAGGTGAGTGAGGTTTAAATAGCGTGATGTGGACTGGGCCTTATCTGGGGGCTGCAGTTACTTTTTTGTAACATGGAGGGAATGTTGGGCAACTCCATGAAACCATTTGCATATTTAGAATACCCCAATGGCTGGCTGACATGTGGAAGGTGGGTGTGTGTGGGGTGCCAGGATCCATTTGGACAACAGGGATTTGTATTACTGCTATGTGGCTTGGGGCTCATGGTTAATGTAAGGTGATACCTCCTGTCACAGATTAACCTGCTGTGTCACCCAGAAAGCCCCTTCCCTTCACTGAAATGCCCAGAGCTCAGCAGCCTAGACAGTTGTTTTCCATGGATTTTCTCAGAAGCAAGGGTCATGAGCCTTGGTTCTAGTGTCCATGATGAGGTGGCCACACTCCCATTGTGCCAAAGCCTTACTTCAGGATAGGGGTGCATAGGATTGGAGCTTTGTTAGCACCTTTATGTGCTGACATAATGCAGGTGGCCTTCATCCATCATGCATTTAAGCTTCACAGCCTCTCCTGCTACTGGCAGTGATGAATAACCATAGGAAACATTTTGACAGCACCATGCGAGCCAGTCTGTAGCCAAAGCTCATAGTAGAATTATTCTATTTGACCTGCCTCATAACGATGAGATAGGTATTATTATCACTTACATATTAGAGGTGAGGAAACAGAGGCACAGTGACATCAAGCAACTTTCTCAAGGCCACAGATTAGAAACAGACTTTCTGGATGTGTGTGCTGTGTAGATGCCAGACCCACACTTTTAAGCTCCTTCTACAAGATGAGACTGTGGACATGGGCAAATTTCCCTGGAGTCTGCCTGTGATATCACACAGCTGGGCCCTTGTGCTTTTTTCCCCTTTGTTTGAAGCTGCTCTTGTCCACACAAACCCTCATGAAAAGGGTCCTGAGGGACACCCCAATCCACAAGGAGTTCCATAGTCCCCTGCAGGTTTCTGTCTGGGCTAGCGAGAACTCTCACTACCGTAGACATCCTGAGCTCCCATTCCTGGGCTTCCTGGGCTTGGTAGAAGTCCACAAGAAGTTGGTAGAAGTCCACAAGAAGATGGTACAACCTGATTAGCCCTGTACAGCAGCCAGGTGCTATGAAGGGACTGTCAGTGTCCCCAGCCCAGCCTTGGACCCAAAAGGCACTCTCCTAGCTCTGTCTCCCCTGCTTAGCTGTGAATGTCTCTTTGTATACTCATGTCCACATCCTGTGCCCAGTGTGGCCAGATGTAGAGTAATAGACACTGCAGTGAAGTGGTGACATGTGTGGGACAGGACCGTGGCAAGGAGACTTCAAATTCCCACCCCTGACAGGCAGTGACTGAGGTGGAATGTGGGGGAGGAGAGACAATGGCATTCAAGACTGATGTAGGTTCAGACAGTGGCCCCTCCTCACTGGCCCAGCCTGCATCAGCAATCCAAGCATGCCATAGGTTTCTGATTCACCTTTCTCTCAGAGCTGCTTTATGGATTATATAAGAATTTCATCAGATTTTTAATTAATGTTACTCCAGCAGGATTTATTTAACTAATGTTGTTGATAAAGACTTATGACACCTACAAAATTCATTTTGCAATTAATTAACTAAAACTGGTGCAGTTTAGAGAGCAAATTAAACACTTTTTCAGGCAGTGGTTAGTGAATCTAATGAATGGGCCAGTGTGTTCTAAAAGAGATATAAGAGCACATGTATCCCTCTAGTTGATGATTTCATGAAATGAGCCAGTGACACTGCACGTCCTCATTGGTGAAAGGTGATCTCAACACCTGCCTCCAGTTCTTCAGCAATCTTAGGTTGGCAAGAATTTTTATTCAAAGACAAACACAACAAAGTGCTTCATGATGGATGGTTAATTTTATGTGACATGTGCATGGGCCATTGAGTACTCAGATAGTTGATCAAGCACTATTCTAAGTGTGGCTGTTTCTGAGTGATGTGAATATTTCAAAGTACTACATGAGAAAAGCACTTGGCCCTTTTAATAGGAGTGTGCTTTGTCTAAGCAGTTCAAGGCCTGAGTAGAACTAAACCACCAAGTAACATGCAGTTCTTGCCTGACTGTATTAGTTACAACATTGTCTTTATCCTGCTATTGCCTTGAAAAGACTTGTCAACTCTTGGTTTTTGCTCTTCAGTGAGTTTTTGGACTGGATTTTATACCATGTGCTCACCTAAGTTTCTAAGTTGTTGAAGGTAGGTACACTTGGGACTTCTTTACCTCCATAACTATTCATTCTCTGTGTGTGTGTGTGTGTTGTGTGTGTGTGTGTGTGTGTGTGTGTGTGTGTGTTTGAATGCACATGCTTGTGGCTCCATATCTGGAGAATGTGATTGACACATGCCCCAAGTGACAATTGTTGTCAAGAGTACTGCCTTTGACACCTGAAGCCAAGTTTTTAGCTGGAGCAAACTAGTCTTCTGTGTACTTTCACTTGAGGTATTCACAAATTTAGGGAGACTAGACATGAATGTATTGGGGTGTGTTTTGTCATCACTGTACTGGGGGTTGTAGCTCATGAATCATATTCAACTACAGTGCTCAAAACACTGGGTCCAGCCCCCAACTCTACAGTGAGAAAGAAAGCTTAGCTGCAGAAGCATGACAAACACCACCCATGAGAAAATAGCAAACCTTAATAAAGAAGAATCATTGCCACTGCTCCAGTATCCCTAGAAGATTATAGGAACTCGGGGCTCTCAGTGACCAATTTCCAGTTGAGCTAACCTTCCAAACCAGGGGTCTTTACTGTATTTCCCCTTTAGAAGATCATATTTCTTTTTGCCCAGTTATATGCCTCAATGCTGAATTCACAGAACTAATTGATATGCTATATCAAGCTAACATCAATTTATTGAATGAGGCACTGTGTCATTATGGAACAATGCTGAAGTTGCCACTTTCATTGGAACCTGAAGCATTTTCCTTTAGAGGTAGAGGGTGCTTGTTTCCTCACTACACAGAGACACACTAAATAGGAGGGTGGAGGACCAGGCCAGCCCAAGGAAAAAGAAATACTCTATCTCAAAAATAACAAATGCAAAGAGGGATGGTGGTTTTGCTCACATGGTAGAGGAATTGTCTGGAACTTTTCACTATTGCCAAAAAATCAATGAAATATATCAAAAGAATCTAAAACAGAGAGACACTGAATTTCATATAATCTGAAAAGTGAGGAAAGTAAGTATAAATGCCAAAAAGGCAAAAAACAGCATTGTGGAGATTAGAAGTATAAGCCAGTAATATTTGCAGAGTTGATTGCAGAATCATTGAGACAAAGTGAATAACTAAATCACAATGCAATCAAATGTTGAAAATGAGAAATACAACGTATAGAAATTCTAATCCTGATAGAAGAAGTAGCATGAGTTTTCAGTACACTGAAGTAAACCACAAGTTTTAATCTCATATCTAACTGCTAGAATGGTTTAGTTTTATTTTTGATTTTTGTTTATTATACACATGAATTTAACCTTCAGAAGCATCATTGTACATAGAATGAGTTTTATTCCTGAAGCCATGTAGAGTGTTCCTCTCTGGCCTTAACAAAATAATGTAGCACCTGGGACCAAAGATGAAGCCTAAGATCCCTGCACTGGAGGCCAAGATAGAGAAGACTTCCACGGCCACCATGACCCTTCCCTTGGTGCTGTGGTAGACAGGGAGGAAGGTGATCCAGACACTACAGAACACCAGTATGCCCAGCGTCAGGAACTTGGCTTCATTGAATGCGTCAGGAAGGTTCCTTGCTAGGAAAGCCACAGTGAAGCTCCTGAAACCCAGGAAAATTAGGTATCCAAGGATGCAGTAAAAGGCCACAACTGATACCTTGTTACACACGATGATGATGTGGCCGTGTTCCAAGTTTGTGTCTGTGTCAATGAAGGGTGGAGAGGTTCCAAGCCAGATTCCACAGGGAGTCTGTTGGATCAGTGTGCAGATGGGAATAAGGTAGTTAGGTGTCCTTGATACCAACAGCCACCTCATCCTTTTCCCTGGAGAGGTGACATTGAATGCCAGAATCGCAGGGAGAGTTTTGGCCATGACAGTGGAAGCAACCACTGTGAACACAATTCCAAATGTGGTCTGCTGGAGGATGCAGGTGGCCATGGTAGGATGGCCAATGAAGAGCAAGGAACAGAGAAAACAGAAGGTGAGGAAGATGAGCAGGATGTAGGTGAGAGCCCTGTTATTGGCCTTGACAATGGGAGTGTCTCGGTGTTTCATGAAGACTCCAAGAACAGCAGCTGTGAGTACCGAGAAGATCACAGCCATGCAGGCCAGAGCCAAACCCAAGGGATCTTCATAACCCAGAAAGGACACAGATTTTTGGAGGCAGTGGTTTTTGTCTTGATTGGCATATTGATGATCTGGACACTTCACACACTGATCCATGTCTGGTGAGGTGTACAGTTAACATTAGTCAAGGTTCAGGTGACACCCCTCCCCTTCAGCACAATGTGCAAACTTTTCCGCTTTTGTTGCTTTACATAAAAATGAATTCTACAGTGCAAATAATTCCAATCAAACACTTCCCGTTTTTGTTATGGTTTCAGAAACAATGTCACTTTAACTTCCTTGACTTATCTGGCATATTCATGACACCATTTTCTAACTCTCAAAAAATACTAAAGTTATTCCTAGCTCACAAATAAAACCTCTATAAATTATATCATGTTTTATTCACAACCATCCCATGTTTATTTAGAATTATGTTCCCTTTTATTATGACATAGGTAATTAATAATTTACAGAAAATAGAGGTGATCAATAACACTTTTTAACTGGGTGAAGAAGTCTCAACATCCTGCAAATCATTGTAATTTTCAACACATGCATGTTCTAGTTTAGAGTACATTTGAACTGAATCAAAACATTTATTTGTAAGGTACTAATGAGGTGTGTTTGCTATGCTACCTGCTCCAACCATAATGCTCTGCCATGCCATAGACCTTAAAGGACCAGGCCAAGTTCAAGGTGGAGACTTTCACAACTGTTATCTGAATAAACCCTTTATCCCTAGTTGATTTTCTCATTCATTTTGTCACAGTGAGTGACAGCCAAGTAACTCAGATATTGTGAGTATTTTAGGAATGCAAAATATGAACACAGAAACATGTTGGTAAATAAATGGTTCCTTTCTCACCCATGATTGAATGAATAAGAAAAATATCTAAATTGGAAGTTATTAAATGAACATTCTTGGATCATGAATCAACATCAGGAATATTAAATCTGAACTAGTATTGCTTACTGATGTGTGAAATTCAAAGCTTTATGATTTGATCCAACCCGCCTCTAAAGTTCCTGAATTCCACTCTATCAGATCCTCACGTAGAGATAATTGTTGACCATGTAGACAATATGGGGAAAACTTTCCTACTTTCACCTTATGTCTAAGACCTTCTGGAAAATTCCAAAAGTTGAGAATGTCATATTCTGCCTCCAATTTCTTTTTCTCATCCAAAATTTCTTGGTCTCCAGCAGGGTTGTTAAACTGCATGCTCTTCAGAAAGGGGTGCAGCTAAAAGAGATGCATCATCCTAAGGTGAAGTGGATTTTATGGTTAAGACAGAAAATCTGAACAGAGCAAAGTTCTGAATTGTCTTTGTAACGCATTACAGCAATGATGTAGTACAAAGGAAAAGCTAGAGAACTAAAATATCATGATATCAAATGCTGGACACACATCAGAGGATCAAAATTACAGTTTCAACACAAAGCACCAATGTCACACTTAACTATAATGAGTGAATCTGGGGAATTCGATCATTTTTAACTTCATGAGAAAACCTAGTTGTATGTATTTTATGAATGACTCTAGAGATTCAAATATCAAATGGGTTCAATAACCCCTAAACTGGAAATAAATCAAATCAATGATATAAAGTACCCACAACAGCCTCTAGTAGGTCTTAGGTACTTGACGATCTCATTCTCTTTCTTGTTATTTAAGAAAGTGTTTGTGAGATGCTGGCTTTATCATATTGAAAACATTTTCCATGTAGGTTGTTGAAGCCATTTAAAACAGAAAGCATTGATATGGAACTAAAACACATTTCTTTTTGACACATGGCACCCTGGTACTCAAGTACACATCTTCCCAGGTCTAGTTATCTCCTGGAAGTGAAAAATGTATGTTTTCTACTGTGCTGTCTGAAATGTACCACAAACTACTTAGCTTGTCTGAAATCAGATGTCATGTACCTCCCATTGAAAAAGCCATTACCTGAGAAGGGGAAAACTCCATCCACTTTCCTTTTCCCACTGTTTGCATTTGGATTTGATGAAGTAGCATCTCATGAAGGGTGTGGGCCACAGCATACACAGCATTGTAAATATGGTAACTCTTTTCACTCATGGCTGTTTCAAAAAGATTCCCAGGCAACCAGTCCAAGGAGGCATTGTGTGGACAGTTCTTAGAAATTCCACACTGAGATTCAGAAAACGAGAAATTTAAAAACATTAAAAATAGACTAGCCAGGTAAAAGTCTTCTGGATATTTGGAAGGGTTAGCTGACTGGATGAAATTTCTGAAACCAGAAATATCTCCATGGTGGTGTGAAAAAATGAGTTGTCCATGCAATGAGTCTAAAATGAGATGTCTATTACTTCTTATTCCATCCCATTGAGAACTCAGGATCCAGACATTGCCTGTCATTATAGTTTCCCACAAAGTGTTTATTAAAACTTCCAGAAATCACTGTCACCATAAAGGATAATCACATTTGCTGATGATTTTATAATCTGGTCAAATTTTGACCAGATTTTTGGGAAAAAGGACACTGTGGAGACTGGGATCATTTCCACAAAAGCTACACAGATTCTGTGCTTGTCCATCTCTTCTCTCATGTCTGAGAGGATCTGAAAAGATGGAGAGGGAGAGGGAAGGGAGAGTGAGGGATAAGGAAGGGGAGATGCTTTGCTATCTCAGTGCAAATTTGTGGTAACTTATGCTTTATTTTTCTTATGCCACATGTGTGAAAGTGTATATTTGTTGTTATATTGACCCAATCTGTTATGTGATTATAAGGAATCTCAATTTCTTAACATTCACTTACTCCCTGGGAATACAAATTTTGTTTTTGCTTGCCTAACCACTATTTTAGATCCTTGTGATCTTGAGACATGAACATATCCATAAACATCAGCCCAGGTGGCCAGTGGTCTTCTTTACAACCACTACTCCAAACTCAGTCTCCATAATGTGGTGTGAGACAATGTTTATAGTGGGTAAGTCCACATAGTAAGATTATAATTTTGATTCTTGAACTCATTCTTAGTGTGTTGATTTCAAACACTGGGGTGATATAAATCACACAGCCCTTCAGTGCAGAGCTTCTAGAATACCTGTACTGCATTTGGAACAAATGTAGTGCCCAGATCTTGCACATTTACTACTCCCTTTCACATCATCTGTGGCTGGTGGCAGCAGTTTTTGGTCTAAGTCACCATCAGCAATAGGAAGTGAAGAGAAGAGTAGGCCTTGTTTTAATGCAGGATTGTGTTAGTCTTGGTGAGTAAAGGATTTTTATGTGACACAGCCTGATCACTTTGGTGGCCACAGGAATGACAGCAAAACTTGGAACCGGTCAAACCACAGTGATTAGTTTCAGAAACAGGCATCATCACACAGTTTACAACCTTAGACTAGTAACTGTGGATGAGGTATCTGGGCCTACCCTATCCCCAGGGAGAGGTTCATAAGTTTATAGTACTTCTCTATGCACTCCATTGTTGAGGTTTTCATTTTCAATACAGGAACAGATTATGTGTGACAAATTGGATTTTACTTTGTGTCCATTAATGATACAATAATAATATATCACCAAATCATTCCCTGCAAAACTTTCCAGAGAAATAGTGTAAATGACAACAGGCTCAGACAAAAAATACAAAATTCCTAGAATTTCTGGAAACACAGGCCCAAATGAAGCCAGAAAAGGAAGGCAGACTGAAGTAAATAAATACGTGATACTTGAAAGCCCAAATGATACCCCGTGTCAGAAAGCGTCCTGAACCTTTCAGGAAACTATGAGCTCACCTCATTCTCCAGATGAGACAACAGTATATAATCAGGAACTATTTGGTAGGGGAGAAAAGTCAGATAATTAAATGAGCCATTTTAAGGAAAGAAATACATGAACTGGAATAAAACAAAGAGAAATATTTCATTACTCTACTGAAAAACTTAATAAAAACAAAGAGAGAATAACAAAATATTAAACAGAATTTCTTGAGCTGATAAATACATTCAGCAAAATCAAAAAATGTGACAGAAGAGAACAATAGAAAGGTAGATTAACAAAAGAAAGATGAATGTTCTTAGAGACATGCTATTTAAAATACAGTTGAAGGAGAACAATAATGAAGAAGTTGACGAAGGCTTATCGCTTCTTTGAAAAAGTATAAAAGACCAAATATTTGCACTATTGCAATTCAAGAACCAGTTGAGAATCCCAAAAATGTAGGAAGATTATTCAAATAAATTATAATGTTAAAACTCCCCAACATAGAGAAAGATACAAATATCTAAGTACAGGAGGATCAAAATTAACCATTCACAAGTAAGCAAAACCAAGTCTGCCTGAAGCCATAGTATAATGAAGCTCTCACAGGTGAAAGATAAAGAGAACATTCTCAAGCCTTGAAAAGAATACTAACAAATAAATGTAAGTTTAACTCTGCTGCCCTGAGATGGGTTTTCAGCACAAACATAGAAGCAGCAGTGTTAGTTGAGTTTCACAACATTGAAGAAGAAGAAGATGAAGAAGAAGAAGTAGAAGGAGAAGAAGAAGAAGAAGAAGAAGAAGAAGAAGAAGAAGAAGAAGAAGAAGAAGAAGAAGAAGAAGAACAACAACAACAACAACAACAATAAGAACATAAGAACAGCAGCAAAAACAAAAACCTGTAAGACAAAGAGCTCTCCATTTGCAATGAAGGAAGAATAAGGATTTCCCTAGGGAAACAAATATGACAGAATGTATCAACACTGACATTATATAAGAAATAACATGGGGAAATTTTCACATGGAAATATATATATACATATACACACTGTATTTATTGTGTATTGTGTATCCACACATATAAATATACTTATGCATATTCATATATATATATATATAAAGAAGGGTTTTCCTTATGACATTCTGATACATTTATATGTATATTTATTGTATTTTACCCCTATATTTCTTATGAGTATCCAGTCTCTCATTTTTTGTTTATTTCTATGTTTGTATAATTTTTATGTTAATTTGCTATTATCTAAAAGTATTCGACCAAGAAGAATCTAAATTCTGACACCCTGAACCCCCAGCCTGTACAAAGCTTCCTTTTTGTAAGTTTCATCGTAAAGAAGTGTTGGAATTTTTTTCAAGATAAGTAATGTTTAATCTAATAAAAATTGTATGAAATATTTGTATTTACTGAAATATATAACATGGTACCCATTAAATGTATAATTTACTTTTTATGCATCAGTTACACAATTATGTCAAGAAAATATATAAAAATGGAAACTATAATGTTATTCAAAGTAGTAGCAAAACAATCACAAAAAGTTCACAAAGTTCACTGAATTCTCTGGCAGCCCAAGCAATCGTGAACAAAAGATGAACGCTGAGAATATACTACCTGAATCTATGCAGTCATGTAAAATTATTGGGATAAAACAAATTGACAGCCAGGCAGCAGTGGCTCAAGCCTGTGATCCTAGCTACTAAGGAGACAGAAATTATTAGCACTCAGTTTGAATCCAGCCCTGATAAACAGTTCCTGAGACCCTATCTTGAAAAAACACATCACACAAATTAAAGGGCTGGCGGAGTCACTGAAACTGTAGGCCCTGAATTCAAACCATAGTAGGGCAAAAACCTCAAAAAACCAAAAGGTTATTTGCATAATTGCAGACACACACACCAATGGAAGATTGAAACACCCTGAATTACCCCATGCATTTCCAATCAACTGATTCACAAGTAGGTGGCAAAAGCATACCTTGAAAAATTGACATTTTATTTAATAAGTTCTGTGGGGAAAACTAAATGCTTGAAAGTGGACCCCCATCCCTCACCGAATACAAAAATAAACACAAAACTAAAAACCTATAGTTTAACACCATGAAGTAAGAAACCATAGGAAAAAAACATAAGGAAACCTTTCAAGCAAGGGAATAGACAGCAAATTTCAGAAAAAATTAAGAACGAAGAAATTCAAAACAAGTTAAACAAAAAGCATCGTATTGAATGGAGAAGTTTCTTCAGATCAAAGGAAACAATCGCATAGAGAAGAGACAACCTACAGAATGAGGGATCATGTTCTGCAAACTTTCATCTGAATGGAAATTCATACCCAGAATACATCACGAACTTGCTTAGAATCCCCCAAATAATTCATTTGAAGGCAAGAATCTTTTTTCTTATCTGTAAAAAAGACATATATTTGTGCAAGGAATTTAGTACAGATTAATTTAGTTTGCTCTCAGGGAATTTAAAATCATACCATAATGTGATATAAATTCTCCTCATTTAGAATAGCTAAGAGCTACAGTCTAAAAGTTACACAGTTATATTTGACAATATGTTGAGTTTGGACTTGACTACAACCTCCTTACCCCACAGCAAAAACACAATTGCAGTAGTCCATGTATCAATGCAACACCTTCAAAGAATAAAATATTCCTTACTCTATTCAACTACTAACACACATAACATTTCTCTTCTCTAAGTTTAGAAGATTGAGACCAGACTCCTAGAAAACAGATTTTTTCCAATTTTAAAGTAGCAAAGGACTACTATAAGCAACACGAACCAGAGTCAAATGTGTGGTAAATTCATCAGTAACAATATTCAAATGTTTTGTAAAATTGTGGGAAAAATAAGTATGCCTGGGAAAAATTTGGAGACTAACAAAGATAAGCAGACAAACATCTAGGCATGCAATAAGAGCTGTGTACTGATACCTTCCAGAGCACGGAAGAAACTCATATTCCTACCCGATCATCCCTGCTCCCAAATGAGTGCAGATACCACATGTAACACTCAACAAACAGCACTTGAAAAGAGATGCAAGGAATCACTGCTTCCAATCATATTTTCACTGCTAATAGGGCTATAAATACACTTCTAGAATTCCATGGAATTCTGCCTTAACAATGTATTAATTAGACCTTCTGCTGCAGACATGGCATTTGTTCATACCAAACCCTGAGCAGAGATATGTGTCCAAGTGCAGAAGAAATAAATTGGAGAGGAGAAATCTCACAGGGCTTATCATTTATTTCTGGCTATGCTTGCATTTCCAGATTTGACACAGCATCCCAGCATGACACACATCTTATTTGAAATAGTAACTTGATGTCTACAGTTATAAGTGTTTTCATGACCATGGGCACAAGTACAGAACTTCTCTGTAGAGACATTATTAGATACATTTGTGAGAAAAGACATCTTATAACTCTATTGAGCTACAAGAAATGAAACTTTGTTCTAGTCTCTCAATACACACTATATGCCCTTCACTTGGACTGTGTTTCTTATGATTATGTCTTAGTGTTAGCTTTGACTCGGACTCACTGGAGGACTCCGACTGATGGTGGAGCAAATGCATAGGTTTCAGCCTTGTTATGGAAAACAGAAAAAGAAAAAAAGAATATACTTGCTCCTGTTGAAAGAAAAATACACCACAACCACAAAATAACTTTGGGATGTTTCTGGGAAGGTAGGGAAGGAAGGGCCACATAGGGGTTATTAGCAGCATTGGTCTATGGCACTATTCATCCAGAAATCAAATACAAAAATGTAACATAAAGCCATAACTTACTTTGTAGAAATTCCTTGCTGGGCAGGATCACTGCTTGTGTCCTCAATAACAAAAGAATAAAGTGGGAAAAACCCTGCAATCAGTACATCTCCACCTTTGTATATACTGGGTTTAGGGCTGGGAAAGCAGTCTGGATTACTAAATGCACTGAGATAGAAGGGAAGCTGGAGGAGAAGGAAAATAAAAATCAAGGGGAACATGTCTAGAAATGTACAATTCTGGGTGGAGGCTGAGCCTACAGTGTCAGGCAGGTATATATGTTTCCTATGTGCCTCTGTATATATGTGTTTATGTCAACTGGAATGTTCATTCCCAATTTCTTTCAGCCCAGTGTCTCCCACTCCCCTGGAGGAATCTGGAACAATTTCTGCCCTGGCCTCTGCATCTGAGGTCCTGCATCCATGAGATAAACATGACTTGGAAAATAAGTCTGAGGATCCTCCTTTCCAACCCAGGTTCTATGATTTCATCCAAGCCCACAGATGTTCAGGCCCCAGAGATGAATTAACCTTTCTTAGAGTTGTTCTGAACTATATGTCAAAAAATAATTTGCAATGAAGCTATTTGGGATGTGGAAAATGAATTACATCATTGGATGCCATGTAAGGACCAAGGTGAATTGGTAATAAAGGGCCCAGTGCAGTCAGGGATTAACCAAAGACAATGGGGCATCACATCCTCCAATTCAAGTACACAGGAGAGAGAGCTTCACACACCCAAGGTCCATGTCAACCCGCTAATATTCCTAGCATTACTTAGGCAGGTCTCCACATACTTATTGCATGTGCAGAAACATCAACAGAGACACATGTTTCACAATAATTCACCAATAATCAGGTTGACGTTTGTAATTCCAAATCATTAGTGCAAGATAGATGCAGAAGTCAACTTGTATATTTCCATTCTGAGCTGTGACTTTCTTCACTATTGATGTCTTCTTTTGTCTATGCTGAGTTAATCATCTTCTGTTGTTCTGAAGAAAGTCACAATCCTGCATAAAATCGCAAGAATTTTATGCTTGCTCATTTGAATTTTACTTGTAATCAAAATGCACTTAGTCATGTATTTGCTCAACAAACAACAAGCCAAAGAGTGACATTTTGTCTCAATTACACTTTTAGTCCCTGAACATATGTTTGCAAATATAGTCCCAGGTCATGATTCTCAATTAAAATCAGACAGACACATTTAGTAAGAAATTATACATATGCACTATTATTTCAAATTGCAATATATCAGGGAAAGAGAAAATATTTGCCCTAACTTAGAATAGAAGATTTTACCTATTCTGATCAAGATCAGTGTAATGGGGGAATTTCCCTGGAATAGAAAATATAGCAGTGAACTAACAAGTTGAGAAGAGTAAAGCAATTGATTGAACTCTTTGTAATGTATGTGGTGATAAAGATCTTGGTGTGCATAGAAAATGAAAAGAAGATAAATTAGTATGAAGTATATTGGAAGTGAAATGAGACTTCAAAGAAGGATGAGACATAAGTTCTCTTAATTGCCCATAGGAACAGCTACGTGTATGCACAGAGAAATAGGGAATGACAGAAATTTTTACCAAGAGATTGATCTATTCCAATTATATTTCAGAAAGTGTCATTTATCATTCATATTTAGAATGGAAGGGATATATGCAACAGTATTATTACAAAATTCACAAAAGATGTTGATGGAGATATTCTGGAGAGACATGATGGTGACCTGGGCTAAGTACAGAGATGCAGTCATGATGAATTCATAAGAATCTGGTGTAAGCAATTAAAGTCTGCTATGACATTTTCAGAGATATGTCAAGAATGATTCTCCAATGACTGCAGTTGAACATCAACATTTAGGTGTGGGGGTAATTCCTAGAAGACTAACTGAAGAACTCAATTTTGAAGAACAAAGAAATGATGAGAAGATGCAAACACTAATTACTCTGATTTGGTCGTTACAAAATGTACGCCTGTATCACCCTAGCTCACTCATTCTAGGAAGCTAGTATCGCACTCATTCAGATACCCTGTAATATATGACAAAAAATGGAATTATAGACCAATATCTTTAATGACTACAGATGCAAAGATTCTTAGCAAAATACAGGTGGAGAGAATTCAGCAACACATCACAAAGATCACAGATCATGACAAAATTGCTCTCATTCCAGGGATACAAGAATTGTTCAACACATGTAAATCTATAGATGTAATAAAGCATATAAACAGAAGCAAGTCAAATTCCACATGACCCTATCAATACATATAGAAAAATCCTTTCATAAAATTCAAGAGCTTTTCATGATAAAACCTCTGCAGAAACTAGGACTAGAAGGAATGTTTCTCAACATTATAAGGGCTGTATATGACAACCTATAGCTGACATTATATTAAATGGAGAAAAATGAAACCATTCCTACTAAATTAAAGAATGAGACAGGATGCCTACTTTCTCCACTCCTATTCAATATATGTTTGGAATTCCTAGCCAGAACAATAAGACAAAAGCAAGATATAAAATGGATTCAAATAGGGAAGTTTAATTCCAGCTATCCTTATTTGCCGATGGCATGATACTCTCCATAAAGACCCTCAAAATTCTACCAAAAACTGTTAGAAATCATAAACACTTTTGGCAAGGTAGGAGGATGCAAAATTAGCATACAGAAATCGGTAGCCTTTCTATGTACTGACAATGGACACATTAAGAAAAAAAATCAGGTCAAAAATCCCATTTAAAAAAGCCTCAAAAACAATAAAGTACTTTTGAATAAATATAGCAAAAGAAACAGAAAAACTTTTAAATGAAAACTATAAACCACTGCAGAGAGAAATTGAAGACAACATCAGAAGGAAAGACCTTACATGCTCATGGATTAGAATCAAAGTTGTAAGAATGACATACTACTGAAAACAATCTACATCTTCAAGGCAATAGTTTCAAATTTCAATGACATTCTTCAAAGAAATAGAAAAATCAATCCTGAAAAACATATGGAAATGCAAAACACCTCATCACATAACATTAACATTAAAAACAGCATGGTATTCTCACAAAACACACAGAAGACCAATGGATTAGAATAGATAACCCAGAGATAAACCCATGCATCTAGAGCTTACCGATCTTCAACAATGGATACCAAAACACTCTAGGTAGTAGACAGCCTCTTCATCAAATGTTGCTGTAAAAACTGGATATCCACAAATAAAAGACTGAAACTACATCCCTATCATTTTACCTGTACCAAAATCAACTTAATGTGGATCCAAGACCATAATATAAGGACTAAAACTTTGAAGAACTCCAGAAAGTGGTAGGAAATACATTGGAACATACAGATATAGGGAATGGCATTCTAAGTACAACTGAAAAGGCTCAGTATCGAAGAGAAAGAACCAACAAATGGGACTGCATCAAACTAAAGAGCTTCTGCACAGCAAAAGAAACCACCACTAGGCAAAAGAGACAGGACACAGAATGGGAGAAAATCTTTACCAACTTCATCTGATAAAGGCCTAGAATCTACAGGGAACCCAAAAAACACAACCTCCAAAGAATCAACAACTCAATGAAGAAAAGAGCACGTGAATTTAACAGGTCATGCTTAAACAGTGATTCCCAATGACTATAGTTCAACATAAAATGATGAGGTTGTGTGGGTAACTAATAAAAGTCTGACCAAAGGACCCAATTATGAAGAAGAAAGAAATGATGAAAAGATGCAAATACTGATTACTCTGATTTGGTCATTAAGCATTGTATGCATGTATCACTTTTTTGTACCTTGTAAATACACACAATCCTTGAGAGTCAATATAGAGACATATACAAATTTAAAAAAGGAAAATTGCATATATAATCACAAAACTTCCTAGAAGAACTGTCCAAAACAATGAGACGTTAGGTGTGGGGCAAGATGGTAGACTAGAACCATGTTTTCTTTTCACTGCCTGAATGACAAGACTCAAATAAGTAAGGACAGGCTTTAAACTAAATAGAGAAAGAAATAACAAACAATGGGCATCAGAAAAGAAGAAACTGGGGAGATGGAAACCAGAAAGAGAAAGGAGAAGAAAAAAGCAATGCAGAGCCATGCGATGCACCCACAACCTTAGGTGTGGATGGAAGATGAAGATGCATTCACAAGGGAAGCCAGATTGGTACACTTCTGAACCCCAAGGTAGATTTGGAAATTCTACCTGCACTTCCTTTAAGTCTGAACCGTTGTGTAACATTTGGTGAGACTAAGACTGTCCAGGGTGAAGGCCAGCCTTTGCAAAGAAATACATTTGTCACTTCTTTGTCTTGGAGGGCTATGGAAATATGCCATCTGGAACGAGGACCTATTGAGATTTAGCTACTGTGGGGGTGTGAAAACAGGGAGGAATCAACACTCAGTGAGTTTTGGGAATCGCTGACATGATGTTTGGGTGGGAGAGGGTCATGAATGTTAGGTATTGAGAGTGAGAGGGTGTGTGTGAACCATTAGAGAAGGTCAAGTAGCAGAGAGCTTTGTGAACAAAAAGCATGGTGGTTAGACATTCTTCCACTTCTGGAAGCATGTGAATCCCATAACGTGAGGGTCAGGGGGAATCAATTCGCTGAGTCTGTTTGACTGACTTAACTGTGTCATTCAGAATGGGCATCCTGGATCTGCATTTTGCTTCTGGTGGAACAGAAAGCCCCAAGCCCAGATCCCTGAAATCACATGATATCCATGGCCTCAAAATGGAAGTGAATTTCTGGGCAGGGAATGAAAGTACATAGAGTCTTTATGGAAATCCATTCAATCCATTGTTTGTTGCTAGGTGTGCTGAAAACCCCCCAAATTTCCCAATCACATGATTTCCATGTCTTCCTTATCCTAACAAGGAAGTGAACTCCTGCACATGGATGAAGCACTGAAACCAGCAAGTATGCTGGTTTGGCTCCTCAGGTACACCTCTGCATGTAGACAACTTAGTGTTCTGTCAACTTGTGTTACTCATTTGGTGGGCACTCATAGGTTTAGTCACACTTCGTCCCTCGTCACAAAGTGCGACCTTGTGAAGCAAGGAAGATCCTACTCACATGAGAGTTTGTAAAGCTCCCAGTGGCTAACAGTGGCTCCAAATACACAAACAGGGGAAACTTCTCTACTGAAAGCAGTCCATAGCAGACAAGTGACCCTTTTGCTAGAGACTCTTGGTGGCTTAGCTCAGTCTGACTCCTGTCAGGCCCAGTGTTCTGAGCACATGGGAAAACTCTTGGGTACTGAGCCAGGCCATAGACCACTGTTGTGAAATAGAGCCTCAATCTTGCCACTATGCTCTCATGCCTGAACTCTGAGAATAGTTCAACTGAAGACTACAGGTGATGAAAACTTCCCGACAACGGGCTGGCTTCTGGTGCAAATTCTAATGCAGAAACTCAGGAAATATGAAAAAAAAAGAAAAAGAGACCACTAGACTCATCCTAAACTCCGTATCTGCAAAGTAACAAATACTATGAATAGTCTGAAGTGGAAATCTGAGACAGAGAATGTTTTTAATTTTATTTTTTATTTTTCTGTTGTTCTGGGTTTGGTGTACATTGTTTGTTTACAATTGTTATTACAATATGTCAAATTTATCATAGCTGAATTCACATCCTTCATCATTGTGTTTTCCAAGCCCTGTCCCCCACATTCTGGTAATAGATTGACAAGTCTCATTTGTCAATTTCCATACATGTGTACATACTGTTTGTACTCTATTCACTCTCCCATGCCTTTCCCTAAACCCTCTCCCACCCACTAGTACCAAACTCCCAACAAGGTCATTTTCCACCCTCTTGTCCTTCAATTTTGTAAATGAGATAAAATGAAATTTATGTTTGCAAAGGGACTTTCCTTGTGACTCTCCACATATGTATGTATTATAAACTGAATTGGTTCATGTCCTTTGTTTTTCTGATTTTTTCTCTAGTCACCATTGAATGGTGGCTTCAGCAAGCATAAAAATTCTATACTCATTTTGTATGGACAGTATATCAACCATATTCACCTTCTGAACTTCCATCTTTTACCCTCCCTTCACATGCACAAAGAAGAGTGAAGAGGAAGAAATCACAGACAAGGAATTTATCCAATGGTTATAAGAATGATTAATGAAGTGAAAGAGGGAATGAACAAATGCAAAAATAAATAACAAGACAACACAAATAAAGACCCAACAATACTAAAAAAGTCAGTGCAGAACACAAAAGATAAATTTAAAGTAATTATATAGAAATACTGATGGAAATCAAATTGAAATCTGAAACAAAGAGCTCCTGAAATGACTGGAACATTTAAAAATTGAGTACACTGTGTCCAGGTCACCAAATATCACCCTCAACCCTCCATCCTTCTCTGAGAATCACCTTTGGAAAGGGGGCATCCTGCACCTGGCTGGGAAGGCCTGGCTTCTTCTTCCTCTCACAGTCAGGTAGAGGGAAGAGAATGTGCAAAGGACCTGAGGCAGGGACACACCAGGTAGTGATCACAGGAGAGTGAGCTGTGAGTGAGGTGATGTGGACATCACCTGGAGATCCAGTGCTTGTTTTTGTCATATGGAGGGAGTTGGTTGTCATGGCAATTCCATGATGCAATTTGCATCTTCACAACACCCACAGGATGGTTTGCAGGTGCAAAGTGGGAGGTGGGAGCCAGGGTTCTGCTTGAGGGGAGTTATTTGTATAATGCTATGTGCCTGAGGACCAAGGTTAATGTGGGGTGCAACCTGGTCTTCCAGATTAACCTGCTGTGTGACCCAGAAAGTCCTTTCCTTTCTCTGAACCTCCAAGAGTTCAGAGGCTTAGAGGCCTTCATTATCCTTCTCAGACACATGGGTTATGAGTCTTAGTTCTGGTGTCCAGGATGAGGAGACCACAACCACTTCATGCCCAAGCTTTAATCCAGGGGAGGGACCAGAGAGAGTGGAGCTCTGCGGATCTCCTCCTATGTGCTGCACAATGAAGATGGCAGTCATCCACCACACATTTACACTTCCCAGCCTCTCCTTCTGTGAAGTGATGAATAACAACAAGAATCATTTTGACAGCACCTCTGAGATCCAGGATCTAGTCTAAGATCATGATAGGATTCATTTACTTAATCTTCCCAATAATGATGAGATAAATACCAGTATCACTCACATATTAGAGATGAGGAAACAGACCAGCAGAGAGGTAGAGTAAACTGCTCAAGGTCACACAGTAGGAGCTGCCCAGTGGATGTTATATTGTGAAGCTGGCATTAGTGGTCCCATTTTAAAGACAGGAGAATAGAGTCCTGGGAGCCATTTTGGTTAAGCAATTTCCTAGAGGAACTCACTGAGTTCCCATAGGCCAGAAGCAGAATTAAGTCCCTAAAACTAACCCTAGACTCCTATGCAGGCCTTTGTTACACTTTTTATACACAGCAAAATTCACCCATTCTTGGCACCTGTGCCCAGTCCTGCCTGTCCTTAGCTCTGAGGAAGGAGTGTTGCCCAGTGTCCATCCATGGTGTTGACCATGTGGCTTTTGTTGTAGGGTGAGCCCACCATGAATGTGGTTGAAGGGGACATAGCCACCGCTGCAGAGATAAGTATGTCTATTGGCCATGCATGACATCTCCTATGCATGAGATCAATGAGCTTGGATATGTCATCTCCTGCCAGAGCCATCTGGGGAGATACAGCTGTCCCTTGTCTCTTTCTCACCCGCCCTGCATCATGCACTTGGCTCTTCTTTGTAGGGAGAATCAATAACTGTTCAATTTCATTGCATGTAATAGGACTATTTAGGTGTTTAATATCTTCTTGGTTCAATTTTTGTTGGTTATATGCATCTAGCAATTTATCCATTTTATCTAGATTTTCCTGTTTATTGAATAGAAGTTTTCAAAGTACTTTGCAATGATTCTGCTGATATCATTAGCATTATGGATATGTCCCCTTTTTCACTTCTGATTTTATTAATTTGGTTGTCTTCCACCCTCCATTTTTCATGTTGGCTACGCATTTGTTGATCTTGTTTATCTTTCCAAAGAACCGATTTTGGTTAATTGGTTCTTTGTACAGTTTGTTTGGTTTCCATCTCATAGATTCTCACCCCTGATGTTCATTATTCCTCTCTGTCTGCTGGTTTTGGGTTTGTTCTTTTCTTACTTTTCTAGGAGGTCAAGGTGCATCATTAAGGTTTTTATTTGAGAGCTCTGTGTTTTATAAATGTAAGCATGTATAGCTATAAGCTTTCTCTGTGGCATGAACTTTTCTGTGTCCAACAGATTATGAGTGCATTTTCACTTTCATTGGAATCTAGGAAACTTTTATTTCTTCCCTTATTACTTCAGTCAACAATTGGCTTTTCAGTAGTGTGCTGTTCAGAAATTTTTCTGGCATTTCTTTTGTTGTTGTATCTAGTTCTATTCATTGTGATTTGATATAATACAGGGGGTTATTCTGATTTTCTTGAATGTGTCGAGTCTTGCTTTGTGTCCTAAAATATCATCTATTTTGGAGAAAGTTCTATGAGCTGCAGAAAACAATGTGGATTGCCTGGTGGTTGGGTGAAATACTCCTAGATATCAACCATGTCTATTTGGTCTAAAGTTATCTATGAAGTTTCTTTGCTAAGCTTTTGTCTGGATGACCTATCCATGGGTAATAGTGGAGTATTCAAGTCTCCCTCTATCACATTGTGAGTGTCTATCCGTGCTATTAGGGCCATTAAAGGTTTTTTAATGTAGATGGGTGCCCTTGTGTTTGGTACATATATGTTAAGGATTGATACATCCTCTTGATAAATTGTTCCTTTATTTAAAATGAAGTGACCTACATTGTCTCTTCTGGTTGATTTTAGTCAGTCTAGTTTCTCAGATATGAGTATGGCTACTCCTGCCTGTTTATGGGGTCCATTTGCTTGGAAAACTTTTTCCTCCCTTTGACTGTAAGCCACTGTTTATTTTTTCAGTGAGATGAATTTCTTGTAAGCAACCTTGTGGTTGGGTCTTGCATTTTTTAACCCAGTTTGCTATTCTATGTATTTTGATGGAGGCATTCAGGCCATTTACATTCAGTGTTAATATTGAGAGGTGCCTGTTGTTTCCAGCTATTTTTATTCCCCTGTTGTTAAGTTTCACCTATTCCTTGTTTGTTAGTCTGCTTGCCCTAAAGGGTTTATGCTTTCTTGAGTTTTCTTGTCACACTCTAGTTTCTTCTTCTCTATGTAAAAGTCCTTTAAGTATCATCTGTAGTGCTGGTTTGGTGACTGCAAAGTCCTTTAGTGTTTCCTTGTTGTGAAGGTTTTAAATTCTACTTCAATTAGTACGGATAGTTTTAGTGGGTAGATTATTCTAGTTTGACAGTTGGTTTTTTTCAGGGCCTGAATTATATCTTCCAATGACCTTCCTGTATTTAGAGTTTGAGTTGAGAAATCTGCTGTTATTCAAATGGGTTTATCCCTACATGTGACTTGTCTTTTTTCTTTGGGAGCTTTCAGAATTCTTTTTTGTTCTATGTGCTGAGTGTTTTGATTATGATGTGTCTGGGGGTGTTTCTTTTTGTTTCTGATGGTTTGGTGTTTTGTAGGCTTTTTGCGTCTTGGTGGTCCTCTCTTTCTCGAGGTCAGGGAATGTTTCAGCTATTACTCTATGGAACAGGTTGTTGATGCCTTTAGTTTGTAACTGCTCTCCTACTTCAACATAGAATGATTCATAGAATATGTCTTTTCATGATATCCCAGATATATTTCATGTTCCATTTATATTTTTAGCCTTCTAACACTCATCTTCATCTTTCATCTTTTTCTGTGGGTCTAATTCCAGAACTTTGTCTTCTGTTCCTGAAACTGTCTTTTCAATTTGTTCCATTATGTTTGTCAAGCTTTCGGTTGAGATTGTTATTTGGAATTTTGATTTGTTTATTTTGAATTATTTTTCAGGTTTTCCTTATCTTTATTGATTTCCTCTTTCATATCCTGGAAAGTCTTCTCAATTTCATTCACCTGTTTGTTTCTGTTATCTTTGAGCTCATTTGTATATTCACATCCTCTTTGATGTCAAATAATAAACTTTTGTGTTTCTTTTTTGAGGCCATTAATCATTTTTATATATTTTTGGAATTCATTATTTGATATCTGTCCCCTATGCAGGTGTTTACATCCTTAGTGGTGGAGTTGGCCATTGAGATAGAGGGTTTTCTTGGGTTTCCATTCTGGGTTGAGAATTTTGCATCTCAAGTTGTTTTAGGTTATGGTCCTATTCCATGGTGCCCCTGGAGTTGGTTTTTGAGGATTTTTTTCCAAGAGCTCTAGCAGTTTTCCTCAGAGAGCAGTATGCTGGAAATACTCCTTCTTGTGCTGTTCTTACTGTGGTGCAGATTAGCTTTTTTCCTCTCAGTGAAATTGCTGTTGTTTCTGCTCTTTGATGGAGGTGAGGAGACTCTCTTCCAGTTACAGTGTGGAGTCCTGGTTCTCTGTGGACTGTGGGAGGCAAGCCTCCTAGCGCCTGCAGTGTAGTGTATTG
Organism: Castor canadensis; assembly: GCF_047511655.1. Lineage (NCBI taxonomy): Eukaryota > Metazoa > Chordata > Mammalia > Rodentia > Castoridae > Castor > Castor canadensis. Next base: position 8,686,550 of record NC_133391.1, read on the forward strand.
CCAATCAGTGGAGAAGCTGTGATTCCAGCTAATGGAAATGAGAGATGGGACTCTGCTGAAGTGAGGCAGGAGCTATCAAGCTATTGGGCACTGTGGGAGCCCTGGGACTCTGTGCACCTCAGGATGCAGACTTTCTAGTACCACTCACTGAGTAGTAGGCTACAGCTTTCCTTCCCTTCCATGGGGAATCTACCATTTTGGACTTTAATTGATAAGTGGTGGTTTTCCAATGGTTGGGCACAGTGAGAAGTATGGGCCTTTTTGTGCCATAGGGAGGCAGGTCACCTGGCACCTACAGAATAACAGATTACCAGTCAGTGGAAGAGCTGGATTCTTGCTCCATAGCAGGGTAGCAGGGCCTCACCTATGGGGGAGCTTAGTGATTAGATTGTGCCTCAGTGCTCTGTAGGGAGAGAAGCCACCCAGCACAAGCAGAATAGTGTGGAGTGTGGGTTTGACTTTTCTGTGTGCTAGTAGGCTCCTGGCACTTTGTAGCAAGTTGAGGGTGCCTGTGGGATAGCAAACTGCAGGCTTCATTCCTCTGGTGTCCACAATGCAGCAGAAGCTCAGGGATCTACTTGTGTTGTGTTGAGGGATTCCAGGAGCCATGTGAGGTGCTGCAGGCCCAAGGAACTAAGCCTTCAGCCAGCAGGGGGCTTGCAAATTGCTTGACAGCATAGGCTACCAGGAGTCATGGCAGCAGCTTCAGGCACGAGGGACCCAATCCAGTGGACATCAGGAGTTCTAGTGTCCATTTGCCACATGCTGGCTTCCAGGAGCCACAGGAGCTGCTACAGTCATGGGAGAAAAAAGCCTGTGGACAGAGTGAGCTGTGGTGCCTGCTTGCTGGTGTGGACTACATGAGCTATGGCTGTTGCTGCAGGCACAGGGACTTAAGCCTGTGGGCAGCAGAGCCCTGGGGCATGCTTGTAGGTGTGGGCTACCAGGAGCCACAGCATCTGGTACATGCACAGCGGAAGCAAGCATTTGGTAAGCGGGAACCCTGGATACTGCTTGCTGTGTGTGTGGTCTCCTGGAGGGCAGTTCAGCAGCACTGCAAGCAAGGGGGAACCAAGCATTTGGGTAGTGTAAGCCTAGGAAACTGCTTTCTGGCATGGTTTATCACGAACCTCAGCAGCTGCTGCAGGTATGGACAATCAAAGCCTGTGGGCAGTCGGAATTTGAGGTCTGAATTACCAGGTGCCATTGTCCAGGTATCACAGCAGGTGATGTAAGCATGAAAGAACAAAGCTTGTGGTCAGCAGGACTCCTGGGGCCTGCTTGCTGGCACAGGCTTCTGGGAGTGTGGTACAGCAGTTACTGCCAGCACAGGGAACCAATCCTTCTGGCTTGCGCCTTCTGTTAGCTCTTATTTATTTATTTAGCTCTTATTATTAGGCTCTTATTAATAGATACACTCTTTATTACTATTTCAATTTTATTACATGCAATAGGACTGTTTAGGTGGTTAATATCTTCTGGGTTCAATTTCATTGGTTGCATGCATATAAGACTTTATGGATTTGGTATTGATTTTCCAGTTTGCATGACTATACATTTTAAAAGTACCTGTAATTATTTTCTGGATTTTGTTCATTGACATTTGTGGTTTTGTCCCCATTTTAATCTCTGATTTTGTTTATTTTGGTGTTTTCCTTTCTCTGTTTTGTCTTGTTGGCTAAGGGGTTGTTGATCTTGTTAATCTTGTCAAAGAATCAGCTTTCTATTTCATTGTTTCTTTGTATAGTTTGTTTGGTTTCAATTTCATTAGTCTCAGCCCTGCTTTTTGTTAAATTTCTCTGTCTACTGGTTTTGGATTTGCTTTGTTTTTTTCAGAGGAGCTTAAGGTGCAGCATTCGATTCTTTCTTTGAGAGGTTGCTGTTTTTTTAATGTAGGCCCATAGAGCTATAAACTTTCCCTTTACCATGGCCTTTGCTCTGACCCACAGATTCTGGTAGGTTGTATTTCATTTTCTTTGGATTCTAGAAATGTTTTGAATTCTTCTGTTATGATTTCAATCACCCATTGGTTTTTTAGCAGCATGTTTTTCAGTTTCCATGTGTTTGAGTATTTCCTGGGGACTCTTTCATTGTTGAGTTTTAGTTTTATTCTGTTGTGATCTGATATGATGCAGAAGGTTGTTTTGATTTTCTTGAATTTGATGAGACTTGCCTTGTGTCCTAAAATATGGACACAACTTGGAGAAAGTTCCAAGCTGCAGAAAAGAGTGTGTATTGCCTAGTTGTTGGGTGAAGTACTTGGTGGATATCAACCATGTTTATTTGGTCTAATGTGTGAAGTAGTTCTAGAGATTCTTTATCTTTTGTCTGGATGACCAATCTGTTGGTGACTGTGGGATAATCAGGTCCCCCACTATCACTGTGTTAGTGTCTGTCTGTGCTCAGAGGGCCGTTGGAGTTTTTTAATATAGATGGGTGCCCCAGTGTTTGTTGTATACAATATTTCCTCTTGATGAATTGTTACTTTCATTAATATGAAGTGACCTTCATTGTATCTCCTGACTGATTTTAGTTTGAAGTTGACTTTGTCAGATATGAGTAGAGCTACTCATATCTGCTTGTTTCTGGGGTCCATTTGCTTGGAAAACTTTCTTCCACCCTTTGACTCTAAGCCAGTGTTTTTTTTCAGATAAACGAGTCTCTTGTAAGCTTAGGTGTTGTTTCTTCATCCAATTTGCTGTTCTGTGTCTTTTGATTGGGGCATTGATGCCATTTACATTCAGTGTTAGTATTGAGAAGTGCCTGTTGTTTCCAGTCATTTTTGTTCACTTGTTGTTTAGTTTTACCTAGTCCTTGTGTATTGGTCTGCTTGCTCAAAAGTGTTTATTCTTTCTTGAGTCTACTTGCCTCACTCTATTTTCAACTTCTATATGGAAAAGTCCTTTAAGTATCTTCTGTAAGGCTGGCTTGGTAGTTGCAAATTCATTTAGTTTTTCCTTGTTGACAAAGGTTTCAGTTTCTCCTTCAATGAGGAAGGATAGTTATGCTGGGTAGAAAGTCTAGGATGACAGTTCCTTTCTTTCTACATCTGAGTTAAGTCTTTTCATGACCTTCTTCTATTTAGAGTTTGAGTTTAGAAATCTGCTGTTATTCTAATGGGTTTGCCTGCATATGTGACTTGTCTTTTCTCTTTTGCAGTTTTCAGAATTCTTTCTTTGTTCTATGTGTTGACAATTTTGATTATAATCAGTCTGTGTGTCTTTCTTTTTTGGTTATGATGGGTTGATATTCTATAAACATCCTGCACTTGGGGGACTCTCTCTTTCTAGAGGTTAGGGAAGTTTTTGACTATTAATCTATTGAATACATTGTCAAGGCCGTCAGTTTTTATCCTCTTCTCCTTCTTCTATACCCATGATTTGTAGGTTTTGTCTTTTCATGGTGTCCCAGATATCTTGCATCTCCCATTCATATTTTCATAGCATTCTTTTTCTGTTTGGTCTAAATTCTCTACTTTGTCTTCTGTTCCTTATACTGTATTTACAACTTTCTCTACTCTGTTCTCCAAGCTTCCAGTTATGATTTTTGTTTGGGTTATTGAATTTTTTATTTAGTATTGATTAATTTTAAGGGTATCCTTATCTTTGTTGATTTTTCTCTTCCATATCCTGGATAATCTTCTTAATTAAAGTCATCTGTTTTTTAGAGACTCTTAGTGCTCATTTAATTGGTTTCTCATGTTCTCTTGGAGGTCAAATGCTTACTTTTGTATTCTTCCTTTGGTGTCATTAACCAGTTTAGCTATTTTTTTGAAATTATTTTTTGATAGCTCTTCTTCTACGCAGGTGGAACTAGCCTTTTTTATGGAGAGTGGTTGTCTTGCTATTTCATTCTGCATTGAGATTTGCACATCTGGAGTTGGTTTTGGTTAGGATTTTAATTCCTTGTGCCCCTGTAGTATGGTTGTGAGTTTTTGTCTCTTGGAGCTTCAGTAGTGTTCCCCAGAGAAGGGCATGCTGGATTTATTACCCATTGCAGGGTTTTTGTTGTGTTGCAAATTACGTCTTTTCTCACATCATTGATGGGTTTGAGTTCCTGCTCTTGGATGGGGACAAAGGGGCTCTTCTACAGTGCCGTAGGGAATGTCAGGTCTCAGTGCACTGTGGGGGCCAGGCCTCCTAGCACCAGCGAGTAGCAGATTGCCACTCAGTGGAGGAGCTGGGATTCTAGCTCTTGGTAGGGAGAGATGGGAATGTCCTGCAGGGAGATGCATTGTGAAGTGTGCAGTTTCTGTGTGCCTGGGGAAATAGGGATTATCATACCATATGCAGAGTAGGAGATTTTAGCTTACCTCTCCTCAGGAGGATATCTGGCATTTTCAATCTTTGTTGGGGGAGTAAGGGTTCTGTTGCTATCAGGGACTGTGAAGGGTGTGGATCTCCAGCTGGGCCCTTGTGCTTTTTTCCCCTTTGTTTGAAGCTGCTCTTGTCCACACAAACCCTCATGAAAAGGGTCCTGAGGGACACCCCAATCCACAAGGAGTTCCATAGTCCCCTGCAGGTTTCTGTCTGGGCTAGCGAGAACTCTCACTACCGTAGACATCCTGAGCGCCCATTCCTGGGCTTGCTGGAGTTGTCCAGGAGATGAATGTGAGTAATTAGCATGGCTTATCTGTGGAAATGAGCCTCTCCTTCACCCCATCTTGACCTACTCATTGTACACTCCCCAGACACATTCTCACTTCTTCCTTGGTTATCTTTGCCTGCATCCCCCAGTCACCCTAAGCACACCTCCACCTCTATGTGCAGTTCTGCTTTTGTGTATACTTCACTCCTGTGCCCCAGAGAAGCAACACATTTGACCTTCCTTCTCACATACCACTTGGCTCCTGTCTCGAGTACTCATGTGAGCATGTGCAAGAGTGTGTGTACATGTGCATATGAGTGTTGTGTGTGTATGCACAAGTGCGCACATGCACGAGTGTGTGTATTGAGTATATTTGTCCTAAGTGTGTGTGTATGAGTGTATTTGACTGAGTAAGCCCACAATGGTGAACATACATGCATCTGTGTGCATACATGTGTGTTCATGCATGTGAGGTTGAGTATATATGACAGGGTGAGAACACTTCCACAATGACTTCCCTTCTGGTTCCCTTATCCAATAGCTCTGGACTTGAACCAGCTATAGTCTTTCTTGTCCCCAAGACACAGGAATGTAACCCAACTCTCTAACTCAGAGGACCCTTTCATCACCCTCCTGCACAGATAAGCACCAGGGCAGACGTAGGCTCAGGCAGGACCTTGCTTCAGTTTTCTCCACAGCCTGCTCACAAACTGAGAATCCCATAGGGTCCACACTGAAGGCAGAGCATCTGGAGACTTGGATTCTGGACTTGAATATAACTTCTTGGCCCACATTCAGCAACTCCTGCAGGTCCCAGCATAGTCAGTGACCAGACACTGCAGTCTGTTTAGTCAGAAGGAAAAGTGTTTGAATGGTTGTGCACAGTATAGTGGGAACAGCATGGAGGGAATAAGTGTGACAGCATTTAGAGGTTCTCACCTATATCCTTGTTTCTAAGCCTACCTTGGCATGTTCAAAAGATCCACAAGAAGATGGTACAATGTAATTACCCCTGTACACCAGCCAGGTGTTATGAAGGGACTGTCAGTGTCCCTAGCCCAGCCTTGGACCCAAAAGGCACTCTCCTAGCTCTGTCTCCCCTGCTTAGCTGTGAATGTCCCTGTGTATACTCATGTCCATCCTGTGCCCAGTGTGGCCAGATGTAGAGTAATAGACACTGCAGTGAAGTGGTGACATGTGTGGGACAGCACCTTGGCAAGGAGACTAGCAAATTCCCACCCCTGACAGGCAGTGACTGAGGTGGAATGTGGGGGAGGAGAGACAATGGCATTCAAGACTGATGTAGGTTCAGACAATGGCCCCTCCTCACTGGCCCAGCCTGCATCAGCAATCCAAGCATGCCATAGGTTTCTGATTCACCTTTCTCTCAGAGCTGCTTTATGGATTATATAAGAATTTCATCAGATTTTCAATTAATGTTACTCCAGCAGGATTTATTTATCTAATGTTGTTGATAAAGTCTTATGACATCTACAACATTCATTTTGCAATTAATTAACTAAAACTGGTGCAGTGTAGAGAGCAAATTAAACACGTTTTCAGGCAGGGGTTAGTGAATCTAATGAATGGGTCAGTGTGTTCTGAAAGAGAAATAAGTGCATATGTCTCCCTCTAGTTGATGACTTTATGAAATGAGCCAGTGATACTGCACGTTTTCCTCATTGGTGAAAGGTGAGCACAGCACCTGCCTCCAGTTCTTCAGCAATCTGAGTTTGGCAAGAGTTTTTTTTCATAGACAAACACAACAAAGGGCTTCATGATGGATGGTTAATTTTATGTGACATGCGCATAGGCCAATGAGTACTCAGATAGTTGATCAAGCACTATTCTAAGTGTGGCTGTTTCTGAGTGATGTGAATATTTCAAAGTACTAAATGAGAAAAATACTTGGCCCTTTTAATAGGAGTGGGCTTTGTATAAGCAGTTCAAGGCCAGAGTAGAACTAAAGCACTAAGTAACATGTAGTTCTTGCCTGACTGTATTAGTTACAGCATTGTCTTTATCCTGCTATTGCCTTGAAGAGACTTGTCAACTCGTGGTTTGGGCTCCTTAGTGAGTTTTTGGACTGGATTTTATACGATTTGCTCACCTGGGTTTCTAACTTGTTGATGGTAGATATATTTGGGACTTCTTTACCTCCATAACTATTCATTCTGTGTATGTGTGTGAGTTTGAATGCACACTCTTTTGGCTCCATATCTGGAGAATGTGATTGACATATGCCCCAAACGACAATTGTGGTCAAGAGTACTGGCTTTGACACCTGAAGCCAAGTTTTTAGCTGGAGGAAACTAGTCTACTGTGTACTTTCACTTGAAGTATTCACAAATTTAGGGAGACTAGACATGAATGTATTGGGGTGTGTTTTGTCATCACTGTACTGGGGGTTGTAGCTCAGGAATCATATTCAACTGCAGTGCTCAAAACACTGGGTCCGGCCCCCAACTCCACAGTGGGAAAGAAAGCTTACCTGCAGAACCATGACAAACACCACCCATTGGAAAATAAAAACTGTAATAAGGAAGAATTGTGGCCACTGCTCCAGTATCCCTAGAAGAATATAGGAACTCGGGACTCTCAGTGACCAATTTCCAGTTGAGCTAACCTTCCAAACCAGAGGGTCTTTACTGCATTTCCCCTGTAGAAGACCATATTTCTTTTTGCTAAGTATATGCCTCAATGCTGAGTTCACAGAACTAATTCAGCATTGCTGAATTAGAGCTAATATGCTATATCAAGCTAACATCAATTTATTGAATGAGGCACTGTGTCATTAAGGAAGAATGCTGAGGTTGCCACTTTCATTGGAACCTGAAGCATTTTCCTTTAGAGGCAGAGGGAACTTGTTTCCTCACTATGCAGAGACTCATTAAATGGGAGGGTGGAGGACCAGGCCAGCCCAAGCCAAAAGAAATACTCTATCTCAAAAATAAGAAATGCAAAAAAGGGATGGTGGTTTTGCTCACATGGTAGAGGAATTGCCTGGAATTTTTCACTATTGCCAAAAAAATCAATGAAATATACCAAAGGAATCTAAAACAGAGGGACACTGAATTTCATATAATCTGAAAATTGAGGAAAGTAACTGTAAATACCAACAGGCAGAAAACATCATTGTAGAGATTAGAAGTATAAGCCAGTAATATTTTCAGGGTTGATTGCAGAATCAATGACACAAAGTGAATAACAACATCACAATGCAATTAAATGTTGAAGATGAGAAATGCAACATATAGAAATTCTAATCATGATAGAAGAAGTAGCATGAGTTTTCAGTACACTGAAGTAAACCACAAGTTTTAATCTCATATCTAACTGCTACGATGGTTTAGTTTTATTTTTGATTTTTGTTTATTATACACACGAATTTAACCTTCAGAAGCCTCGTTGTACATAGAATGGGTTTTATTCCTGAAGCCATGTAGAGTGTTCCTCTCTGGCCTTAACAAAATAATGTAGCACTTGGGACCAAAGATGAAGCCTAAGATCCCTGCACTGGAGGCCAAGATGGAGAAGACCTCCACGGCCACCATGACCCTTCCCTTGGTGCTGTGGTAGACAGGGAGGAAGGTGATCCAGACACTACAGAACACCAGCATGCTGAACGTCAGGAACTTGGCTTCATTGAATGTGTCAGGAAGATTCCTTGCTAGGAAAGCCACAGTGAAGCTCCCAAAAGCCAGGAAAATTAGGTATCCCAGGATGCAGTAAAAGGCCACAACTGATACCTTGTTACACACGATGATGATGTGGCCGTGTTCCAAGTTTGTGTCTGTGTCAATGAAGGGTGGAGAGGTTCCAAGCCAGATTCCACAGGGAGTCTGTTGGATCAGTGTGCAGATGGGAATAAGGTAGTTAGGTGTCCTTGATACCAACAGCCACCTCATCTTTTTCCCTGGAGATGTGACATTGAATGCCAGAATCACAGTGAGAGTTTTGGCCATGACAGTGGAAGTAACCACTGTGAACACAATTCCAAATGTGGTCTGCTGGAGGATGCAGGTGGCCATGGTAGGACGGCCAATGAAGAGCAAGGAACAGAGAAAACAGAAGGTGAGGGAGATGAGTAGGATGTAGGTGAGAGCCCTGTTATTGGCCTTGACAATGGGAGTGTCTCGGTGTTTCATGAAGACTCCAAGAACAGCAGCTGTGAGTACAGAGAAGATCACAGCCATGCAGGCCAGAGCCAAACCCAAGGGATCTTCATAACCCAGAAAGGTCACAGATTTTTGGAGGCAGTGGTTTTTGTCTCGGTTGGCATATTGATGAACTGGACACTTCACACACAGATCCATGTCTGGTGAGGAGTGCAGGTTACCATTAGGCATATTGATGAACTGGACACTTCACACACAGATCCATGTCTGGTGAGGAGTGCAGGTTACCATTAGTCAAGGTTCAGTTGACACCCCTCCCCTTCAGCACAATGTGCAAACTTTTCCTCTTTTGTTGCTTTAGTTAAAAATGAATTTTACACTGCAAATAATTCCAATCAAACACTTCCCTTTTTTATTATGGTAGCACAAACAATGTCACTTTAACTTCCTTGACTTATTCGGCATATTCCTGACACCATTTTCTAACTCTGAAATAACACTAAAGTTATTTCCAGCTCATCAAATAAAACCTCTATAAATTATATCATGTTTTATTCACAACCACCCCAAGTTTATTTCAAATTATATTCCCTTTTATTTTGACATAAATAATTAATAATTTCCAGAAAATAGAGGTGATCAATAACACTTTTTAACTGGGTGAAAAAGTCTCAACATCCTGCAACTCAATGTAATTTTCTCCATATGCGTGTTCTAGGTTAGAGTACATTTGCACTGAATCAATACATTTATTTGTAGGGTACTAATGTCTTTCTATTATGAGCTTGTCCTTTCATAATCCTCTTTAGACCTGCACTAATTACAGTCTATTTGACATTATTCTACACATGTTTTGTTAATGTCAAGAGTCTGTTTCTGAAAAAATCTTTATGCTTGGTGCACGGGACCATGGCTGAAATCCAAGCTACTTAGGAGGTAAAGACAGGGTGGATTGCATTTCAAGGCCAGCCTGGGGGAAAACTCAGATCCCATGTCAACAAATAAGCTTGGAGTGATGTTGGCACCTGTGTTCCCAGTTTAGGCTGATCACACTGCCAGGCAAAAAGCATGTATCTATCTACAAATTAACTGAAGCAAAAAAAGACTGGGAGTATAGTTCAAGTGTTAGAGCATTTGCCTAACAAAACCAAATTTTCGAGTTTAGAGCATGGAGCCATTAATCAATCAATTAATCAATTAATAAGTCAATTCATAAACTCTGCTCATTTCTGTTACTGAAAGTATTGTCTTGGGCTGCAGAATTTCACAAATGATGTCCTGTTACAAAGTTTTTCTTTCCTGGTGAACAGTCTTATTAAGATATTTTTATCACATTTATTTATATTAGAATATCCCTTAACTTTGATTTTCCTTAGTTGTGTTAATTTACTAAATGTATTTTCTTGTTGTATTTGTTCTGTTGTTTCTTTGTCTTTAGGTTGCTTTTCTTTTTCAGTATTATGATAGGTGCTTGTTATAAACAATGCCTGGCATTCCTGATTTTATGCCTGAGTATTTATTCCAATCCCTCAAGTCCATTCATAATATTTTCATGTTCTCATTTTTTATAATCTTTATTTAAAGCGTTCTTTAAACTGTGATATGTGTAAACAAGTATTTGTTAATATGTAACCTTGAAGATAGTGGCATTGTTTATAGAGAGTTCTTTATCTGAGCAGAGTGAAGCTACATTAAACCCTGTGGTCATAAAGAATTAAAAATGCAAATTAATTGCGTCTGCACTGTTTTGTCAATCTCAATATATTTAAAAGTGAAATTGAAATCATGAAACTATGCTGCTTTACTAAGGTACATATGAATCATAAAGGAAATGAAAACCTGTGATGTAGAAGTGTTTCTAGCATGTATTATTTAACATAAATCTGGACATTGTAAATGTAATATGCTAACTGTGGCATCCTGAAATGTTCAATATCCATTTGTATCTCTATTCTACATCATTCCATCCAACTTTCTCTGGGTTTCTGTTAGATGAAAACATCTTCAGGTTTTGTGATTATTACAAGAATTCATAGCATAAAAATCTACTTGACATTTCCCCCAATCATGTAACATAATATTAGTGTGCATGTATCTCTGTACAAATTTATGACACTTTTGCAGTAGGTCTTTGTGTATTCATTGCAGACCTATTACGTTGGTTTGAGTTCATGTCATTATGAGTTGTATGTCTTTTTACTTATGGAATGTTGGTTTGTTTTCCTTGGAGGGGCTGGGGTTGAAACTGAGGATTTTGTACTTGCAAAGCAAGCACTCCACCACATGGTCACAGCTCCAGTCCATTTTCATCTGGTTTTTTTTGCTATGGGGTCTCTCACACTGTTTGCTTGGGCCGGTCTTGAACTGTAATCCTCTGATCTCAGCTCTCAAGAAGCTAGGATTATAGGTGTAATCCACCAGCACCCAGGTCTGCCAGCTGAAGCTTTAAAAAATGTCTTACAATATACATAAACCTATCCCTTAAACCAAACGAAAATTTTCTGAACACTTGGTCTTTGTCAAGCATTTTGACAAGCACTCAGAAAATATACATGTGCAAGAACCATGTATTCACTGTGAGATACAAATAGGAAGATATTTTTCCATAATATTTCTCCCAAATTCCATGACAGAGATGAGAATTGCATAGAGAGAAATGGTGGAAATGTTCTCTTGAGAAGGTAATGAATACAATTAATACAGTGAAGAATCAAATATGCAAATCATGGTATATGGGCTGTGTTGTTTCAAAGGTCAATGTGATCCTTTGTGTCATTTCACTTGCCAATGGATGTAGGAAGATCTTGCCTATGCATTTCCCTCTTCAAGGAATATGGGAAACTCTTTAGGATGTTTGGGAGTTTCTTGATAAGTCACAGACTTACCTGTCCCATTAGAAATCTGATTCTCAGGGCAAGGGATGCAATCAAAGCAACAGGGAGCCTTTCCCTGCTGAGGGGAATTCCTGAATCCAGGACTACAACTCTGGCTGCAAACAGAGTGAGGATTCTGAGGAAAATCAGATAGGTATTGGTGGTTGCTCAGACATTTCCATAGTATTTCAATAATTGCAGTGTTTTGTTGAATTGTATCAATAAGAAATAGTAATTTTCTCTACAAAAATCCTACAAATTCATTGTACTTTATTGGATTCTGGCCAATGACACAATGGCTTATGTGTAAAAGTCTTGGTCCCTAGGACTGCTGCTTTTTTAGAAAGTATTGATGCTTTAAGCATTGATTCTAGTGGGAGGAAATTTGGCCATTACAAGTATACAGTTAAAGGTGATTTTGGTACCCCAGGGCCAATCCTTTTTCTCTCTTGGTTCCTCTGTTGCCATGAGGTGTGTACTTGCTATGCTACCTGCTCCAACCATAATGCTCTGCCTTGCCATAGACCTTAAAGGACCAGGCCAAGTTCAAGATGGAGACTTTCACAACTGTTAGCTGAATAAACCCTTTATCCCTAGAAATTGATTTTCTCATTCATTTGGTCACAGTGAGGACAGCCAAGTAAAACAGATATTGTGTGTATTTTAGGATTGCAAAATATGAACACAGAAACATGTTGGTAAACAAATATGTTCCTTTCTCAGCACTGATTGAATTAATAAGAAAAATCTCTTAATTGGAAGTCACTAAATGAACATTCCTGGATCATGAATCAACATCAGGAATATTAAGTCTGAACAAGTATTGCTTACTGATGTGTGAAATTCAAAGCTTTATGATTTGATCCAACCCACCTCTAAAGTTCCTGAGTTCCACTCTATCAGATCCTCATGTAGAGATAATTGTTGACCATATAGACCATATGGGGAAAACTTTCCTACTTTCACCTTATGTCTAAGACCTCCTGGAAAATTCCAAAAGTTGAGAATGTCATACTCTGCCTCCAATTTCCTTTTCTCATCCAAAATCACTTGGTCTCCAGCAGAGTTGTTAAACTGAATGCTCTTCAGAAAGGGGTGCAGCTAAAAGAGATGCATCATCCTAAGGTGAAGTGGATTTCATGGTTAAGACAGAAAATCTGAACTGAGCAAAGTTCCTAATTGTGTTCATAATGAACACAAAGGAAAAGCTAGAGAACTAAAATATCATGATATCAAATGCTGGACACACATCAGAGGATCAAAATTACAGTTTCAACACAAAACACCAATGTCACACTTAACTATAATGAGTGAATCTGGGGAATTCGATCATTTTTAACTTTATGAGAAAACCTAGTTGTATGTATTTTATGAATGACTCTAGAGATTCAAATATCAAATGGGTTCAATAACCCCTAAACTGGAAATAAATCAAATCAATGATATAAAGTACCCACAACAGCCTCTAGTAGGTCTTAGGTACTTGACGATCTCATTCTCTTTCTTGTTATTTAAGAAAGTGTTTGTGAGATGCTGGCTTTATCATATTGAAAACATTTTCCATGTAGGTTGTTGAAGCCATTTAAAACAGAAAGCATTGATATGGAACTAAAACACATTTCTTTTTGACACATGGCACCCTGGTACTCAAGTACACATCTTCCCAGGTCTAGTTATCTCCTGGAAGTGAAAAATGTATGTTTTCTACTGTGCTGTCTGAAATGTACCACAAACTACTTAGCTTGTCTGAAATCAGATGTCATGTACCTCCCATTGAAAAAGCCATTACCTGAGAAGGGGAAAACTCCATCCACTTTCCTTTTCCCACTGTTTGCATTTGGATTTGATGAAGTAGCATCTCATGAAGGGTGTGAGCCACAGCATACACAGCGTTGTAAATATTGTGACTCTCTTCACTCATGGCTGTTTCAAAAAGATTCCCAGGCAACCAGGTCAAGGAGGCATTGTGTGGACATTTATTATAAGTTCCACAGTGAGACTCAGAAAATGAGCATCCTAAAAACACTAAAAATAGACTAGCCAGGTAAAAGTCTTCTGGATATTTGGAAGGGTTAGCTGATTGGATGAAATTTCTGAAACCAGAAATGTCTCCATGGTGGTGTGAAAAACTGAGTTGTCCATGGAATGAGTCTAAAATGAGATGTCTATGACTTCTTATTAAATCCCATTGAGAATTCAGGACCCAGACTTTGCCTGTCATTAAAATCTCCTGCAAAGTATTCATTAAAACTTCGAGGAAATCACTGTCACCATAAAGGATAATCACATTTGCTGATGATTTTATAATCTGGTGATGTTTTGACCAGATTTTTGGGAAAAATGACACTGTGGAGACTGGGATCATTTCCACAAAGGCTACACAGATTCTGTGCTTATCCATCTCTTCTCTCAGGTCTGAGAGGATCTGTAAACCTCTGTGGTCTTCTGAAATGAAGAGCCCCACCCAGGTCCATCTGAAATGAAGCAGCAAGGAGACCATGCCAAGGACCAGAGATGTTTCTTTTGGAGCCATCTGATAGAGAGATGTGAACTTGTCATGGTCACTCAGGATAGGATCAAAAGGCCCAAAGGTAAGCTAAAGGGAGAAGGAAATTGGAAGCCAAATGAAGAAGAGGACAGTCAACAAGTACAATCTGAGGCCTGGTACATACTAAGCCTGAGGAAAAGAGGTAGAAAGTAAGTCTCATTACATTTTATGAGAACTCTCTGGAAAACCATACATAAGTCTCAGAAATCTAAGAAAGCCCAGTGTCTGCTTCAATTTCTCCGTCTTCTGTGTTCCAAACCAAGGGAACATGGGTCTTCCACAAACTCTTTGACATTAAGAATGAGCTTCATAGAAACAAGTCTCCTCCTTTTGTTCTTCCTGACACCTGTCAATTGCACCAAAGAAGCCATGGTTTCATCTGTTCCCAACCCACCCACACCCTTACCTGTGGAATTTTGTAGAGCTGCAGCAGTGTACCAGTATGGGCAGATATTATCCATGAAGGTCCTGTAAGTGCTGCTACAGACTTGCTCTCTCTTCTACAGTTGTAATTAGGAATAACTTTGTCAGACAGAAAAAGCCAAAGGAAGGGTGGCTCTAAGGTTCTCCATTCAGTGTGTAGGACATTATAAATATCAAATCCCAGAGACATGTTGTGTAGAAGAAGGGGGTTCTTGTTGATCTCCTCAATGGCAAAATCCATGGCAAGTACAAACTGGTAGTTCCTTAAGGAAAGCCTAAATAGAGACCATTGTATTCTCCATTAGGAATAATAAATATGTGAGATGTTCAAATCCAAAGCAATGACTTCTGTGCATTGAATACATGTGTCTCTAAAATAATATGTCACATAGTCTGTGTCTATGTGCATTCAATAAGAATATAGGTATTTATTTAAGTTTAGGTGAGGTCATAAAAAATAATCTTCCATAAATGAGACTCAAATCCTTGTATGGAAAGGAAAGGAAGGGAGAGTCAGAGGGGGAGAGAAACAAAGTGGGTTGAGACAGAGAAGTGTAGGGAGAGGAGGAAGGGGAAAGCAAGAGTGAAAGGGCTGTAGAGGGACAGGGAGATCAAAGATGGAGAGGGAGAGGGAAGGGAGAGTGAGGGAGAATGAAGGGGAGATGCTTTGTTATCTCAGTGCAAACTTGTGGTACTTTATGCTTTGTTTTTCCTGTGGCACATGTGTGAAAGTGTATATTTGTTGTTAAATTGACCCAATCTATTATGTGATTATAAGAAATCACAACTTCTTAACATTCACCTACTCCCTGGGAATACAAATTTTGTTTTTGCTTGCCTAACCACTATCTGAGGTCCTTGTGACCTTGAGACTTGAACATACCCATGAACATCAGCCCAGGTAGCCAGTGGTCTTCTTTACAACCACTATTCCAAACTCAGTCTCCATAATGTGGTGTGAGACAATGTTTATAGTGGGTAAGTCCAGATATTAAGATTATAATTTTGATTCTTGAACTCATTCTTAGTGTGTTGATTTCAAACACTGGGCTGATATAAATCACACAGCCCTGCAGTGTAGAGCTTCTAGAATACCTGTACTGCATCTGGAAGAAATGTAGTGCCCAGATCTTGTACATTTACTATTCCCTTTCACATCATCTGTGGGTGGTGGCAGCAGTTTTGGGTCTAAGTCAACTTCAGCAATAGGAAGTGAAGAGAAGAGTGGGCCTTGTTTTAATTCAGGATGTGTGAGTCTTGGTGAGTAAAGGATTTTTATGTGACACAGCCTGATCACTTTGGTGGCCATAGGAATGACAGCGAAACTTGGAACTGGTCAAAGCACAGTGATTAGCTTTAGAAACAGGCAGCATCACACAGTTTACAACCTTAGACTAGTAACTGTGGATGAGGTATCTGGGCCTACCCTATCCCCAGGGAGAGGTTCATATGTTCATAGTACTTCTCTATGCACTCCATTGTTGAGGTTTTCATTTTCAATACAGCAACAGATTATGTGTGACAAACTCGATTTTTCTTTGTGTTCATTAATGATACAATAATAATATATCACCAAATTATTCCCTGCAAACCTTTCCAGAGAAATAGTGTAAATGACAACAGGCTCAGGCAAAAATACCAAATTCTTAGAATTTCTGGAAACACAGGCCCAAATGGAGCCAGAAAAGTAAGGAAGACTTAAGAAAATAAATATGTGATACTTGAAAGCCCAAATGATATCCCATGTCAGAAAGCATCACGAACCTTTCAGGAAATTATGACCTCACCTCATTCTCCAGATGAGACAACAATATATAATCAGGAAGATTTGGTAGGGGAGAAAAGTTAGATAAATAAACGAGCCACTTTAAGGAAACAAATACATGAACTGGGATAAAACAAAGAGAAATATTTCATTAGTCTACTGAAAAACTTAATAAAAATAAAGAGAGAATAAAAATATTAAACAGAATTCTTGATCTGAGAAATACATTCAGTAAAATCAAAAATTTTGATAGAAGAGAACAATAGCAAGGTAGATCAACAACAGAAAGATGAATGTTCTTAGAGACACGCTGTTTAAAATACACAGTTGAAGGAGAACAATAATGAAGAAGTTGATGAAGGCTTATCGCTTCTTTGAAAAAGTATAAAAGACCAAATATTTGCACTATTGCAATTCAAGAACCAGTTGAGAATCCCAAAAATGTAGGAAGATTATTCAAATAAATTATAATGTTAAAACTCCCCAACATAGAGAAAGATTCAAATATCTAGGTACAGGAGGATCAAAATTAACCATTCACAAGTAAGCAAAACCAAGTCTGCCTGAAGCCATAGTATACTGAAGCTCTCACAGGTGAAAGATAAAGAGAAGATTCTCAAGCCTTGAAAAGAATACTAACAAATAAATGTAAGTTTAACACTGCTGCCCTGAGATGGGTTTTCAGCACAAACATAGAAGCAGCAGTGCTAGTTGAGTTTCACAACATTGAAGAAGAAGATGAAGAAGAAGAAGAGGAAGAAGAAGAAGAAGAAGAAGAAGAAGAAGAAGAAGAAGAAGAAGAAGAAGAAAAAGAAGAAGAAGAAGAAGAAGAAGAAGAAGAAGAAGAAGAAGAAGAAGAAGAACAACAACAACAACAACAACAACAATAAGAACAGCAGAAAAAACAAAAACCTGTAAGACAAAGAGCTCTCCATTTGCAATGAAGGAAGAATAAGGATTTCCTTAGGGAAACAAATATGACAGAATGTATCAACACTGACATTATATAAGAAATACCATAGGGAAATTTTCACATTGAAATATATATATACATATACACACTGTATTTATTGTGTATTGTGTATCCACACATATAAATATACTTATGTATATTCATATATATATATGGAATGTTTTCCTTATGACATTCTGATACATTTATATGTATATTTATTGTATTTTACCCCTATATTTCTTGTGACTATCCTGTGTCTCATTTTTGTTTATTTCTATGTTTGTATACTTTTTATGTTAATTTGCTATTATTTAAAGGTATTTGACCAAGAAGAATCCAAATTCTGACACCCTGGACCCCCAGCCTGTACGAAGCTTCTTTACAACACATTATAATGAGAAAACAGGAGGGCTCCTGCACCTCAGATGCCTGCACCAAACCTGCTTGGGAGACACAAAACAACAGGTGAGAAAATAAGCGGCACATCATATTCCCACAGCTACCCTTGGGATAAACCAGCATAGCCCCCTGGACAGACTGAACTCTGCCCCAGAATAAAAAAAAGAGAATAATAAACAAGGATCTGAAAAGGAACACACAGCAGAGGGGATAGGGTGCTCTGAGCACATAGGAGAAGGGAGGAAGGGCAAGGAGGTGATCTCCATGTGAACGTTCAGTAAATAAAGACTGGAAAGGCAGAAGGTCCAAGAGTGGGCAGGTGATAAGCTGCTGCCTGAAATAGAGGAGATAGCTATCCACAAATCTCATCTCCTGAGCCAGTGAGTAACATCCAAAGTCAAACTATGTTTCAAAATTGAAAACCAGTCAGCAAATCAGCTTAACATGCTGACAGCAGAGAGCTGGCTGATGGATCTCTGACCTTGCCCCACAGAAAAGGTGTGAAGCAAAGAAACATGCCCCCAGTAAACAAACACAGTGAAATATCAACTCCAAATCAGGATGGCTAGTGGGCCACAGAGCTGATCTCTGGAATCTGAGGACAAGCCACACTTCACTGAGGGTGGAGGTAACTAAGCAGCTGCCACTGAAAGAGAGGGGAAAAAATCTGGTGAGTCTTCCTAACCACCTGATGAAACTTAGACAGAGCTTCTGCTTACATACCAGCACCAGGACTGGATGCAGAAAGAGTAACACCAGAATTACTAAGACTGAAATTCTATTGTTCCTGAACCTGGAATTTTATTTATGTGTTTGTATGTTTGTTTTCTTCCCTGTTTGCATGTCCACCACCTCTCCCAGTTGATTTCTTGGGTACTCTCTTTTTGTTTTTCTTTCCTTTTTTTCTTTCTTTCTTTGTTTTGTTAGGTCTACTATTGTAAGTAAGCCAATACTAAATTACACACAGACCAGGGACAGAAACAACACCAAGTGGAGTGTTGGGAAGACAAAAAAGGCATGGAAACCTTTCTGGCTCCCAAAATAAAATAATACAGGATTCAGAGGGAAATGAAGAAAACGGATACCCAGTTCCAGATTCCAACAAATCAAAGATAAACTATCCCAAGGAACCCAACGAAGCCCACAAGAACATTCTGAAAGAAGAAATCCTGGAAGTAATCACTGAGAGTTTCATGGATATGATACTAAATAAGGTCAAACAAAACGTACAGGAGGCACTCAAGAAATTCCAAGACAACAAAAATAAAGAATATGAGCAGACACAAAAAAGAATAAATGAAGTCATAGGAGCCCTAAATAAATACCAAAGTGAAACAGACAACACCATAAATAGAGAGATAAATGAATTAAGAACAAAAATTATCAATATTAAAGAGGAAGTGACCCATGGTAATAAAACCTCAGGAAAAAAAAATGAAACAGAAATACAAAACAAAATGGAAAGCAACTCCAGCAGACTAGAACAGCAGAAGACAGAATCTCAGAACTTGAAGATGAAATGGAAATTAAAGTAAAAATTGAAGAACTATTACTCAGACAACTTAACGCCTCTGAAAGGATTATGCAAGAACTCACCAATTCCATCAAAAGACCAAACTTGAGAATCATGGGCATTGAAGAAGGAGAAGAGGTGTAAGCAAAAGGAATTTGTAATATATTAAATAAAATCGTAACAGAAAATTTCCCAAATTAAGAGAAAACTATACTCATTAAGGTACAGGAAGCCTCCAGGACACCAAACAGACATGACCAAAATAGAAATACCCCACAACATCTTATCATTAAAACAACAAGCACAGAGAATAGAGAAAGAATATTGACGGCTGTAAGAGAGACAAAACAGATAACATGCAAAGATAAACCCATTAAAATCACATCACATTTCTCAATGGAAACCTGAAAAACAAAAGAGCACGGAATGAGGCATTCTGGTCACTGAATGAAAATAACTCCAACCCTAGGATACTCTACCCAGCAAAACTATCATTCAAAATAGATGGAGCAATAAAAGTCTTCCATGATAAGCAGAAACTAAAACAATATATGACCACCAAGCCACCACTACAAAAGATTCTTCAAGGAATTCAGCACACAGAAAATGAAAGCAAACAAAGCCATGAGAGGACAGGCAGTACCAGACCACAGGAGAAGAAATGACAAGGAATCAGAGAGTAAAATTGATTCAGCTGCACACAATCAAACCCTTAAACAACAAAAACAAATAAATGACAGAAGTCACTATATACCTATCAATGCTAGCAATGAATGTTAATGGACTTAATTCCCCCATTAAAAGACACTGTTTGGCAAACTGGATTAAAAAGGAAGATCCAACAATCTGCTGCCTTCAGGAGACCCACCTCATTGACAGAAATAAGCACTGGCTCAGAGTGAGAGGCTGGAAGAAGATTTACCAAGCCAATGGTCCCCAAACACAGGCGGGGGTAGCAATACTTATCTCAGAAAAAGTAGACTTCAAACTTACATTGATCAAACAAAATAAAGAAGGACACGCTATACTAATAAAAGGGGAAATAAACCAAAAGGAAATAACAATTATCAACCTATATGCACCAATATTAGTGCACCCAATTTCATCAAACATACCCTGAAGGACCTAAAAGCATATATAGACTCCAACACAGTGGTAATGGGAGACTTTAACACCCCTATCACCAATAGATAGGTCATCCAAACAGAAAATCAATAAATAAATTCTAGAAATAAATCATACCATAGTTCAAATGGACTTAGCTGATGTCTATAGGATATTTCATCCAACTTCCACATAATATACGTTCTTCTCAGCAGCTCGTGGAACTTTTTCCAAAAATTGATCATATCTTAGGGCACAAAGCAAGCCTCAGCAAATATAAGAAAATAGAAATAATCCCATGCGTTATATCTGACCACAAAGCATTAAAATTAGAACTCAACAACAAAAACAACAGTAGAAAGCATACAAACAATTGGAAGCTGAACAACACATTGCTCTATGATCAATGGGTCATTGATGAAATAACAGAGGAAATTAAAAGGCTCCTGGAAGTTAATGAAAATGAAAACATGACCTGCCAGAACCTATGGGACACAGCAAAGGCAGTCCTAAGAGGAAAGTTTATAGCCATGAGGGCATATATTAAAAGGACAGAAAGATCTAACATCAATGACCTAATGCTACATATCAAACTCCTAGAAAAACAAGAACATGCAAAACCCAAAACAAGCAGAAGTAGAGAAATAATAAAAATAAGGGCTGAAATTAATGAAATAGAAACAAACAAACAAACAAAAACCACAAAGAAATGAGAGAAAAGCTGGTTCCTTGAAAAAGTAAACAAGATTGGCAGACCCCTGGCAAACCTGACTAAAATGAGGGAAGAAAAAACCCAAAGCAGTAAAACCAGAAGTGCAAAAGAGGTGTTAGTGAGGATGTGGGGAAAAAATAACACTCGTACCCTAAAGATGGGAATACAAGCTATTACAACCACTCTGGAAAATGACATAGAGAATAGTTAAAAAAACAAATATGGATCTGCCATATGATCCAGCAACCTCACTCCTAGGGATATACACACAGGAATGTGACTCAAGTTACTCCAGAGGCAGCTGCATATCCATGTTTATTGCTGCACTATTCACTATAGCCAAGTTATGGCAACAGCCAAGATACCCCAGTACTGATAAATGCATTAAGAAAATGTGGTATTTATTCACAATGGAACTTTACTCAGCCATTAAGAAAACTGAAATCTTATCATTCGCAAGTAAATGGATGGAACTGGAGAACATCATTCTTAGCGAGGTTAGCCCAGGTCCAGAAGACCAAAAATCACATGTTCTCCCTTTATGTGGGCTTAGATCTAGGGAAAAGGCAGTAATGTTGAATTTGTATCACACCCTAAAGGGAGAGCACATACAGGAGGAATGAGGATAGGTAGGAAAACCCAAAAACTTGAAAGTGTTTGATGCTCCCACTGCAGAGGAACTAATACATAACCTTAAAGCAACAGAGGCCATTATGGGAAGGTGACCAGGAAGTAGTGAAGAGGTCAGGTAGAGATGAATCAGTTCAAGTGGTAATATAATACACTTGTGCATGGAAGCAATGCTAGGAATCTGTCTGTATAGCTATTCTTATCTCAACTAACAAAAATGCAGTGTCTTTCTTATTATTGCTTATGTCTTTTCTTCGACAAAATTGGAGAAAAGGGCAGAACAGGTTCTGCCTGAAAGCAAGGGAGGTGGAGGGAAGATGGAGGGAGGGGGGAAAGGGAGGAGAAATGGCCCAAACAATGTATGCACATATGAATATATGAAAAAAGAAAAACAGAATGTTAAGAAATGGACATGCAATGAACTAAATAACAGCAGTGAAAAAAACCACAAAAAAGAGAATAGATCAATAACAATCATACGGAACTTTATGCCAAAACATTGAGAGTCTAGAAGAAATGGAAACAAATTAGGGACATGCATATTACTAGAACTGAGTCAGAAAGGCATAGAGATCTTGGACAGATGAATAACAAAGATGGAATGAAAATAGAAAGCCTCTTCAAAGAAAAACCAAAGACATAATGGATTCACTGATGAACTGCACCAGTCATTTAAGAACAGCAAGGTCACAGTTACATCTGTCCAAAGAGCTCTGAGATGCTATTTCACAGGTTGAGACCCATAAATTATAATTATGCACTTTCAATTTCAAAAAGACAGAAGAAAATACTTTGAAAGATTTAAGTACAAAGAATGGATATTGTGTTCACAATACTTCAATAGCACAACATAGTATAATGAGGCAAATGGCAGCAAAGAAACCAAATGTCCAGTTTTGTCAATGATAAATGCTCTTAAAAACTCAAAGGGGCAAATGAAGTAAAAATATCAATTTCACATAGGTGTGAAAATGTCAGTAATGTGGATGAGAAATTCAGCAAAGAGATTCTGACAAAAGAATGAAACTGAAATGTTGCAATAGAAAATATTTGGAAAGCATCACCAATCTAAAACCAACCCCCAGAGACTAATGACTCAATGAAGAAATGGGCAAGTGATCTAAGCTGAAATTTTTTCAAAAAACAAACAGAAGTGGTCAAAAACACATGAAGAAGATCTCAGTGCTCCTGGCTATAACAGAAATGCAAATCAAAGCACGTTAAGA
This sequence comes from Castor canadensis, assembly GCF_047511655.1. Lineage (NCBI taxonomy): Eukaryota > Metazoa > Chordata > Mammalia > Rodentia > Castoridae > Castor > Castor canadensis. Next base: position 8,709,403 of record NC_133391.1, read on the forward strand.
ATTTGCGTCAGAAGGATTCCAAGATGGAGGCTACAGGGAGGAAGCAAAAAGCATGCTACCTAAAGTAAAATGTTGGAGAGATGCTGGAAATACACCTTACAGGAAAAACCACTGAGAAGAGGCAAAACTTGGACTCCTCCACACCTCCAGCCTGCACAGAGTATCTGCACTTCACGTTAAATGGAGAAACCAGGAGGGCTCCTATGCCATGGCCAGACGCCAGAACCCACATGGCTTGGGAAGATGCAGACCACAAGGTGAGCTAAGTGGCACTCGATACTCCCACAGACAATCCTGAGCCAGATCAGCATAGCCCCCTGGACAGACCAACCCCCAAGCAGGGAAAAAAGAGAAAAAAATTGAATAATAAGCAATAACAACAAAAAAAGACACGTACCAAAGACAGTGGGGTGCCCTGAGTGCTGAAGAGGGGGGAGGGGAAATCCCTCACAACAAGCCAGCTGGAGAAGGCAGGAGCAGTGGCACACACCAAGCAACTAGGGGTGGGAAAGCTTGTAAAAGTGGGAGTGGGAGGAAAGCTCCACAGGAGAGGGGGGAAGACCCACTTCCTGCCTGAGAAACCTGGTGCAGTGTCACCTCCCCCAGTGTGTTTGGAAAGGAGAAAGCTTGTAGCAGTGGTGGTCATGCCAGGAGAATGCTAAGTAAACAAAGCCTGAGGGGCAAGGTGAGTGTTAAGCTCACTCCTGAGATCTGCATAAATAACACCTCCAGCAAAAGCAGGCAGACAGCTGCGGGCAGGGCAGCCACAGCCTCACATAGGCATTCACAGAACTGTCTCCAGAGTCTTTTTTTTCTCTCTTCCTTTGATGAGACAACAATGAAACTACACCTGCATGCTGAAAAATTTACTGAAACTGTATTGCTTTTGAACTTGGGACACTTTGTGGGGTTTTTATTTGTTTTTTGTTGTTTTGTTTTGTTTTGTTTTGTTGCCTTTGATGAGACAATGACAGAACTACTTCTGAGACACCATCTCCAGGATTCGAGGCTGAGGGACAAACACCAAAATTATTAAGACTGAAACTTCATTGCATTTGAACTTGGAGATTTTTTTTCAATCCTCTCTCTGTTGCTCTAATGCCTGTTCAACTTACTTTTGATTAGTACACTACCTCTCCCTGTTTATATCTTTGAAACTTTTTTTTGTTGTTTGTTGGTTTTGATTTTTTTCTACTTTTTTATTTATGTGTTTTTCCCTTTTGTTTAACTTATTTGCTTTCCATCTCCTCTCACTCTTCCATTCTAAATATCACCATTGTTATTATTACAAGCTAGAAAATACTTAATTGCATACAGTACAGGCACAATAACAACACAAGGGCCATGACAGGAAGACAGAAAAAACAGGGAAAACACCTTCCCAACAGCAAAAAATTAGTACAGGAACCAGAGGGAAATGAAGAAAACAGATACTCAGATCCAGACTCCAACAAAATGAAGATAAACTATGCCAAAGAACCCAATGAAGCCCACAAGAACAATCTAAAATAAGAAATACTATAGGTAATCAATGAGAATTTTATAGAGATGATACTGGATATGGTCAACCAAAATGTACAGGTGACACTCAAGAAATTCCAAGATAACAAAAATAGAGAATTTGAGAAAAAACAAGAAGAAATAAAGGAAACCATATAAGCACTGTATAAACACCAAAGTGAAACAAAGAACATGATTAATAAAGAGATAAATGAACTCAGGAGAAAAATAGACATTAAAGAAGAAGTGACTCGGGATATGGAAAGCCTCAGAAAAAAGAACAAAACAGAATTGCAAAACAAAGTGAAAGGCTAATCCAGCAGAATACAACAAACAGAAGACAGAATCTCAGAAGTCAAAGATGAAATGGCAATTAAAGGAAAAGCCAAAGAACTATTAGTTAAACAACTCAAGGCCTGTGAAAAGAAAATGCAAGAACTCACTGACTCCATCAAAAGAACAAACCTGAAAATCCTGGCCATCAAAGAAGGAGAAGAGGTGCAAGCAAACGACATGCATTATACATTCAACAAAATAATAACTGAAAATTTCCCAAATCTACAGAAATCTAGTCCCATAGAGATGCAAGAGGCCTCCAGAACACCAAACAGACCAGATCAAAATAGAACTACCCCACGGCATATCATTATTAAAACAACAACTACAGAAACTAGAGAAAGAATATTGAAGGCTGTAAGAGAGAAAAAACAAATAACATGCAAAGGTAAATGCATCAAAAACAAAGCAGACTTCTCAACAGAAACATTAAAAGCAAGAAGAGCTTAGGGTGTGGTCTTCCAGGCACTGAATGAAAATAACTTCAACCCCAGGATACTCTACCCAGCAAAACTATCACTCAAAATAGATGAAGCAATAAAAGTCTTCCACAATAAGCAGAAACTAAAACAGTATGTGACCACAAAGCCACCACTACAAAAGATTCTTCAAGGGATTTGCACACAGAAACAGAAAGCAAACAAAACCATGACAACTAAGGCAGTCCCAAACCACAGGAGAAGAAAGAGCAAGAGAGTAGAGAGTAACCTCAACTTAGGTACACACAATCAAACCTTCAAACAACTAAGACAACTAAATGACAGGAATCACCACATACCTATCAGTACTAACACTTAATGTTAATGGACTTAATTCACCCATCAAAAGGCACCATTTGATGAAATTCATTAAAGAGTAAGACCCAATAATTTGTTGCTTACAGGAGACCCATCCCACTGACAGAAATAAGCAAAGAATTACTATGAAAGCCTGGAAGAAGATTTACCAAGACAATGGTCCCTGAAAGCAGGCAAGAGTAGCAATACTTACCTCTGACAAAGTAGACTTCAAACCTACAGTGATCAAACGAGATAGAGAAGGACATTCCATACTAATAAAAGGGGAAATAAACCAAAAGAAAATAACAATTATCAATCTATATGTACCCAATGTCAACGCACACAATTTCATCAAACATACCCTGAAGGACCAAAAAGCATGTATTAGCTACAATACTGTGATCATGGGAGACTTTAACACCCCATTATCAAAAGATAGGTCACCCAAACAAAAACTCAATAAGGAAATCTTAGATCTAAAATATACAAAGATCAAATGGACCTACTTGATGTCTACAGAACACTTCATCCAACTTCTACACAATATACATTCTTCTCAGCATCCCATGGAACCTTCTCCAAAATAGATCATATGCTAGGGCACCAAGAAAGCCTCTGAAAATATAAGAAAATACATAATATACCATACATACTATCTGATCATAATGCAATAAAACTAGAACTCAAAACAATATTAAAGAAAATCATGCAAACAGCTGGAAACTGAATTACTCATTACTTAATGAACAATGGGTCATTGTTGAAATAAAAGAGGAAGTTAAAAAATTCCTGGAAGTCAATGAAAATGAAAACCCAACCTACAGGGACCTATGAGACACAGCAAAGGCTGTCCTGAGAGGAAAGTTTATAGCCATCAGTGCATATATTAAAAAGACTGAAAGATCCCAAATAAATGACCTAATGATACATCTCAAACTCCTAGAAATCAAAAACAAGCAAATCCCAAAACAAATAGAAGGACACAAATAATAAAAAAAGAGCTGAAATCAATGAAATAGAAACCAAAACAACCATACAAAGGATTAATAAAACAAAAAATTGGTTCTTTGAAAAAATAAACAAGATCAACAGACCCCTGGCAAACGTGACTCAAATGAGGAGAGAAAAAACCCAAATTAGTACAATCAGGAATGTAAAAGGGGAGTTAACAACAAACACCATGGAAATCCAGGAAAACATCAGAGACTACTTTGAGAAACTATATACAAATAAATTTGAAAATCTTAAAGAAATGGGCAAATTTCTGGATACATATGATTGTCCAAAACTGAACCAAGAGGATATTAATCACCTAAAGAGATCAATAACACAAAATGAAATTGAAGCAGCAATCAAGAGGCTCCCCAAGAAGAAAAGTCCAGCACCTGATGCATTCTCTGCTGAATTCTATCAGACCTTTAAAGAAGAACTGATACAAACCCTCCTTAAACTGTTCCATAAAATAGAAGGGGAAGGAAAACTGCCTAACACATTTTATGAAGCCAGTATTACACTTATCCCAAAACCAGGCAAAGACACCTCCAAAATGGAGAAATGTAAGCCAATCTCCTTAACGAACTTTGATGCAAAAATCCTCAATAAAATAATGGCAAACCGAATTCAACACATCAAAAAGATCTTTCACCATGACCAAGTAGGCTTCATCTCAGGAATGCAGGGGTGGTTCAGCATACAAAAATCAAAAACATAATAAACCACATTAACAGAAGCAAAGACAAAAACCACTTGATCATCTCAATAGATGCAGAAACAGGCTTTGATAAGATTCAACACCATTTCATGATAAAAGCTCTAGGAAAACTAGGAATAGAAGGGAAGTACCTCACCACTATAAAAGCTATATATGACAAACTTGAAGTCAGCATTATACTTAATGCAGAAAAACTGAAACCATTCCCTCTAAAATCAGGAACGAGACAAGCATGCCCACTATCTCCACTTCTGTTCAACATAGTACTGGAATTCCAAGCCAGAGCAATTAGGCAAGAAGAAATAATAAAAGGAATACAAATAGATAAAGAAATGGTCAAAATATCCCTATATGCAGATGACATGATCCTGTACCTTAAAGACCCAAAAAAACTCTCCTCAAAAGCTCCTAGACACCATCAATAACTATAGCAAGGTAGCAGGATATAAAATCAACTTAGAAAAATCATTAGCCTTTCTATACACTAATAATGTATAATGAAAAAACTGAGAAAGAATGTATGAAAACAATTCCTTTTACAATAGCTTCAAAAAAATCAAATACCTAAGTGTAAACCTAACAAAGGATGTGGTCGAACTCTACAAGGAAACCTGTAAACTTCTGAAGAAAGAGATTGAGGAAAATTATAGAAAGTGGAGAGATCACCCATGTTCATAGATTGGTAGAATCAACATAGTAAAAATGTCTATACTCCCCAAAGTAACCTACATGTTTAATGCAATTCCCATCAAAACTCCTATGACATTCATTAAAGAGATTGAAAAATCTACCGGTAAATTTATATGGAAACATAAGAGGCCACAAATAGCCAAGGCAATAGTGAAAAGAACAATGCTGGAGGTATCACAATACCCGACTTCAAACTATATTACAAAGCAATAGGAGAGGATTCCAAGATGGCGGCTAGAGGTAGGAAGCAGAAAGCGACCCTCCTATAGTGAAATCTTGGAGAGACGCTGGAGACACACTTTGCAGGCATAATCACCGAGAAAAGGCATAACTTTGACGCCTCCACATCTCGAGCCGGTGCAGAGAATCTCCACTTCACGTTAAATGGAGAAACGAGGAGGGCCCCCGGGGCCGCCAGTGGCCAGCACCCATACGGCTTGGGAAGACGCGGACCAGGTGAGCTTCACGGTACCGTGGTAGCCACAAAGACAAGCCTGGGCCAGAGCAGCATAGCCCCGTGGACAGACTGACCTCCACCCAGGAAAAAAAAAAGAGAAACTGAGTAATAAGCAATAAGAACAGTTAAGACACACTGGAAAGAGGGTGGGGCACCCTGAGTGCTGAAAACTGGGGGAAGGGAATCCTTCCCGGGACTGTAAATAAACAAGCCAGGTGGGCCAGAGAGCCTCTGGTGGGAGTGGGGCACGTGCCCAGCAACCAGAAGCGGGGATGCTTGTGAGAGGAGGGAAGACCCACTTCCCACGTGAACTGTAAACAAATATGGCAGCTGGCAGGAGCAGCAGCACCGCCCAGTAAGCAGGAGCAGGAAAGCTTCTGAAAGTGGCAGTGGGAGGAAAACTTCAGAGGAGAGGGGGGAAGAGCCACCTCCCACATGAACTGTAAATAAATACGCAGGCCTGACAACGCGGGGGCAGTGTCACCTTTCCCAGTGCTTGGAAAGGGGAAAGCCTGTAGCAGAGGCTCCCGCACAGGAGAACTCTGAGCAAACAAAGCCTGTGGGACCAGGTGAGTGCTAGTTCACCTCAGAGATCTGCATAAATAACGCCGCCAGCTACAGGCTGAGAGCAGCAGGCAGGCAAACCACAGTTGCAGATACCACTCTCAGAGCTGTCTCCAGACGCTTTTTTTCCTTTTTCTCCCTACCTTTGATGAGAGAACAACCGAATTACACCTGTAAGCCGAAAAACTTACTGAAAGTGTATTGCATTTGAACTGGGGACACTTGGTGGGGCTTTTGTGTGTGTGTGTGTGTGTGTGTGTGTGTGAGTGTGTAGTTTTGTTCTACTTTATGCATCCCCTTTGATGAGACAACTACAGAACAACATCTGAGGCACCAACTCCAGGACTGGAGATTGAGACGGACACCCAAATTATTAAGACTGAAACTGCATTGCATATAAACTTGGAAGTTATTTTGGTTTTTTTTTTTAATTTTCTATTTTCAATTTTATTTTAATTCATTTTTATATATAGATATTACTTTCATTTACTTATTTTTTATTTTTTTATCTTTGATTTTCAATCCTCTCTCTGTCGTTCTAATGTCTGTTCAGCTTACTGTCGATTAGTACACTAACACTCCCTGTTTATACCTTTGAAACTCTCTTGTCTGATACCTTGTTCTGCTTTCTCCCTCTTGTCTGTATATTTGTTTTCCCCTTTTCTTTAACTTCTTGCTTTCCATCTCAGCTCACTCTTCCATTCTAAATATTACCATTGTTATTATTACAAGCTAGAAAATACTTAATTACACACAGTACAGGAACAGTAACAACACCAAAGACAATGATGGGAAGACAGAAAAAACAGGGAAACCAGTTTCCCCACAGCAAAAAAATTAGTACAGGAACCAGAGGGGAATGAAGAGAACAGAAACTCAGATCCAGACTCCAACAAAATGAAGATAAACTATGCCAAAGGACCCAATGAAGCACACAAGAATAATTTAAAAGAAGACATACTACAAGTACTCAATGAGAATTTTATAGAGATGATACTGGATAGGGTCAACCAAAATGTACAGGAGACACTCAAGAAATTCCAAGACAATAAAAATAGAGAATTTGAAAAAGCAAAAGAAGAAATAAAGGAAACCATAGAAGCACTGTATAAACACCAAAGTGAAAGAGAGAACACAATGAATAAATGGATAAATGAACTCAGGACAAAAATAGACAACAATAAAGAAGAAAACTGCCAGGATATGGAAAACCTCAGAAAAAAGAACGAAACAGAACTGCAAAACAAAACGGAAGGCCAATCCAGCAGAATAGAACAAACAGAAGACAGAATCTCAGAACTTGAAGATGAAATGGTAATTAAGGGAAAAACTGAAGAACTATTAATTAAACAACTCAAGACCTGTGAAAAGAAAATGCAAGAACTCACTGACTCCATCAAAAGACCAAACTTGAGAATCATGGGCATCGAAGAAGGAGAAGAGGTGCAAGCGAAGGGAATGCGTAATATATTCAACAAAATAATAACAGAAAATTTCCCAAATCTAGAGAAAGATATTCCCATACAAATGCAAGAGGCCTCCAGGACACCAAACAGACCAGATCAAAATAGAACTACTCCACGACATATCATCACTAAAACAACAAGTTCAGAAACTAAGAAAAGAATATTGAAGGCTGTAAGAGAGAAAAAACAAGTAACATACACAGGTAAACCCATCAAAATCACAGCAGACTTCTCAACAGAAACATTAAAAGCAAGAAGAGCATGGGGTGAGATCTTTGGGCACTGAATGAAAATAACTTCAACCCCTGGATACTCTACCCAGCAAAGCTATCATTCAAAATAGATGGAGCAATAAAAGTCTTCCATGATAAGCAGAAACTAAAACAACATGTGACCACAAAGCCACCATTACAAAAGATTCTGCAAGGGATCCTGCACACAGAAAGTGACACCCAACTTTACCATGAAAAGGCAGGCAGCACCAAACCACAGGATAAGAAAAAGCAAGACATTAGAGAGTAACATGAAGTTTGGTACACACAATCAAACCTTCAAACAACTAAGACAACTAAATGGCAGGAATCACCACATACCTATCAGTACTAACACTTAATGTTAATGGACTTAATTCACCCATCAAAAGACACCGTTTGACAAAATGGATTAAAAAAGAAGATCCAACAATTTGTTGCTTACAGGAGAATCATCTCACCGACAGAAATAAGCATATGCTTAGGATGAAAGGCTGGAAGAAGATTTACCAAGCCAATGGTCCCCGAAAACAAGCAGGAGTAGCAATACTTATCTCTGACAAAGTAGACTTCAAACCTACATTGATCAAACGAGATAAAGAAGGACATTCCATACTAATAAAAGGGGAAATAGACCAAAAGGAAATAATAATCATCAATCAATACGCACCCAATGTCAACACACCCAATTTCATCAAACATATCCTGAAAGACATAAAAACATATATAAACGGCAAAACAGTGGTTGTGGGAGACTTTAACACTCCATTATCATCAATAGATAGGTCATCCAAACAAAAACTCAATAAAGAAATCCAAGATCTAAAATGTGCAATAGATCAAGTGGACCTAGTAGATGTCTACAGAACATTTCATCCAACCTCTACACAATATACATTCTTCTCAGCAGCCCATGGAACCTTCTCCAAAATAGATCATATCCTAGGGCACAAAGCAAGCCTCAGCAAATATAAGAAAATAGAAATAATACCATGCATACTATCTGACCACAATGCAGTAAAAGTAGAACTCAACAAGAAAAGTAAAGACAAAAAACATGCAAACAGCTGGAAACTAAATAACTCATTACTTAATGAAGAGTGGATCATCGATGCAATAAAAGAGGAAATGAAAAAGTTCCTGGAAGTCAATGAAAATGAAAACACAACCTACCGGAACCTATGGGACACAGCTAAGGCAGTCTTGAGAGGAAAGTTTATAGCCATGAGTGCATATATTAAAAAGATTGAAAGATCCCAAATCAATGACCTAATGATACATCTCAAACTCCTAGAAAAACAAGAACAAGCAAATCCCAAAACAAATAGAAGGAGAAAAATAATAAAAATAAGAGCTGAAATCAATGAAATAGAAACCAAAAAAACCATACAAAGAATTAATGAAACAAAAAGTTGGTTCTTTGAAAAAATAAACAAGATCGATAGACCCTGGCAAACCTGACTAAAATGAGGAGAGAAAAAACCCAAATTAGTAGGATCAGGAATGCAAAAGAGGAGATAACAACAAACACCATGGAAGTCCAGGAAATCATCAGAGACTACTTTGAGAACCTGTATTCAAATAAATTTGAAAATCTAAAAGAAATGGACAGATTTCTAGATACATATGATCATCCAAAACTGAACCAAGAGGAAATTAATCACCTGAATAGACCTATAACACAAAATGAAATTAAAGCAGCAATCAAGAGTCTTCACAAAAAGAAAAGTCCAGGACCTGATGGATTCTCTGCTGAATTCTATCAGACCTTTAAAGAAGAACTGATACCAACCCTCCTTAAACCGTTCCAGGAAATAGAAAGGGAAGGAAAACTGCCAAACACATTTTATGAAGCCAGTATTACACTTATCTCAAAACCAGGCAGACACCTCCAAAAAGGAGAACTATAGGCCAATCTCCTTAATGAACATTGATGCAAAAATCCTCAATAAAATAATGGCAAACCGAATTCAGCAACACATCAAAAAGATTATTCACCACGACCAAGTAGGCTTCTTCCCAGGGATGCAGGGGTGGTTCAACATATGAAAATCAATAAATGTAATAAACCACGTTAACAGAAGCAAAGACAAAAACCACTTGATCATCTCAATAGATGCAGAAAAAGCCTTTGATAAGATCCAACATCATTTCATGATAAAAGCTAAAAGAAAAGTAGGAATAGAAGGAAAGTTCCTCAACATTATAAAAGCTATATATGACAAACCTACAGCCAGCATTATACTTAATGGAGAAAAATTAAAACCATTCCCTCTAAAATCAGGAACCAGACAAGGATGCCCACTATCTCCACTCCTATTCAACATAGTACTGGAATTCCTAGCCAGAGCAATTAGGCAAGAAGAAGGAATAAAAGGAATACAAATAGGTAAAGAAACTGTCAAAATATCCCTATTTGCAGACGACATGATCCTATACCTTAAAGACCCAAAAAAACTCTACTCAGAAGCTTCTAGACATCATCAATAGCTGTAGCAAGGTAGCAGGATATAAAATCAACATAGAAAAATCAGTATTTCTATACACTAACAATGAGCAAATGCAAAAAGAATGTATGAAAACAATTCCATTTACAATAGCCTCAAAAAAAATCAAATACCTAGGTTTAAACCTAACAAAAGATGTGAAAGACCTCTACAAGGAAAACCATACACTTCTGAAGAAAGAGATTGAGGAAGACTATAGAAAGTGGAGAGATCTCCCATGCTCATGGATTGGTAGAATCAACATAGTAAAAATGTCGATACTCCCCAAAGTAATCTACATGTTTAATGCAATTCCCATCAAAATTCCAATGACATTCATTAAAGAGATTGAAAAATCTACTGTTAAATTTACATGGAAACACAAGAGGCCATGAATAGCCAAGGCAATACTCAGTCAAAAGAACAATGCAGGAGGTATCACAATACCTGACTTCAAACTATATTACAAAGCAATAACAATAAAAACAGCATGGTACTGGCACAAAAACAGACATGAAGACCAGTGGAACACAATAGAGGATTCAGATATGAAGCCACACAACTATAAGCAACTTATCTTTGACAAAGGTGCTAAAAATATATGATGGAGAAATAGCAGCCTCTTCAACAAAAACTGCTGGGAAAACTGGTTAGCAGTCTGCAAAAAACTGAAACTAGATCCATGTATATCACCCTATACCAAGATTAATTCAAAATGGATCAAGGATCTTAATATCAGACCCCAAACTCTTAAGTTGATACAAGAAAGAGTAGGAAATACTCTGGAGTTAGTAGGTATAGGTAAGAACTTTCTCAATGAAACCCCAGTAGCACAGCAACTAAGAGATAGCATAGATAAATGGGACCTCATAAAACTAAAAAGCTTCTGTTCATCAAAAGAAATGGTCTCTAAACTGAAGAGAACACCCACACAATCGGAGAAAATATTTGCCAACGATACATCAGACAAAGGACTGATAACCAGAATATACAGGGAACTTAAAAAACTAAATTCTCCCAAAACTAATGAACCAATAAAGGAATGGGTACGTGAACTAAACAGAACTTTCTCAAAAGAAGAAATTTAAATGGCCAGAAAACACATGAAACAATGCTCACCATCTCTAGCAATAAAGCAAATGCAAATTAAAACCACACTAAGATTCCACCTCACCCCTGTTAGAATAGCCATCATCAGCAACACCACCAACAACAGGTGTTGGCGAGGATGCGGGGAAAAAGGAACACTCTTACACTGTTGGTGGGAATGTAGACTAGTACAACCACTCTGGAAAAAATTTGGAGGCTACTTAAAAAGCTGGACATCGATCTACCATTTGATCCAGCAATACCACTCTTGGGGATATACCCAAAACACTGTTACTCCAGAGGGCACCTGCACATCCATGTTTATTGCAGCACTATTCACAATAGCCAAGTTATGGAAACAGCCAAGATGCCCCACACTGACGAATGGATTAAGAAAATGTGTTATCTATACACAATGGAATTTTATGCAGCCATGAAGAACGAAATGTTATCATTCACTGGTAAATGGATGGAATTGGAGAACATCATTCTGAGTGAGGTTAGCCTGGCTCAAAAAACCAAAAATCATATGTTCTCCCTCATATGTGGACATTAGATCAAGGGCAAACACAACAAGGGGATTGGACTATGAGCACATGATAAAAGCGAGAGCACACAAGGGAGGGGTGAGGATAGGTAAGACACCTAAAAAACTAGCTAGTATTTGTTGCCCTTAATGCAGAGAAACTAAAGCATATACCTTAAAGCAACTGAGGCCAATAGGAAAAGGGGAACAGGTACTAGAGAAAAGGTTAGATCAAAAAGAATTAACCTAGAAGGTAACACCCATGCACAGGAAATCAATGTGAGTCAATGCCCTGTATAGCTATCCTTATCTCAACCAGCAAAAACCCTTGTTCCTTCCTGTTATTGCTTATACTCTCTCTACAACAAAATTAGAGATAAGGGCAAAATAGTTTCTGCTGGGTATTGGGGGGGGAGAGGGAGGGGGGGAGTGGATGGTAAAGGAGGGGGTGGGGGCTGGGGGGAGAAATGAACCAAGCCTTGTATGCACATATGAATAATAAAAGAAAAATGAAAAAAAACAACAACAAAGCAATAGCAATAAAAACAGCATGGTACTGGCACAAAAACAGACATGAAGACCAGTGGAAAAGAATAGAGCCCCCAGATATGAAGCCACACAACTATAACCAACTTAACTTTGACAAAAGTGCTAAAAATATATGATGGAGAAACGACGGTCTCTTCAACAAAAACTGCTGGGAAAACTGGTTAGCAGTCTGCAAAAAACAAACTATTTCCATATATATCACCATATACCAATATTAACTCAAAATAGATCAAGGATCTTAATATAAGACCCCAAACTCTAAAGTTGATACAGGAAAGGGTAGAAAATACTCTGGAATTAGTAGTTATAGGTAAGAATTTTCTCAATGGAACCCCAGCAGCGCAAGAATTAAGAGATAGCAGAGATAATTGGGACTTCATAAAACCAAAAAACTTGTGCTCAACAAAAGAAATGGTCTCTCAACTTAAGAGAACACCCACAGAGTGGGAGAAAATATTGGCCACCTACACATCAGAAAAGGACTGATAACCAGAATATATAGGGAACTTAAAAAACTAAATTCTCCCAAAATTAATGAACCAATAAAGAAATGGGCACGTGAACTAAACAGAACTTTCTCAAAAGAAGAAATTCAAATGGCTAAAAAACACATGAAAAAATGCTCACCATCTCTAGCAATAAAGGAAATGCAAATTAAAACCACACTAAGATTCCACCTCACCTCTGTTAAAATGGCCATGATTAGCAACCCCATTAACACCAAGCGTTGGTGAAAAAGGAACCCTCTTACACTGCTGGTGGGAATATAATCTAGTACAACCACTCTGGAAAAAAATTTGGAGGCTACTTAAAAAGCTAAACATTGATCTACCATATGATCCGGCAAGAGTACTCTTGGGGATATACCCAAAAGACTGTGACACAGGTTACTCCATAGGCACCTGCACACCCATGTTTATTGCAGCACTATTCACAATAGCCAGGTTATGGAAACAGCCAAGATGTCCCAGTACTGAAGAATGGATTAAGAAAATGTGGTATTTATACACAATGGATTTTTGTGCACCCATGAAGAACGAAATGTTATCATTCGCTGGTAAATGGAGGGAATTGGAAAACATCATTCTGAGTGAGGTTAGCCTGGCCCAAAAGACCAAAAATTGTATGTTCACCCTCATATGCGGACATTAGTTCAAGGGCAAACACAACAAGGGGATTGGACTTTGATCACATGATAAAGCAAGAGCACACAAGGGAGGTATGAGGACAGGTAAGACACCTAAAATCTAGCTAGCATTTGTTGCCCTGAATGCAGAGAAACTAAAGCAGATACTTTAAAGCAACTGAGGCCAATAGAAGAAGGGGATCAGGAACTAGAGAAAAGGTTAGTTCAAGAAGAATTAACTTAGAAGGTAACACACTTGCACAGGAATTGGATGTGAATCAACTCCCTGTATAGCTATCCTTACCTCAACTAGCAAAAACCCTTGTTCCTCCCTATTATTGCTTATACTCTCTCTTCAACAAAATTAGAGATAAGGGCAAAATAGTTTCTGCCGGGTATCGGGGGGGGGGTAGATGGAGTGGGCCTGGGGGGGTAAGAGGGGGTGGGGGAAGAGGGGAGAAATGACCCAAACATTGTGTGCACATATGAATAATAAAAAAGAATTTGCCTCACTCCTCTTAGAATGGCTATCATCAAGAACACAAAACAACAAATGTTGGTGAGGATGCGAATGTGAAACGGAACTGCAAATTGTTCCTTTGTTTACTAAATTAGTACAACCATGAGGAAAGCAGTGTGGAGGTAACTCAATAAACTAATAAGAGAACTATCATAAGATCCAGCAATACCACTCTTGGGCATATATTCAAATGACTGTATATCAGGATACAATAAACACACTGGCACACCCATGTTTAATGCAGTATTATTCACAATGGCCAAGCTATGGAAAAAACTCCAGTTCTCTACAACTGAGGAAAAGATTAAGAAAATGTGGTATTTATACAGCATGGATATTTTTCAGTCATACAGAAGAATAAAACATTTTTTGTGCAGGTAAATGGATGGAACTGGAGAGCATAATGTTATGCAAAGTAAGCCACATTCAGAAAGATACAGGTCACATGTTTTCTCTAACAGGTGGAACATAGGTCCAAATACAAATACTAGCAAGCAGTATGTATATTCAATATACATATAGCATCATTCAAATGTGGGAGTGTAAGAAGACACTAGGGAGGAGGGAAAGGAGAAGAGAATGATAGAGTGTGAATAATATTAAAATATTTTGCATCTGTGTAGGAAAAAGACACAATGAAACACACTCTGAAAACTGCTGAACAATAAAGGGTAATGGATAAAGGACAAGGAAAAGTAATAAGGAGGCTAGACTGATTAAATTATGATATGCTTCGAGACATAATACCAAGTCAAGCCCCCTTCTACAATCAAAAGACCCTTAGACAGTGAAGGTCAGGAATGAAAACATGTTGTTAAGGGAAGGGTAACAGTGGGAGGTGGAGGGAAAGATGAAAAAGGTAAAGAAGGTTGAAGATGGCTGATGTGTATTCTGCACATGTATGAATACGGAATAATGAAACTGATGAAGTCAATTTAAGAAGAGGGACAAGGAACAGAATAAGGGAGAGGATGAACCAAACTGGGGTACATTGTACACATATATGTTAATGTCACATTGAGACCCCTTGTACACCTATTAAATAATGATAAAATGTAGAAAAGAAATGTCTTGAATTTCAAATAACATTATGATTTTATTGTATTCACGTAGACATAAATAAAGAAATCTGTCATGTTCACTAAGCCAATATTGCAGAAGATACAGGAATCCCACACACAGATGAAGAAGAAATATGGTCAAAGTCAATAGAGTCAGGGAAAGACTAAATCCCATTTGAAGAATAAACAATCAAATGAGAATTAAGGAAGAATCACAGATGGTGAATTTCATAAAGTACAAAACTCCAAGTTGAATAATGGGAACTAAAGAGATGTGAAAGTAATGAAGTGGAATATAAAATAACAATATAAATATTCAATGAAAAAAATTGGAACTTTACAAGATAAACAAGATTGACAATCCCTTACTCATACTTATCACCCCCATAAAAGAGAGAGAAGAATCTAGTAAATAAAATGAAATGTGAAAAAGTGGATATTAGAATTTTGGATACCACTGAAATCCAGAGGATCAATAAGGGATATTTTGAAAGGTGTATTAAAATGAATTTGAAAATTTGACAAAATGGATAAATTTCTAGGCATGTAAGACCAAACTAATTGAAAGAATAGAATCTAAAAAACCCAAACAGATTTATATTGTGCAATGATATGACATGTTAACAGAACTTCCCAACAAAGTAACACCCTGGACTAGATTGATTCACTGCTAAATTCTCCCAGAACTTAAAAAAAAGAAAGAACACCAATGGTTCTCAAACTATCTTGTAAATTGAAAAGGAAAAAATGTCCTGAATACATCCTACCAATACAGTATTAACCTGATAACAAAGCCAAAAAAGGACAAAAACAAAACAAAAAAGGAAATAATACAAAAATATCCTTGAAACATAGACACAAAAATTGTCCAAAAATTACAAATAGTAATCAACAAAACATTTGAGAAGCAAAACTAGCAATGCTACATTAAAACTGACTCAAAAATATAGTACAGTCATAGTGTCAAAAGACAGCATGCAGTAGAATAAAGACTATCATTAACATAACACCAGAATTTAATATCCTTCTAGAATTTCTTAGTCTATTGTACATACAATAAACTAGTAGTAAAGAAAGAATGAAAAGTAAGAAGTAGGTCAGATTATTTTTCAGAAAATGAGTGTGTTCACCTGGAAATTCAAATGAATATATGTAGAGGTTTCACAATTAATACAGAGGTACCATAGCCAAACAAAGAGAAAATATGCAATTGCCAATTACTCAAAGAAGAAGCAATCACATAAAGCCTGAGAATGAAGTAGGAATACTGTAGCAATAGACATAAGTACAATATAACTGGCTCCTAACCAACTAGAAAACCTTACCCAGGAACAGCAAATTATTTTTTAAAAATTATAGATTTCAATGTTTATGAACAAGTTTTATTAATGAAACTTGTTCAAAGGAAAAGTTGCTCAAAGATGTGAAAATGTCCATCTACATAAGTGATTTATAGATTCATGGTAATGTCTTCAAAACTAATGATATTACAAAAACTTACCACAAATGCTTTTGTAAGTTTCATCTTAAAGAAGTGTTGGAATTTTTTGAAGATAAATAATGTTTAATCTAACATAAATTATATGAAATATTTATATGTACTGAAACATAACAGGTTACCCGTTAAATATGTATAATTTACTTTTTATGCATCAGTTATACAATATCATCACGAAAATATGTAAAAGGTGAAAAATCTGACATTATTCAAAGTAGTAGGAAAACAATCACAAAAATTTCACAAAATTCACTGAATTCCTGGCAGCCCAAGCAATCTTGAACAAAAGATGAACCCTGAGAATGCACTACCAGATTCCATGAATTAATGTAAAATTATTGGGATAAAACTGCATGACAGCCAGGCGGCAGTGCCTCAGGCCTGTGTTCCTAGCTACTCAGGAGGCCGAAATCATTAGTACTCAATTTGACTCAGCTCTGCAAAGCAGTTCATGAGACCCTATCTTGAAAAAACACATAAACAAAAGAAAGAGCTGTGGAGTCACTGAAACTGTAGGCCCTGTGTTCAAGTAATAGTATGGAAAAACACCAGGTTATTTGCATAATTGCAAACACACACACCAATGGAAGATTGAAATGCCTCAACTATCCCATGCATTTACAATCAACTGGTTCACAAATATGTGGCAAAATGACACATACTTGAAGAAATGACAGTATACTTAATCAGTGCTGTGGGGAAAACTAAATACTTGAAACTGGACCCCATTCCTCACCTAATACAAAAATACACACAAAATTGAATCCCTATAGTTCAACACCATAAAGTAAGAAACCATTAGAAAAAAAATAAGGAAACCTTTCAAGACAAGGGATTAGACAACAAATGTCAGGAAAAAATTTAAAACACATAAATCCAAAGAAAATTAAAAAGGATCATATTAAGTGGAGAAGTTACTTCAGAACAAAGGAAAAAATCACAGAGAGAAGAGACACCTACAGAATGAGGAATCATTTTCCGCAATCTTTCATTTAAAAGGAAACTCATATCGAGAGTATGTCATGAACTTGGTTAGAATCCCCCAAATAGTTCATTTTAAAGGCAATGAACAGTTCGAATTATCTGTAAAGAAGACATATATTTGTGCAAGGAATTTAGTGCAGACTAATTTAGCTTGCTCTCAGGGAATTTAAAATCATTACCACGATGAGATACAAATTCCCCTCAGTTAGAAGAGCTACAAGCTACCATACAAAAAGTTATAAAGTTATAATACCCAATATAACTTGACTACTACCTCCCACCCCCACAGCAAAAGCACAATTGTAGTAGTCCATGTATCAATGCAACACCTTCATGGAATAAGATATTCCTTAGTCTACTCAACTAGTAACACACTTAACATTTCTCTTCTCTAAGTCTAGGAGAATCACACCAGATTCCTAGGATACAGATTTCAAATTTTTCTAATTTTAAAATAGCAGAGGACTACTACAAGCAAAACATCAAATGTGTGATGTAACTATATTCAAATATGATTTATAAAATTGTGGGAGAAAAAGTATGCCTGGCAAAAATTTGAATACTAACAAAGATAAGCAGACTAACATCTAGGTACGCAATAAGAGCGATGTTCTGATACCTTCCACAGCAGGGAAGGAACTCAAATTCCTGCCCCATCATCCCTGTTCCCAAATGTGTGTAGATACCACAGGTAACACTCACTACAACAGCACTTGAAAACTGGTGCAAGGAATCACTGCTTCCAATCAAGTTTTCACTGCTAATAGGGCTGTAAATACATTACTAGAATTCCATGGAATTCTGCCTTAACAATTTATTAATTAGACCTTCAGCTGCAGACCTGTCATTTGTTCATATCCAAAACCTGAGCACAGATTTGTGTCTATGTGAAGCAGTAATAAATTGGAGGGGAAAAACCTCACAGGGTTTATCATTTATTTCTGGCTATGCTTGCATTTCCAGATTTGACACAGAATCCCAGCATGACACACATCATATTTGAAACAGTAACTGGATGTCTATAGTCATAAGAGTTTTCATGACCATGGGCACAAGTACAGAACTTCTCTGTAGGGACATTACTAGATACATTTGTGAATAAAGAAATCTTATCACACCATGAGCTACAAGAAAGGGAACTTGTTCTAGTCTCTCACTACAGAACACATGCAATTGACTTGGATTCCTTTTCTAACGATGATCTCTTGAGGTAGCTTTCAGCCCAGGCTGAAGGAGTCCCAGAGATGGTGAAGCAAATGCATAGATTTCAGCCTTATTAGGGAAAAAGAAAAAGAAAAAAAAGAATATATTTGTTCCTGTTGAAAGAAAAGTACACCATAAACCACAAAATAAATTAGGGATGTTTCTGGAAGGTAGGGGAGGAAGGGCCATGTAGGGGTTATTATCAACATTGCTCTATGCATTCACAAATCACTTGGGCAGTATTCATCCAGAAATCAAATACGAAAATGTAACATAAAGTCATTACTTACTTTGCAGAAACTCCTTTCAAGACAGGATCATTGTTTCTGTCATCTTTGACAAAAGAATAAAGTGGGAAAAACCCTGCAATCACTACATCTCCATCTTTGTATATACTGGATTTAAAGTCAGGAAAGCAGTCTCGATTAGTAAATGAACTGAGATGGAGGGGAAGCTGGAGGAGAAGGAAAAGAAAAATCAAGGGGACCATGTCTAGAAATGTACAATTCTGAGTAGAGGCTTAGACTACAGTGTCAGGCAGGTATATTTGTTTTCTATGTGCCTCTGTATATACGTGTTTATGTCACCTGGAAAGTCCATTCTAATTCCTCAATTTCTTTCAGCCCAGTGTCTTCCATTCCCATGGAGGAATCTGGAAATATCTGTGCCTTGGTCTCTGCATCTGAGCTCCTGCATCCTTGAGATAAACATGAGTTGGAAAATACGTCTGAGGATCCTCCTTTCCAACCCAGGTGCTACAATTTCATCCAAGCCCACAGATGGTAAGGCCCCAGGGATGAATTAACCTTTCTTAGAGTTGTTCTGAAGTATGCATCTAAAAAAGATGTGCAGAAAAGCTATTTGAGATGTGGAAAATGAATTACATCATTGGATGCCATGGAAGGTGCAAGGTGAATCAGTAATAAATGTTTCTGCCCAGTCAGGGCTTAACGAAAGTCAACGGGGCATCACATCCTCCAATTCAAGTACAGAGGAGAGACAGTTTCACACACCCAAGGTTCATGCATTCCCCTAATATTCCTTGTATTACTTAGGCAGGTCTCCACATACCTATTACATGTGCAGAGACATCCACAGACACATGTGTTTCACAATAATCCACCAATAATCAGGTTGACATAGTAAATTCCAAATCAATAGCACAAGGTAGATGCAAAAATCAAGTTGTAAATATGCATTCTGAGCTATGACTTTCTTCACTCCTGACGTCTTCATTTGTCTATGCTGAGTTAATCATCTTCTGTTGTTCTGAAGAAAGTGACAATCCTACCCAGGATCAAGCGTAGAGGAAATGGAGCCACCCAATTGATTCTAGTATGCCAAAATTATAAACAATCTTTAGGATTATTGTGATCATCTCCCAGACATAGCATCTTATCAAGAATTTGATGCTTGCTATTTTGACTTTTGCTTGCAATCAAAATGCACTTAGTCATGTATTTGCTCAACAAACAACAAGCCAAAGAGTGACTTTTTGTCTCAATTACACTTTCAGTCCCTGAGTGTATGTTTGTGAATATAGTCTCATGTCATGACTCTCAGTTGAAATGAGACCGACACTTTCAGTAAGAAATTATACACGAACTATTATTTCAATTTGCAAAATATCATGGAAAGAGAAAGTAGTGTGGCCCTAAAATATAATAACATATTGAACCTATTCTGATCAAGATCTGTAGGACAGTGCGAGTTTCCCCTGAATAGAAAATATGACAGTGAGCTAATATGTTGAGAAGAGTAAAGCAATTGATTGAACTTTGTGTAATGAATGTGGTGATAAAGGTCTTGGTGTGCATCGAAAATGAAAATAAGATAAGTCAGTCTGAAGTACAGTGGAAGTGAAATGAGACTTGAAAGAAGGATGAGACTTAGTTTTTTGAACTCCTATAGGAACAGTTACTGTTATGCACAGAATAATAGGGAATGACAGAAAGCTTTATCAGAAAATTGATCTATTCCAATTAAATTTCAGAAAAAGTAGTTTACCATTCATATTTAGAATGGACGCGAGAAATAACAACAGTATTTTTACAGATTTCACAAAAGATGTTGATGGAGACATTCTGTAGAGACATGATGTTGGTTTGAGCTAAGTACAGAGATGCAGTCATGATGAATTCATAAGAATCTGGTGTAAACAATTAAAGTCTACGATGACATTTTCAGAGACATGTCAAGAATGATTGTCCAATGACTGTAGTTTAACATCAAACTATTTGGTGTGCTGACCAAAGAATTCAATTTTGAACTATAAAGAAATGACAAGAAATGATCAGTGAGCTCATACAATTTTGCTGCGTGTATTTTTCAGTTCACAATTATTGTTGATCTTTTAAATTTATTCTTTGTATTTCTCTGTATGGTACTGAAAAATTACTGTGCTTTCTTCCAGTTCATTGTTTTTGCTTAAAACAATTGTTTTAACTCTGAATTTTCTACCCTTCCAAATACTTCCTGGTCAGTTATAGGCACCTTGTTTGGATTTCTAGGTGAGGTGCTAGTTTCCTGAAAGTTCATAATACTTTCATGTTTTAGGTATTTACTCCAGTCTTCCATTGCTGGCTTTCCTTGTGCCTGTGTTTCCAGAAACTCTAAGCATTTTGTATATTTTGTCTGAGCCTATACTTACTTCCACTATTTTATCACTAGATGGAGGCCTGGAAAGATTTGCAGGGAGTTCATTGCTGTATGCTTTTGCTGTTTCAGTAATACAGTAACGTTAAATCAAGTTTGTCACAAATACTCTGTTGCTGTAATGTTTGTGAAAAAGAGAGTACATACTATGTATATTTACGATGACTAATTTCTTAAATGTATGATGTTCCATATGTAGATCACTCTGCTTTGCATTCTCTGAGTATATTTCATTGGTTTATTGGTTTGTTTTTGCAGCATTGGCAGTTGAACACCAGGCCTGGTGTTTGCCCCTCCGGTGCCATACACTTTGAATTTTACATTGGCTTTATCGCTGAGCTGCCTGAACCTCAGTCTACCCATCTGCGCTTCTTCGAATATCTGGAAAGACAGGCACGCTCTGCCTCTAAAACAAAAATGATTCAAGTTGCAATCAAGAAATATCAACCACAGAGTTCTTCCATAACATGGAGTGTTCTGCCACATTCAAATATTGTTATTGGATGGCTCAAGAAAAATAGTTGCATAGTTCTTTGAATAACAGCATAGAAACCTGTACTGAACAATAAAGGATTTGTTCTTCTAAAAGGAAAATGCTAGAATCTTATATTTAACATCTATCAATCGAAAAGTTGTTTCTCAGAGTGGGAAATTGTGGCAAATTCTAAACTTTTTTCTTTTTTCTCACTCATTTATTCATATGTGCATACATTGTTTGGGCCATTTCTCCCCACTACTCCCACCTCCTTACTCTCCCCCTGCCACTCGCTTCCAGGCAGAATCTGTTCTGCCCTGATCTCTAATTTTGTTGAAGAGAAAGTGTAAGCAATAATAAGAAAGGTAAAACGTTTTTGCTAGTTGAGAGAAGGATAGCTATACAGAGAGATTATGAGTGTTGATTCCATGTACAAATGTGTTAAATCCCAAGTTGATTCATCTCTAACAGATCTTTACATTGGTTACTGATCCCCTTCTCTTAATGACCTCTGTCACTTTAAGATTTCTGTATTAGTATCTCTTCAGTGGGAACATCAAATACTATCATGTTTTGGGATTTTTAGCTATTCCAATACTTCCTGTAGTGCTCTCCCCTTACCATGTGACCCAAGTCCGACCACATTGCTGTATTTGCCCTAGATCTAAAGTCAGCATGTGAAGAAGAATACACAATTTTTGGTCTTCTGAGCCTGGCTAACCTCACTCAGAATGATGTTCTCCAGTTCCATCCATTTACCTGCAAATGATAATATTTCATTTTTCTTCATGACTGAGTAAAATTCCATTGTGTATAAATACCACATTTTCTTAATCTGTTTGTCTGTAGTGGGGCATCTTGGCTGTTTCCAAAACTTGGCTACTGTGAATAGCACTGCAATAAACATGGGTGTGCAGGTGCCTCTGGAGTAAACTGTGTCACATTCCTCTGGGTATATCCCCAGAGTCGGATTGCTGGTTCATATGGCAGATCTATGTTTAGATATTTAAGAAGCCTCCAAATGTTTTTTTGAGAGTGGTTACACTCGTTTGCATTCCCACCAGCAGTGGATGAGGGTCCATTATACCCCATGTCCTCACTAACACCTGTTATTAGTGGTGTTTTTCATGATGACTATTCTAACAGGGGTAGGTGGAATGTTAGTGTGGTTTTGATTTGCGTTTCCTTTATACCTAGAGATGGTGAGCATTTTTTCATGTGTTTTTTTGCCATTTGAATTTCTTCTTTTGATAAAGTTCTGTTTAGTTCACTTGCTCATTTCTTTATTGGTTCATTAATTTTGGGAGAGTTTAGTTTCTTGTGTTCCCTGTATACTCTGGTTATCAGTCCTTTGTCTGATGTATAGCTGGAAAATATTTTCTCCCACTCTGTGGGTGGTCTCTTCAGTTTAGAGACCATGTCTTCTGTTGTGCAGAAGCTTTTTAATTTTATGAAGTCCCATTTGTCCATTCTTTCTCTTAATTGCTGAGCTACTGGGGTCCTATTGAGGACCTATACTTATTAGTTCCAGAGTGTTTCCTGCTTTTTCCTGTATCAACTTTAGAAATTTGAGTCTGATATTAAGTCCTTGATCCATTTTGAGTTGATATAAGTACAGAGTGATAAACATGGATCTAGCTGCAGTTTTTTGCAGACAGATAACCACTTTTCCCAACAACATTTGTTGAAGAGGCAGTCGTTTCTCCATTGTGTCATTTTAGCACCTTTGTCAAAATTAAGATGGGCATAGGTGTGTGGACTCATATCCAGGTCAACTATTCTGTTCCACTGGTCTTCATGTCTGTTTTTGTGCCAATACCATGCTGTTTTTATTGCTATTGCTTTGTAATATACTATGAAGTCTGGTATTGTGATACCTCCAGCATTGCTCTTTTATTGAGTATTGCCTTGGCTATTTGTGGTCTCTCGTGTTTCCAAATGACTTTTAGGGTAGATTTCTCAATCTCTGTGAGGAATGTCATTGGGATTTTGATGGGAATTGAATTAAACATGTAGATTACTTTTGGGAGTATAGCCATTTTTACTATGTTGATTCTAACAATCCATGAGCATGGGAGATCTCTCCACTTTCTGTAGTCTTCCTTGATCTCTTTCTTCAGGGAGTTGTAGTTCTCCTTGTAGGGGTTATTCACATCCTTTGTTAAGTTTACTCCTAGGTGTATGATTTTTTTTGAGGCTGTTATAAATGGAATTGTTTCCATGTATTTTCTCTCAGTTTGTTCATTATTGGTGTATAGGACAGCTAATGATTTCTGTAAGTTGATTTTGTATCCTGCCACCTTGCTGTAGCTGTTTATGGTGTCTAGGAATTTTTGGGTAGAGTTTTTTACGTCTTTAAGGAATAAGATCATATTGTCTGCAAAGAGGGATATTTTGACAGTTCCTTTACCTATTTGTATTCCTTTTATTTCTTCTTCTTGCCTCATTGATCTGGCTAGGGATTCCAGAACTATGTTGAATAGGAGTGGGGATAGTGGGCACCCTTGCCTTGTTCCTGATTTTATGGGAAATGGTTTCAGTTTTTCACCATTAAGTATAATGTTGACTATAGGTTTGTCATATATAGCCTTTACAATGTTGAAGTACTTTCCGTCTGTTCCAAGTTCTCTTGAGCATTTATCATGAAGTGGTGTTGGATCTTGTCGAAGGATTTTTCTGCATGTATTGAGATGATCAAGTGGTTTTTGTCTTTGCTTGTATTAATGTGCTGTATTACAGTTACAGATTTGAATATGTTGATCCACCCCTGCATTCCTGGGATAAAGCCGTCTTGGTCATGGTGAATGCTCTTTCTGATGTGTTGTTGAATTCGGTTTGCCATTATTTTATTGATGATTGTTGTGTTGATATTCATTAAGGAGATTGGCTTATAGTTATCCTTTTTGGACGTGTCTTTGTCTGGTTTTGGGATGAGTGTCACACTGGTCTCATAGAATGAGTTAGGCAGTTTTCTTTCCCATTCTATTTTGGGGAACAGTTTAAAGAGGATTGGTATTAGTTCTTCTTTAAAGGACTGAAAGAATTCAGCAGTGACTCCATCAGTTCCTGGACTTTTCTTTTTTGGGATACTCTTTATTGCTGCTTCAATTTCATTTTGTGCTATAGACCTATTTAGGTGATTAATGTCCTCTTGGTTCAAGTTTGGATGATCATAAGTATCTAGAAATCTTTCCATTTCTTTAAGATTTTAAAATTTATTAGAATGTAGGTTCTCAAAGTGTTTTCTGATGATTTCCTGGATTTCCGTGGTGTTTGTTGTTATCTCCCCTTTTGCATTCCTGATTTTACTGATTTGGGTTTTTTCTCTCCTCATTTTAGTCAGGTTTGCCAGGGGTCTGTCAATCTTGTTTATTTAATCAGAGAATAAACTTTTTGTTTCATTGAGTCTGTGTACTTGTTTGTTTGTTTGTTTCTATTTCATTTATTTCAGCTCTTAAGTTTATTATTTCTCTCCTTCTGTTTTTTTGGGTTTTGTATATTCTTGTTTTTCTAGGAGATTGAGATGTAACATTAGGTCATTGATTTGAGATCTTTCTGTCCTTTTAATATATGCACTTGTGACTATAAACTTTCCTCTTAGGACTGCCTTTGCTGTGTCCCATAGGTTCTGGAAGGCCATGTTTTCATTTTCATTAACTTTCAGGAACCTTTTAATTGCCTCTTTTATTTCATCAATGACCTATTGATCATAGAGAAATGTGTTGTTCAGCTTCCAACTGTTTGCATGTTTTTACTGTTGTTTTTGTTGTTGAGTTCTAGTTATAATGCATTATGATGAGATAGAATGCATGGGATTTTTTCATTTTCCTTTTATTTGCTGAGGTTTGTTTTGTGCCCTAAGATATGATCAATTTTGGAGAAAGTTCCCAAAGCTGCTGAGAAGAATGTATATTGTGCAGAAGTTGGATGAAATATTCTGTAGACATTGGCTAGGTCCATTTTATCTATGGTGTAATTTAGTTCTAGAATTTCTTTATTGATTTTTTGTTTGGATGACCTATGTATTGGTGACCATGGGTATTAAAGTCTCCACTACCACTGTGTTGGAGTTTATATATTTTGTTAGGTCCTTCACAGTGTGTATGATGAAATTGGGTGCACTGACATTGAGTGCATATAGGTTGATATTTATTACTTCCTTTTGGTTTTTCCCATTTTATTAGTATAGGATGTCCTTCTTTATCTCTTTTGACAAATGTAGGTTTGAAGTCTACTTTGCCCAAGGTAAGCATTGCTACTCCTGCCTGTTTTGGGGAGGATGGGCATTGGCTTGGTAAAGCTTCTTCCAGCCTTTCACCCTAAGCCAATGCTTGTTTCTGTTGATGACATGGGTCTTCTGTAAGTAACAGATTGTTGGATCTTCCTTTTTTATCCAGTTTGTGAAATGGTGTCTTAATGGGGGAATTAAGTCCATTAACATTCGGTGTTAGTATTGATAGGTATGTGGTGATTCCTGTCATTTAGTTGTTTTTGTTGTTTAAGGGTTGGATTGTGTGCAGCTGTATCAATGTTATTCTCTACTTTCTTGATTTTTCTTCTTCTCTCATTTGGTACTGCCTGTTCTTTTATGGTTTTGTATGCTTTCATATTTTCTGTGCAGTATTCTTTAAGAATATTTTGTAGTGGTGGCTTTGTGGTCATATATTGTTTTAGCTTCTGCTTATCATGGAAGTTTTTTATTGCTCCACCTATTTTAATGATAGTTTTGCTGGCTAGAGTATCCTAAGGTTGAAGGTGTTTTCTTTCAGTGCCCAGAATGCCTCACTGTATGATCTTCTTGCTTTTAATATTTCTGATGAGAAATCTGCTGCGATTTTGATGGGTTTACCTTTATATGTTATTTTTTTCTCTTACAGACTGCAATATTCATTCTCTATTCTCTGTGCTTGTTGTTTTAATGATAAATGTCATGGGGTAGTTATTTTTGGGTCAAGTCTCTTTGGTGTCCTGGAGGCTTCTTGTACCTGAATGGGCATACTTTTCTCTAGATTTGGGAAATTTTCTGTTATTACTTTGTTGAATATTTTACAAATTCCTTTTGCTTGCACTTCTTCACCTTCTTCAATGCCCATGATTCTCAGGTTTGATGTTTTGATGGAGTGAGTGAGTCTTGCATATTTCTTTCACAGGTTTTGAGTTGTTTTTGTAATAGTTCTTCAGTTTTTCCTTTAATTTCCATTTCATCTTCATGTTCTGAGATTCTGTCTTCTCCTTGTTCTAGTCTGCTGGAGTTGCCTTCCATTGTGTCTTGTATTTCTTTTTCATTTTTTTCTGAGGTTTTTCATATCATAGGTCATATCCTGTTTAATATTGTCTATTTTCATCCTTAATTCACTTATCTCTCTACTTATGGTGTTCTCTGTTTCACTTTGGTATTTATTTAGGGCTCCTATGAGTTCACTTATTTGTTTTTGTGTCTTCTCATAGTGTTTATTATTTTTGTCTTGGAATTTCTTGAGTGCCTCCTGTACATTTTGGTTCACATTGTCTGGTAACATCTCCATAAAATTCTCAGTGTTTTCTTGCAGGATTTCTTCTTTCAGGGTGTTCTTGTGGAGTCTGAAACTGGGTATCCATCCCTTTTTCATCTTCCCATCATTCCCCTTCGTATTCTTTCTGTCCTTGTGTGTGTGTAATTTAGTATTATCTAGCTTACAATATTAAAGTAAGGAGATCAAGATAGAAAGAGAAAGAAGAAAAAGAAAGAAAAGGAAAAAAGTAGAGAATCAAAGAAATCAACAGGGAGAGATGGTGTACTAAGCAACAGTGAAGTAAGCAAGCACTTAGAAAGAGAAAAAAGGAAAAGTAAAAAAAATCCCATGTTCAGGAACAGTGAAGTTTCAGTCTTGGTATTTCTGGTGTTACTCCTTCAGCATTCAGTTCAGGTGTTGGTATTTAAGCAGTAACTCTATTGTCTCACCAGGTGGTTGGGTCAGGAGACAGCTTTGTGAACCGCTATCTGCCCTATTTCAGGCAGTGGCTCACCTACTGCCTACTGTCAGCCATCTACTTTTGCAGGTTTTATTTACTGACAGTTCTCATGGAAAGCATCTCCTTGCCTTCTCCTCCCTTCTCTGGTGGAGGGGCTTGCCTGCTGAATACTATTGCAGACTTTGTTTACTAAAAGTTCACATAGAGAGCAACTCCTTGCTCATTCCCCCTTCTCCAGTGCACTCAGAACACCTCTCCCCCTCCACTGTGTGTCCTTTTCAGTTCCTTGTTTATGATTCAGTTGTTTCTTGGTTTTATTTTTGCCTGGTGGGTGTCAGTCCTTCAGGGGGCTATGCTGGTTTATCCCAGGAATGGCTGAAGGAGCACTGTGTGCCACTTATTTGTATAAACCTTTTTTCTAACCTGGATTTACCACATCAGTTACAGAGTTCCTTTTATAATTATGTGAGGTACATTCTACACCATTCTACTATACTGCTTTCAAAAGAGCACTACACACTACCTTCAATTCCACCATACAGGCCTATAGCTGAACAACAAGGAAGGTGTCCTTCTAAAAGGGACATGTTGGAAGGTGCAGTCATAAACTTAGGAGAGAGCTCCTCTAATAATGGAAGATTGTGACACCTTTAAACTCTGTTACTAAGCTTCTTTTAGAGCGGCAGTTACGTATTCCTTTCAATAAGAGTGCATATGTGTAAAAGGGACTATAAGAAATATGTGAAAATTAAAGGAAAATGTGTGAAAGTACAATCAATGTCTATCCACCATAGCATGTTTCTTAGAATTGAACGTTAAATCTTATTTACCAACTGCTTTCACAGTAGCAGTTACATAGTCCTTTCTATTACATACTAAATGTAATGAGCTGTAAGTTATATGTGTTTCTAAAAGGAAAACACTTGTAGTTACAATCAAGACCTAGCATACAGAGTTCATTCACAGAGTGGAACATTCTCCAATATTATAAACTTTGTTACTGAGCTGCTTTTAGAATAGCCTTCCATTATTATGACTATAGGCCAAACATGAGGACACATGATTCATTACTCCAAGATAGCAAAACCTCCATGTCCCTTGGAAGATGCATCAGT
The DNA here is from genome assembly GCF_047511655.1 of Castor canadensis. Classification (NCBI taxonomy): domain Eukaryota; kingdom Metazoa; phylum Chordata; class Mammalia; order Rodentia; family Castoridae; genus Castor; species Castor canadensis. The sequence continues at coordinate 8,738,396 of NC_133391.1, forward strand.
GGCAGAGTTCTTTATTAGAATGGAAAATTTTGCCACATTCTAAACCTATTACGTAAGGTGCATTTAGAAAATCATTTACATAGTTCTTTGAATGACAGCATATATGCCTGCAGTGAACAATAAAATATAACCTCTTTTAAGAGTAAAATGCTAGAAGTTACATTTGAGATCTGTCAAGAACAGAGTGCCACCTTATAATGGGACATTGTGCCACATTTTATACTTTGTTAACAAGGCTCCTTTTGATACAAGAGTTCTGTAGGACTTTCAGTTATGGCACGTTTGTGCACAGTGTGCTCAAGAAATATGTGCTTCTAAAAAGAAAATGCTTGAAGGTACAATCAAGATCTACTATACTCAGAGTTTGTTCTTAAAATGGAACAACGTGCTACATTCTATACCTAGATACAAAGTTACACTTAGAAAAGTGTTACTCACATCTTAAATATGTACGTATAGGCCTAGAATGAGCACTGTGCATTCTTCTTCTCAGTACTAAACACTGAATGGCAATTCTCACCTTTGACTCCCTGAAGAACCATAAAGAACCATAAGATCAAAGTAATCATGGCAGCAAAGACCCACAGAAAGTGACTCCAGAGCCCCAGGCCAGTGTCTGTAGTTCAGAGGATGTGCCCAGAATTTCCTATGGGGTGCACAAAACCCCATGCCTGGTGAACCCTGCCCATGGTCCCATTGAGGTCTGGTACCCCAGCACACACTCCCCTGCTGTTCCTACCCAGCACATATGACAGTCTTGCATACATGGCTTTAATACCTCTGGGACACTTTTCCTGTTCTGATGTCTGCTATGGAACTTTCAGCTCCATGTGACCAGAGATTCTTGCCAGATTTGTTTTTAAGTTTTCCCGTGAATCTATTGAGCTCAATGAAGGTGCTCATAAATAAATGAAGGAAGAAGGGAGGGTGCATGGGTGAGAGGAGAGAAGAGAAATAGAGGGAAGGAAGGGGAGAGGGAGACAAAGGAAGGGATAGAGAGAGGGAGGGAAAATTCTTTCTTAACTCCTGCTCTGGGAAAAGAAATAAGGGACAGACTATGCTTTTGTCTGAATGAATGAGAATTGCCTGCCAGGGATAGTTGCCTTGCTGTCCCTGACATGATTTGACTCAGGCACATGCCCCACCCAAGGTCTCCCCAGTGCTGACTGAATCATGCCAACCAGTCTCAGAAGCATATGCCTAGAGGAGAGCTTCATGCCAGACAGGTTCTGGGGACAGGAACTTGTTTAGGGATGGAGTGACATATTCGTCAGCAAATACAAGCAGGAGAAATCTCACTTCCTCCCTCCTTTGTCTGTGTCTCCTCATTTTCTCCTCTTCTTCTCCTCTTCCATGCCCCCCTTCCTCCCCTACCTTGTCTTCTTCCTCATCCTCCTCCTCAACTTCCTCTCCTTCCTTTTCCTAGTTAGGGTCTATGGACAAAAGGTGCTATATACAATCTCCTTCCCACCATGGTAAAACTAACATCCGCATTCTCTACTGGACTTGAGCTGCAGGCCGAGGCCTGGAACTCAGCGAAAACTGGGGCACAAAGCATGAACTTTCTTCCTACCAATTCAAGACTCATTCAGGATAGAGATTCCAAGATGATGACTAGAGGGAGGAAGCAGAAATTGTGCTTCTTAAAGTAAAATCTTGGAGAGATGCTGGAGAAACACTTTGCGGGATAAACAACCAAGAAGAGGCAAAACTCCAATTCCCCCACCTGTCCATAGCATCCCCACTCCACATTAAATGGAGAAACCAGGAGGCTCCTGCACCACCAGATGCCAGCTCCTACTGGCTCGAGAGAAGCTGACCACTAGGTGAGATAAGTGGCACACAGTACTCCCACAAACAACCCTGGGCCAGGTCAGCATAACCCCCTGGACAGACTGACCCAGACCCAGGGAAAAATGAGACAAAAACCAAACTGAATAAACAATAACAACACCAAGAGGGACACATAGCAAGGAGGGTGGGGAGCCCTGAGCACTGAAGATGGGGGCAGGGGCAATCCCTCACAGAACTGTAAATAAACAAGCGGGCCAGAGAATGCAGGTGTAGCACCAACTACGCCAGTGTGCTTGGAGAGGGGAAACTTTGTAACAGTGGCTGTTGCACGTAAGAGAAATCTAAATAAACAAAGCCTGTGGGACTAGGTGAGTGATAAGCTCATTCCTGAGACTGGCAATCAATAAAGTTTCAAGAAACATCTGGCTGACAGTAGCGAGCAGGTGAGCCGAAGCCTCAGATAGACATTCACAGAACTACCTGCAGACCCTTTTTCTTTTTTTTTTTTCTGTCTTCCTTTGATGAGGCAAAGACTGAACTAGAACTGCATGCTGAAGGTCTAACTGAAACTGTATTGCACTTGAACTTGGGATATTTTGTTTTGGTTAGGTTTGGGTTTTTTTTTGTTTTGTTTTTTGTTTTTTGTTTTTCACCCTTTGATGAGATAACAACAGAACTACTTCTGAGACACCATCTCTAGGATTGTAGGCTGAGGGACTAACAACAAAATTATTAAGACTGAAACTCTATTGCACTTATATTTGGGGATTTTTTTAAATCCTCTCTCTGTGTCTCTACTGCCTGTTTAGCTTCATGTTGATTAGTACACTATCTCTCCCTGTTTATTTCGTTGGCATTGGTTTGTTGTTTGTTTGTTTGTTTTTGCCTTTATCTTTACATCCTTTGCTTTCCCTCTCCTCTTACCCTCCCATTTGAGATATCACCATTGTTATTATTACAAGCTAGAAAATACTTAATTACACACGATATAGGGACATTAACAATAGCAAGGACAATGATGGGAAGATGGAAAAAGGGGGAAACTAATTCCCCACTCCCCCAGGAATAAATTAGTACAGGAACCAGAGGGAAAAGAAGAAAGCAGATACCCAGATCAAGACACCAATAAAATGCAGATAAACTATGCCAAAGAACCCAATGAAGCCAAAAGGAACAACCTCAAAGAAGAAATCCTGCAAGTAATCAATGAAAATTTTATAGAGATGATACTGGATATGTTCAACCAAAATGTACAAGAGACACTCAAGAAATTCCAGACAACAAAAATAGAGAATTTGAGAAAGCCCAAAAACAAATAAAAGAAACTATAGAATCACTGTGTTTATACAGTGGTTCTATAAACACCAAGGTGAAACACAGAACACAATAAATAAAGAGATAAATGAACTCCGGACGAAAATAGACAATATTAGAGAGGATGGGACTCAGGATATGGAAAACCTCAGAAAAAAGAATGAAACACAAATGCAAAACCAAATGGAAGGCCAATCCAGCAGAAGAGAACAAGCAAAAGACAGAATCTCAGAAACTAAAGATGATATGGTAATTAAAGGAAAACCAAAAAACTATTAGTTAAACAACTCAAGACCTGTGAAAAGAAAATGCAAGAACTTACTGTCTCCATCAAAAGACCAAACCTGAGAATCATGGACATTAAAGAAGAAGAAGAGGTGCAAGCAAAGGGAATGAGTAATATATTCAACAAAATAATAACAGAAAATTTCCCAAATCTAGAGAAATCTATGCCCATACAGGTGCAAGAGGCCTCCAAAACATCAAACAGACCTGACCAAAATAGAGCACCCCACATCATATTATCATTAAAACAACAAGTGCAGAGACTCGAGAAAGAATATTGAAGGCTGTAAGAGAGAAAAAAACAAATAACATTCAAAGGTAAACCTATCAAAATCGGAGGAGACTTCTCAACAGAAAATTTAAAAGCAAGAAGAGCTTGGGGTGAGGTTTTCTGGGCACTGAATGAAAATAACTTCAACCCTAAGATACTCTACCCAGCAAAACAATCATTCAAAATAGATGGAGCAATAAAAGTCTTCCATGAGAAGCAGAAACTAAAACAATTTGTGACCACAAGGCCACCACTATAAAATATTCTTCAAGGGATTCTGCACACAGAAAGTGAAACCCAACAGAACCATGAATGGGCAGTCAGCACCAAAAATGGGAAAAGAAAAAGTGAGAAAGTAGAGAGTAAATTCAACTTAGGTACACACAATCAAACCTTTAAACAACTAAGGCAACTAAATGACAGGAATCACCACATACCTCTCAGTATTAACACTTAATGTTAATGGACTTAGTTACCCCATCAAAAGGCACTGTTTGACCAACTGGATTAAAAAGGAAGACCCAACAATTTGTTGCTTACAGGAGACCCATCTCACCAACAGAAATAAGCATAGGCTTAGGATGAAAGACTGGAAGAAGATTTACCAAGCCAGTTGCCCCCCAAAACAGGCAGGAGTAGCAATACTCATCTCTCACAAAGTAGACTTCAAACCTACATTGATCAAACAAGATAAAGAAGGACATTCCATACTAATAAAAGGGGAAATAGACCAAAAGGAAATAACAATCCTCAACCTATATGTACCCAATGTCAATGCACCCAATTTCATCAAACATACACTGAAGGACCTAAAAGCATATATTAATTCGTGGGAGACATTAATACCCCATTATCATCAGTGGATAGGTCATCAAAACAAAAAAATCACTAAAGAAATCCAAGAACTAAAATATACCATAGACCAAATGGACCAAGTTGATGTCTACAGAACAATTCATCCAACTTCTACACAATATACATTCTTCTCAGCAGCCCACAGAACCTTCTCCAAAATAGATCATATCCTAGGGCACAAAGCAAGCCTCAGAAAATATAAGTAAACAGAAATTATACCATGCATTCTATCTGATCACAGTGCAATTTAAAACTAGAACTCAACAACAAAAATAAAGACAAAAAACATGCAAACAGCTGGAAACTGAATAACCCATTGCTTAATAAACAATGGGTCATTGATGAAATAAAAGAGGAAATTTAAAAGTTCCTGGAAGTCAATGAAAATGAAAATACAACACAACAGAACCTATGAGACACAGCAAAGGCAGTCCTGAGAGAAAAGATTTTAGCCATGAGTGCATATATTAAAAAGACTGAAAGATCCCAAATCAATGACCTAATGATACATCTCAAACTCCTAGAAAAACAAGAACAAGCAAATTCCAAAGCAAATAGAAGGACATAAATAATAAAAAGAAGAGCTGAAATCAATGAAATAGAAACCAAAAAAACCATACAAAGAATTAATAAAACAAAAAGTTCATTATTTGAAAAAATAAAAAAGATTGAGAGACCACTGGCAATCCTGGTCAAAAGGAGTGGAGAAAAAACCCAAATTAGTAAAATCAGGAATGCAAAAGGGGAGTTAACAACAAACACCATGGAAGTCCAGGAAATCATCAGAGACTACTTTGAGAAGCTATATTCAAATAAATTCAAAAATCTTAAAGAAATGGACAGATTTCTAGATATTTCTGATCATCCAAAACTGAACCAAGAAGACATTAATAACCTGAATAGATCTATAACACAAAATGAAATTGAAACTACAATCAAGAGTCTCCTGAAAAAGAAAAGTCGAAGACCTGATGGATTCTCTGCTGAATTCTATCAGATCTTTAAAGAAGAACTGATACCAACCCTCCTTAAACTGTTCCACTAAATAGAAAGGGAAGGAAAACTGCCTAACACATTTTATGAAGCCAGTATTACACTTATCCCCAAACCAGGCAAAGACACCTCCAAAAAGGAGAACTATAGTCCAATCTCCTTAACGAACATTGAAGCAAAAATCCTCAATAAAATAATGACAAACCGAATTCAACAACACATCAAAAATATCATTCACCTTGACCAAGTAGGCTTCATTCCAGGAATGCAGGGGTAGCTCAACATATGAAAATCAATAAACATAATAAACCACATTAACAGAAGCAAAGACAAAAACCACTTGATCATCTCAATAGATGCACAAAAAGCCTTTGATAAGATCCAACATCATTTCATGATAAAAGCTAAAAGAAAAGTAGGAATAGAAGGAAAGTTCCTCAACATTATAAAAGCTATATATGACAAACCTACAGCCAGCATTATACTTAACAGTGAACAAATGAAACCATTCCTTCTAAAATCAGGAATGAGACAAGGATGCCTACTATCTCCACTCCTATTCAACATGGTACTGGAATTCCTAGCCAGAGCAATTAGGCAAGAAGAAGGAATAAAAGGAATACAAATAGGTAAAGAAACTGTCAAAATATCCCTATTTGCAGACAATATGATCCTATACCTTTAAGACCCAAAAAACTCTACTCAAAAGCTCCTAGACACCATCAACAGCTATAGCACAGTAGCAGGATATAAAATCAACATAGAAAACTCATTAGCATTTCTGTACACTAATAATGTAAAAACTGAGAAAGAATGTATGAAAACAATTCCATTTACAATAGCCTCAAAAAATATCAAATACCTAGGTGTAAACCTAACAAAGGATGTGAACGACCTCAACAAGGAAAACTATAAACTTCTGAAAAAAGAGATTGAGGAAGACTATAGATAGTGCTGAAATCTCCCATGCTCATGGATTGGTAGAATCAACGTAGTAAAAATATCTATACTCCCGAAAGTAATCTACGTGTCTAATTCAATTCCTATCAAAATCCCAATGACATTCATCAAAGAGATTGAAAAATCTATGGTTAAATTTATATGGAAATACATAAATTTTTTATTGAGTATAGCCAAGGCAATACTAGTAAAAAGAACAATGCTGGAAGTTTCACAATACCCAACTTCAAACTGTATTACACAGCAATAACAATAAAAATCATATCTGTCACAAAAACCAATATGAAGACCAGTGGAACAGAATAGAGGACCTGGATATGAAGTCACACAACTATAACCAACTTGTCTTTGACAAAGGTGCTAAAAATATACGATGGAGAAAAGACAGCCTCTTCATCAAAAACTGCTGGGAAAACTGGTTAACAGTCTGCAAACAACTGAAACTAGATCCATGTTTATCACCCTACAACAATATTAACTCAAAATGGATCAAGAATCTTAATATCAGACCCCAAACTCTAAAGTTGATACAGAAAAAAGTAGGAAATACTTTGTAATTAATAAGTATAAGCAAGGACTTTCTCAATGGAACCCAAGCAGCAGAGCAACTAAGAGAGAGCATAGATAAATGGGACTTCATAAAACCAAAAAGCTTCAGCTCAACAAAAGAAGTGGTCTCTAAACTGAAGAGAACACCCACAGAGTGGGAGAAAATATTTGCCTGCTACAAATCAGACAGAGGAGTGATAACCAGAATATATAAGGAAACTAAAAACTAAATTCTCCAAAAATTCATGAACCAATAAAGTAATGGGTCAGTGGACTAAACAGAACTTTCTCAAAAAAAGAAATTCAAATGGCCAAAAAAACACACGAAAAAATGCTCACCATCTCTAGCCATAAAGGAATTGCAAATTAAAACCACACTAAGGTTCCACCTCACCCTTGTTAGAATAGCCAGCATTAGCAATACCACTAATAACAGGTGTTTGCAAGGATGCAGGGAAAAAGGAACCCTCTTACAATGCTGGTGGTAATGTAAACTAGTACAACCACGCTGGAAAATAATTTGGCAGGTTCTTAAAAATCTAAACGTAGATCTACCATATAATCCAGCAATACCACTCTTGGGGATATACCCAAAAGAATGTGACGCAGGTTACTCCAGAGGCACCTGCACACACATGTTTATTGCAGCTCCATTCACAATAGCCAAGTTATGGAAACAACCAAGATGCCCCACTACTGACAAATACATCAAGAAAATGTGGCGTTTATACACAATGGAATTGTATGCAACCATGAAGAAGAACAAAATGTTTTCCTTCACAGGTAAATGGATGGAATTGGAGAACATCATTGCGAGTGAAGTTAGCCTGGCCCAAAAGACCAAAAATTTCATGTTCTCCCTCATATGCAGACATTAGATCAAGGGCAAACATAATAAGGGGATTGGACTTTGATCACATGATAAAGCGAGTGCACAAAAGGGAGGTGTGAGGATAGTTAAGACACCCAAAAAGCTAGGTAGCATTTGTTGCCCTCAATGCAGAGAAACTAATGCAGATACTTTAAAGTGATTGAGGCCAATAGGAGAAGGGGACCAGGAACTAGAGAACAGGTTAGTTTGAGAACAATTAACTTAGAAGGTAACACACATGTACAGGAAAGCAATGCAAGTCAACTAGCAAAAACACTTGGTCCTTCCTATTACTGCTTAAACTCTCTCTTCAACAAAATTAGAGATAGGGGCAAAATAGTTTCTGCCTTGCAGCAAGGGTTTGGGGGTTAATGGAAGGGGTGGGAGAGTAATGAGGGGGTGGTGAGAAGGGTGGAGAAATAACCCAAACATTGTATGCACATATGAATAAAAATTTTTTAAAAGACTGATTCAGGAGCTACGATGTGTTTAGCTGGGTCCACTTGGGCTTTTCATTATATTATATGGTCTTGCTGGTAACCCAGTCATGGATAGGAGCATGGGACAGGATTTGAGTCTCTCTAACCACAGCCCAGGGACTTCCCCAACCTTGCTTACTTTCATGCAGAGCAGGGAGCCTGGTCCTGTTTGGATGAAGAAACCCTGTATGGGAGGAAAGTCTCTGGGGAGTTCCCTTTTTATCCTAGGTGTTTTGTGGGGCTACCAAGAACAGAGATAGGCTTCCCTGCCTCAGAAGTCCCGTGGTCATTCTCAAGATGGCTGAAATTTTCTATGTGGTCTCTACACCTGATCAATGTTACATGACACACCCACACACATACCTACCAGCCAACAAAGACTCCAGTGGGAAGAGTACCTTTATTGACAAATGCATGACATCATGGGCCTCTGGCAACCCCCCACTGAGACAGACAATGGCCGAAGACAAGCCATCAGGAGGTTTGACCCACCTGAGTGGTCCAGAAGGACCAGGCACAGCCTCAGATGAGAACCAAGATCACTGCTGATGGACACTCCTTCATGTGGGGAGAATTCCCCCTCCATGGGTGTTGATGGCCTGCACCTATTATTCTTTAGTTCCTGCTGTCTCTAGTATCTGAAACCTGGCCCAGCAAGAGAGGAGCACCACGGCCTGGAAGGTCGCAGGAGATCAGGGGCCTGAGAGACCTCACTGACATCAGTCTGAACACCTGCTCAGGGCTATTTGACCCAGCATCTGTGAGAAAGCCTACCAGGACCCTAGCTGTGAAGGGTGGGGGCCTCACTCCCTGTAGGCCTGTGCCATGAGCAGCTTCCCTTTCTCCATTTTGTAATGGGTCTGTGGATTTACTTTGTTTTATGAAATATTTTTAAATATCAAATGCTCCCTCCTTCTTGCTCAAGGGCAGGAGGGCCAGATGATGTTATTGGGGGTCCTTCAGCAAGACTAGGTGGTGGGGTGAGTGATGCAATTTAGGTTCAATAGCTCCTACAGCCCCACCCCCAATGACCCGATTTCATGTTCCCCAAGTTCATGACAGTCAGTGGCTTATCTAGGCTCTCCCTTGCCTCCGAGAGCTGACCTCTCACCCCTAGGAAGTGGGCAAGTGCACGTGTCCATTGTGCAGGGTGGGCCCATTCTTCCATTTGGCCCAGCCTCCCCACAGTCCTGCTGCCTCAGGAGCTATCCTGGCCTCATGTCCTCCTTCCTGATTCTTCATGAGGAGGGAAAGAAATTGGCAAGGCCAGAGATCACAACCTCTGCTACCGAGAGACATGTATTCAAATCCTGCTCTGGCCTCCATGATCCAGGAACTTTGGCATGTTATTTACATCCCTCTGAGATGCTGTCCCTGCTGCCAGAGGTGATAATGACCCTACCTGCTAAGGTTAGATGCAACAATGTGAGGAAAGCTCCTTTGCCAAAGCTCCTTTGGCATGCCTCAACTCCTCAAACACTCAGTAATTGATGAGTACTAGGGTTAGTTTTTATACTCAGACCAAAAAAATTTTTCCAGCAGGAAATGAGGGCTCTGCCAGGAATATTGGTTCCCTGCAGACCGTACCCCTGGCCATAACTTCCATCTTCTATTCTGTTCCACTGGTCTTCATATGACAGGTATGCTGTTTTTATTGTTTTTATTGTTATTGCTTTGTAATACAGTTTGAAGTCTGGTATTGTGATACTTCCAGCATTGTTCTTTTTATTAGTATTGCCTTGGCTATACTCAATAAAAATTTATGTATTTCCATATAAATTTAACAGTAGATTTTTCAATCTCTTTGATGAATGTCATTGGGATTTTGATGGGAATTGAATTAGACATGTAGATTACTTTTGGGAGTATCGACATTTTTACTATGTTGATTCTACCAATCCATGAGCATGGGAGATCTCTCCACTTTCTATAGTCTTCCTCAATCTCTTTCTTCAGAAGTGTATAGTTTTCCTTGTAGAGGTCTTTCACATCTTTTGTTAGGTTTAAACCTAGGTATTTGATTTTGTTTGAGGCTATTGTAAATGGAATTGTTTTCATACATTCTTTTTGCATTTGCTCATTGTTAGTGTATAGAAATGCTAATGATTTTTCTATGTTGATTTTATATCCTGCTACCTTGCTATAGGTATTGATGATGTCTAGAAGCTTCTGAGTAGAGTTTTTTGGGTCTTTAAGGTATAGGATCATGTCGTCTGCAAATAGGGATATTTTGACAGTTTCTTTACCTATTTGTATTCCTTTTATTCCTTCTTCTTGCCTAATTGCTCTGGCTAGGAATTCCAGTACTATGTTGAATAGGAGTGGAGATAGTGGGCATCCTTGTGTGGTTCCTGATTTTAGAGGGAATGGTTTTAATTTTTCTCCATTAAGTATAATGCTGGCTGTAGGTTTGTCATATATAGCTTTTATAATGTTGAGGAACTTTCCTTCTATTCCTACTTTTCTTTTAGCTTTTATCATGAAATGATGTTGGATCTTATCAAAGGATTTTTCTGCATCTATTGAGATGATCAAGTGGTTTTTGTCTTTGCTTCTGTTAATGTGGTTTATTACGTTTATTGATTTTCGTATGTTGAACCACCCCTGCATCCCTGGGATGAAGCCTACCTGGTTGTGGTGAATAATCTTTTTGATGTGTTGCTGAATTCGATTTGCCATTATTTTATTGAGGATTTTTGCATCAATGTTCATTAAGGAGATTGGCCTATAGTTCTCCTTTTTGGAGGTGTCTTTGCCTGGTTTTGGGATCAGTGTAATAATGGCTTCATAAAATGTGTTTGGCAGTTTTCCTTCCCTTTCTATTTCGTGGAACAGTTTAAGGAGGGTTGGTATCAGTTCTTCTTTAAAGGTCTGATAGAATTCAGCAGAGAATCCATCAGGTCCTGGACTTTTCTTTTTGGGGAGCCTCTTGATTGCTGCTTCAATTTCATTTTGTGTTATAGGTCTATTCAGGTGATTAATTTCCTCTTGGTTCAGTTTTGGATGATCATATGTATCTAGAAATCTGTCCATTTCTTTTAGATTTTCAAATTTATTTGAATATAGGTTCTCAAAGTAGTCTCTGATGATTTCCTGGACTTCCATGGTGTTTGTTGTTATCTCCCATTTGCATTCCTAATTCTACTAATTTGGGTTTTTTTCTCCTCATTTTAGTCAGGTTTGCCAGGGGTCTGTCGATCTTGTTTATTTTTTCAAAGAACCAACTTTTTGATTCATTAATTCTTTGTATGGTTTTTTTGGTTTCTATTTCGTTGATTTCAGCTCTTATTTTTATTATTTCTCTCCTTGTATTTGTTTTGGGATTTGCTTGTTCTTGTTTTTCTAGGAGTTTGAGATGTATCATTAGGTCATTGATTTGGGATCTTTCAATCTTTTTAATATATGCACTCATGGCTATAAACTTTCCTCTCAAGACTGCCTTAGCTGTGTCCCATAGGTTCCTGTAGGTTGTATTTTCATTTTCATTGACTTCTAGGAACTTTTTCATTTCCTCTTTTATTGCATCAATGATCCATTCTTCATTAAGTAATGAGTTATTTAGTTTCCAGCTGTTTGCATGTTTTTTGTCTTTACTTTTCTTGTTGAGTTCTACTTTTACTGCATTGTGGTCAGATAGTATGCATGATATTATTTCTATTTTCTTATATTTGCTGAGGCTTGCTTTGTGCCCTAGGATATGATCTATTTTGGAGAAGGTTCCATGGGCTGCTGAGAAGAATGTATATTGTGTAGAGGTTGGATGAAATGTTCTGTAGACATCTACTAGGTCCACTTGATCTATTGCATATTTTAGATCTTGGATTTCTTTATTGAGTTTTTGTTTGGATGACCTATCTATTGATGATAATGGAGTGTTAAAGTCTCCCACAACCACTGTGTTGGCGTTTATATATGCTTTTAGGTCTTTCAGAGTATGTTTGATGAAATTGGGTACGTTGACATTGGGTGCGTAAAGATTGATGATTATTATTTCCTTTTGGTCTATTTCCCCTTTTATTAGTATGGAATGTCCTTCTTTATCTCGTTTGATCAATGTAGGTTTGAAGTCTACTTTGTCAGAGATAAGTATTGCTACTCCTGCTTGTTTTCGGGGGCCATTGGCTTGGTAAATCTTCTTCCAGCCTTTCATCCTAAGCATATGCTTATTTCTGTTGGTGAGATGAGTCTCCTGTAAGCCACAAATTGTTGGATCTTCTTTTTTAGTCCATTTTGTCAAACGGTGTCTTTTGATGGGTGAATTAAGTCCATTAACATTAAGTGTTAGTACTGATAGGTATGTGGTGATTCCTGCCATTTAGTTATCTTAGTTGTTTGAAGGTTTGATTGTGTGTACCTAACTTGATGTTACTCTCTACTGTCTTGCTTTTTCTTGTCCTGTGGTTTGGTGCTGCCTGGCTTTTCATGGTTAAGTTGGGTGTCACTTTCTGTGTGCAGGATCCCTTGCAGAATCTTTTGTAATGGTGGCTTTGTGGTCACATATTGTTTTAGTTTCTGCTTATCATGGAAGACTTTTATTGCTCCATCTATTTTGAATGATAGCTTTGCTGGGTAGAGTATCCTGGGCTTGAAGTTATTTTCATTCAGTGCCTGGAAGATCTCACCCCACGCTCTTCTTGCTTTTAATGTTTCTGTTGAGAAGTCTGCTGTGATTTTGATGGGTTTACCTTTGTATGTTACTTGTTTTTTCTCTCTTACAGCCTTCAATATTCTTTCCTTAGTTTCTGAACTTGTTGTTTTAATGATGATATGTCGTGGAGTAGTTCTATTTTGATCTGGTCTGTTTGGTGTCCTGGAGGCCTCTTGCATGTGTATGGGAACATCTTTCTCTAGATTTGGGAAATTTTCCGTTATTATTTTGTTGAATATATTACGCATTCCCTTCGCTTGCACCTCTTCTCCTTCTTCGATGCCCATGATTCTCAAGTTTGGTCTTTTGATGGAGTCAGTGAGTTCTTGCATTTTCTTTTCACAGGTCTTGAGTTGTTTAATTAATAGTTCTTCAGTTTTTCCTTTAATTACCATTTCATCTTCAAGTTCTGAGATTCTGTCTTCTGTTTTTTCTATTCTGCTGGATTGGCCTTCCGTTTTGTTTTGCAGTTCTGTTTCGTTCTTTTTTCTGAGGTTTTCCATATCCTGGCTGTTTTCTTCTTTATTGTTGTCTATTTTTGTCCTGAGTTCATTTATCCATTTATTCATTGTGTTCTCTCTTTCACTTTGGTGTTTATACAGTGCTTCTATGGTTTCCTTTATTTCTTCTTTTGCTTTTTCAAATTCTCTATTTTTATTGTCCTGGTATTTCTTGAGTGTCTCCTGTATATTTTGGTTGACCCTATCCAGTATCATCTCTATAAAATTCTCATTGAGTACTTGTAGTATGTCTTCTTTTAAATTATTCTTGTGTGCTTCATTGGGTCCTTTGGCATAGTTTATCTTCATTTTGTTGGAGTCTGGATCTGAGTTTCTGTTCTCTTCATTCCCCCCTGGTTCCTGTACTAATTTTTTGCTGTGGGGAAACTGGTTTCCTTGTTTTTTCTGTCTTCCCATCATTGTCCTTGGTGTTGTTATTGTCCCTGTACTGTGTGTAATTAAGTATTTTCTAGCTTGAAATAATAACAATGGTAATATTGAGAATGGAAGAGTGAGCTGAGATGGAAAGCAAGAAGTTAAAGAAAAGGGGAAAACAAATATACAGACAAGAGGGAGAAAGCAGAACAAGGTATCAGACAAGAGAGTTTCAAAGGTATAAACAGGGAGTGTTAGTGTTCTAATCGACAGTAAGCTGAACAGACAATAGAGAGACAGAGAGAGGATTGAAAATCAAAGATAAAAAAAATAAAAAATAAGTATATGAAAGTAATATCTATTTATAAAAATGAATTAAAATAAAATGGAAAATAGAATATTAAAAAAAAAAAAACCAAAAAACTTCCAAGTTTATATGCAATGCAATTTCAGTCTTAATAATTTGGATGTCCGTCTCAATCTCCAGTCCTGGAGTTGGTGCCTCAGATGTTGTTCTGTAGTTGTCTCATCAAAGGGGATGCATAAAGTAGAACAAAACTACACTCACACACATACAGAAGAAAAAAAAAAAGCCCCACCAAGTGTCCCCAGTTCAAATGCAATACAGTTTCAGTAAGTTTTTCAGCTTGCAGGTGTAATTCGGTTGTTCTCTCATCAAAGATAGGGAGAAAAAGAAAAAAAAGCGTCTGGAGGCAGTTCTGAGAGTGGTATCTGCAACTGTGGCTCGCCTTCCTGCTGCTCTCAGCCTGTAGCTTGCGGCGTTATTTATGCAGATCTCTGGGGTGAGCTAGCACTCACCTGGTCCCACAGGCTTTGTTTGCTCAGAGTTCTCCTGTGCGGGGGGCCTCTGCTACAGGCTTTCCCCTTTCCAAGCACTGGGAAAGGTGCCACTGCCCCGCGTTGTCAGGCCTGCGTGTTTATTTACAGTTCACGTGGGAAGTGGGTCTTCCCTCCTCTCACAAGCTTCCCTGCTCCTGGTTGCTGGGCGCGCCCTGCTCCCACTAGAGCCTCTCCGGCCCACCCGGCTTGTTTATTTACAGTCCCGGGAAGGAGTCCCTTGCCCCAATCTTCAGCACTCAGGGCGCCCCACCCTCTTTCCAGCGTGTCTTAACTGTTCTTATTGCTTAGTACTCAGTTTCTCTTTTTTTCCCGGGTGGAGGTCAGTCTGTCCAGGGGGCTATGCTGCTCTGGCCCAGGCTTGTCTGTGGGGCTACCGTGGTACCGTGAAGCTCACCTGGTCCGCGTCTTCCCAAGCCGTATGGGCGCCGGCCACTGCGGCCCCGGGGGCCCTCCTCGGTTCTCCGTTTAACATGAAGTGGAGATTCTCTGCACCGGCTGGAGATGTGGAGGAGTCAAAGTTATGCCTTTTCTCGGTGATTATGCCTGCAAAGTTTGTCTCCAGAGTCTCTCCAAGATTTCACTATAGGAGGGTCGCTTTCTGCTTCCTACCTCTAGCCGCCATCTTGGAATTCCCCTCTTCATGGCCTTTTATTCAGAGAATTGTAATTTGATTTCTATCAGTATTTCTGTGACTTTACTAGAATTTATCTTTTATGGTCTTCATTGAATTCTTTATTTCTGATCAGTCTTTATTTGCTTTGTCATGTTATTTTTTGTGCATTTATTCATGCCCTCTTTCACTTCATTGATCATTCTTATAATCATTTGATAAATTCCTTGTCTGAAATTTCTTCATCTTCACTCTTCTTTGTGCAGGTGAAGGGAGGATAAAAGATGGAAATTCAGAAGGTGAATATGGTTGATGTACTCTCTGTAAAAGAATGACTATAAGTTGCAGAGTGGCTCAAGTGGTAGAGCATCTGCCTAGGAAGTGTGAGGCCCTGAGTTAAAACCCCAGAGCCACCAAAAAAAAAAACAAAAAAGAATGAGTATAGAATTTCTAAGCTTGTTGAAGCTACCATAAGAAGGTGGCTAAAGTTGAAATAAGAAAAACAGAGGACATGAACAAA
The DNA here is from genome assembly GCF_047511655.1 of Castor canadensis. Lineage (NCBI taxonomy): Eukaryota > Metazoa > Chordata > Mammalia > Rodentia > Castoridae > Castor > Castor canadensis. Next base: position 8,754,281 of record NC_133391.1, read on the forward strand.
TTCAGGTTTTAATATATATATATGTGGAAAGTCACAAGGAAACTCCCTGTGTAGCTGCCTTTCCAAACATAAATGTCATTTACAAAGTTGAAGAACAGGAAGGTGGAACATGACCTACCTGGCAGTTTGGTACTAGTGGGAAGAGGGAGTGATTAGGGAAAGCACATGGGATGGTGGATATGTTGCAAATATTTTGTATACATGTATGTAAATGGAAAAAAGATACTTGTTGAATCTATTCCAGGAAGGGTGGATAAACCACAATGTGAATTCAAGTATGATATGTTTGATATGTTATAAGAACATTTATAAATGCCACAATGTATATACACCCAGAAAAATGGAAAAGTTAAAAATTAAATTAAAAACATTCTTTGACTCAGATTTCCTCTTCTTCACTATTGGTAGTGTTTGTTACTTTGTAGATACTCAGTTTAAGATAAGTCAAGTGGTCTATTTATTTCTCATATTTCCTAAGTTTCTGCATTAGAGTTTGAATGAGAGAACAACCAATTGTTTGAAAATTTTCATCACCTGTAGTCTTCAGTTGAACTATTCTCAGTGTTCAGGCAGGAGAGTGTAGTGGCAAGATTGAGGTTGTATTTCTCAACACTGGGCTATGGCATGGCTCAGTAGCCAAGCATTTGCCCAAGTGCTCAGAGCACTGGGCCTGACAGGAGTCAGATTGAGCTAAACCACATGGCGTCTCAAGTAAAAGGGCACTTTGTCTGCTTATGGACTGATTTCAGTAGAGCAGTTTCCCCTCTTTGTGTACTTGGAGCCACTGTTAGCCTCAGGAAGAATTATAAGCTCACAGTTGAATAGGATGTTACTTGCTTCACAAGGTTCCCAATTTGTGATCCAGGTCAAAAAGTCACTAAACCAAAGAATGTCCACCAACTGAGTCATAGAATTTTATAGAATACTGAGTGGTCTACATGCAGACGTATACCTGAGGAGTCAAGCAAATGTACTTGTACTTGTGCTTCCATTCATATCCAGGAGTTCATCTTCATACAGGGTAAGGAGGATGTGGAAATCATGTGATTGGGAAGAATTTGGGGCTTTCAGCACCACCTCGCAACAAACGTGGGACTGCATTGATTTCCAGAAAGACTCTGTGAACTTTCATTCCCTGCCCAGAAATTCACTTCCGTTTGGAGGCCATGGGTATGATGTGGTTTGGGGCACATAGGCTTGAGGCTTTCTGTTCCACCTAGAAGGAACACAGATCCAAAATGCCCATCATGAATGACATGATTAAGTCAGCCAAAGCATACTCAGTGAATTGTTTCCACCCTGAACCTCACGTTATGGGATTCACACCTTTCTAGAGGTGGAAAAATGTCTAACCACCATGTTTTTTGTTCACAAAGCTCTCTGGTACTGTACCTTCTCCAGTGGTTCACACCAGACCCTCTCACTCTCAATGCCCAATACCCATGACCATCGCCCACCTAAACATGATGTCAGGGATTCCCAAAACTCACTGAGCATTGATTCCTCCTTGATTTTATGCCTCCACTGTAGCTCAATCTCAATAGGTCCCTCTCCAGAGGACATCTTTCCATAGTCCTCCAAGACAAGGGAAGTGATAAATGTACTTCGTTGCCAAGGCTTCACCCTGGACGATCATAGTCTCACCAAATGCTACACTAGGGTTCTGACTTAAAGGGCGGGTAGAATTGCCAAATGCTACCTTGGGGTCTAGACTTGTGGGAAGTGTAGCAGTTTGACTTCCCTTGTGAATGCATCTTCATCTTCCATCCCCACCTGAGGCTGTGGTTGCACTGCATGGCACTGCATTGCTTTTTTCTTCTCCTTTCTGTTTCTTTGTGGTTTCCATCTCCCCAATTTCTCTTTTCTGATGCCCAGTGTTTGTTATTCCTTTCTCTATTCAGATTAAAGCCTGCCCTTAGTTATCTGATTCTTGTCATTCAGACAGTAAAAACAAAAGATGGTTCTAGTCTACCATCTGGTCCCACACCTGAAGCCTGATTGTTTTGGACAGTTCTTCTAGGAAGACTTGTCATTGCATGTGATTACAATTTTCCTTTCTTGAATTTGTATTTGTCTCTGTATTGACTCTCAAGGATTGTGCATATTCAGATGGTACAAAAAAGTGATACAAGCATTCAATGTTTAATGACCAATCAGAGTAATTAGTTTTTGCATCTTTTCATTTCTTTCTTCTTCACAATTGGATTCTTTGGTCAGCCTTCTATTAGTTACCCACACAACCTCATAGTTTTATGTTGAACTATAGTCATTTTTAATTTCCTTTGTTAAATTTATCCAGTGTAGTTTATTGGTTTTGAGGCTATTGTAAATGGGATGTTTGACCTGATTTTGTTTCTCTGTGTGTTTATTGTCAGTGTATAGAAAGACTACTGATTTCTGTATGTTAATTTTACATCTTGCCACTTTGCCAAAAAAGTTTAG